>NC_073745.1:314392786-315064036 GCF_029784135.1 Toxorhynchites rutilus septentrionalis | reverse complement strand
TTTTTCCCTTTATCCATGCCCTTCTTCAGATGTTTGGGAGACTTGTTGGTAGTTGTATGTACTATTCATATAATTTTCGTTCAGAATTTAAGAAAATATTTTTTTGGAAAAATGAATTTAAAATTTAAAATTTTTTTTTCAGTGTAATTTTAATATTTTTCTTGCATTTTTTATGAAATATTATTCCCTATATTTCATTTTTTACTAAAATTTTGTAGGTCTTAAAATTTTTCAGATATTTCTTTTCGAAAAAATTGAAAAAGTTTAGCATTTCATAAAAAAATCTTAAAACTTTGAAACCATAAGAACTACAAAATTTTGGTCAGAGAATAAAATACACTGCGTTTCAAACTATAGAACCACTCATTTTTTCTGAATTTCCAGATATATGTAAGAAGTCAGTTGAAATATAAAGGGTTGAATACAATAACTATCTTTATTATAAGACTGGCCATTTCAACTTTATTGTTGTGTTCAGGCGCGAAACATTCAAAAAACTAAAATTCCAGTTTTTCCATCTGGTTCTATAGTTATGACCAGATGGAAAAACTCTCACTCCTTTACAACATTAATGCCAATTTAACATGAATTCCGATAAGTTCCTAATTCATAGGTCATCTTTAGTTCTCAATCAGATTCAAACAAACCATTCGGGGTGATTACGACCAAGCTGCGCCATGTTGTAGTGTGTATCTCTTCATATCACTAATCTATCTTATCCAGGTTTTTTTTAATAAAATTCTCCCCAAACCATCAAACTGCCCCCTGCAAAGTTAAGCGTTGAAAAATGACACGTTTCGTAAATTTTTCCAGCATGAAAAAAATCAGTCAAGTTGAATTTCTTTTTATCAGAGAAGTTCTCTTGAAATAGTGAAACCCGTGGGATTGACTTCCACATTAGTTTTTGGGCTCGTTGCTTTGAAAAATACTAGAAACGCGGATGATGCAAGAACACCTAACTTTATATTCAGAAGGTCGCAGAACCCGTTGTTATACAAAGGAATACATTGTTTCAATTCGATGCCCATTGAAATAAAACGAGCGGCAACAATGGCAGAGATGTAGAGTATGTTTTGTTAACAGGTATTCGTAATTTTTTTTGTCAAATGCTTTATTTATGTTTAATATTAATTGAAATTAGAAAATTTATTTACAGGTATCTCAAACTGTCATGTTCGTACTGATGATGATGATGATGTTTTTTTTACTGTTAAATTTGTTAAAATTGTAAATTGTTAAAAAACGAGCGTTGTCTACGAAATTTTGAGCCTCGCGTGCGTTTGGTGAGCCTAGACGAATATTAATAATGAACACTGACACATGATTAAATTTTTCTATATGGTCTGGAGTGGAAGCTGTAATTGGGATAGCTCATTCGTAATTGTCGTAAACTATCTTTCATCAGATGGTTATATCGATTATTTCTGATTGTAGCAGATCTCTTTTATGTTCTAAGTAGGAAATTTTAGATATTGGGTTAAATTCCCAATCAGTCTAGGATCTTACCGGGTTGGAAATTTTCTTGACATGCCTTAGAAAAAACATTGGGCCTGAAGTTGAGACTATGACTTCGTCAATGTCCATATGGATAGGTCCATTGTTTGTTTTTTCGCAGTTTGTGCCTATTTTTACTGTTCTATTAATAGATATTTATGCCTGCAACAGATCCAGTTCGCTTTGTTTTTTTATAGTACTGGTCTCTTGATATTTTCAAACCTAATTATGATCTATAAGATAAATCGTCCTGCTTTAACCTTTGTAGTGATATGAGGTGGGCCATCATCATCAAAAAAAAAAAAAAAAAAAAAAAAATTGGGATCTTTATGGCTTGAGGAGAATTTTCTCAAAAAGGCCTGGTTTAGATAGCTTATTATCAACACGAATGAACAGTCAGAACAGCAATGAAATACTTCGGAATCATTTACGGAATCATTTCTGTTTTTGCATCAAAAACAATTTGATAATTGGGTAATTTTGCATCAATTCATAAAATCTGAAAGGTCATGGCATGGTTTGATGAATAGGGGTTCAGATTCTGGACTGATAAGTTTGTTTACCAAATCAAAACCCTGTCCAGAACTTATGAGGAGTGATCGGACGAATAGTAGATGCAGCTTACAAGCAGTATGAGTCATTTGAAGAACTTGAACGAGGTTATTTGAACTGATTGAGAACTAAAAATTACCTACGAAATAGAAACTTATCGTAATTCATGTTAAATTGGCGTTAGTTTTGTAAAGGAGTGTAAGTTTTTCCATCTGGTTCTATAGTTATTAAACACTGGAATTTTAGTTTTTTGAATGTTTCGCGCCTGAACACAACAATAAAGTTGAAATAGCTAGTCTGATAAATAAAGATAGTTATTGTATTCTACACTATATACTTCAATTCAACCGACTTCTTACATATCTCTGGAAACTCTGAAAAAATGGGTGGTTCTATAGTTGTGAAACGCAGTGTATAGAAAACTGTTCAAGCTTTCAATAAAAAATAACATTCAAATAAAAAAAAATTATTTAGATTTTTTTTTCATTGTAATTTTTGAAAAAAATTGTATCTTTAAAGAAAATTTAAACAATTTCCTCCATGCTATTCTTTGACCAAAATGTTGTAGGTTTCATGGAATTAGAATTTTTTGTAAAAAATTAAGAAAAAAACCTGAAAGGGGCAGGTTTTAGATCGGATAGGAGGGATATGAAACAGGGACACAACGAAGGAAACATCATTAAACGTTGACATCGGCGTTTCTGAGGAACAGGTATAGATGAAGCAGAAGATCAGGATCACGGCTACCTAAGATATCCCGGACGGGGATCTCCGATTGTCTGCCTTGTGCTCTCAGTGCTCTAGAGAGCTGAGAGCGAGCAGCATGGAACCGGATACACGACCAGACAACATGCTCGATGTCGTGGTAGCCATCGCCACAATCACAAAGATTGTTTGCTGCGAGCCCAATGCGATAGAGATGCGCGTTTAGGTTGTAGTGATTGGACATAAGCCGAGATATCACGCGAATGAAATCACGACCTACATTCAATCCCTTGAACCATGCACTCGTCGAGACCTTAGGGATAATCGTGTGTAACCAACGACCGATAACATCTTCCCATCTTCCCAGTTCCCACGTGATATGTTCGACCATAACACCCATTCTCTCCACCCACAAAACATCATACAACACTCTTTCCTTCCCAGTGGATGGTGCCTACACACTCTAGTAATGATGTTTCTCCCGCTGGTAAAGATAAAGCATTTATTTTTGTTACAAGTTACCTCAGATGTACAATTCAATAAGTGCGCACCTTTGCCCCCACTATGGGGCAAAAGTACGCATTCGTCATTTTATATTCGAATAGGTTTTTGTCCAACTACAAACAAGACTCGAGAAATTATTGTACTACGTTTCGAAGGTAAAATATATAGTTATAATTTGGTCAGCAAACTGAATTTTATTTGCTTTTATTTCAAGAGTCATTGGACGACAACAGTTAGGTGCGCACCTTTGCCCCGCACTACTCTATAGTTCGCAGTTATCTCTTCCACATGTTTACAGTACACATATTCATTCATTTGACAGAAATCATGTAATTTCACTTCAATGAAGAGCTAAATTGAATTGCATATAAAAAATAATACGTAATACCAATAATTCCTTAATTGTTATCTTCGTTTTGACAAAAAGTCGGATAGGTGAAATATAATTTGCTGCGATTTCCATTATCCTTTCATGTGCCTCGTGAGCTTTCTACTGGGTTTCATCTAGATCCCGGAAAATTTGGCATAAAATGTTTCACGCTAGTAGGCAAAACCTGAAGCCACATATCGCACCAGCTGATAGTGGAATCAAGCTTTGGTAGACATAATAAAATCGCATCATACGTGATCAGCAAAGCGAGCTGTGGAACAGCCTGCGTGATGCTAGAGTTCCTCCCATTTCAACTTGCACGAAAACATATAACTATCCGGCGATGCTCCGCACGACCCAAACAGGGTACGCGGGAAAGTAACCCATAATATATTCATGAGGATGGGTAAGGGTTCCTATGGCTTTTCAATCGGTGTATTTTTCGACATTTTTTTAACGAATTTTATTACCAGCCAACGTAGCAGAGTAGCATAATTAAAAAGGCATAGGCACAGAGTGACAATCCAGAAGCAACATGCGATCAGAAGAATAAAGGCGTCCTTATCAACTAGTATTTGGCTAAGATTTAGAAACGACAGAACGAGACAAGTCAATCCTTCCTGTCGTCTGTTTGCTAGTCAAAAATCAACACCCTGATATTTTTCACTCTTAGCGGTGGTTTGTGTCATTAAGCTTGCCCTTAAAGAGCAACTGGTACTGAATTCGGAGTATGGAAAGAACAAAAATAAGGATTTTCTTCTGTAGAACATTCGATTACATGATAAGAATTCCAATGGAAACCAATAACGTTTAATATGAAATATTTCGGGAAATCGTCAAGCATCTTAGAAAATTTGTAAAGGTACACTGCCGTTCCACGCATAGTTGTCCCATGTTAGTTTTTGGCAATTTTCACTTTTCTTCATAACGATGTTTTTATGCACAATCTTCCGGAAAAACACAAAACAAGTTATAGTTTGTTTGCAGCTTTAAAAAAACACAACATCAAGCTCAATTGTCCCATGTTGATATTAAATATATAACTGTCCCACCATACATTTTTTGTAGATCCATATTAAATAAATCGGTTCAAGTACATGATTTTTATGTCGCACTTTCAACAGGGCTAATGCACTCATTTCTGGTTTGGAGGAACGAACAAATTCTCGAACAAAAAAGTTTAACAGACACGTGTACACCTTGTTAGCGAATTCCTAATAACAATGAGATTTATATTCTGCAAAGTATTGCAGATCACTCACTTCTTCATAAAACGATGTTTTTCTGCATAATCTTTCGGATAAACGCAAAAAGATATTGTTTGTTCCCACTATTTCAAAAAACAACTTCAAGTTATATTGTCCAATGTTGATATTCTAGGCATAACCGTCCCACCAAGATTGATTTATTCAAATGAGGGGATCTGTTGACATTTCATTGAACAATAGTCTTCTGCGTATAGAAATCCCAGTGTATTGCTAAACCGAAATGCTTAAAACTTCTGGTAGACAAATATGCTAGAAAACTTTGAATGCGTTTTTCTCAGTTGCTGATTTTGGAACATGGGACAACTATGCGGTAGAACGGCAGTACAGGTTCTTTTTAGTTTTTAGAAGATTGTGTAAATTACACAATTGCAAGCGAATTCGATCAACAAGTTGAATTAGATAAAACAATTTATCTTCAGGGACGCAAATTAGTTTTATCAATATGACAATCTTCAGGAAAGCGATAAATGAAAGAGAGAAATGCTTACCATTTATGTAGCATAGCGATTCAAATAAATGTTTTATTCCAACACCGACTCATTACTTTATCGCCGGATCTTGCAGTTCCCGGCTTATGTGCGATTCACATAGAACGTTACGGAAAAGAACGTCCACGTTCCGTCAACGTCTCGACCAATTCACACATGCAGTCTATGCTTGCAGCAGCACCGTCACGTCAAGTGTCAAACGAATGATTCATTTAATGTTATTCATGGTGTCGCCACCTACAACAGTTTTAAATTGCAATGCCCTCTTTCGAATCAACATACCTAGAACCAGTACTAAATTTATAAAAAATCAACGAAAATCATTGAATTCTATTTTTTAAATGGTTCAACCCCGTTGTCCCGAGCCTTATTCAACAATAATAATATATAGGCTATTTTTCTCAGCTAGTCGCGAATGATTTTGACTCCGAAATTTGGAACTAAGGGATATGTTGGCATAAAGAATACAACCAAAATCAAAACAAAAGCCGAGACACAAAGCCCAGACAAAACCCCAACGAACCGTCCGTCTCCGTCAAATATTGTTTTCTACTAATCTTGCCGGTCGTATTCGATGAACGGTCGCTGACGGGTTGTTATGCCGCCGGTGTATGTGAATGGTTTCATGAGAATTGCATGGTAGAATAACTGACGTAACGTGACGTGACGGGACGTGAACGTGACGTGGATGTTGTATGTGAATCGCACTTTATCCTGTCTTCAAAGTTCCCTATTCAAAACATTTTGTTTAGAAGTGAAAGTTGGAATATACTGGATAAAAGATAAACGAGGTACATTAAAAATCCTTCCGTTGAAGTTTGTGATGGATACTTTATAAACGAAAACGATTTTCTTACTCAATTAAGAACGAACCTATTCCTGCATCCTTTCGTTGATCTTTCCTTTGTCCAGTAGCGTAAGTTTTTTGTCTTGATAAAATAACACTTCAAAGCAAAAGTATTTTATTGTTTCGTAACTCGCCCTCTTTGCCGTACCCGTGTAATTTTTATTTTATTGGACACATCAGCTGAAAAAACCTCGGAAAACAGACGCGCAACTTTTGACAGTTATCGGATGAACCCCGTCAACATTTCGTCCCGTCACGCTATCGTAGTGGCAAAATATTGTAATTGCAGACATAATAAATTTCCGCCACTGACTCTTATCATGCATAGCCCAAACGAAATTCTTTTCATCGTTCGTTCCGCTTTTTGGATTTCCGTCGTACAGCTAATGATTTGACATGATTGCTACGAATTCAGGAGATTTGTTTGAGGCCTTGTCTTGCTTGTGGTCCCACAATGGTCACTTACCATTTCAGATTAGATATAAATATCACCCAAAGCATAATAAGCTTGAGATAGTAATTCCATCAAAAACATAATGAATACTAATTGTGTAACCTTTCATCTTTGATGTTCCACCGGAAGATATGGGCGGCAGGGAATGGCTGGCAGGCAAAAAGGCTGAAAGAACAAAGGAAGGAAGGCAACCCGTCGTCACTATGTTTGCCAACTTCCCCGGCGTTTTTTTTTCTCCTGCCGGTGGAAGAAAGCTGCTGCGAAGCGTAAATGCACTCACAGCCTTCCATCAGATAGATGATATGTATAAATAGGTCTTCCCTCGGGGAGTTAAAATATAAAAAAATCGCACTCAGCACCAAGGTAACGCTTTCCGGTACTTGGCTGTGGCATTCTAATGCCCCCGTTAAACTGGAACTGAAGTTTACATTGTGTTGTTTTGAAGGGACGACAGTTGCCCCAGGATGTACACAGTTGCAGTTGGCGGTATGCTTCGAATGATCCAGATTTAGCTCATCTGGCAAAAATGCTCAGTTAGCCGTTTGGATATGGTTGAATGCGGATGAATTGGCATAGTTAAGTTGTTCGTTCGAATTTCCTAGCCTGATTCTGGATTACTTTAAAATCGCGCATTATGACCTAGATAGTATACCAGAAGAAATAAGTGGGTATTTTTAATTCGTCAAGATTTCTTTATCTTCACGTCTTCATAGCGAAATGTAAATATACACAAAATTATTTAAAAACAGAAGTCAAAAGTGAGGGTGCTGTCTGGGTCTGAGCACCACGTTTCTCATGTATTTTCCCCCCAAATCTCCATGAGAAAATTTTTGCACGTATTGGCTCTGATAGCATCTCGAGAATTTAGTGAAAATAAACCTGAATTCCGAGTATCCATTAATTCCAATGGCATCTCCTCGGGCGCTGTTTTAATGCATTGTAGTACTATAATTCTTATCGATAATTGCAGCACATTTTAGAGACAAGAACACTGCAGTCTTTTTGGTTTAATTAATTTGGTCATAATATTGATCGAACTTTATGCTTCTCGACAGTCACGGCGAATTGTGTAACACATTGACCTTTGTTCAAAGCAATCCAGCCAAAGTGATTCAAGATAACTGCCAACGCAACGAACGCAGCTACAAGCTTTGGCACGTTTACAAAACAATTCCCACGAGAAGTATCTATTGGTCGGAATGAAATCGCTTCCATCTGCCAATGGGCACGAGTTCGGATGCTGTCGTGATGGATGCTGATATTTTCTCCCGGGCCTGTTGTTTCAGCCACTCATCACAAAAAATAACCCTATGGAAGAAAAAAGACGAACGAATAATACAATAACAATAATAATTAACAGTTGCGACATATAAACCCTCAAGCAGGAAGCCAATTCAGCAGCTTCGGTAGGAAGACACTAAAATGTGTGACTGGTAATGCAAGGAGGAGTAATTCGAATAACAGATCCTTCCATTTCCTGACACATATCAATTGGTAGGCTGCACCGAAACTAGGAAAAATTACTCAATGTACATTATTACTAGCAGTTCAAATCCAAATTGACAAACTGTTGATGTCTTGCGAATATGGCGGCTAAGATTTCTTCCCAGGGTGATATGTTATTCGTTCAGTTTTTATTCAATGAAAAACTATAAAAACAAGAAGGATGGTTTAATATGTACGATTGCGTTGTTCACTTAGGACTGCGAAGTTATTGCGAACGAAAATAAACATTTTATCAATTTAAGAATATATCTTCTAAGACAATAATTTGGTATCACTAACAAGGCCCGATGAATGCATGTTTGCCCTGAAGGACGCGAACGATTCGAACGCGACATAATTCCGAACACACTTCCTGATTCACACAAGCTCTCTTCCGGAAAAAAAATATAAAAATAAAAAATTAAAATTCCATAGAAAGCAGTGAATGATCTCAAGTTCATAATAAATACGTAACAACAAAAAATGTATTTATTGTATAAGCCTGACTATGAACCTCTTTTTTCTCTCATCTGTTTTTTTTATTTTAGGCTCATTTGGCACTTCCGCTGTAACAGAGCCGAATTTATTCGTGTACATTTTCATCTTATTTTTTCTACGAATTCTGACAAATATTTGAGGAATTTGCGGTCGAAATGATATTTAGGGTAACGATAAGGAATTTAGAGGAATCCGAAACCTGAATTTTACTTACTTCACTGTAAACGAACGGGATGCAGCATGAATAGAATTTTATCCCAAAAATAAGAAAGGTCTAGGCCTAGAGGCACGGACGGAAACTTGTAACCCGCGACGCCGGGTAAGCGCGCGCGAGTTTGTCGCGACCGGGGGGTTTTCCGCAGGTATGCGGTTGGCTTAAGCGCTACTCCCGCGAGGGAGACCAACCGCCGTGTTCTTGCGTTGCCCGGCAATGAGACACCCAACACCTGAGGGCGGGTTTTTCCTTCGTTCCAAACCCCGGTTTGCTCCGCGACTTGCACCTGCGCTAAGAAGGACCCGCGACACCGTTTGTCCGCGTTCCACAATTCAAGTAACAGAGGCACTACGGTTTCCAATGAACACCGTTTATGCCAAACTTCTCATCATTGAACCTACGCAATGATGCCAAACCCACCCACCTTGAAGTTTCAGAGGACGAGGTGCGGAGGTTGAAAAGTTGTCCACAACAGAAGAAGAGCCCCAACCCTAGGCTCGTGACCTATCAGGAAACTTAATCGGGTTTTTAGGCTACACCGCTAGCCAGTAAATTGCACAAAGTCTCGTCTACTTTACATTAACACTAAACTAATCACGGAAACATTTATTCACTTAATTTAACAACATCAACTATTCCCACAAATCTATGTCATAACATCTGTCTTATATACGGCATGATTACAACAAAACTACATCTAACGAAAAATAATTGGGACTAAATTTGGGGTTTGAACATCGGACCCATGAATTCAAGTCCAGAGATCTTTCTATCGAACCTAATTCCGCAACTTGTGTTACCCTGAACTGGTAGCGATCAGTATGTGCGGGCTGTCGATATTGTTCTACGCTTCTATTGCATGTGGCATTGTTGTGTGGCGTTGTTAGTTGTGTGTGGTTTTATTCTTTGGTTCTTTTAACCCTACATGCGCATGTTATTTTAGGGTAAAAAAAAGGTTTCTACTCACACTACCTAGGTTTTACGTGGAGAATCTACCTTATCGCCGTTCCATACCAGGCGATGAATAGTAAGTCCGTAGGCGTATGTAGTGATCCGTCTACGTTGAGCGCGCATACGACGTGTAGTGGTGCCGTGCTGCGTCTTCCTTTGATGCGCGAATGACGATTCGCGCTTCACGCGGCAACTTGGATTTGACGGTCGTAGTGGCGAAGCTCCAATCTCTGATCGTGGGGTCAGGATACGGCTCCTTCCTACATCCAACAAAGATTGAAAACAACACACATTTGCCACAATTAATTTATTATCCGCCACATGAATCTTGAAGCTCACCTTTGATTTCGCTTAAGGGGGACACAAGCGGGAAATTAGCTTCTCCTGATTTCTTGGGAAAACTTTGAACAATTTAATTTAACTAAACAAGGAACAAAAAAACAGAAAAAAAAGGACAAAAAATAACTTTAGCACACTGACTAGCACGTGTAGCCTTTCACCAACGGTACCTTCTTACCGTCCACTCGCGATGCAAAAAAAACTGGTCCGCCCTGCCTCTTCCACGGTCGAAGACGGAATGGAGGAGCATTTTTCAAGGTCCTCAGTTTAGCGAGACATTCATTGGAACCGGAATTACGTAATAGTTAACGATGTTAACTATTCAGTAATTATACCGAAGTTCCTCTGTGTTTTTATTGGTCCGGCATTCAAGCATTCGCGGGCGATACCCTTTAACCTCCCGAGCACATTTCAAGTCTAGGTGCTCGCCGGGTTTTGGATGTTCAAGAATAAGAAAAACCCGCCGAAAGACTTTGCTGTTTGGAGGAAATATCCAAACGAAAATAATAGCAAAAAAAGGAAAGCATGAGTCTTTCGGGGTGTTGGTATGTGGGTGTCTTGGCTAAAACAGCCGCCGAATCGCATCCAGCGCCCATTATGGCAGGTCGCTCAAATATAAAATCGGGAGCGGCACTCGCGTTGCCAAACATCCAATACATGGAGAACAGAGAGAATCCCAGATCCACACAGATGAAATTATGTTGGATCTGAATTCCAAAACTACGAAACGAGGGGCTTCCAAAAGTCGAAATCAGTACCGTGCTACAAACTTAACGTAGGATTTTGGCGACCACTGATTTTCAATTAAGATTTGTAACTGTTCAGAAACCGGTAAATTTAACTCCTTCAAAATTCCAAAAACCGTCCTAGAAAAAATGATTTTCATATGAACTGATCTGAATATCAAACGGGTTGGTCCCAAAATACGGGAAACATTATTTATTAATCCTGTCTATTTTCAATAGTAAACTTATGAAAAAAACAGATATATATTCCAATATTAACAGGAAAACTCGACATTCTCAGGTTTTCTTGTATTGATGTTTTTAAATGTAGGGGAGAGGGGGGCACATTCGGACACTTTTTTTTCCTTGATTTTTAATACTTTTTGTAAACTTAAAAAAAATCCTGAATTCATCCTGGTTGTCATTTGGACATCAATGTATCATATGAGCGTGTTAGAGGTGTGCGTTGATGCGATTACGAATGGTTTATTCGAATTTTTGAAAATTGCCTTTTTGTCCGAATGTGCCCCATGTGTGGGGCAGTTTCGGACAGTCCTGGGGCACTTTCGGACAACAACAAAAAATTAAAATTTTACGTTTATCAACAATTACTTCCGTTTCCTCTTTTTTTCAGCATATTCTGCATTTTTCTGTTTATCAGTATTTGTCTGAAAGGAAACTGCTTGCGATGAGAGTCAGTAAAAATTCGTGATTTTGCTTTCTTCCGTTTTCGAGTGGTGGTTTTCCGCGGTGAAGTTTTTGGAAAAGGTTCAACATTTTTCGGGGACAAAATTGCCAAAGTAAAATCTATCTGTGCTCTAGACGCAATGTTTTGCAGCATTGTTGTATTACCCGATGAGTCAGTTGCTACCTCCGCTCCAGTAGGTGAAATTATTTGAGCATTAAAAATCCTTGTCCGAAAAAACCTTTCTTGAGAACGGGTAGCAACCTGTCGTTTTGAATCCAGCTAGGATATTACTCAGATTGAAAGAAGCATTATAAGCCGATGCAACTATACCTGAAAGGTCGTGTATAGAAATAATTTTTCCAGGATGGTTGAGTAGCCAATCGTTCTGGGAAACTGAGAGCTTTCGCTTGAAAGGGCCCATAACTGAAACATCCAGCGATTGTAAGCGATTTGTGACATAAGGTGGAAAAGATACATGAATTGTGCAATTTTCTCGGCAATATTTAATTGTTTCCAAAGTGAAATGACTTTTTGATTTTTTGAAATTGATTCGTTTACGTTGCTTTTGTGGTGACCAGTAATAATTATATCGTCAGGTGATGCGGACTAAATATTTTATAACTATGAGGACTGTGAAATTTGTGTGGATTCGGAAGTGAACTGAACATTACTGGTATTTTTTATTTATAGGGAAGGGCTGGTTCAATAAAGTGCATTGAACTAGGATTGGGTGATCTTTGGAAAAAGATCGATTTTCGAAACGACGTAGGGATCGACTCACTGATTAAATCGGTACCAAAGAATTGATCTTTGAATGCTATTTCCCAATTTATTGACTTATCCTTCATAAGTGTATGGAAATGGAATAAAAATTTCACATTTCTATTCAAACATAATTTTATTTTGATTATCAGTATGAAGGTCACAAAAATTTTTGAAAGGACAGAACAATTGTATTTTCAAGGGCATGAATTTTACGGCTTTTATTTTACTTTTGATATGATGTTGTCCATTTGGAATTCCTTCCGGAGGGTCAAACGGTCAGTAAAGAGGCGTTTAAGATAGAAAATTCGTCTTGAACGGCCTGATTTGTGGAAAGATGGCACTTGGAATTTGCACCGCGATAATGCACTAGCTCATCGATCGATCATTGTGAACGTATTTTTGACCAAAAATGGCATGAATTTGATTGAGCAAGCATCGTACCCACCATATATGACTTCGTGTGACTTTTTTCCTATGTCAAATTTCTGCTTGGTGGGACCCGTCATGACAGTAGTGAAGACATGAAAATGAATTCACTGCGTGAAATGAAGGCAATCCTTAAATATATAAAAAGTATTTCGACGATTGGATTGGAAAAAGTGTATTGCTTCAGAAGGAGCCTATTTTTAAGGCAATAATATAAATTTAGATGATGAATGAAATATTTTTTTAAAAACACAAATTTGCGGTAAGAAGAATTAAGCCAGTATTTGTGGACATTTATGTTTTAATTTTCTTGTTTATCATTTCGGATATTATTTAAAAATGCAACGAAAATTCATAAATGGGCTTAGAATGCAAGGGGTGTAAGTGACTTGATCGATTTCTCTTCATCAACTTTTCTTTTAGTTAATAACTCAACTACAAAAACGTTCCAATTTGAGTTTACTATAGAATCCGATAGATGAGATTTTGACCCATCTTCCACATTGTTAAATACAGCTGGGAATGAGTTTGGAGCTAAGTTATGACCAAAAGAGAGAGTCGATGGAGAGGAATCGATCAAATCACTTACACCCCTTTCATTCTAAGCCCCTCAAATAACTCTTTAGCGAAAAATATCGGTGCTCTTCGAAAGGTTTAATGGCTTGGGTGGCTTGGTAGAAACAGTTCTAGAAGCAGCGATTCTATCTTGCCTTTGCGAGAACAATAAACGAACTGGTCATATGTCGCAATTTGTTTCTTTATATAATTGCACGAAGTGTATTGAGTATTTATCGAGCTCCCCGCGGCCTTTTTCGCTTTTGATACAAACACACGCGATTAAATATTTATTCCACCGTTATCCACCGATACTTCAAATACCTTAACCACTTCAATATATCTTTGGCAATCCATAAAAACGAGAAAAATGGCAATATTTGCATATTTGCCCCGTTAGCCGGCGATGATGGCCGAGCTTTTTTTTCCTCACACAATGTGGTGAAAAACAATACGATTACGCATGCTTTGCCATGGCTCGGTTCATTGTGTTGATTGAAACGCCAGATGCACAGCGAGTGAAATATTCACTCGCGTATACAGCTCGAGGGGAAATGAAGATGGCAAGAAAGGAGCAGAATAAGTGATATTCGTTGTTTTGGGTATAGAAAGAGACTGACGATTTGCCTCAGAGGAAATGCAATATTTATACACTAGCGATAGCGTACAAACTGTGCAAGTTTTATTTTATAAAAAATGTGTTTTTGATTTGGCACTTTTAACAGTCCTACGTCAGATAGACCGGAAAGATGACAATTTTTAGTGATGCGGGTACAATGGGCATATTGTGGGGGTAAGACGAACAGGTATCGACTCATTTCGAATGTTTGTTAAATGTTGAAAACTGAATTGATCAACCTAGGAATTATATCGAGTGTTTTTCATACCACAGAATATGTTTATCCCATATCTGCGAAGCCTACAAATGAGTTTTACATTTGGCGATTCTAAGTGTGTTCATACGAAGGATGAGTATGCTTAATAGGGTAGGGCGGGGCTAGATGGTCAGTGACGATATCTTGGAATCTGAGCGTTCAAAAAATTGGCGATCTATGGATAAAAAATAGCGAATTGCTGATGCAATAAAATGAGCAAATTGGAAAAACTTTTTTTACCAAAAATCATTCACGGTTTGAGCATTGTAAAATGTGTAGTAAAACTGGTTAATAACCATGAACAAAATTGGCTCAAACGTAAAACAAAGGCTTATTGTTCGTATTAGCTTTAATTGTTAATGGAAATCGCTTGAAAAATTATTTTTATTGAATTTTCATGAATATTCTTTTTCATATATAGAGGGGCTAGTTTGTCACACAAATTGCTCGTTTGAGGGCAACGCATATAAAATTTTCAGGTATGCCGTGTTTCATTACCCAAGCTATGAACAAATATAGAAAGCATATGTTTTACCGCTAAACCCAGTGTCGAGAGTGACGAAACAACGACCGCTCAAAACACTTGCAATATAATTGTCATATTTATATTTTTACTGTAAAATTTTCATTAAATATAACAAACGCTAACATTGAATATCAGAGCTGACAATAATGCATTGAGTAATGTTGCCTGGAGGCTATTTCTATATACTTTGGAGCGAACGGTACAAATGTCATCAAAACAAATGCAGGCAAGAATGGAAGCGGTTGTGCGTCGCAGGGATGCCAGGTGACTTTTGACATGGTACGAGAAAATGTCTTCACCATATTATCGGAGGAAAATTTTTCACGCAAAAACGGAACTGTGCACTGTGAACTGTGAAACTCTTTTTGTTTATTTCAGCTTTGAAATTTTGGTTGTAACTCAAACCATATCCATGAAACTAATTGTAGAAAAGGTATGTAACCGGAAAACCTTCGATTTGTGAAGTGGTCGCTAATCTGTTGTATAGTAGGCCCAAAATAATAGAAATTCAATGTCAAAATCATTCGAATTTTCGAGCGCAAATGAACTAATGTCTTCTAGAGACAATATGCTTCGTTCGCTGAGACTAAAGCCCTACTTTTTTGACGAAATTTTCGGTCAATAGAAAGAATTTCATCGAAATAATATCTTTTAATAATCCGCGTACGCTATCATACTGAAATATCTACACATATTTCATAATGTCTTGACAAAATGTCTTCAAATTTGGCATCTCTGGTTCGCCACAAAGTGGAAGAGAGACGAAATCGTTAGACAAGATTGCCTGACTAATTTTCAACAACTAAAGGGTGTGTCACATCAAATTGCATCACGGAAAAAACGCTGTAGAAATTCGCCCAGTAGACCGATTCTTTTGAAAATTTTAGACAGTAAAATAAAAACTATTAAACAACTTTTGGCATTTTCTTTTTATTCATACTTCGAGCCCAAGCCCGTATGCTCGCACCTTCCTCTTTACCCCGTCCATAAGGTTCTGTACAACGTCAGGTTGTAGTTTTTTTTTGAACAGAAATCCATTTTCTCTTGAAGTCCGCCTCCGATTTGACAACTTTTGGGTTCTTCCGGAGGGCCTGCTTCATAATCGCCCAATATTTCTCTATTGGGCGAAGCTCCGGCGCGTTGGGCGGGTTCATTTCCTTTGGCACGAAGATGACCCCGTTGGCTTCGTACCACTCCAACACGTCCTTTGAATAGTGGCACGAAGCGAGATCCGGCCAGAAGATGGTCGGGCCCTCGTGCTGCTTCAATAGTAGTAGTAAGCGCTTCTGTAGGCACTCCTTAAGGTAAACCTGCCCGTTTACCGTGCCGGTCATCACGAAGGGGGCGCTCCGCTTTCCGCAAGAGCAGATCGCTTGCCACACCATGTACTTTTTGGCAAACTTGGATAGTTTCTGCCTGCGAATCTCCTCCGGAACGCTGAATTTGTCCTCTGCGGAGAAGAACAACAGGCCCGGCAGCTTACGAAAGTCCGCTTTGACGTAGGTTTCGTCGTCCATTACCAGGCAATGCGGCTTCGTCAGCATTTCGGTGTACAGCTTCCGGCCTCGCGTCTTCCCCACCATGTTTTGCCTTTCGTCGCGGTTAGGAGCCTTCTGAACCTTGTATGTACGCAGGGCCTCCCGCTGGACGAATGAACTTGACAAATTCAGCTTATTGGCGACATCCCGGACCGAACTTCTCGGATCACGTCTAAACTGCTTAACTACGCGCTTGTGATCTTTTTCACTGACGGAGCATCCATTTTTGCCGTTCTTCACCTTCCGGTCGATGGTTAGGTTCTCGAAGTATCGTTTTAGTACTCTGCTGACCGTGGATTGGACGATTCCCAGCATCTTACCGATGTCCCGATGTGACAACTCCGGATTCTCGAAATGAGTGCACAGGATTAATTCACGACGCTCTTTTTCGTTCGACGACATTTTTCCAAATTTACGAAAAATTGACAGTGAAGCATGGCCAACGTGATCTATACACTCTTATCTGATTATAAGCGAGAGCTGAAGATATAATTCCTAAAAATTAAATTTCTACAGCGTTTTTTCCGTAATGCAATTTGATGTGACACACCCTTTATGATAATTAGAAATTTTCATTAATTTATTTTTTTACTTGCTACATAATATTAGTTAACTGTTTTGACGTAGAACTACGTCTTTCATTAAGGGTGCCAAATCGGAAAACAGGTCACGTTTTTATGAAATAAAGTTAACGTTAATAACTATTTTTGCCGCGAACGGATTTTGGCGATTCACATACTAAACGAATCGGAAATTCCGTAAGATTTGTTGAATATGCTATACATTAGAATCCCCTGGTTTGTAAATGGTTAAAATTCATGAAAACTTGAGGCGTTTCCATTTTCCCATACATTTGTTCTGTCCATTTGTGTGCTTTCCCGAACAGACCTGTCAATAACCAGCAACTTATCGACGATCAATGGAGGGGAAATCGTAGGATTCAAAGTCCCCATGAACAAAGGAAAAGTAGAAGAACGAAGGGGAATACTTGCCTAGAGTATAAACAGTGGATCTCGCTGAGGCAAACTTTTATTCGGCATCGGACTGTCGAGTAATCCAGTTCACTTTGCTTTCGCTGCGCTTCGATCTAAGATTGGACCCCACCAGTGGTAATCCAACTTGGATATCGTCGTTTGGTTTTTCTGTTCGGTTTTCGCGTTATTCGTATCGTGTGTTTTTCTTTCCGCGTCATAAATTGGACGCTTCGCGTAGTGTATGATGAGCAAGAAGAAGCGGAAGGCAGGCTCGAGCCCTGCAAAAAACGAACGCATTGTCAGGAGCAATAATATTTCGAGGCAAGCGTCATCTAAGGATGCACGCGATGTTGCTGCAGTGAAAAGTGCTCGCACTGAACCGAGCCTTCGCGAGTGTGAAACCGCATCGCACAACAGCGAAGTAGGCGACCTCGGCGCGTCGGTCGAAAATGTAAACGCCGTTACCCAGGCAGCAACCAAAATGATGCAACGATGGGTGTTACAAGGTACACGCTGTGTGGCATAATTCAGTCTTTTTCCAAGCAGTTAACATTGTTTGTTTTCCGTCATCATAAGGGCTTCGTTGGTGCCTTTTGAGAATGCAGCAATGCATTAAACTGACGTTATGGCGAAGCAGGCGTTAAGGTTGTGCTTAAAAAAAATATTTGGGGAATACCAAGCATCTTGAATGTCTTACTGGAATGTTATAAATTATTTGGGTTCGCGTGCCAGTTGCAAAACTGCCTTCAGCTAGGATTGCATTAGCGCTATGAAGCATTGCTACTGTTTTCGAGGTTGTTATTAACAAAAAGAGTTTATTTCGCTTGTTTAGTCACCGAGAAAGTAAATGTCGTTCTGGAATTTTGTATGTGGTTTCGCTTGCCAGTAGCAAAACTTCCTCCACTAAGGGTGATAGCTGCGCTTCTCTCGAGCATGAGAAAGAAATACAACTTTTTTTCGAGGCCAGTAATATTAACAGAAGCGTTTCTTTTGAGAATAGCGCAAAATGATGAGAAATGTTTTATATTCCTAGTAGTTTCAAGCCACCAATGTATGGCTCTGTATGCATGCTACGGCGAACGCTTGTTTGGCGCTTGGTTTACGTTGTACGAACGATGCCTAGAAGTGCGATTCCTTTAAGGAAACACTAAACAAAATTGCGAAAAAGGCAAAAAAAAAAGAAAAGCGTTCGAGGTAAATTTTAATTGCATTGACATAAAATAAATTGCGACTTACGATCAGCTAGTGTATTGTTTTGCGAGGGCATGAATGAATCATCAATCAATTATCGTCAACAAATCTATATATATAAAAATGGAGTGATGTCTGTCTGTCTGTCTGATTCTTATAGACTCGGAAACTACTGAACAGATCGACATGAAAATTGGTATGTAGGGGTTTTTGGGGCCGGGGAAGGTTTTCGTGATATTTTGAGACCCCTCTCCCCTCTTTAAGGGGTGGGGCTGCCATACAAATGAAACACAAATTTCTGATTACTCGGAAATTAACCAAGCAAACGAAACCAAAGTTGGCATGTGAAAGTTTTAAGGTGCAATAAATGTTTCTATGATGGTTAGACAGTCCTTCCCCCACTCAAAGGGGGGGCTGCCATACAAATGTAACACAAATTTCTGCATTACTCGAGAATTAATCAAGCAAATGAAACCAAATTTGGCATGTGGAGGTTTTAGGATGCAATAAATGTTTCTATGGTGATAAGATACTCCTTTCCCCTCTCTTAGAGGGGGCTGCCATACAAATGAAACACAATTTTTTGCATTACTCGGAAATTAATCAATCAAACGAAACCAAAGTTGGCATGTGAAAGTTTTAGGGTGCAATAAATGTTTCTATGATGGTTAGACAGTCCTTCCCCCACTCAAAGGGGGGGCTGCCATACAAATGAAACACAAATTTCTGCATTACTCGAGAATTAATCAAGCAAATGAAACCAAATTTGGCATGTGGAGGTTTTAGGATGCAATAAATGTTTCTATGGTGTTAAGATACTCCTTCCCCCTCTCTTAGAGGGGGCTGCCGTACAAATGAAACACAAATTTTTGCATTACCCGAGAATTAATCAAGCAAATTAAACCAAATTAGGCATATGGAAACTTTAGGGTGCAATGAATGTTTCTATGGTGGTTAGATCCCCCCCCCTCTCTTAGGGGTGGCTGCCATACAAATAAAGCACAAATTTCTGCATTACTCGAGAATTAATCAAGTAAATGGGCGGGACGAAGTTTGCCGGGTTAGCTAGTTCTACAATAAAAAAACATTTCAGAGATTATTCTACTAAGCAGTTGTTTCTAAAATTTCACAGCATTATATAATAATATCCGAAGGTATAAATAAGCGACTTATATAGAATAACCGCGTAGTTCTATGTCAACAATGCGGTCGTATCTTAGACACAACCTCCTATAATTTTTTGTTTTTAATTTAATTAATGGTACTCTCTTCCCCTTAATGGTGAAGGAAACTTCTAATGTTAAAACGTTTATTATTTGCTCAAAAAAGCATGCCTATTATTGACCAACTTTCCCCATATTTGGGGTTAGTTGATCAATTTATTCTGAAATATAAAGACGTTAAATAAAAGAAATATATCAAATTATTGATTCTCTGGTTATTTTTCATTGAAAGGGTAAAAGATAAGCTCCATTGTGGTACATAACATTCAAGCAAAACTTCGTACTACAAAGTTATAGGCAAATTTATTCAAAAATAACCAACTGCCCCACCCTATCCTACTGTTAAAAATTTATTTTAGGTTGTGAAAAACGGGTGTTTTGCACGCAATTTTCAATAAGCCTATTATAAAGCAATCATTTACCCTTAGTGCAAGATTAAATGCAAAGATGATCCTTGTCCCACATTATTCCGGGGATGTGCTTCATCATGTGACATGTTTAGCTAGAGTTGTTGACTAAGGGCACATACACAGAAAAATATTGAGCGTCTGCCATTGAGCTATGAATCATACTTATCATTTTTCCTTATTTCAATGGGACGAATGGGAACGGAATAAATAATTGATTTATTGTCGCTGGGTAATGTTGCCGGAGCTGATGTTTTGCAAAAGACGGGCGGCAATTCGAGCGGTCGCTGGGCAATATTTCATTTCAACTTCAAGGTTCATACGCAAAATGTCAATAATTTATTTGGGAAGATATGTTAATCCTTACGCTGTTCTTCAAATCCCCAACCGCTGACATTACACGATGTTACCCGGAATGCCAGAGATGCGAATCGGATTGAAATCACACCTACCCTCTTCTAAACAAGAGCAACTTCCGGTAATGATTCCCAACCTTGAAATTAGAGACATTTCACCCGTCTCTCCGCTCTTCGTACTATCAAGGCCGTTATTTAGTCATAATGGCGGCTTGCACTTCTGTGATGGCATACCCGGTGCTATACGAAGGTGCTCGCGTTCGCGTTCCGAGCCCGAGATGGGAAATGTTTAGATTTAATTTATTAATTACATTTTGGCCTTACTCACTTTCGCCATAATTTCCTAATTAAATTAACGAACCCCATTAATATTGTGTGCTGTTCCCGTGCACTTCCTCAACCTGTCCTGTCCGGTTCTGTCAGAATTATTCGCCTGTGAAAAAACCAAAGGGCTGTGCAGTAGAGCGCCATGTTAAAGATTGAAATTCTTTTCTTTGCAGAATGATGGTCTTCCATCATTCGTTGGACCGGAGTCTGCTTCCCCTTCTCGGAAAAAAAAAATAAAATATGGGTAATTTATGTTTACTGCTTCTGAAACAAATTTTGTTGTGTATCACTCGCCAATAAACAATTTTGAATGTTTTAACTTTTATCTCTCTCTGGTGGTTGATTTTTGGTGCCCAATTTGGGGGAGCAAGAAAATGATGCGAGGTTTTTTCTTTCCAAAAGAGAGCACATAGATCAACGATAACGGAATTATCCACAACGAAAGGTGAAGTGGAAGTAGGGGGAGAGATAACCGTGTCCTGATTTATGCACTCTCGAAAGCGTTTCGTGGACGATCAACGGCGGGTTACTTTTTCAGATTTACTGATACTGCTGTTGCTTCATCAAAAATTGAGTTCAGATACTGCGAATAATACTCGAGGACTCAGATTAAGCTGCATGTAAAATGCTGTCTTGCTCATTTTCGTTATGAATAGTTGAAAAGGATCAGGAGATGATTAATTCTAAACTACCATTTTGAGCCATATGGTAGCCCTTCATCGTGTAATTAAGTTTGAGGACTTCTCGTTCCGTATGTATCTTATAAATTATGCTTTCCTAATTCCCGAAGACGTAGTAGTGTTATCTTGGGAGAAAAATATTCGTTCTCATAAAACTTTCAACTTTACAGTGCGTGTAAAAGAGCTATCCTCGAAGTTGGAAGCCGTACGCTTCCAAGGGGACAACGCAATTGAAGCCGAACGACTCTCCGGAATGCCATGATAAGCAAGAAATATGTCATCCGGAACTGAACGGAATGTGATTGGTGTTTCGCGAAGGGGCAAATTCGACTGAACCTAGCGCTGGGGATAAATGTCACCGACAATCTCGATGGGAGACCGATTGAATTTCCGTACAAGGTTATATTGATACTGAAGACAGGACTGCTAATTACATTCGTGTCAGATTTCGAAATCAGTATATTGGAATCGTATACCAACTGAATAAATATGCTGGAGAATCGATTGGGTACATCAATATTGTGGATTGAAAGAAGATATCCTATACATAAAATTTTTAAGTTGTTCATCATAAACAAACAATCCAACAGATAAAAATGGTTCTGCGAATTATCACCAGCCGATGTGATTAAAAGCTGTTTCATGTTTTCACCCCACGAATCATGACTAGAATTATCCAAAGCTGTCCGATTTCAGTTTGAAGTCAGTCGCACGTTAGCATCAGTTACTGCCGACATACCGTGTTGTGCCTTCCGAAATAATTTATTCCGATAACCGTACTAATAGCTTTTAATTTTGTGTACATTTGGGTGATTTTGTTCCCTTCTACGTTCCTGGAACGGTGTGTATTTTCAAAACAATAATATGTCAGAGACTAATTTAATTTATCAGTCACTTCCGACGGCTTAACATTAACATACATGAATGAGCATTGTGAGATAATACAGAGATTGGAAATCCATTAGCATTTACAATTCTATTTGAGGAGATTTCCTGATGGTTAGTAGCTTAAACCTAATCTGATTCGTGTTCAAATTGGTGGCATTTGTCGGAAAATTCACCATGCACTAGTGAAGCTGGATGGTATCCGGATTAATTGACTGTTTATATAATTCAGCTTTATAGCGCATCAGTTAATTATTTTTCTCCTCTCTTCGTTCCGTATAACTCCCTGAGAAGGAACTCAAATTGCATCGCAAATTCTTCTCTTTTTCAATTACTGGATGTTTCAGCTACCCAGCGAAAAGTAAATAAAATAAGTAAAAAAAACTTTTTAAGTTAAACGGTTTAATTGTGATTAAACAGAATAATGTACTAAAAGCTAGGAAATAATTAGACAAGTAGCAGTTAGCAGTTATCACACCTCTCCTTCAATAGTCTAGGGCATTGATAAGACTAAAATAATAATCGTGGGACATATGATGAAATCGCTAATTGTGGATAATGGAAATCCAACTTACCCCACGATTTTATTTTAGTCTTATCAATGCCCTGCGGGATTTTTCATGATCTACTGTGATCTACAATTGGAGCTCTTTCATTTGATACCCATATTAATCGGGTTTTGAGAAAATATGTAGCCCGCCATTTGGTAGTGGCAGCCATCTTGGATTTGCATTTTTCAGAAAATAAATGTGTTCTACTAGTCAAGCCTTTTCATTTGATACCCATATTAATGGGGTTTTGACATAATATGTAGTCCGCCATTTGGAAGGATTTTGATGGATTTGCATTTTTCATAAATAATCGTGTTCTACTAGTGAAGCCCTTTCATTTGATACCCATATTAATGAGGTTTTGAGAAAATATGTAGCCGCCATTTTGTAGTGGCAGCCATCTTGGATTTACATTTTCCATAAATAATCGTATTCTTCTAGTCCAGCCCTTTCATTTAATATCCATATTAATGGGGTTTTGACATAATATGTAGCCCGCCATTTTGTGGTGGAAGCCATCTTGGATTTGCATTTTTCATAAATTACTGTGTTCTACTAATCAATATGTAGTTCGCTATTTGGTACTGGCAGCCATCTTGGATCTGCATTTTTCATGAATAACTGTGTTCTACTCGTCAAGCCTTTTCATTTGATACCCATATTAACGTGGTTTTGTCATAATATGTAGTCCGCAATTTTGTAGTGGCAGCCATCTTGGATTTGCATTTTTCATAAATAACCATGTTCTACTAGTCAGTACCTTTCATTTGAGACCCATATTAACCCTTCCGTTATGAGTGTCGTCTATAGATGACATCCGCGCGACGAGCTGTGTGTACGAGCGTCGTCTTTAGACGACATGAAATTCATATTGCTCTTCGATCACACCAGCGCGATGTGCATACTTTTCGGCGCAGTGCTCCGTACAGGGGTAGCACTTCGGCGGAACACACTGCCGTACTGAAAGGGTTAATGAGGGTTTGAGAAAATGTGTAGCCGCCATTTTGTAGTGGCAGCCATCTTGGATTTACATTTTTCATAAATAACCGTATTCTACTAGTCAAGCCCTTTCATTTGATACCCATATTAATGAAGTTTTGAGAAAATATGTAGTCCGTCATTTTGTAGTGGCAGCCATCTTGGGTTTGTATTTTTCATAAATAACTGTGTTCTACTAGTAAAGCCCTTTCATTTGATACCCATATTTACGGGGTTTTGACATAATATGTAGTCCGCCATTTGTTAATGGCAGCCATCTTGGATTTGAATTTTTCATGAATAACTGTGTTCTACCAGTCAAGCCCTTTCATTTGATACCCATATTAACGGGGTTTTGACATAATATGTAATCCGCCATTTGGTAGTGGCAGCGATCTTGGATTTGCATTCCTCATAAATAACCGAATTCTACTAATCAAGCCCTTTCATTTGATACCCATATAAATGGGGTTTTGAGAAAATATATAGTCCGCCATTTTGTAGTGGCAGCCATCTTGGATTTGTATTTTTCATAAATAACTGTGTTCTATTAGTGAAGCCCTTTTCTGGCACTACGCCTTCCACAATTGAACTTTCCCACAGACCTCCTCCAACACTTAAATTACAAATGTTTCATCTCATTTCACACTGAAATTCAATTATCCGAGATCCCAAACCCTCCTTAACCACAGGTCAGAAATTGTTTATCACCCACCAAACAATGTATGACCGCAGAAACAACATTCCCACCAAAGAAGTAAACATGATACTTGAACCGTGTGTACAATTCGTCACACGACGCAAGCGTCAGTGTTTTATTTCAATGACCTACTTGAGACATGCTTGTGCGTGCAAGGCGGAAACCCAATTGCAAGCACAAGAACATTTCTCCGTCCTCGTTCTATCCCTTTCACTTTCTACTTGTACCATTTCCCTGTGCGATGCTCCGCCCAGTAAATTACGTTACGTTTTGTGTAGAGTTAAGAAAATAAGTGTAAACTAGTATTTAAGCAGAGACATGTAAATAAACCAGACAGTCAGACAGAGTCAGAGACAGACATGAAGAAAACATCTCGTCGTGTGTTTATTTATTCTAAGATATCACAAGTGCTACTCAGCTGAGATGTTATACTTTCATTTGATACTCATATTGATGGGGTTTTGGAAAACCCATATCGATGAGGTTTTGAGAAAATATGTGATCCGCCATTTTGTAGCGGCCGCCATCTTGAATTTTCAGGATCATGAAATCAAAGTTTTATAATGACTACATAGATAAAGGTGTGTTCCAAAACCGTTTAAAAAATAGCTTACCCTATAGCGAATATCATCCATTCCGTTCCGTTATATCGTTCGTATTTGGGATCACATTATCGAAATAGTTAGTGTTCACAACAGTCTGAAGTTCTTCGCAGTGGATCATTACTGGATAAGAAAAATGGACATGTATTAAGAACTCGAAATACAAAAATTCTTCCGGCGAAGTCAAATGAAGCTGACCCAAAAAAAATCATCGCCAAAGAAAAATATATGTGTTATGCCATCCTGAAGCTCTATATTTGATTGAATTCCTGAAAGCGTCTTATATTATCAACATGACAACAGCCGATATCATGGAATTTTTTTATCCCATTTGTTTATTCTAGGCTCATTAGCATTTCAGCTATAACAGAGCCGAATTTTAATCATGTAGGGGAGCCGCGGGTAATACGGACAGTGGGGGTATGATGGAGAGGTAGTTGATTTGTATAGTTGCACTATGAATTTCAAATTTCTGTTGATGGGAAACCCTTCTACATGCGATTCTATAATATTTAAACCATCCTATGACAATGAATACTGATCAAAAGTTGAATAGAGAAACAAAAACCGAAAGTCTAACATGATTCCGCGAGTGGATGTAATTTTTGCGGCTTCGATATTAAGCATTTTGAGTGGTTTAATTGCAGAATTGAATTCGCTGATGGTTATATTTCAGTTTGTGAGTTGACAGAGAAGCGATATTAGGTATGTGCGGAAAAGTAAATTCATTCGTAAGTGGTAAATTTAAATTATTGGAATAATTGCACTAGGGGGGTGAAATGGACAGTCACATACATAATCACATCCAATGCATGATGGAAAGTGAAGGGAAGAATATTGAACTCTTTTTTATGTTGCTTTCTCTT
This sequence comes from Toxorhynchites rutilus septentrionalis, assembly GCF_029784135.1. Taxonomy (NCBI): domain Eukaryota; kingdom Metazoa; phylum Arthropoda; class Insecta; order Diptera; family Culicidae; genus Toxorhynchites; species Toxorhynchites rutilus. The sequence continues at coordinate 315,038,029 of NC_073745.1, read as the reverse complement.
TTTGTTCTATTTCAGTTACTGGATGCACAAACACTGAGAGGGTGAAATTATTCCTCTCGCGAGCGATAAACCTCTACGCTTCGTATATTATGAACCTGTCCATATCCCCCCCACTACATGTCCATTATACCCGCACCGATAAAAATGGTCTACTTTTCGGCTTGTTTTATTTTCATTAAAAAACATGGAAAAACACATTTTTATAATACATTTGGCCAGTTTTTTCGAAAACCAGTATATTGAACTATAAGAAACTGCTTTTAAATTTTTGGAAAATGAGTTTCCAAAGATAAAATTGAAGTTTTCCTTAACATGTCCGTCTTATCCCCATCTCCCCTACATGTCACATGTTTAACATATCTATATTTAGTACATTACACAGTTGCCATTTTTTCGACGTTAGAGTATTCCCTTCTATACCATTGCATATGGTACACAATTACACAGTAGCCATTTAGGCGTAAGAGTTTTCCTTCTGTTCTTCCATTATCCAGTTAGTCCCAGAAAATGGTGTCGACAACAGTGCCGATGTCGTGCCATTTTGCAATGATTTTATCGACCTATCCTTCGTACTTGACAACCAACTACGAGCCAAAGTTGTGCCAACCTGGCACAACGTCGGCCGATTGCAAAACTGCTCGTCCCTTATTATGGATCTATTCGATCTCATGAAATTAAACAAAATATATAAATGAAGATGTTTACAAATATGTATTTTTGTTATGCATTATTCTCTTCTCTAGTACTGTATAAGAATACGCTATACGGATTGAGAATTATTTGTTGTGAGCCATCTAAAGATAAACGTTCCCCGATGATAAAATTGAGTAATAACTAATGTAGTAACTAGTAGGAAATAAGGTTTGAATAATAATGAATAATGAATAATGTTTCCCCATAGCCTTTCCGTCCGGTCCATTACAACCGTTCCCAGCGTCAACGGTTTCCAGAAGTTTTTTTTCGGTGCAGTTTGCGAATTCGTACATATTTGTTACTGGTTTCTGTTTCCCTCCTAATTTGGGATATCGAGATGGCAGTTGAGTTTAATATCCGTAATATCCCGAAAGCGGCAACTAAATATCTTCATCGAAACATTCATCACACTCGTGATCTACAACGGAAGAAGCAACACCTCCGATGGCATCGACAGTAATATCTTCTTCTTCTTCTTCAATGGCACTAACGTTCCTAGAGGAACTTCGCCGTCTCAACGTAGTATTACTTGCGTCATTTTTATTAGTACTTAGTTGAGATTTCTATGCCAAGTAACACGCCTTGAATGCATTCTGAGTGGCAAGCTCTAGAATACGCGTGATCACAGTGCAAGTCGGAGGAAATTTCTTTGACGAAAAATTCCCCCGACCAGAACGGGAATCGAACCCGAACACCCGGCATGTTAGTTGTGACGCTAACCACTCGGCCAAGGGAGCACTCGGCAGTAATATGTTTAAGTTTATTTCTGGAATAAAATTAGGAAAATAGTATTCACATCATATGAATAAAAAATAAACTAGTCATAATTACACGACTTCAACTTTGTTATGTTCGTGATGAAGTTGATTTTAGCAATATACGTTGGCCTGAGTTCATCGGCTATACTTCACCGGAGCTGTAAACATGGATTGAAAAATTTCCGGAAACATAATGCACGTCATCGTTACCTTCATCATCCAATAACATTTACACATATTTGAATCCAAATGTTGTCTCGTTTTGTCTCAACATAATTGAATGTTTTTCTGGAATTAAATTAGGAATTGATTATACATTTTCTAAAATGAAAGCTATCCATACTTACGAATTTGACTCTCGATTTATTCTCTGTTGTGTTTTGAATGAAAGTTCAGAGAAAGAGAAAGGACAATCTCTGCAGTGATGCCGTTTCGCTCAGTACAAATACTCACTACAACTGCAAATATAGGCCGTGTTGTTTGCGGGGGGCAAGACGGGGTTAGATTCCGGCACTTTTGTAGCACTTTATGGCGCTCGGTCGACATCGGACCGGTAACCGCTCGAGAATAATTTAGAGCGGGATTTGATTGATCATTGTTGAGATATTTATAGAACAGCAGCCCGATGTGTCTTGCACAGCAGATCAGTTGTATGGATGAATCGATCTTGCTTCGACCGTGGATCGATCTCCATCGCTGATGATTGTTGCGTGGACGTAGTTATTCTGTAACAACACAAAGATGGTCAATGAGGACCCTGAGTTTTGAACTCATGATCGATCGCTTACTAAGCGAACGCGCAACCAATAAATCTCATGGAAATGTCGTGAAACATTTGCTGTTACTCTGAAGTTGAAGTTTTAGGTTAACCTTTAAGTTGTTTAAACAGGCATCTTAAACATTCATTCGAACTCTAGAAATTTTATCATAAAACATCCACATTATCCAATAAGGAAAATCGATCTTGTTGTTGTCCTTGAATTTATTGGTGATGCGCTTAAAATAATTTTTCGGTGGATCTAGCGGATTGTCGATAATGATGGCATCAGCTGTCATTATTTCCTTATTCGTATAAATTGTCCCACTCAACCTCATGAAAAACTCCACACCATGATGGTTTTTATCACCGTAGACTGAATATAACGATCTTGTAACGCTTCATAAGGATTTGTTTACACTCTCGCTGGGCGCTTTTTGATTGAACATTTCAAACTTCGACCCGCCAGCCAACAATAAACGTTTCGAAATAGTAATTGGCAACAGGAATAGAAATCTCGAAAATGACTTTCTTTATATTTCCGTTTGTTGCAATAATCTGCAAAGGGGCGATAACTATGTTTCCTTTCTTCTCCGTGTCCGATGCAGGGCCCGAAATCTTCGAAGATGGAAAATGAAGATCCTCTCTGTAGCTTCGCTTTGACTAGGACCACTACAAGCTACGACACAAAAGCAATACAAGTGAAGCTATTTCAGCAGGACAGTGATAAAATAGCTCTTAGGGCATATTTTGATTTTGATTTTGCATTATTCGGTACAAAAAAAAAAGTCGATTACAATTGCAGATATTCGATTGTTCGGATTAATCGACATCTCTGTACGTGTAACGTGCAGAATGGGTCGGTGGAGTTATTGGATCGTTTTTCTTCAGCTTTTCAATGAAATCTCTGTTGCCTCTATGCCACTGAAGATCTTAGGGGCCAACACATTACAGGAACAGAGTCATCGATGCATGGTTTTATGTGAATGCATTTTCATAAGCTTTTGCCCTGAAGATTCATAGATTTATTTGTATCGAAAACTTGTCCAAAGTCTTGTCCAGAGCTGCAAACCCAAGTTTGGAAATGAAAGATATAATAGAATTTACAAGTAATTAAGTACGTCAGATCTAGTGCCTGAGTAAAAAAGGGCACCGAAAAAGAATTTGATTCATTTGATTTGAAATTGATTGATGCACGACTGCAAGAAGTTCAAATATAAATTTTGAATCGAGGTGGGGTAAATGGATAACTGGTTCCTCTGAAACAGAACACACCATGAAACTAGTGAAGTTAAATGATTCGAAAAATAAAACACGTAAATCATTAAAATGATTAGATACTATAATTGTGTTTTTAAGAAACACAATTACTCAGAGAGGCACCTCCGGATTTACACAACTGAGTTTGTGTTCTTTAAAAACGAGAGTTCGAATAACAAATAAAACAGTTTCGTGATGTATAATTTCGTTCGCATTCTTCAGTGGGATTAATATTTTCTTCGTCTGTATAAAAAGCATTGAAAAGTCGATAGCTTTTTCATTTAAAAAAACTTCTTTCGTGATACAAGAGGTATCAGGTATTGCAACTTTAACAAACTCTAAAAGAAAATACATAATAAATCACCTTTGAAACAACCACCTAATGTTTGCCTTTTTCTCTCTTGTAGACGTTCGTTCGTTTTACAACACAACTGTAACAAGCTGTACCTCAGCGGAGAAAAGCATAACTTTTGCTTGATCAGCAAACAAAACAGCGCTTTATGTAGTTTTGAAGCACCATTTCCGTCGAATCAACTTTCGCTAATAAAAAAAGAAGGCTAAAACATCTACCGATTCTGCATGCTGCGCTCCTCGCTTTCGGCCAGACCCGAGAAAACCATCCTGGAAGTTATGAGCCAACGCAGAAATGCCGCCAGCAGCTATATTCAGAACAAACTTCGTCTGTAAAACAATGGAGTGAGAGTCCAAAAAAGGGATGCATTTCTCCAGCAAAACACGTGGCGATGATCGAAAGAAAAAAAGCACACGGGAAAACTTCTTCGCTTAAGATAAGTGTGTTGTTTTCTCGCTTCGACTCATGAGGTGGAAGACAGGAAGTAGCATCTCCGGGTCCGATGTGGTATTGTTTACGTGCTTAACGCCATACGCCATTTCTCTTTCTATCTCCGCTGTGTCTGTTCTGTCTTAAGCTTTTTCTCTAACTTTCTTGTGTTTGGGTTCCTCCATTTATTCACCGGAAACGACTAGGAGGGACTGTTTACGCTCTCTCAAGCTTCACCCTGCACGTCGCCACCTTCCAGTTCGCTCCAATCTCGGAGGTTGGCGCGTTTGAGCTGACTGTCCATCGTTCGGGAAAAGCAGCGATATCTGATTTCCCCTGGCTGCATTTAGCCAAGGTGTGCAGCATTTACTACACGAAAAGGCGTGAAGAAAGCAGATAACGTCGACCGAGAGAAGGTTACAAGAAAAAAGTGCACAAGTTAGAAATAGTCGTTGTTGTTCCCCTCGGGGCAGTGATTTCGAAGGTGATACCTTCAAATACAAGTGGAAAAGTTCGTCAAAGTTTGCAGTTGAAGAAGAAAAATAAAAATAAAAGTGTGTGGAAACAAATCGCTCCACAAGGAATAGATCCGACCGGTGCAGGCGGCCGCGTCTGGGAGACGCTCCCGCGCGCTGCGATTTGCTGTTGTTGGTCCTGAGGCTTTGCTGCGACAGCAAACTTCTGTAGTTGGTATAGCATCTTCGCCAGAAAAAAACGCCAAACTGTTACTCTGCGGTTGTTATATTTTCCAACGGGGTGCCAAAGATAGCAGTACGGAAGGTCTCAGGAGTGCCCTAGCCCGTCTCCGCAGATCGGGCCCACTCCCTAACCCTTCCAGTCCTGAAAATGTAAGTATTGTTTTCTCTGGGTGTTTTGGTGTTATGATTTCTGATCTCTTCTAAACTTGTTGTTTTTACATTTAAAATAGTTATTCAAACACTGGTTACGGATTTATTGTAATCGTTTGGATAATGAATTTCGAAAGTTAATGTTAAAATTATTTTGATAAAACGATAGATCTCAGGACAAATCAACAATATATTCAAATCAATAATAAAATATACTTTTTTGGTAAACATTTACATATTCCCAAACTGTCGCCATAAACGCGTCTTATATGGTGGAATTGTTCCGTTAAGGATGAACGCAATGTTCTTCTATAACTATGTTTTTTTAAAAGTCAAATACCGTTCTGAATCATATTTCGGACGCTTAAGGCATATGGTGCAGAAAACAGATCTAAACTTTATGCACATATATTATTTGGTTGATGTTTTTAATAAATTAGTTCAAAATGCTTTTAAGCTTTCTACTTTGGTACCTATTTGATTGAAAACATAAAAAATCATCGAATGAAATGCTTTTCGAAGGAAGCGAGACAGAATCAAACTTCGGAAACTATTTATAAAAAAAATCGAATTCCGAACAGACTGAATTAAAATTTCGGACACTCTGTTTGCATAACGGTTTCTTATGGTTTTAAGCACAATTTAGATTTCTGTACAATTACTGATACTATAAAATGATCAAACATCCAAAAATAACAACGGCTTGGCCTGTCTTAATGTGTGTTGCAACCTTCCATGCACACACAAATGACTTAAAAATTGTCTACAACCATTGATGGCTGGTTCAATTGTAATAGAACTTTATCAAATGGTTTTTTAATTGGCTTGAAATAATTTTCAACAACCTCTTTTATGATATTTTCTATTTTCCCCAAAATGCTTGCCGTTTATTGATGTTTCTTTGTAGCTTCATGGTTTAAAATACCGTAAGGCTTTATTGCTTCAATGATAATTATATATTTGAATTTAGGTTATTTGTTGTTCAAATTAATAAAATAATTGAAGGCATCAGAGCATGATTCTTTTTTTTTTATTACCTAGTTACATCTATTTTGTCATTATCCTTTTGTACCAATATCTCTTTCTTAATTCTTGAATTTGCAGCTTTTTTTCGTCTTTTTCAGTTGTTCTGCTTTTTTTTCTGGTCCATCTGTTCTTTTTGCTTTCTCAGCTGAGCTAATGTTTGGATTTCTTTTTCTTCCCGTTTCAACTTAGTTTTCCTTTTCTTTTCCTCAAGTTTTTTGGCGCTTCATCATTTCAATAAACTTCTTAGCAGGTTCTACTTTTCATACAACATATCCCAGGACTCGCTTGTGGCCACTGCAAGAGTAACGTGAGGCATACTTCTACCATGAGTTGATGAATTACCAGGATACCCGGCAACATAGGAAGGATTCAAGGTTTCTTCTGTTAGAAGTTCATCCAGTTGCACATTGTTTACCAATTATTCAACTTCCCTCATATCTATCTGTTGGTCTGAAGCTGAAAAACATGTGTATTATTTATACATGATTTCAAGATATTTTGATGCGTTATAAGAATCTACGCTTCGCATCCATAATAAGCCTGAAAACTCACATTATAGTATTACCAATTTCAACTGTCCGAAATATGAATCGTAGGGAAAAAGTTCGATTCAAATGTCGGATACTTTATCTCGTAATTTTTTAAACGGAAATTACATTACACTTGATTATATTTTATAGTCAACTGCGAAACACTTACCAAGCAATCACAGTAAATTGTTAACGATGACGAGAACTGATGAAACACGGAAGATATTTAAATATTGATGAACGGGTAAATTCTACATGCTTACGCTAAGCAAACGTCAAACACGAACGATAATGAGTAGTGTTGTCAGATTTTTACCGATTATGTTATAATTCAAATGTAGTTCTCATATGAAATTATAGTGAAACCAAGGGATTACTCTAAAGAAGCAATTGTGATATTAATTTTATAGTTATTTCATCAGTGCATTAAATATTTCAAGATATTAGAACAAAGTGTCCGAAATATGATTCAGAACGGTATAAGTCAAGTGGTTTTGACACTTCTAAGATGAAAAAAGAGGTGTGATCACGAAAACTTGAAATCCAGATCAAGCCCCATGAAAAATTGATGGAGTTGCCGAGACGCTTTTTTTGGTATATGAAACACACAGCGATATCATTATTGTTTTTTTTTATCAATCCGTTTATTTTTACAGGCTCAGTTACATAGGTTTAAAGGAGCCAGACTATTAACTATATTTTAACTAAAATATATTATCATGTTTCCTTAATTCTACTTAATTCTTAATTCTAATTAATTATTATTTTAGCTGTCATTTTGGTATTGTTAAAGACGAAGCTAGTAAAACGTGAAATCTAGAAAACATCTAACAATTTGTGATGAAACGTATAGTAGTTTGGCCGGATACCGGATACCGGATATCCGGCAGCCGGATATTCGGCTCTTTATTTGCGAAACTGGGAGACACTGCATGTATGAATAAAGTGAATAAAGGATTACATTTTTTACATAAAAATAATGAACTATGAATAAACTTCCCTTTTCGAATGGATATCCTTTTAAAAGATGTATTGTTTTGTTTAATGCGAACGGATAATTTATAGTTTGTTTTTATTTATTGTTTTAACTTAAATTAAATACTTTATTCAACGATGTAATAGTTTACATTTTTTTCTAAACGAATTTTAATGTCCAGGGAACATTCTTACGAATGTATACGGAGTTTCTATGCATAATAGGTAACGGTACTCGGTATGAACAAAATATTATTAGCGTGGAAAGATGAGAGATCTCTTTCAAGGGAAATTAATTCCGACCGCAAAGGGTTAATATTTTCAATGAACCTGACGAAGTTTTTTTGAACGGATTATATTATGACTATTTAATTTTTTTCAATTATCTTTTTTGACGTAGAACTACGTCTTTCATTAAGGGTGCCAATTCAGAAAATAAGTCACGTTTTTATGAAAAAAAGTTGATGTTAATAACTATTTTTGCCGCGAACGGATTTAGACGATTTCAAGTTATTGATAAGCGACTTGAACAAAATAACAGCGTAGTTCTACGTCAACTAAGTGGCCGTGTCTTGGGCGCAACTTCCTATAATTTTTTAATTTATATTGATCTCTATTATGTCTGTCATGATCTGGGCGATGATGGACTATTTTTATTCCGTCATTTTTATGGTTGTATTAGTTGAAAAAAATGTCACAGGAGGATTGTGTCTGAGGCACGACCGCATAGTTGACGTAGGATTCCGTTAGGCTATCTGTTGATTTTGGATATGTTTTAAGAATTTAACTCTTTGATAATGATTTGGTGGCCCCGAAAAGGGCCGTTTTGTTTGGTTGTTGGGTATTGTTTGTTCCCTCCACCAGTGTTTACAACCGAGCGATGATGACAGAAGGATGGTAATTAGTCGTTAGATAGTGCGTATTAGACAGCAGAGGCCGGAATGGAATGGAATGAAATATGATGAAAACCGCCCTCTGTGACCCTAGACGAGACGCCTCCAGTGTTATGTATGGATGAAAATAGAAAAAATAACTCATCAATGTTATATAAGATAATTCATCTTCTTCTTCTTCAATGGCACTAACGTTCCTAGAGGAACTTCGCCGTCTCAACGTAGTATTACTTGCGTCATTTTTATTAGTACTTAGTTGAGATTTCTATGCCAAATAACACGCCTTGAATGCATTCTGAGTGGCAAGCTCTAGAATACGCGTGATCACAGTGCAAGTCGGAGGAAATTTCTTTGACGAAAAATTCCCCCGACCAGAACGGGAATCGAACCCGAACACCCGGCATGTTAGTTATGACGCTAACCACTCGGCCACGGGAGCACAATATAAGATAATTATGAATACCGAATAAATTTATCAATTTTATCATCAGTAAAAACATGTTACTTTAATATAGAGAAAACATATTTGAAATGGGAAAGGTAATTTTATTTTATAACTTTTAGTTCCTGAATGTTTATTCATCCCAATGTGAATTTTAATTGGACTAACAACACCTAATACTATATGTAGAGCATATGGTAAATCACTTTTTCGAATATTTCTTAATTTTTCCAACTTTTCTCGTCGTATGAACTTTCGTTGGGTGAAAATGAACAAAACAAAACAGACAGCTTGAACCGAACGATCAGTTCTCAAGCGGAAAAACACCTTGGTTTTTATTTATGAAAATTGAAATAAACCGTTTCATATATTAAGTCATTTTTAACACAACTGCCACCATATACAATTATACACTTACACTTGTGCTAAATTTTTCACAATACACGATCAGTCATTGATATAAAATTTCACATAAAAGTTCTAAATTTAAATTTAATTTGCTAGTATTAACCTTACTTGCAATATAAAAATGCCCCTGACTTGCATATATTTTGTAATGCCGATTTCCCCCGAGCACCTTGGTTTTGATGTCTTTGTTAGGGAACACACTTCGGTGGGAACAAAAGCTCCCCCTAATTTCATGTATTTGTAATATCGATTTCCCCCAGGCAGCTTGGTTTTGATGTCTCTGTTAGGGAACCGCCGCATGTGTCGTCAATTTTGACCACTCAGAAGTTGGTATTTCCGTTAGGATAGGGGTTAAGATTTTTCAATTGTTCGATGGCTCGATTTTCGATTTGAAATTTGTACCCCAATATGTTCCCGAAAGACGTAATCTTACGTCAAAATAACAGTGGTCTACAAAAGTTTGGATGTAGCGCGCGTTGCACAGATATAAAGGATATAAAATTGAAAGTTCTTTAAGTGCCGGTCTAGAAATTTTTCGCAAAGGAAATCTTCACGATTTCTCTGAATAAGGATATTTATTGTCAATCCAAAACAAGGCTGGCGGTTGGACTTATGCTCTGGTGGCCCACTTGATTACGAGGGCCTCGTCGAGACCGTATCGGCTCTGTGGCGGGTATGACTGAGTATTGGCATGTCTTTTGACATTGCAATTTTTAGAAATTATATCTGTAAATAAAATCAGTTCGTTTCTTTTGTGTTCGCTAAACTGATTTGAATTTTGAAAAAATATCTTTCAGATAACTCGTCTTGCTTAAATCTCTGTATGAGAAGGAGAAGGTATAAAGTTTCCTGTAAGGAAACTTCAACAGTTTTTTTCTGATAAGGATACAACTACTTAGGAGAAGATCTGAATGGCCTAATTGCAATCATTTTAGACTCGAGGATCAAGTCAAATTATTTAGGAGTTCTCAAAACGTAAACAGCCTTGCTGAACTTCTTATTGGAGTAAGGTAAATGATGTTGGTTTGTTCAGTCGAAAATATGATCATGTTTTTACGGATTCACATGTTTAAAGGTTTATAAAGTCCGCCTACAATTGGTGTTAAAGCGCCCCTCATTTGAGCTATCTTTTAATCAACCACCAGATGATTATTTGGTACGTATTAAAACCTTTTCTGGATTATAACACTTACAAATATTGTAAACATCATGGTTGCACACCCTTTGTATTAGATTTATATACCTAAATCATGTAATTAATGCATCTCGATGACCTCAATTCTGATCATGGTTTGACCGATGCGTTGATGTTAGTTTGTCCACATGATTACTATGGCAACCACTTGGCGCGCTGCAGTTTGTTTTATTTTGTTGTCCTCCGCTCGAAGCACAAATAAAGTTTCTCTGTGTTGAGTGTTCACTTCTAAAATACACGGGAAAAGTTCTGAAGAAATTATGAGAAAATAATGAATGGACCAATATGATAACAATAAACTCAAGCAATAAGAAATGCTAGTTGCTAAATTCGGATTTCTTCATTCAAAAATACCGTTTTGTCTCAAATTCCGATCACTTCACTTTTGAATGTATATTTACTACACTTTAATGTTATAAATAATTGAATAATGAAAGCCCTGACATTCTTTGAGGTATAATTTACATTTTAACATCATTTACAGGCATTGATTTAGCCTATACACCCAGTTTTTTTACGCGGTTTTCTATTGCGCGGTTTTTTACGAGTTTTTTTTACGCAGATTTTCCAATTAACGCGGTTTTTTCACGCGGATTTTCTAATTAAAGCGGTTTTTTTACGCGGTACCCTCGTAAAATAAGACCAGCATTTGCAAAAAGTGATATTCAAAGCCAATGATAAAATGTTTACGTTAGCAAATTCCGTGAAAGACAAGCACCATTATTTTTTTTAGTTTTTGTAGTTTTTTCAACTATTTTGTTTGCTGTTTTCATGTAAAGTGCTATAAAAGTAAGAATCTACATTAAATGGATGAAAAAAAAAGATATTTTATGCAGAAATATTTATTAATATTAGTATTGAAGTAGAGTTCGAAATTTGAATCGAGTTTCGACGTATGATTAAAATCCCGAACACATCATTTTTGAATGAGAATGTACTGAACTTTAATGTTATAGATAATTCCATAATGAAAACCCGAACATTCTTTGGTTTGTAGGCTTCATTTTAAAATTCATTTACAGGTATAGATACTGCCTATAATTTATAATATTAAACTTTTACAAGAAAAGTGACTATCGAAAACCAGTTAGCAAATTCCGTCGAAAACAAGCATCGTGAATTTTTCGATTTTTGTATTTTAATTGCTGTTTATATGTTCGTTCGGTAAGAATCTTGTTACGAATCTACTATAAATTGTTAAAAAAATCTTTGTTCAAATTAACGTTAAAGTAGTGTTCGCAATTTGAATCAAGTTTCGACGCATGAATCGAATTCCGAATGAAAATGTTTGAACACTATTTAACGGCAAATACAACGATAGTACACAAATTAGGGTACAAGGACAATCCAATTCTGGTGCAACAGTATAAAAAGAACATTTGTTAACAAATGTTTGCATGCTGTTTCCTTGCAAAATGCAGGTCGCAGGTGCAAACCAACGAGAGTAAAATTGATTTTCTTAGCCAGGTCTTCAACTAAAACCACAATAACAAAACCGGGGTCCTGAAGTAACAGGGCGAACTTATAACTTTTCTAAATTAATCGTTGGTCTAAAACTCATGTTTCCCTTTTCTTTTTTTTTTCCAAAAATGACGTTTTTCAAAAAAATCATAACTTTTGAACTATCAGATTTGGATAATCGACATATTAAATTTAAGTCAATGAGCTAGTCTTCTTTGAAAAAATATTTAATTTGCAAAAAATGGAATCCTTTTCGCATAGATCTCGTCTGGTCGCATAGGAATATCGAACGAAGACTAAATCATGTTAACTTTTAACTTTGAAAAATAATAACTCAAAAACGATAAAAAACACACCTCTAATTTTTGGATATGTTATGTAAAAACTCATCAGCTTTCAAGAAAAAATATAAAAATATATAGCGCCCTTGGTCCCGAAACCATGTAAACTAGAAAAAACGAACACAATCGATAATAACGAAAATCAAATCAAATTTTCTTGTGAGTAAAATATTCCACAAAATTCGGTTTAATTTGATATATCGATCATCTGAATCGGTACAGTAGTTCAAAAGTTATGAATTTTTTAAACAAATGCATTTTGGACTCCGAACAGCAAAACAAGACAAAAGTGCTCGGAATATGAATCGGTGACATAAATGGTGTTCGGAATTTGAGAAAAATGTGATTAGTGTAATTTTTAGTTTTTCACCATGAAAATATATTTGTGAATCAATTTTTTTAAAGTTGAATGAAAAAGAAGGCTCTATTGTATCCAAAAATCAAATTAATTTCGCGATAATGTACCATTTTGATTAATGAGACACTGTTTAATGGCCACCAAAGCATAAGTGTTCGGAATTTGAGACGAAACGGTAGTGACTTCTAAAACCGGATAAACCATGATCATTTTTCGGACAAACCTTGATCAGAGTTGGACCAACCATGATCATAATTTCGTTTTGAAGAAAATCGTTAAAATACATAAAAATTTGGATAATTTGAACGCGTTTTGGTATTATCAACAAATAGTGACTTGGGGTTTTTCAACAAACCCAAACTCGTCTTGATTATAGGTATGTGATTTTCATTAAGAAAAATCGATTTGCCTTTACTAGTTGCGTGAAAACACCCTAAATCGGACAAACCAAGATCGTTTACCCTATATAAAATATCTTGCGACGAATTTTCTGAAAGCTCATCGTCGTTTTAAAGACCTGTTGAATGAAACAAAAGAGACGAAACTGAATCAAACCTTATACACGAAAGTAAAGACAAAGTTGATGTAGAGAAATCGATCAAATCACTCACATCCTTTCCATTCTGAGTTCCTAATTTAGAATCGATCACAATAACGATTCTCAAATTTGGAGGTCATTAAAATCTAAGCAGTCAGTCGAGGGTAAGAATTGCTAGTGTTTATCTTTCAGCTCCTTGCAGTAGTATTACAGCGAAGACTGTTTTCTGAAGTTGGTCTGGTGTACGAAGCAAAGCGTAATCGGTTGTCATCATCAACTTCTGAAAATTCATTATTTATTTATATAGTTTACCACTGGTTAATTTTGAGTTAAGTTGTAAATAAAAGTTAAGTGTAAGTATTAATTGAATTTTGAAAAAAAATCTGATATTTCAGTAATCAAACCTTATGTTTGATTATGGATAAATGATAGTGCTATGCTATGCCAGCTAGCTAATGAGCTATTTTTTATGACATATGTTGTATTAATGAGAAATTGTCGTTTTTTTTCCAATATCCGGAATCCGAACAGATAGCTAATATCGGCGGATATCCGGCTGACCAAACAGTCTCAGGAATAAAAATGGGACACGTAAGCCATGAAAACTTTTACATTATCATATAGGGTATGCAACTTAATTCTTCCCGTTTTTGCATGAAAAACATTATTATTTGAATATTGAAATGAATTAAAACATTATTCAAAATATTGGTCATCGATAACCACTTCTTTTCCCCATCGGATTCCGTCGCGAAAGAAGCGTTAATTTTTTGAAGCCAAAACGAATCCAGCCAATGTTTGATACCCTGCTTTGGATTAAAGCATATTTCACTCAATGCGCTCCAATGCGTTTCACTCCTTTGAAACAATTGGTAGTCGAAAGGGGTAAGCTATGAAGCTATGAAGCGGGTAAACCAGAATTTCCCACACCTTTTCTTTCAAACCGTTATTAACATGAACATCAACATGAGGCCGAGCGTTATCATGATGGAATATAATCGACTCTGGTGTCTGGTCGCATAAGCGGATCAATTTTTTGACTTTAACACTAAAATAACCATTTTTAAATCGTCCAAACCGTTCCCTATAAAATTTATCTGAGTCACCTTATATGCACATTTCTTCTGATGGATACATAAAATCAAAACTTCCCGCATGTGGAGCTTATTAGCAACGGAACTCGACATTTTCAACTCAGTTTAGATAAAGAAGTAACTTTACGGAAGAGAATATGATTTTCGGAAATTTTATCATAAAATTTTTCAAATTCCAGGTAAAATTTCGGTAATTATAACGGGAACGGATAATTTTCCCACCATTTTATCTCATCAATCATAATTTTTTTTAATTATTATCCGCTCATCCATCAAAATGTTTTAATCTATCTGAACAGGGAGGAATTTGCTAATGCTAGAATAGTTTGCACCTCATTTGTCAAAAAAAATTTTTGGAAGATTTTAGTAAATTTGTTTTCAAGTGAACATTGATTGTAATCTCACCAAAACCAAGTTGCCAAATTAGTGGTAGTAAATTTAGGAGAGGCAGTGTTGTAAGTTTGGTGATTACAAAACAAGTGGCCACAAGTTATATTTACACCTTCACATTCACAGGGCAGACATTGAAAATTATAACGAAATTGGATGGTGACATCAGCCCACACTAATAAAACAAATTTCATGGTTCCGTTTTTGTGGAATAATTGAGACGATATCCACTCAATTAATGGTTTATCAAGTCAATTATCACTTCTAAACATTCATTACTGCTACATAACAATATTAATTACATAGAATAACCTATCAACCTTGTTCAAAATTGAATAATGAATTTTAGTTTTTTTTACGAGTAGTATGATTTTGAAGACATTTTCGTACGTATTTTTCGTACCATATTAAGACATCTGAGAAAATCACCTGGTAACCCTGTTCCCAAGTGTACGTACTTCTCTAACCGCAAATTTGCTTGACTTGATAAACTTCAGGCACTCAGTTTTAATTTTGACATGTATTTTGAAGGCATATTGTTGAATCAATCGACGTTATCGCAGCAAATGGTTATCAACATTTTGCCAACATGCCGGTTTGCATGTATCTGCAATGCCGATTTCCTCAACTCCTTGGTTCCGAAGCCTGTGTGGGGGAAACATATTCCGGTCTGCAAAAATGCAAGCGAGTACGAAAGTATCCACTGATTGCATCTATTTTGCAATGCCGAATTCCCCAGGCTCCGTGGCTTTTGGCTTTGAAGTTTGTGTTAGGGAAACTCATTCCACCGAACGTACATCAACCGCCTCGAAATCTTGAGGTTAAGGTGAAAGCTAGCCATTATAGTAGTATAGGTAAACCCACGTGTAAAAATGGGGTAATAGTGTTTGTGAGAGAAGAACAATTTGTTTCGTTTGTTTTGATCTTTGTACGTAAAAAGATCAATTCACTTATCAGACTGTGTGGCGCTTCACTGACACGAGTCTCAGAATAAAGGGTGTGTCACATCAAATTGCATCACGGAAAAAACGCTGTAGAAATTCGCCCAGTAGACCGATCCTTTTGAAAATTTTAGACAGTAAAATAAAAACTATTAAACAACTTTTGGAATTTTCTTCTTATTCACACTTCGAGCCCAAGCCCGTATGCTCGCACTTTCCTCTTTACCCCGTCCATAAGGTTCTGTACAACGTCAGGTTGTAGTTTTTTTTTAACAGAAATCCATTTTCTCTTGAAGTCCGCCTCCGATTTGACAACTTTTGGGTTCTTCCGGAGGGCCTGCTTCATAATCGCCCAATATTTCTCTATTGGGCGAAGCTCCGGCGCGTTGGGCGGGTTCATTTCCTTTGGCACGAAGGTGACCCCGTTGGCTTCGTACCACTCCAACACGTCCTTTGAATAGTGGCACGAAGCGAGATCCGGCCAGAAGATGGTCGGGCCCTCGTGCTGCTTCAATAGTGGTAGTAAGCGCTTCTGTAGGCACTCCTTAAGGTAAACCTGCCCGTTTACCGTGCCGGTCATCACGAAGGGGGTGCTCCGCTTTCCGCAAGAGCAGATCGCTTGCTACACCATGTACTTTTTGGCAAACTTGGATAGTTTCTGCTTGCGAATCTCCTCCGGAACGCTTAATTTGTCCTCTGCGGAGAAGAACAACAGGCCCGGCAGCTGACGAAAGTCCGCTTTGACGTAGGTTTCGTCGTCCATTACCAGGCAATGCGGCTTCGTCAGCATTTCGGTGTCCAGCTTCCGGGCTCGTGTCTTCCCCACCATGTTTTGCCTTTCGTCGCGGTTAGGAGCCTTCTGAACCTTGTATGTACGCAGGCCCTCCCGCTGCTTGGTCCGCTGAACGAATGAACTTGACAAATTCAGCTTATTGGCGACATCCCGGACCGAACTTCTCGGATCACGTCTAAACTGCTTAACTACGCGCTTGTGATCTTTTTCACTGACGGAGCATCCTTTTTTGCCGTTCTTCACCTTCCGGTCGATGGTTAGGTTCTCGAAGTATCGTTTCAGTACTTTGCTGACCGTGGATTGGACGATTCCCAGCATCTTACCGATGTCCCGATGTGACAACTCCGGATTCTCGAAATGAGTGCACAGGATTAATTCACGACGCTCTTTTTCGTTCGACGACATTTTTCCAAATTTACGAAAAATTGACAGTGAAGCATGGCCAACGTGATCTATACACTCTTATCTGATTATAAGCGAAAGCTGAAGATATAATTCATAAAAATTAAATTTCTACAGCGTTTTTTCCGTAATGCAATTTGATGTGACACACCCTTTACATTAAAAAAAAGAAAACATCTATATATATAAAAATGGAGTGATGTCTGTCTGTCTGTCTGATTCTTATAGACTCTGAAACTACTGAACCGATCGACATGAAAATTGGTATGTAGGGGTTTTTGGGGCCGGGGAAGGTTTTCGTGATATTTTGAGACCCCTCCCCCCTCTCTAAGGGGGGGCTGCCATACAAATGAAACACAAATTTCTGCATTACTCGGAAATTAACCAAGCAAACGAAACCAAAGTTGGCATGTGAAAGTTTTAGGGTACAATAAATGTTTCTATGATGGTTAGACAGTCCTTCCCCCACTCAAAGGGGGGGCTGCCATACAAATGAAACACAAATTTCTGCATTACTCGAGAAATAATCAAGCAAATGAAACCAAATTTGGCATGTGGAGGTTTTAGGATGCAATAAATGTTTCTATGGTGATAAGATACTCCTTCCCCCTCTCTTAGAGGGGGCTGCCATACAAATGAAACACAATTTTTTGCATTACTCGGAAATTAATCAATCAAACGAAACCAAAGTTGGCATGTGAAAGTTTTAGGGTGCAATAAATGTTTCTATGATGGTTAGATAGTCCTTCCCCCACTCAAAGGTGGGGCTGCCATACAAATGAAACACAAATTTCTGCATTACTCGAGAATTAATCAAGCAAATGAAACCAAATTTGGCATGTGGAGGTTTTAGGATGCAATAAATGTTTCTATGGTGTTAAGATACTCCTTCCCCCTCTCTTAGAGGGGGCTGCCGTACATATGAAACACAAATTTTTGCATTACCCGAGAATTAATCAAGCAAATTAAACCAAATTAGGCATATAGAAACTTTAGGGTGCAATGAATGTTTCTATGGTGGTTAGATACCCCTCCTACTCTCTTAGGGGTGGCTGCCATACAAATAAAATACAAATTTCTGCATTACTCGAGAATTAATCAAGTAAATGGGCGGGACAAAGTTTGCCGGGTTAGCTAGTATATATATATATATATATATATATATATATATATATATATATATATATATATATATATATATATATATATATATATATGGGCCTGATTCTCGAATACACTTCACGGTGGAAATGAAATAAACGGCACACCATTGAACTATGTTTTATGAGTAAGTGAAGTGTTGAAGAAAATAATGAGTTTTCAGAATTAGCACTTTTCAATCAAAAAATCATTAATGAAAATTAACTGTGAGTGGAAAATTTTGTTTTCTTCATGTGATATAATAATCTCATACAAAAATATCATGTGAAGATAATTTGATATTATAATGACGTATCTCGTTGTCATCGCGGATACGATTCATTCTGTTTCCACCGTGAAGTGTATTCGAGAATGAGCGCCTATATATATATATAGATATATATATATATATATATATATATATATATATATATATATATATATATATATATATACATTGTATCGTTTGTTATCAATAAGTTCTTCCGCACAGTAACTCGATATTGATAATTCCTCAATATTTCCTTCGTTGATCGTATTGTTTTCACATACTCACCTTGAAGAGCCTTAACCCTTCTTTTCGTTGGCCGAGGCATTTTGATTGAATGTAATACTTTTCCGTTTACTGTTTTTGAAAGCATACGCAGCCATGGTAGAGTTCCGAGCTCAGCAATACAATTTTCTTAACCAATATTAGAGTTGCTAAAACTTACATTACAGACAAATTAAACGTAAGAATAATAATTGTATTGATATCAACACAATTTTATTTTATTGATTTTCATGACATGAAACACTATGACTCAGGAATAACATTTTATTGAGTGATATTTATATCTGTTTCAATGATGTTGTCTGACATCAGTGTCGAAAAAGATGATTTCACCAATACAAACAAAACCATTGCGGAAAATTGGTGAATGAAAAGTTAACTTTCAGAGCACTAGCTCGAGTTTTACGACGTTTTCCACTATACATTGCGACGGCAGATGAAAATATAATATTTGGTGAGTTATCGATTGGATTTTGAATAATTTTACTTGATGGGAAGTGTGTACAAACGATCATTTTCTTCACACTGTTTCGCAAAATTATTGATTTTCGGGCGAGGGGTAAGGGAGGGAGATGAAAGAAATGAACGCCATTGTGGCAGCCAATTGTGGCTAGCTTCCACCTTCGCCTTAACTGAGTTGATTTCCGAGCGTGCGACCGCCTCTATATAGATTTGTGTGTTTTCAATAGCCTGTTTTTGAAAGCAATTACTGCAAAAAGTTTTGACGTAGGACTACGTCTTTCATTTCTGTACCGGGGAGTAAGTTCAAAGTTTCGAAAGCGGGACACTGGACTGCAAGGTTTTGAACGTTAATACCTCTTCACCGACTGAATGGAGTGATATAATAATCACTTCATCCGAAAGATAAAATGTCAACGAATTATATGATTGTCACTTATTGGTCCAAAAAATCGTTTCAATAGCTTAAGAATTGTTTTGAAAGCAAGCTATTGAAATCATAACAATCTAGTTCATTGATGATGGGTGATCGCAATGCGTTCCCGAACACGGACGCAAAATCTAGGCACCTGGAGAAACCGTCATAGCGAATACATGCGAGCTGTGATTTGTTTTGCCAGATTGAATTAGTGTTTGGAAAACCATAGCGGACCTACACAAGGCGTGAGTATTTCCACTCGCATCAGTTTTTGTTCTGCTTTCGCATGGAACAATCATGAAAAATTGTTTGCATGTGAATGCGTCCAAGCGAAGGAATATTCGCACCTATTTACGCATTCGGCTTGGTGTTCCCGTGATTCAATCCAATAGCATCAGTTTCTGTTCTACTTTCGCATGGAACAGTCGTGAAAAATTGTTTGCGTGTGAATATCGCGACAGGATCGACCACAATGTACTTTTGGCTAAACTGTCACGTCTTTGATCTGCAATGCTCGTGTCGTGGATGAGATCTTATTTGACGGGAAGCAAACTGCGCGTCAAAATTTACGGCTGCGTTTCCTCGAGCTTTAGCAATTCGTCTGGTGTGCCTCAAGGAAGCAACTTAGGCTCTGCGAAACTAGCGTTGAACTGCAAACTCATGTATGCTGATAATCTAAAAATATTCTGCGTGATCCGCTCAGCTGAAGACTGCGAACGTTTGCAAAATCTGCTGAATGTGTTTGTTAACTGGTGCCATCTGAACAAACTTATCATCAGCGTACCAAAGTGCTCCGTTATGACGTTCCATCGTTCGAAAATCCCGCTGCTGTTTGTCTACTGCATCTGTGCTTTGCTTGGTAGGGTTGAAAAAGTTACTGACCTTGGAGTCGTGCTGGATTCAAAAATGACGTTCAACGCTCATTACACCTCAATGATGGCTAAGGCTAACCGACAGCTCGGATTTATCTCGAAGATTGCGAAGGATTTTATTGATCCATACTGCTTGAAGTCAGTATATTGTGCACTAGTACGACCAATTCTCGAAACTGCCTCCGTTGTTTGGACACCAAATGTGGTTCTCTGGACCTTGAGAATAGAGCGTGTACAACGAAGATTCATACGGTTGGCCTTGCGTCATTTACCTTGGCGCGATCCATTGAATCTTCCTGCCTACCCGGATTGATGCAAGCTTCTAAACCTGGACACCCTTGAGAGAAGGCGCAGAATACAACAAGCGGTTTACGTATCAAAACTGTTGAATGGAGAAGTTGATTCTCCTCAGTTACTCTCACTATTGGACCTTCGTGCTGGTCAACGAGCTCTTCGTCAGCGATCTTTGCTGCAAAATAGATTCCATCGTACCTTGTTTGGATACAACGAACCGCTGTCAAAGATTATCCGAACATTCACGTTGGTGGAGGACCTATTCGATTTCGGCGAGACATCCTGCTGCTTCAAAAAAAGAGTGTCCAGTTCGTCTGTTTAATAATAGCCTTGGTGTAGAAATTTTATTCATTAAGACTACAGATGTCAGATGAATCATAACTGAATAAAATGCGTCCGAGCGAAGAACTATTCGCACCCATTTACACATTCGGCTTGGTGTTCCCTTGATGCTATCCAATAGCATCAGTTTCTGTTCTGCTTTCGCATGGAACAGTAATGAAAAATTGCCACATCACGATAAAACCAAATGAATGTATATGTTATATAGGAAGGTTATATAGACTTTATTTCGTTTTCGCCGTGAAATGGCGCCCTCAGTTTCTATTCTGCGTATGAAGTGATCATCTCGTGTCATTCTCACGAAACAAAACTGAATCATGTATCAAACATCTTCAGTTGCTTTTACAAGGTCACTCAAATTCCATCGGTTCGTTTTGGGACCACCAACAAGTTCGAAAGAGTTGAATTTTATGTTAATAACAATTCCATACTTATACTCATCCATCCACACACTAACAAGAAAAATTTTCAGTAATCTTTCAAAACATTCATTCATTCATGCATTAAGAATTGATTCACATCCAATTTCAAAGAAATGATTGCCGAGCCTACGGTAGTCCTACGTCCACCTTGCGGTTATATCACAGATATGTTGCGGTTATATCACAGATATAACCCACTTCTTGTTTTTGGATCTATTTAACGCGTAGACATTTTATCTTTCGAATGAAGTGTTCATCATACCGTTGCGTCCTACGTCGAAAGGAAACACAATTAGAATAAGCACTCTTAAAAATTCCTATAATTAGAAAGCGCAAAGTAAAGGAAGGTGATATTTCCAACGAAGCAATTGGTCTGGTCTCACGCAAAGAAAAAGCTTTCGCACTGACGGAGGATATTCAGTAAAATATTTTTAGCCACTTTTGCTGCCCACGTTCCTTTTATTTAGGATCGGCAGCCAATTATCGCATTATGTTACATTCGGGTATTTGAATGAATTGGTAATCGAAAATAAAGGCCAGTCTCTAAAAAAATGGAAAGAAAACAGACGCTACGGAAACTCTCGTTTTTGACATTTCTATATATGGGGGTAACTCTACGAATTCACGATTCATTAAAAGTTTTCAAACGCATATTCCTCAAATTCATTATTGCATCATACACAACACATTGTATACCATTAGACAGGAAATTTAACCAGCAATTTTTTACTTCGAACACGAACAGAAAAATAGTGAAAAATTTAAACAATTTGACGATTAAAATGGGTATGTCTTTTCGATTGTACTAACCACTCGTTTTCCTTCCTGACGCAACGAGTAATCTTATTGCCTACAATGTTAATCGATACGTACACTGCGTGTCGCAACTATAGAACCACTCATTTTTTCTGAGTTTCCAGAGATATGTAAGAAGTCGGATGAACTGAAGTATATAGTGTAGAACATAATAACTATCTTCATTTAAAAGACTGGCAATTTGGACTTTATTGTGCAGGCGCCGGATTATGGTTCGGATCCTACCACGTTATATCATCAAACCCTTTTAAAGGATACAAGTCCATACAGTAAACGTTTTTTTTTCAGGGCTTCCTTTTGATGTATCGAAAAGAAAAAAATACAGATATTGAACAATGAAAAAAAACTCAGTT
Organism: Toxorhynchites rutilus septentrionalis; assembly: GCF_029784135.1. Taxonomy (NCBI): domain Eukaryota; kingdom Metazoa; phylum Arthropoda; class Insecta; order Diptera; family Culicidae; genus Toxorhynchites; species Toxorhynchites rutilus. Next base: position 315,015,476 of record NC_073745.1, on the reverse strand, counting down.
CAAATGCAATTACTACATACAACCACAGCCCTATGTCAAGATCCCGTCCGTACCCCTAGGCTCAGACCCATCAACTTATTTTTATTAAAATACAACAAGTCAGCATTACGTGATCAACTATTCAGTTTATTAAATTGAATTAATGCGATTCTAAAATTGTATCTTCACCGAAGTGCTGCGAAAATCCCATTGTTACTACACTTTAGTTAACACCATTAGCATAATGTTTCATGCAAATGGTGTTAGGATATAACTCCCACCACAAAGTATTCTTCGACACATCAAAAACAAACTTCGTTCCCAACTTCTGCCTGATTGGATTGTGCAATTGTGCAAAAGGCTTCACAACGTTCTCACTGAGACGCGTGTTGACATCAAAAGACAAATAAAACACTCTTTCACATCATCTTATCCGTTTTTCACGATTCGGAAGAATGGAAATATGGGTGGCACCCGTCAAATGTTGCCAATGTTTGACTATTAAATTATTATTTTTGTTCGCGTCGTCTTCGAATAAGTTACCGAATGGCGGAATGATAAAAAAGTTATGAAAATCTGGCAGATATGACGCATCGACAAATAAAAGTTTAATTGCACACGAGCGTGATAAAGATTGTATTTCGTCTTTTTTGCTTTGTTGTTGTTGTTCGGTTTGATGATTTTTCTTCAACTTTTGTCGCCATTTTCGTCGGCTGCATCGCATCGCATCAACAATTTAAAGCCCCACTCCATCCTGTGAAATTACATTTTTTCTTTTCTCCCCCACTATGTGGGCGGAAATCACATTTCCTTCCCATCTCGTTCATCCCGGATGGAATCGAACGGCAACAGCCGGCAAACATCGTGTCGTCAACGGAAGCGGATCGTAGGCTCAAGATGAAAGTCGAGAGAGGAGGGATGATTACAAACAAGCAATTCCAGCAGTTATACACTGCCGGGGGGTTGGTTTTGAAACGCAGGGTGTGGGTGGGGGAGTGATATTTGGTTTCAACTAAATCAAACTTTGTGTTCGTGTACTTTAAAAGGATTTTCTGCCGGTAGCAATCATATACGAAATACTATTGGGATTGGGATATTAATCTGAATCGTACGTATATTCCGATGGAGTGGCATACAATTCAAAGAAGTAAGATAAATGAAAGATATGACCCAGCGCAGGCTTCGTTAGTAAACTCAGACATTTTGTCAATGAACAAATAAACAACATAGAAAATTGTACATTTTAATGTGGGCTGAAACACCAAATATCAGTAAATTGTCCTCGGTGTTTGCGTCGAAAACAAATCGACGCGAAGATTTACCAGAGAAACGCCTGTCTGTTTCAGTTTACATAACATTGCGTTATTTTCTGTTTACGGCCTATGAATATTTATACTTGATTCAATATAATTTACATCTCTTCCGTACCGGTTCACATGCACCAGGCATAAGTTTCCTTCCGGGAAGTTCGAATCCAGCCACCGGATATGAGCGTGATGATAGGAAACAAGATGAATTGCGCAATCCTGCCGGAGTCTGCCGGCAAAACAGAAGAGATACGGTGACATGAATAAACACATATGAAGACGCAGCAATGTTCCTACTCTATTGACATCAACTGTCTTGAGTGAGGTCAGTGAGTCACGACAAACTGATTCGGTCCTAATAGAGATGCCTGCGCACTCGCTATCCAATACAGTAACCACATTTTACGTTCTCTAGAACTGGATGTGGAGTAATTTTAGTGAATTTGGATAGGAGTTGCATCAAATCAAGGACCGATCACCGTATGTGGAAACCATTTGACGGTAGAAGTTGTCGTGCAGTTCTGCACTCAACCAAACGATGGGATTTTGAGAAATCTGATTAGTTTCTAATTAAATCAAGGATCGGTGTGGACTCCATTGGAGGAAGATTTTCCGCACATATGGGTTCACATAGTCTGTGCAGATAAAAATTATTTGGTTACAGATAGCTACACCAATTCGATCATTTTTTAGTTCACTGTGTGGGGTATAGAAATTTCAACCAAGTACTAATAAAGAAAATGACGTAAATAATTCTACGTTTAGATGGCGGAGCTCATTTACATTGGATATGGGAATGGGGATTGGGGATAAATTCAGTATCATGAGCTTCTACCGAACAACAGAGCTGCAATCCATCACCGTCAATTTCACAAAAAAGCTGACCATAGTCACTCAATTCCTCTCACGGCACGTTAGATCCAAATATTCAGTAGTGATACTCACTCTTTTGTTTCTGACACCTTACCAAATGACGGTTGGTTCCAATGCCTCTCACTGCCGATCGCTCTGTTTACAACTTTACGTTACGAGAGCGGTGGTTGTGGCGTATGATGGTAGTAGAAATGTGAGTGATCAGACAGTTCCAATCATTTTTGATAATCGCGACGGTTGTTTAGATCAAGAAGGTGGAGTTAACAGGTGACTCGTAATTTACACTATTTAGAAAAGACGTATGAGGAATGGCAAGACGAAAGGTTTGGATTTGTTTATGTTATTACTTACGTTGGTATGGTTACATTTAATTTCGTCGAAGGTATTTGAAGCAGTATAAAGTTGTCGTTGAAAATAGTAACCTAGTCCCCTTTATGCATATGCTTCCGCCAGCTGGCTCGGCTAATGTGATATGATTTATTCAGGGAATGCTTTGATCGTGGTACCGACATGGTGCATAATTTGCAGCATTGTTTTTTGTGCTGGTTCATAACGGCAATCAACTGTGCCGACGAAACTGTAGCCAATGTTTAGTGTTGTTTGGATACCATTTATGTAAATAAATTCAAACTTACGGGATACGTCCGAACGGCAATTCTGACATTACGTTTTACCTTCCACTTCACTTTCCTTGGTTTAGATGTGTTTGTTGAAGTAGAAGTTGTTGTTGTTGTTAGAGATGTCTAAATTTTTCGATTCATTCGAACAATTGTCTTTCAGTATTCGAGTGGTTATTTCTTGCAGTTAAAATGAACAAACATTTATAATAAAAAAGATTATGGCGTCATAATTTTAAAAGTTATATTAAATATAATTTTAAAATAAACATGGTGCAGCCAAAACCATTATTTGAATGAAATGGTATTTAAGTATATTGACAAAATTTACCATTTCATAATTATTTGCGGATCAAGAAAATGATCCGATTGAAAACCGACAAGGCGTTTTTTTATTTAGAGTTAAGCCTTACCAGAACTATTGAAGTTTAGTTAATAAACGTGAGATGAATACAAAAATTTCATTTTTTTATAAAATGAAAGAAAAATTGAGTTAAGCCTTACCAGAACTATTGAAGTTTAGTTAATAAACGTGAGATGAACACAAAAATTTAATTTTTTTATAAAACGAAAGAAAATTGCGATCTCAAAGAATCGCTCAAAAATCATCCACTTCCATTGAGGCTTTATTGAGAAACTTCTTATACAGTGTTACAAACTGCGCCACGAACACGTCCAGATGGAATATATGTTTGCTTCCTTGCTGCATCCAGTGTTCATAATGCCCGGCAAAATTCAATGTTTGCGTCTTCAGACTCATATCGCAATTTTTAACCAGATTCGGTACCAATCCACAGATTATAACATTCGATAGAACGCCTTGAAATAGCAGCTCGTATAGCCGTTCGCTCACCCCCTCCAGCTTCTGTGTACTTTGTTCGAGGACAATCTGATTGGCGGTTTCTCGATGGAATATTTGCCAGTCAATTTCCGGTACTTCTTAGTTGACCGTTACTGTTGTACCTTGCAAGCTTCCAGCATGAGGATAGCGTAATTCTTTTCTCCGAAGGAATGTGCTGAAATGCAAATAGTGTTGTTACATTCAAGAAACAAACAAATGACAATATTACATTCAAAATTATAAAGATATCCTCCTAAGATAGAGCCGGCCCCCTTATTCCCAAGCAACGACTTCTCACCGCGGGAATAACCCGCGAAGTAGAATTGGCGCACAAAATCAATCTGCACCCAGACACATACTTTTCAATGGTTCTTCTCAGCGCATCCTGGGTATCTTTGGTCAGCTAATCCACCACGGACAAGACGAGTCTCATATTTACTCTACCCGCTGGGATCAATTTGATTGATCAAATCCGACACGACCACCCTGTCATATATCCTGGTAACCGATGAATTCAACTCGATGTGGTAACTACTGCTGATGGTACTGATTTCCACCTTCCGGTTCGAGGGCGTTGTGAAGTTTATTATTTCATTGCGTAGCCGTTCCACGCCCGGTTGGTAAAGTTTCCACAGCAGATACATGATGCGAGTTTTCTTACTGGCCCGGAAGGACCATATAACATGAGATGCGGGAAGTCTCCCTGGGAGCGAAGATTAATCAGATGCGCAAGTTGCGTTATAATATTTGATGTATAATACAAAAATACTTGGTGACTTGTTGTATTCGTGTTGGCCTTTGTCAGAGTAAATGCATCACCTCCAGAAATGCCAGATGATTTTTTTGAAAATCTTCGACAAAAATCTGAAATGTTGATGAAATCTGAGATGCAGATACTTTTGTAACCGCGAGAATAGCAAAGTAATGTATGAAAAAAGGGGTTTTAAGCGCAGGGAAACAAGTCATAAAGAGAAGAAATATCATATCCCTGTAGTCTGCAACTGAAAATATAAGTTTGCAACAGGATAGACAGGACATTAAATATCAGTAAAATTGCGAACATGTCTGAAAATTTAGTATCCTTGCAATGATGAGAAACAAATTTGGTAAAAAAAATCGAAGTCGAACGGGTTACAAAATGCATTATTTTGCTTATTTCAAAACCGATCGGGAGCCGGAATAGAGGGGATAGGCAAGGCGTGCTATTCCACAAACTAAGTACTAATACAAATGACACGTGTATTACTACGTAGAGTCGGCGAAGTGCCGTTAAAAACGTTAAGGCCGTCTGAAAAGTTGAAAAGAAAATACATGCCTGAAAACACAATATTCTTCAAATGGTATTTAAAATGAAACTGTATATTCACATCTGGCATCCCTAGTCACAAAGAACGAACACAAAGAGGCGAATGTTGTGAATATCGCCAAAACCAAACCATCAGCTAGACTTTTGAGTGTCGCACTATTCTGACATTTCAGCGACAGGACACTCACCAAGGAGCTCGGATTTCTACTGTCAAGTAGAAGTTCACCATGCGTTAGTGTTGTGATAATACTCTTCTCACACTATTGGACTGACTTTGGGATGGTCACCAAAGATAATCGTAGTACAAAATTTGTTGATTATCTTTGTGTGAGTACCATCACTTGATTCTCACGACAAATTGCAGGTCTGCCGAAAAATCGATGAAGCGATAAATTCCAACAAATACTGATTCAAACCGGACGAATTAAAGGTAACAGTTCGGCTAAAAAGTTTATGAGGTAACACAGTAGAACTATTTTTTTTGCAAAATTCAATTTTATTATTCAACATAATTGCATTCGAGGGCGATACAGCGATTATAGCGATCTTGCAACTTTTCGATGCCATTTTTATAGTACTCTTTCGGTTTTTCCAAAATAGGCCTCAGTTTCGGTAATCACTTCAACATCGGTCTTAAATTTCATGCCAGTGAGCATTCTCTTCAGGTAAGTGAACAGAAAATAGTCTCTGGGGGCCAGATCTGGAGAATACAGTGGGTGCAGAAGCAATTCGAAGCCCAATTCAAGCAATCGTTTTCATTGATTTGTGATTTTCCCATTTTTTTCACAATAACAAAAGTTGGTTCACTCTCAATGCTGTAACTCACGAACCAATCGACCGATTGCTGTCAAATTTTAACACGTATCCATTGAAAGATGGTGCTTTGTGATAGTCAAGCCAATATGATAGGCGTTCCGCCAGGGATACTCCAAACCTCATGTCACTTTGACATTGATAATTTTTTGACGTTTAGCTAGGTACCCGATATCAGATATTGCACTTTCAGATTATGATTTTTTCAGGGTAAGGGACCTGAATTTTGGCTTATAAAAATAATTCTTTTCGACGATAAACCAAACAAGTTCCGAGAAAATTGAATTTATATCATGAGCTACTAGAATCTGGTGGTAACACAAAAAAGAAAAAAAACAAGATAATTTTTGTACATGATTATGCCTTATCCGGCTTGTTTAACTTATAAGCGCTTAATTGGAGAGCTCTACACTACGTTTCACAACAATAGAACCACTCATTTTTTCTGAGTTTCCAGAGATATGTAAGAAGTCGGTTGAATTGAACTATATAGTGTAGAAACCAATAACTTTCTTCATTTATAAGACTGGCCATTTCAACTATATTGTTGTGTTCAGGCGCGAAACTTTCAAAAAACTAAAATTCCAGTGTTTCATAACTATAGAATCAGATGGAAAAACTCTCACTCCTTTTCAAAATTAACGTCAATTTCACATGAATTACAATAAGTTTCTTATTTGTAGGTCATCTTTAGTTTTAAATCAGTTCAAATAACCCATTCGGGGTGGTTTCGGTCAAGCTGGGTTATGTTGTAGTGTGTAACTCGTTCTACGCAGAGGATACTGCTCGTTTAAGCACTTCACGTCACTCATACTGCTTGTAAGCTGCATCTACTATTCGTCCAATCACTACTCATAAGTTATTCACAGGGTTTTAACTTGATAGACAAGCTGACCAGGCCAGAATCTGTACCCCCTATTAATTAGACCATGCCAAGACCTTCCGGATTTTATTAATTGATGCCAAATTACCCAATTATCTCATTGTTTTTGATGCAAAGGCAGCAGTAAATGATTCTAAAGTACTTCGTTGAACTTCTGACTGTTCATTCGTGTCGATGGTAACCAGGCCTCTTTGAGAAAATTCTCCCCAAACCATAAAAATCCCGTTTCCAAAGATGTGTGTCTAAAAACTAATGTGGGTGGTAATCCCATGGATTCATTATTTCAGGAGAACTTCTCTGATAAAATAAAATTAAACTTGGAGAGAACTTTTTCATACTGGAAGAATTTACGGAACGTGTAATTGATTTTTCAAATCGTAACTTTGCAGTCGGCATTTTGATGGTTTGGGAAGAGCTTATAGCTTACCATCAATAAAAACGAACAGTCAGAAGTACAACGAAGTACTTTAGAATCATTTACTGCTGCCTTTGCATCAAAAAAAAAAAAAAAAGAGGTGATTGGGTAATTTGGCATCAATTCATAAAATCCGGAAGATCATGGCATGGTTTAATAAATAGGAGCTTCAGATTCTGGCCTGGTCAGCTTGTTTATCAAGTTAAAACTCTGTAAGGAACTTATGAGAAGTGATCGGACGAATAGTAGATGCAGCTTACAAGCAGTATGAGTGATGTGAAGCGCTTAAACGAACAGTATCCTCCGGTCTTATAAATGAAGAAAGTTATTAGTTTCTATACTATATAGTTCAATTCAACCGACTTCTTACAAATCTCTGGGAACTCAGAAAAAATGAGTGGTTCTATAGTTGTGAAACGCAGTGTAGTATGCAGTCAGAGCGGACCATGTACCATTTACCATGGCGAAATGGCTCTAAATCATGTGCAGACAGAGTGGACCATGTGACAATGATTTGTATATTGAATTTAAACAATATCCAAGCACCGAATTCAAACCAACAAAACATTTTCTTGAAGCTGAAGGATACCTTGTTGAAATGTGCTTGAACCCGTTAGTGTAAAATGTGCACATTCTGAGTATATTAAAAAATAAACTTGGTCCACTCCGACTGAACGGATCAGTGAAAAATGCTGGTCTTCAGCGTGAATGATCGCAAAATGTACTATTTCAGAGTACGATGTAGCGATGACAATGAATTCAAATTTGACGATTCTATTGACGAATACTGTCTAAGATGATTGAAAATGGGAAGTTTATGCTTCACATGTTTGCCGTGCAATCATATTCTTGCCAGCAGTAGATGGCAGAGACTATTATGCTGAACACAAACAAATGTTTATGCAGTTTCAAACTGCAGTGTGCCATTCTGCAATTTTCATAGCAGAATGGCACACTTTGACTCGCAACTGTTAATTGATTGAAAAATATTTCGAAATTGTTCAGTCATAGTGAACCATCCCTCAAAAAATGCTTCATTTGGTTCAGTTTGAGTGGACCATGCACGTATAGCTGCCAAATAACTGCCTTTTTTGGCATGATAATTGATGTTTTTTTACAACTATCATACGTTAAAGTATTGCCAGAGAGCAGCCAACATTTCTGAGAACAATATTGAACGAAAGAATTAAATGCTTTGAAAATTGCAGAGCATTAATCTTTATGTTCGTTTTTCTCGAAATTATAAAAATGTCACATGGTTCGGTCTGACTTAGCACCGACCAAGTGTTTTTCGGAAGACTGGTATGAACCAATAAAATATTTTTAATTTCACTATTATTAAAATATTGAAATTGTAATAAAAACGTGCAAAAAATCAATTTCATTTCTTCAAACGGTCGCCATTTTGTCTTAAATAATATTTTTGATTGTCTCTCTGAGCAATTGAAGTATTTTCTCATTTCCACAATTTTGATTCAAATTGTTGAAACATTCTCAAAGTGTGCATCGCCATCCAATTTTACTTACAAGATTTTTTTAAGTTTAGTTAACTCACTTACAAAACAAGACACTACCCAATATAAATGCTTCAATCGACATCGTCCTTTCAATAAATTATGTTCGAGGTTATACATTTTATGATTATCAAACTATAGCTGTGTATTCTGGTAACTGTTATATGGTGATGAACAGCACCCTTGTTACGAGTTTCTTCTGTGGATCTTTGCGGATATTTAAGAAGATCATGATCCTAAAACACATTGCTTCTTCGCGTTCATACCCAATCATACCCAATGTGACTCCATATAACCACTGGTATATAGATTAAAAGACAGAAACACAAATTGAACACTCCTTCCGGAAATAGCCTTTTTCTCGATTTCATCTTAAAGGGCAGCGATGGTATGCAAATAATGAAACGTTTTAACAGCCCCTGATTTGTTACATTATTCCAAAATCCGGCAATTGCAACGCCCAATTTAATTCACACGGAAGGGCTAATATTATTGATGTTGGTAATTGAATCGTTTCATTGTCCGCGTATGACTGAAAAACGAATTATTATTACCGGTTCACCCGGCTGCAATCGTTCAACATTCTCCAATTGATACTCAACAGCCCATGAAAACAGCAACGCCGTAAAGCCTTTGAAGTGTAGACACCGGGCGGCTGCTTTCCGCATTAATTCGTCGTTAATTATTTACCCGCGTCGGGGGGTTTGAATATTTTATGAATCATTTAAACGCCACCTCCCCCCGCCACCCAACACACTCCCGGTATCCCATGTGTTTCACCACCTGTAACGAGGAATAGTTAAGCTCGCCGCTTCCTATCCGCGTGTGGAAGGGATATGAAGAAGGTACGTTCGGTAGCCAAATCGTATCTTACTATGTTCATGTGGTTCAATGCCGAGCGGGTGATGCATGATTATGCGAATTTGTGTGATATAACCGTCGTGACACGATTGGTGAGGAGTTGAGACAGAAGCAATGGTTTTCTTCAGTACGTTTTCTATTGCACCACTATATTATTGTATCAAACATCAATTATCAATTGGGATTTTGATCGAAATGGTGAATTAAGAAATTTTAAAAGAAAGCTGCATCAATACCTTGAGCATTTTTATTTACAAATAGTAAATCAATAAAAAAATTGCGCTTTTCCCATTTTTGTGAGCATACAATGTTTTGAAATCGAAATCCCGGCTTAGAACTAATCAGTTTAATAACAGTTATTAATATTTGATAAGGGTTTATGGAATAGAAAAAAATAAATCAGTGGTGTTGAGTTGTGGTTTTTTGCGAATCATTCGGGAATGTCAAATTTTGGTGCGTTATCTGTGTGTCTGCTTGATAGGTTATTTTATTCGTGAAACTCAAAATTTGCTGGGAAGGTTTGAGAGACCCTTATCATTATTATCTTTATCTTCATCATCATAGTTGATTCCATCTAAACAACATTTCCTGGGAAAACCTTATTCCTAGCCACTTAGTTGCTCCCTACCGCGCGTGTTACGTAATTATGTAGGCTAATCACTACTCTCGCTTTTCTAACCACCACCAGAAATTTCGTTATATAGGGATGAAACATAATTTGGCAGTAATTAGTGCCAATAGCATACACGATGGAAAATGAAGAGCTACGTGAGCGACACCAGGATATTGGCTTCGTGGGTGAGAGAAATTCTTGTCCGTGACAATATTTGGTATCTCCCTACAGCGATCTTCCCGAGACAAGTTTGGTTAACATTTATCCAATCTGTTTAATATTGTTTGATTCCATTCGCCGCCGTCATGTTTGCGAAGATACCATTTTGGTGGATTTGAGGGCACGTATTTGACATCTTGAATAGAGAATCGACACCAAATCGTAGCAAAATAATGCGCGGAGATGTTTTAGAATATTCCACACCAGCACAAGATAAACAATTTTATCTGATTCTGAGCGATGATTCGGTTTGACTATACCAGGAAAGAAAGTGACTGCTGAAACATTGTGGGTGTAAAAACATTGGGCATTTAAGCATTCTGCATACTCAAATCTAAAAAAAAAACTAGACGACTTAATTAATAAATTCTGCAAACTTTACCAAAAGCTTAAGCTCTACAAAATTTGTTAAAGAATGAAATGAAGGAAATTGTTATAATTTTTATCAAAAATAACTTACAAGCTTAGAATGATATTACGATGGAAAAAAAATATTTCTAAGATCTAAATTCCATTTTCTAAAAAAAAAAAATTATTCAAGGGATTTAAATAATAAAGGGACCACTCACTTTTTTAAATTCTGTCATTTTTCTGATTAAAATAAAAAGTGAACACATCGTACTCATTCTTAAAATCTTATTTATTATGTATTGTAAAGTTTCATTCCTGTTGCAGTGACAAAAATAAAAGTTTTTCTCATTGAAAAAAACAGTTTGTCACTGGAAGTTTGTTTTTTGTTTGTTTGACAAGAAGTACGACATCAGCAAAACAGTAGTCGGAAAAATTCTTAAGAAGCTGAAGACGTTCGGCTCGGTGGTGGATCGCCCACGCAGAGGAAGGAAACCCAAAACAGATGCAGGAAAAGACGATAAGATAATCTGGGAAGTAAAGAAAAAACCGAAAGTTACATCCGGCAGATCCATGAAGAGCTTCAGATTTCGGCTTCGCATCGTCGTCGCATCAAAGAGCATGGGCTCAGCCGCAGAATGACTCTGAAACGGCCTTTCATTACGAATTCGTCAAAAAGCAATTTAATAAGCCGCTGGACCACTGAAAAACGATTATGTGGACAAACGAGTTCAAATTCGAGCAGTTTAATAGAAAATCTCGAGATCTCCGTCATAAAGATGGGTCTTGAAGAGCGCTTTGTTTTTCAGTAGGATAACGATCCAAAGCGCATGACCAATGACCCTCAAAAAGCCCGTATCTTAATTCTATTAAAAACCTGTGGGCCATCCTCAACAATTAATATTATTTTGCAGCTCTAGAGCGCGCGTGGGAGGAACTGAACCCATAACACCTAAAAAATTTTGTGGAGTGCTTACAGGAGACCTTGAAGGCTAAAGGAGGTCATATCAATTATTGTTTTTGTTTGCCTTCTGTTAAGCTTATTTGAAGCTTTACTGATCTGGATTTTTTTTTGTCACTGATTTTACTGAAATACAATTTTTTTATGCGAAAAACATTTATCAAAAATGATGAAACTCAAGAAGAACATAATAAATAAAATTTAAAAAATTATTACGATTTGCTTACTTGTTATATTAACCAAAAAAATTAATGAAATGATAAAAAATTGAGTGGGCAATTTATCTTGCCAATACAATAACTAAGAAGTCATCCATACATCGAAAGTTGGGCAGTTCTACAGGAAAAGATTTTTTCTATCAACAGCTTTTTCATGTTTTATTTTGTAAGTAAATACAACTAATTCTTTTTTTTGTTTAAAGTCTTTCGTTGTTCATAAAATTACACACAAGAATGATACATTAACTTTTTTGAAGGCTCCATGCAAAAATGCTGTATACATTCGACAAAAAAATTGGAACTAAGTGCGATAACTCGATTGTTGATGCCTTTCTGATATTTTTGTTTACTCCTTTTACACTCATCAAGATCAAAATATGTGCGTTGAATGTTCTAATACTTGTTTTACGTTAAAGCTCTAAAATGATGTACATCCCATATTCATGTATTGATTTTTAACATAGCCACAGATTTCAAAAATCACTTTAAAAATCGATTTCGTATTTCAAATGCTACAATAAATGTAAAATTTACGTTTTTGGCAAAAGTCCATATTTTAATACATATTATCTAAAACTTTGTTGATTACCCCATATCGATATCTAGATTTTAAACAAAATTAGGATTATCTGTAACTGTTCAAAGAAAACTGTGGGCTATTTGAATCAGGTTGGGGAAAAGGTTATCCATTATTTTCGCGGTAACTGTCTTTAGTGATCAATATCTCGCGCAATATCGATCATATAATTCTCGTTTAGGCTCGTTGCAAAAGTGACATTTCACACAAAAAAAAAAAGATTTTGCTGTTTCTTGTTTGGTCTATTTAGTAGTGAGTTAACAATGGAAGTCAACAAAGAGAAAATTCCGTACATTTTACATTTTTACTTTTATAAAGGCAAAAATGCAAGCCAGACCGCTGAAATTCTGAATGGTGTTTATGGTGTCTATACTGTAACAGTAAAATACATGCAATTTATTTTTTTATATATTTTTTTTTTTATCCAAAATATATATTTTTATTAAGGCTCATATGGCGTCAACCTGACGGGGCCGGGAGTTCAATATTTCTACAATGTTTGCCTTATAACTATGTTAGTAATATGTAACCGATTACTCGCGGTTGGCTCGAGGTTAGTATTACAAGTGTTTTCGTAATTGTGATGTTGCTGTCTCCAATGCTCTGTACCTGTGCCCGACACGGGATACTTCCTTTTGGGATGCAGCTGACCATTAATCAGCAACGCCCCCTAGTCTGTACCCCATATCTAGCGTGGTGCGTCTTCTCGACTCGAGGAATCCAGGATAGAATGGTCACTAGCCGGCGCCGGCATTTTTTATATTTATTGTTTTTTATTTTTTTATCTTTTCTAATGCAATACACTAAATTCATATCTTCATTGTCATCAAATAAACCTTTTGAAACTAGTGATTGACCATAAACGTTCATAATTGTCCAACAGAGAGATGTTGTGTTCCATCAGGACAACGCAAGGCCACACAACTCCGGGAGCTTGATTGGGATTTTTCGATGCATCAACTATACAGTCCGGACCTGGCACCAAGCGATTGCACTTCCTGATTGAAAGAAATTTGGGATCAATAGAAAATTGTATTTTTTTTGCTGGAGTTTTTCGTCAATATGGACCAATACTTTTATGAGAGAGGCATTATGAAGCTACCTTTAGAATGGTAAAAAAATTTACAACAAAACGGTGCATATTTGACCCAAATCGGACAATCCGAAGCACATTGAAAAAAGTCTTGAATTTCACGCAAAAATATTGGATTTTTTTTTAAACTTATATTTATACAGCCATTTCATGCGAAACCGATCTAGTGGTTCTCACGTTTTCAAGAAAACTCGTAGTTTTCTTCCGTATTCTAAAATATAAGACCCGTATTTTTTTATTTTTTTTCATTAGGGTGCCCATTTCTATTTTAAGGTGATCTAAAAAATCAATTTTTCGCCTTTTTTTCAACACTGACTTTTTTCAAAAAAATAATAACTTTTGAAATACTGGACCGATTCAGATGAACGATATATCAAATTAAAGCCAAATAGCTAGTTCAGTAAATAAAAATAACTGTTTGAAAAAATATTAAACTCGCATTAAACTTTTCGTTTTTATTGAGTGTTTTTTGATAGTTTACATGGTTCTGGAACCAAGATTGCTATATATCTTTATATTTTAAGCTGAGGTTTTTTTACACAACATATCAAAAAAATCAGAGAGCCTTTTTTTCGGTTTTGAGTTTTTCCAAGTTGATCGGTAGTCCAAAAAATCAGTTTCCCCCTTTATTTCCAAAAATGACTTTTTTTCAAAATTTCATAACTTTCGAACTAGTAAACCGATTTGAATTATCGACAATTAAAGCCAAAGTGTAAACAATAATACACTTGCGTTATGTTTTCATAATTATTGATTGAATTTGTTTTTTATAGTTTACATGATCTCGGGATATTCTTCTTTCTTTTCTCTATTATAGTGACTTTCAACACATTTTGACTGGTTCGTCACATTTACTTCCATTTTTTGGAAGAATGTCGGGAGTGAGAATTTAACTCGTGATCTCTGCGTGAGAGGTATGGATGTTACCACTACGCCATATCGCCTCCATCTCGGGATATATTTGCTTAGGGGTTATATATTTTTTAATCTTGAGGTTTTTTTTACATACCATATTCAAAAATCAAAGATGTATTATTTTCGTTTTTGAGTTATGATTTTTAGAATTCAACCGATGCTTCGAAAAAACATGTTTCCCCTTTTTTTACATAATATATTAAAAAATCAAATTTGGAAATATGGAAAATCAAATTTTTTTTTTCGATGCCAAATGACTTAAAAATGCATGAAACGTCGAGATCTGATGTCATCTCAAAAAAAAATTTTTGCCCGCCCTTGGAAGATTTTCAAAGATAAAAAAATCAAAAATTTATGCGGTTTGAGGCACTCCTAAATCATGTCCGATCGAACTGAAACTTTGCACAGTTCATTTTTTGGGCAAATAAACAAATTGTTTATGGTCGGTTTTTGAAATTCGATAATATTTTTTTTCCATACCTTCACTGCCTCTTGTTAATTGTTGCGTAAACTGGCCAAATATTTTTAAATTAGTTTATTTTGTTACAAAATCTGTATAAAATCTGCATGGATATCCAATAATCTGTAATCTTCGGACGTGTCTTATATACCAATCTTTACTAACACGCGTCAATTTGAAGGAAGAAAAAAGAAAATAGACATCAATATATGTTTACCTCGATCAATGCATAAAAGTGGAATATGTGGAGATTCGACCGATTTTAGTAATTTTTCTTATAAAATTCGAAATGCGTCAAAATGACGCGTAACCATAGTGTTAAGTAAACCATAAGTGAGAACAATGAATTCAAAATGAAAATAAATCTTTCTTTCCATTTTTTACGTTAATTTTTTGATACAGATTTTTTTTGCTAAAATACAGATATACAGTTTTTTTTTCATAAAATTTTACAGGATCAAATGTGAACATTCTTATAACAGGGTGGTTCACGTAACACAACTTATGGAGCATCTAAAATATTTCAAATAAGAACTTGTGTTATTTTAAAGGGGTCGATATTCAAACCCTCGTTTCTGTCGACACCTGTGAAACCGAAATCGACGCCAGGGGGTCGATATCGACTACTTTGAAAAAACCCTGGTCTAGATCAGCGGTACTCAACCTTTTTTTTTTTTTTTGATAGGAGCCACAATCACGTGTTAGTCATGGTGTCGTGAGCCGCAAAAAAAATGAAAGGTGATGTTCAGTACTCGACCGCATTGTTAACATAGAACTACGAAATTATTGCCGGCGAGAACATCCATTAAAGAAATTCGATTGATACAAATATTTAATAGCAATGACAAAGGCCGATAACTGAATGCTTTCACAAAATGGAGCGCGAACGTTTCACGACGCGATTTGAGTAGATTATTAAATTAATTCTAAGCATCAACATGTACTGTTGATTGCTCGCTGTCTAGAGCACTGAAATATGGAATTTCTTGAATATAGAAGTAGTTATTCAGAATCACTTAGCAAAATTACATCTCCAACGTAGAACGAAACATCTCAGAAGAAGCAGAACGGCAACAGAAAATCCGAACCGAATTTATTGCGCGGTGGCGGTGGAGGCCAAAGCAATAGCATCGAAACGAAATCACCTTCAGTATTTCACCGAAGAACACAACTCTCAATGTTGAAAATACCCTGCGTCACTTTTAACCCGGAAACAATAATTGAAATCACGAAAATTTATTGAAAGAAATCACAAATAAATCATCCTCGATTTATCAGTCATCCAGCTAGCGGCCGGACGGCAGCATGGCTTTCCAAATGGCATTTCTCAAGGCCGAGTTATTTAGTTTGATTTTTTTAAATTGATCTTTTTCAACGCTAGGGGTGAATGAACTGAGAGAGCTTAAAGCTTCTATCTGATTTGGTACAATTACCAGACGTATCAGACGTAGTCTTATGTCAAAAAATTGGTTATGATTTCATATTCATATTCACATTTCCATTTTTATTCACTAACGTAAACAGGACTAGCCCTAATGATTGAATTGAATATATTTAATCTACTAACACTACCTAACTAGACAACTAACTAATGTGTGAATGTGTAATGTGTCAAACTCCATTATTCTCACCTTTGGTTTCTTAGATGATTTCATAAGTTTTCGCATACAAAACTGTAAAAGGCCAGGCGGGTCAACCAGAAGAGCAATTTTTTCCTGTATTATGGGCTTTCCTTTAGAATAGTGATTTTTCCTTTGAGTGATATTAACTTAATAGTGAATATTATAGTGACTTTCAACACTTTTGGCTAGTTCGTCACTTTTACTTTCCATTTCGGAAGAATGTCATGAGAATTAAACTCATGACCTGAGTGAGATGTATTGATGTTACTACTACGCCAAATCGCCTCCACTTAAAAATGCGAATGGACACGCTAATAAAAAAATAAAAAATACGGGTCTAAAATTTTGCGATAAGAACAAAACTGCTATATTGCAAGAAAATCTAAGAATCACTCAATAGGTTTGGCATGAAAAAATGATTTTTCAGACCACTGGTTAAATTTGAAAAATCATATTTCAAGAACGAAAAAAAGTGAATCTCTGATATTAAGATCCTTCTATGTTATGTAAAAAATCCTCAGCTTCCGAGTAAAAATATAAAAAAATATAGGTCCTTCTAGTCCAAAGCCATGGAAACAATAAAAAACGATTACAATCAATAAATACAAGAATAAAATCCATCTGTTTTTGCAAGTTCTATATTATTTAATATAGCTCATTGGATTTAATTTGATATATCAATCATCTAAATCGGTTCAGTGATTCAAAAGTTATGAATTTTTAGAAAAAAGTCATTTTTGGAAAGTGGGAAAAAATTATTTTTCAGAAAAAACCGGTCTAATGTTTTGCGATAAAGAAGAAAATTACAATTTTTGACGAAAATCTCAGAACCACTATATCGGTGTGGCATGGAATGACTGTATATATATATATTTTTGAATAATAATACTTTTTGAGATAAATGAATTCAATTTTTTTTTGTTTTTTTTCCTAAATTGTTTGATATTTGTTAATGTAAATTGAAACAATTTCCTACATTTTATTCCTGACAAAAAAAACTTATAGATATCATAGCTTATGAGTTAGAGTTTTTTTTTTATTAAATTCATTGAAACCACATTACAATTTTCCTGTGATATTTTTGCTAGAATGTTGCATAAATCAGGTCAACGTTTTTTCTGCATTCAATTTGATTTATGATAATGGAGTGCAGTTGAATACAACTTCGTTTAACTTCATAACTTCGTTCATTCGCTCTTAAATTCACACTAAATTGCGCATTCAAAATTTATAACTTTTCCAATATAAGAGCCGTCACTGAAATTGATTATTGTGAAATGTGATATAGAGTATTAAATAAAAAATAAACAGGTTAACTGTAATGAGGTTCTAATTAGACAATGCATTTAAATTTAAAGAAGGGCTTCCAACAGAAACAATAGAACATTTCTCCGGTTGAAACTAAGTTTGAATTTACCATTAACTTACACGTTTTTCCAGTTCAGTGACCTCGGTGGAACCATTGAACCATTCCTTAATCGATTTGGAAGCAAACAACCTGTGAAAACACTGCATAGTTCAATGCGATAAAGCTATACGACTGTTCTCTGTTCACAACACATCCTTCTGAGTTTAATGAAAACCGAAGCACTCAACAATAGCAACACCGCTATTATGCAAACATCCAGGGAAACACGGTCATATGGGGCGGATCAGGGTGTGTAAGGATATGTAAATAAAAATAGCATCCTCTCTGCCCAACCGTGACTGATTTTGCCCTCAGAACCATTAATATGTCGTCCTGATTTTGGCACACTCAAACGGTCGGTCGTTGGCTCGGGAGTTCGAATCAATAATATCAAAGGGAAAAAACCTTGCTCTCCCACATCCTTCGAAATGGGAAATTAAAATCGCCTCTCAGCACAGACGTTTCGAACATCTTCAAGCCGAGCGCGAACCAGGAAGGATATCAATCGAAGCATATGACGACCCAATAGGCGTCAGCCTACACGAATTTACACGTAAATTGATTACATTAAAATATCTCGCGCATAGCTGTGCCGATTTCACAACATCCATCAATCACTGTTAGAGGTCAATTGAGAGAAAGATTGCCTGCCTGGTGGAAAAGGACGGTTGCTCGTTTGAGATTAATGAGATTTTGTAACCGCTACACTCCATCGAATGTCGGTCAAGGTATTACGCAGGTAAAGAAAACTTGGTCATGGGAGAGCAAGCGTAAAATGTTATGTTATTCATCCGAAACAGTTTTGGTTTTTAGAGAGGTATCTCAAAATGTTCTGGAGCCTGTTTAAATAACGGCAGCTAGATTTTTAATCATAAGAATTCATGCTGTGTTGCATCGCCTTATGTCTGTGATAGGCTTCCCCGAAATTAATTCAAGATTCTTCCTGTTACTGACAACATAAATAATAACAAACATTCACCAAAATTTTATATCGATACTGTTTACTTCAAACGATCAAGTACTCCAAATGAAGTTATCGAAAGCGTATCATGCAAAAGACTGTTAATTACCACAACATAATAAATTTAAACGATACGGCTCAGCAGCAGCTCGCGAGCCTTCCCAAACTGGAAAGAAATGCACTTTTTTCTGGCAAATTTCTTCGAATAATCCCTTTTATCTCATCACACCCGCACCGAAAGACGCAGCATAAACAGTTGGATGGTTGGGGCTGACTGACGGTTATGACATTCAGTGAGTGGTTTGGTATTTACATTAACGCCGTTGGTCGTTCAGAAAACTTGAAAATTGTAAATGATGAGCCCAACAGTTCGTGGAATTCGCGAAAAGTTTCCCCGAGTGCCGAGACACGAATTCGAAAAGATGAATGATTTTTCTGCGTTCATCCAATAAAGTCGAATTTTTCTGCTGCAATGGCGCTAAATCAACTTCAAAATTGCTGGAAACTAATTTAGATGAGAGAGAGAGAAGAGATCCAACAGCATGAAGAATTTGGCTGTTAATCCCGACTTTTTCGCTGGCTCAATTTCGATTCCTGGAAAAGACGATAGCGAGAGATGAAAATGGTCATATCTCGTGGCGTGGGGAATGCCGAGAAGCAAAATTATTTGCAGTTTGAAGGTTCTGCTTATCACGAAATGCCCGGGAGCACTTTTTTTTGGCACGTATTTTTCTCTCCCATTCGCTTTATTCGTGTGCGGGTGGAGAAAGAAGATCTACCAACATCGATGACCCCGGGCCATGCCATACCTCGGACCTACGGTGGCGTTGTTCTTAGGGGGGTCGTGCGGTACACAGTACATTATGGATTTGTAGTCTGATGTTTAGAATACTTTTTTTATCGTTACCAAAAACCGGTAGAACCTTCGTGATTGTACTACCGAAAATACCGGTTTTATTATTGATAACGGGTAAATTTTGTAATTTTTATTCAGCAAAAAACAAAAGTTAGAGGAAAATTGAATGGAACGGATGTACAAAGATCCCGAAGTTCATAAACTGTGTAGAACAGTTCTAAAGGGCGAACACGAAATTATTGCAATTTTCTTACAATGTTTAGAATCAAACCAAAATTTTAGGGTAGTTTTATACATATATTTACTTCAAAAATCAAAAGAAAAGTTAATCGATGGAGCCTTGAGTGTAAAATTGAACGCATTTTCGCTTGATGCCCTCCATCAAAGTCTTTACAGTGTCATCCGGTACCAGTTTCTCAGTTTTTTTTTCCATTTTCTTAACATGTCCTTCTCGTCTTTGACTGTATTCTTGCTCTTCTGAAGTTCCCGCTTCATTATTGCCCAGTACTGCTCCACTGGCCGCAGCTCCGGACAGTTTGGCGGGTTCATGTCCTTTGGAACAAAATGGACAGAATTGGCCCCATACCACTCCAGGACACTTTTAGAATAATGGCATGATGCCAAATCTGGCCTAAATAGCGGAGCTTCGTCGTGCTGAACGGCAAAAGGCGCTTCTCGAGGCACTCAGATTTGTAGATCTCGCCATTTACTGTGCCCTTTGTCACGAAAGGCTCACTCCTCAGTCCGCAAGAGCAAATGGCCTGTCAAACGAAATATTTGGAGGCGAACTTCGACATTTTCTTCTTCTTTGTCGTCCACATCGAACTTGCTCTTGCCGGTGAAAAACTCCAACCCCGGAATTTGCTTAAAATCGGCTTTTATATACGTTTCGTCGTCCATCACACATCAGCCATATTTTGCCAATATCTTCTCGTAGAGCTTCCGTGCCCGAGTTTTAACCGTCGATTGTTTACGCTCATCGCGGTTTTGGAAGTTATGTACCTTGTATGTATATAGTCCAGCTCTCTTTTTTGCATTCTGGACGTAGCTCTGCGACATGCCGATCTTTTTAGCCAAATCACGGCTTGAGACGTTGGGATTTGCTTTAAGCATCCGCTTCACCTTTCCCTCCGTCTTTTTGTTCTCCGGTCCCGGTTTTCTTCCAGCTCCTTTGCCGTGGTCCAACGTCAACCGCTCCTGGAACCGCTTCAACACTCTGGAGACGGTTGAATGGTGAATGTTCAACATTTTTCCCAACTGCCGGTGCGACAGGTCAGGAAATTCCAGGTGTTTGGAAAGAATTTGTTCTCTCGACTCGCGTTGGTTCACCTCCATTTTCGTTGAATCGAAAAATATGACTTCGAGTTTGACAGCATGTAGACATGACACATCAATGAGAAAGTGTGCAAAATTTGGTTGATTTTTACCCAATGATAAAAAAGTTATGCCCTGTTGAATGTGTCGCAATAATTTCGTGTTCGCCCTTTAAAAGTACTTTTGTACATCGGTGAAAAATTACCTGGGTGAATCTAATCTACAAAAAATTAAGAAGGTTGTCAGTTTTTGCCGTTAAAATTGTCAACGCTACGAAGCAAATACTTTCATCCAGATCGTTTGGATCATTTTTACACATCGTCACGCACAGTCAACTAAGCCTACCTGCATGATCTCTGCATCTTGCGACGGGATGTGAAAGTGAATAAAAACAGTATAGAAAGAATGGAAAATATAAACAAAAAGCAAACAGGTGGATTGAGTTGGAACATTGTTGGAAGGGTATTAATAACGAAAAAAGGAGGAATTTACAGAGAAATCGTAAGAATTTCCAAAATGAATTTATTGGTTGGGTAATTGATCTTGGTTTGTCCAATTTAGGATATTTTAACTCAACCAGCAAATGCAAATCGATTTTTCTTCATGAAAATCACATATAAATGAGACGAGTTTGGGTTTGTTGAAAAGTCCTAAGTCTCTAGTTTCTAATTCTACCATAAGGTGTTGTAAATATTTAAATATTTATGTTTTTTGAAGATTTTCCTCAAAGAGAATTATGATCATGGTGTGTCCACCTCTGATCATGTTTGTTCAGTTTTAGAAATCATTATTTCTGAATGAAAAAATTCGAATTTAAAAGTAGATTTTACATTTCTCATTGCTTGAGTTTACTGTCATTATATTGATCCATTCATTATTTAGGCTTTCTTCAGAATATAGCCCTTTCTTGAGAATTTTAAAAGTGTTCACCTCAACACACTCAACACAGAGAAACTTTATTTCGGCTATGTACGAAGGACACCATAAACAACCTGCAGTGCGCCAAGCGGTTGCCATAGAAATCATGTGGACAAAACAACATTAGACCCATTCCATGAGGCTTCAAATTTTTCAAATTTCAAATTTCATTTCAAATCTAGTTCTAGGAGAAAAATGGAAACTTTATTTGGAGAACCACTAGTTATATCATAAATTCTTTGGAACGAATTTGATTTTTGTGCACCAACCTTCGAGAGAGGCGAGTTTAAGCAAATACATCATTTTATTTAAAATATTTTAGGTTTTCACTATTTTTATGTTTCTTGAGATATCTCTGTACTCGTTTGACGAAACTTCAATGTCCATATACCATTACACAATGGTCCAGGAGATGCATCTAAGTGGAAATTAGCATTTAGAGCTTGACAGTTATTCTTGTTACTCATTGTTACTCATGATAGAGCGCTCGTTTTTATGTTGTCAAAAATAGGGTGACCAAAATTGTCGATGAAATAAAAAATCTAACTTTCTTATCTTTATAGATAGAGGTAAACATAGTTCGACAATGTTGTAGCTCCAATTATTTGAGGCATCTTTGTAGAACAAAGTTTTTCTCTATCTCTTGAAATAACCGATATAGCGCCTTTTTTCTAAGTTACGTTAGGGTCACCATGAAAAAAAAAATTTTTTTCTCTAACTTTTATATTTCAAATTTTACATGCCAACTTTCTTCGAAAGACTTTTAGAGCTTACTAATACAAACATTTTTCGATGCAGAACTTGTCAATATCTCAACTTTACTCAAAGCTATTGATATTTCTTCTCAAAAAACACGCTCTTTTCATTTGTTTGTCATTCTTTCTGGGGCAAACATCTTCTTCTTCAATGGCACTAACGTTCCTAGAGGAACTTCGCCGTCTCAACGCAGTATTACTTGCGTCATTTTTATTAGTACTTAGTTGAGATTTCTATGCCAAATAACACGCCTTGAATGCATTCTGAGCGGCAAGTTCTAGAATACGCGTGATCACAGTGCAAGTCGGAGGAAATTTCTTTGACGAAAAATTCCCCCGACCAGAACGGGAATCGAACCCGAACACCCGGCATGTTAGTTATGACGCTAACCACTCCGCCAAGGGAGCACACTGGGGCAAACAAAAAAAATGTTTGTTGACGGAATTTGAAAGAACAGATTTCACTCTATTTAATATGTGATTTTCAAAACTATGTTATTTTTTGTGTTTGAGTAAATTAAAATTGAAATCATAAGTTTTGGGTGAAAACCCATCAATAACTTTGAGCAGGATTAAGACATGTTCTGTATCGCAAAATGTTGGTATTGATATGCTCTAAAAGTCGTACGAAGACCATGTAGATGTAGAATTTTAAATATAAAAGTTAGAGTAAAAAAACAGTTTTTTCATAGTTACCCTAATGCAACTCAGATAGAAGGCACTAAAAACAACTTTGTGGGAGATATTTATTGTTCAGACAAAAACTGTCTTAGACAAAATTGTTTCATATAATAGAGCGCTCATTTTTATGTTATCAAAAATAGGGTGACCAAAAGTGTCGATGAAATGAAAAATCTCACTTTCTTATCTTTATAGATAGAGATAAACATAGTTCAACAATGTTGTAGCTCCAGTTATTTTGAACAACTTTGTAGAACAAAGCTTTTTTCTATCTTTTAAAATAATCGATTTAACTCTTTTTTTCTAAGTTGCATTAGGGTGACCATGAAAAAACGTGATTTTTCTGCTTTAACTTTTATAACTTAACTAAATTCTACATCAAAACTATCATCTGTAACAACTTTGTCGAAGACAGTTTTTGTCTAGAGAATAACTGTCGAGCTTAGATAGCTAATTTCCACTTAAATACATCTCCTGGACCATTGTGCATTGGATGGATAATTAAACACTTGTTTGAAGAGCCGTTGGAGATCTAGGTTTGATTTTGTAATTTATGAAAAACAAGGATTTAAAAAACAAGTCTTTTAAAGCGTAGTCACGTCACAAAAATAGAGCATTTTTTTAGTTTATCAGATGAACCTAAGTTCAAACATTTTTATATTCTGGTTTCTATGAGCAAACAATGAGGGTCAACCGCCCACAATATTTGGTTAAGATCGGTCCACAAATAGAGGAGTAACAACTATCTCCAGAAGTTGTCACGTCACGAAAAGTACGATCCATTCCAGCGTGATGTGACAATATTTAGTCACTACAAACATTTTTTTACGTTTTCATGTATAAATCACACAAAATTGAACAATGTTATAGTAAAATTGAGAAACTTTCGTACAAGAATCATCAGTTGGAGAATAATTTATAATAAGATTGGCTTATTGTCAGTCAAATACTTTTGGGATGTCGCAGCACCTAACATTCTGCTTTTTCCGACTATTGAACATTAATGTTGTATTTTCAATTCCGCTTTAAACATACAAATGAACCTTCTACTTTTTGTCAACAATATATGAGCGAAGATTCCAGAATATAGAATATATTGTTGTTTCGATTGTGACTTCCGGTTCGTTTCAAAAGGATCTAAAAAACCGGAAATGGCATGAAATCGCACATAGGATAGTGAATGGTAGCAGTGGCATATATCCATGAGTACGCGAAGAAGAATGAAAAAAGAGAATAAAATTTGAAAGTGAGCAGAAGAGAGAGGGAGATAATATTTGAGTGGTAAGAACTTAGAGAGACCCGTGTGGATTTAGAGACAAAGAAAGTGCACATACAAATGCACACGCAAACTTCAACGGTCAACGATCAAAGTCAAAGTCATCTTCAACGCGCAAACATAAAAGCCCTTTCGTACATGCATACGGATGCATACGAAAAGTTTATCAAAAGTATCTGATAGCAAAATCAGATGCGTTCCCCCGGTAGTAAGCGCCACTCGATGAACCAGGCACAGAGTGCGTTGTCACGTCACAAAATGCATGCCGATTTTTTCAAACTTCTTGCGAGTTTTTTGAAAAACTGAATATACAGGAAACCACGTTCATCTTTTGTTGACGAATCATAGAACAAAGTTTATTTGCATGTTTTGAAACGGAACTAAAAAACAACATTAATGTTCAAAAGTTGGAAACCGTAAAAAGATAGGTGTTGTCACGTCACAAAAGTGATGGGCTGGCAACAAGAGAATTCAACTGTTAAATATTCTCCAACTGAAGAGTCTTGTAGGGAATTTTCTCAATTTCACTTTTATATCTTTTACTATTTGGAAATCGTGTGATTTATACCTGAAAACGAGAAAAATCATGTTTTTAGTGAGTCAAAACGTTGTTACGTCACGCTGGAATGGGTCATTAGTGAATCGGACAAATCATTATCATAATTGAGGTTATCGAAATGCATTAATTGCCTGGTTAGCCAAGTAAATCTGATACAAATGGTATACAAGCATGATGTTGTAACCCGCGACGCCGGGGAAGCGCGCGAGTTCGTCGCGACCGGGGATTTTGCGCAGATAAGCGGTCGGCTTAAGCGCCACTCCCGCGAGGGAGACCGACCGCCGTGTTTTATACTTGCCCGGCAATGAGTCACCCACTGAGGGCGGGTTTGTCCTTTTTCTCACAAACCCGGTTATTTCCGCGACTCTTCTGCGCTAAGAAGGACCCGCGACACCGTTTGTCCGCGTTCCACAATTCAGGCAACAGAGGCAATACGGTTGTTTCCAATGAACACCGTTTATGCCAAAATTCTCATCATTGGACCTACGCAATGATGCCAAACCCACCCACCTTGAAGTTTCAGAGGACGAGGTGCGGGGGTTGAAAAGTTGTCCACAACAGAAGAGGAGCCCCAACCCTGGGCTCGTGACCTATCTGAAAATTGTATCGGGTGTTTAGGCTACCGCTAGCCAGTAAATGCACAACATTTATGTCTACTTCAAATTACATTGATTCCTTAAACATTTATTAAGTTCTCCACATCTTCCCACGAATCTAGGTTATATTCACATCTATATTACATACGAAATCATCACAACAAATAACGAAAAATAATGGTTACTAAATTTATTTCACTAAATCCTCATATGGGTTTCGAACACCGGACCCTGGAATTCAAGCCCAGCGATCTTACTATCGAGTCTAATTCTCCATCTTGTGTGAACCCTTCTTGCTAGCGAGCAGCATGTGCACGCTGACGGTATTGCTCTATACTTCTAAATTTTGTGACAATTGTGTGGCTTTGTTAGTGGTGTGGTTTTCTGTCTTAGCTTTTTAACCCCACATGCGAATGTTATTAAATTGGGTAAAAATAGTTTTCTACTCACACTACCTAGGTTTTACGTGGAGAATCTACCTTATCGCCGTTCCACGCCAGGCGATGAATGGTAAGTCCGTAGGCGTTGAGTGCGCGTTCGACTCGTAGATGTGTCGTGATGCGCCTTCCCTGGATGCGCGAGTGATGGTTTGCGCTCCGCGCGGCCACTAGAATTGACGGACAAGGTGGCGGAAATCCAATCTCCGATCGTGGGTCAGAAGCGGCTTTTTCCTACACACGACAGTCAAAAGAACACCACACACAGGCCACAATTAAAATTAATGCTAGCCACATGTCACATGCCGAAGCTTACCTTCAGTTCCGCTCAATGGGGACACAAGCGGAGAGTTAAATTCACGGAAAACAACTACTGGACTAAATTTAATTACTATTCTAAATATGAAAATAAAAAAAATCACAAAATGAAACTTTATCATACTGACTAGCACATGTAGCCTTTCACCAAAATCTACCTTCGGATTTCAACTCGCGACACCAGAACAAACTAATCCGCTCCTGCCTTTTTCACTTTCGAAGTCGGAATGGCAAGCATATCTCAAGATCCTCAGATCAGCGAGACATTCATTGGAACCGGAATTACGTAATAGTTAACGATGTTAACTATTTTGTATTCATACCGAAATTCCCCTGCGCTTTCATTGGTCGCGCATTCAAGCATTCGCGGGCGATACCCTTTAACCTCCCGAGCAGAGTTCAAGTCGAAGCGCTCGCCGGGTTTTGAAATTTGAAGAACAAGAAAACCCCGCCGAAAGACTCTGCTATTTGGGGGAAATATCCAAATGAAAAAATAGCAAAAAAAAAAGAAAGCATGAGTCTTTCGGAGTGTTGGTATGTGGGTGTCTTGGCTAAAACAGCCGCCCAGTCACATCCAGCACCCATTATGGCTAGTTGCTCAAATCTAAAATCGGGAGCGGCACTCGCGTTGCCAAACATCCAATACATAGAAAGAAGAGAGAATCCCAGATCCACACAGGAGAGATTGTATTGGATCTGAAATTCAAAATAACGAAACGAGGGGCTTCCAAAAGTCGAAATCAGTACCGTGCTACAATGTTTACAATATTTGTAAGTGTTATAATCCAGAAAAGCCGAATGATCATCTGGTGATTGATTAAAAGTTAGCTCAAGTGAGGGGCGCATTGACAGCAATAGCATGTGGATTTTATAATACTTTTAAACACGTGAATCGGTGATATGCTATAAAACTACTGTAAGTCATGAAGAAGACAATATTATGTAAAGGGTGTGTCACATCAAATTGCATCACGAAAAAAACGCTGTAGAAATTCGCCCAGTAGACCGATCCTTTTGAAAATTTTAGACAGTAAAATAAAAACTATTAAACAACTTTTGGCATTTTCTTTTGATTCATACTTCGAGCCCAAGCCCGTATGCTCGCACCTTCCTCTTTACCCCGTCCATAAGGTTCTGTACAACGTCAGGTTGTAGTTTTTTTGAACAGAAATCCGTTTTCTCTTGAAGTCCGCCTCCGATTTGACAACTTTTGGGTTCTTCCGGAGGGCCTGCTTCATAATCGCCCAATATTTCTCTATTGGGCGAAGCTCCGGCGCGTTGGGCGGATTCATTTCCTTTGGCATGAAGGTGACCCCGTTGGCTTCGTACCACTCCAACACGTCCTTTGAATAGTGGCACGAAGCGAGATCCGGCCAGAAGATGGTCGGGCCCTCGTGCTGCTACAATAGTGGAAGTAAGCGCTTCTGTAGGCACTCCTTAAGGTAAACCTGCCCGTTTACCGTGCCGGTCATCACGAAGGGGGCGCGCTCCGCTTTCCGCAAGAGCAGATCGCTTGCCACACCATGTACTTTTTGGCAAACTTGGATAGTTTCTGCTTGCGAATCTCCTCCGGAACGCTGAATTTGTCCTCTGCGGAGAAGAACAACAGGCCCGGCAGCTGACGAAAGTCCGCTTTGACGTAGGTTTCGTCGTCCATTACCAGGCAATGCGGCTTCGTCAGCATTTCGGTGTACAGCTTCCGGGCTCGCGTCTTCCCCACCATGTTTTGCCTTTCGTCGCGGTTAGGAGCCTTCTGAACCTTGTATGTACGCAGGCCCTCCCGCTGCTTGGTCCGCTGGACGAATGAACTTGACAAATTCAGATTATTGGCGACATCCCGGACCGAACTTCTCGGATCACGTCTAAACTACTTAACTACGCGCTTGTGATCTTTTTCGCTGACGGAGCATCCATTTTTGCCGTTCTTCACCTTCCGGTCGATGGTGAGGTTCTCGAAGTATCGTTTTAGTACTCTGCTGACCGTGGATTGGACGATTCCCAGCATCTTACCGATGTCCCGATGTGACAACTCCGGATTCTCGAAATGAGTGCACAGGATTAATTCACGACGCTCTTTTTCGTTCGACGACATTTTTCCAAATTTACGAAAAATTGACAGTGAAGCATGGCCAACGTGATCTATACACTCTTATCTGATTATAAGCGAAAGCTGAAGATATAATTCCTAAAAATTAAATTTCTACAGCGTTTTTTCCGTGATGCAATTTAATGTGACACACCCTTTATATGTTTTGAAATATTCGAATATCTAATTTGACACAGGTGCGCTGAACTAGAGCATTCCAAATCGTAGACAAACCGTGATCATATTTTCGACTGGTCAAACCGAAATCATTTACCTTAATGTTTAAAAATTGTATAATTGAATGGAACAATGTTGACCAATCGATGTTCTGATAGCCGCTGATAGCAAAATAGCCGCTGGATCCTGAAAGACCTGAAAATAAAATAATTGTAAAATTAATAAAGAAAATGTAAAATATAAGTAGAACCTGAAAATAAAAGAAATAAAATAATTTAATAAATTAAATTTTAGTTTCATGCTGCGAAACACGAAAATTGCTGCTGTGAAAATTAGTTTGTTGTGACAACCCCGAACACATTGGTACTCAAACTTTTTTTTCAGAGGAGCTACACTAGGGTGCCAATGAAATAGTCACCTCGAATTTCAAAAAGTTACCTCATAAAAAATGTTCACCCGAGTGGCGGCGTCGACAACAACAACTGCGGAACAAATTTTCCACTGAAGAATAGCTGAAAATACCTTTTCCACATCCGGCTTGAAATGTACTTTATTTTGACGTCACTTTTAACCCGGAAACATTGCTCGAATTCACGAAAATTCATTGATCGACCTGAAAAAGTCACCAACAAGTAATTCACGATTTATCAGTAATTCTACGAGCAACCAGATGGGAGCGGCAGCAAGGCTTTCTAAGGCGGGCACAAAGAAATCCGCACCCGCTCCTAAATCCAGGAAGCTCTTTTCTAGCAAAAATTTATCGAAATAAATTCACTTTCGGTTATTACTTTGGGTTGCATCGATATTTTTAGAATAAATATTTATTTAGTCGAAAGTTTTGGTGGCCCTAAAAAGGACCGATGGGTTTGCGTGGTTTTGTAGAAGCAGTTTGTGTCCATGCATGCTTAATGCGCTACATTGTCAATGCATGTAGCGCATCAAGCATGAATTGTGAATATTTTTCTCGTGTTAGATACTGTGAGGCCCGAGGCGATTACATAATTGTTCCCCATAACTGGTGTTATTTGATAAAATAATGTACGAATGTACAAAATTACCAATTCGTACGTATGATTCAATCATATAGCACTAACATAACTCCACATAACGATATGAAAACTAACGCGGTATGTCCTATTTAGTATTTCTTTCCCGCGTTGCTTCTGCCTGTCAGTGCAAGCTGAGGCGAAAAAATTTACACGTTCGTTCAACTATGAAAAAAGTTTTTGGGTCAATAAGTAACAAACATCATACACCTTTTATCTTTCTGAAGAGATTGTCATACCACTTCTCTCAACCGGCAAAGAGGTATCAACGCTTTAATCTTTGCATTGTAAATGTAACGCTCTCTTTTCCGAAACATTAAATTTACACTCGAGTACAGATGTAGAAATGATGTTATGCAAAAATACAGAAGCACTATCCAACAGACAGCATAAAAATCGACGCGGTACCTGAACAAAATTGCATCACTGTTTGCGACATCTATCATCCATTCATCCTTGGTATCGAGCAAAACAACTGTTTTTTGACATTAGCATTGATAAAGACTGCTGTCTACTAGCTGGAGTAAGATTTGGACTTGGATAAGGATGATAATGGTTTGAATTCTAGAGGTATCAAATTTGGTACTGATCATGGTTTGGCGTGGAAATTTTGGCACAAATCAATTGAATTATGACGACAGAGGGGTATACCGACATACCATGCGAAAACCTGAAAGTGTCGATGTTGAAAATGAGACAGCAAGATAAACAATCCTTCTAGCAGGATAATGATCAAAAACATACAGCGAAACAAACATTCTTAAGAACCATGAAACGGCCACTCCAGGGTCCCGATTTGGACCTAATTGAAACTCTTGAAGCTGTCCTCGACAATGAGGTGGACAGAACAGGTGTGGCAAACAAGAAAAACTATTTCACAGCTCTGCAAAAGCTTTTGAAAAGCACGATTTTTATCCTCTGAAACCTAGTCGGAAGAATGCCAAAGCATCTGCCAAAAGAGATCACATTAACCACTAAATATTTATTTTTTGTGTCATACTTTTTTTTACGAACTTCATGCCAACTCGTCTTAGGAGCTCGTGCTGATTTGCTCGTCTCGTAAGGAAGTCCCAGTACTTTTTTTTTGCAAAAACGATAGGAACTGTTGCGCGGAACCTTTAGAACTTTTGTGTAAATCAACATCAATTTATACCAACTCCTGTTCCTCTCAGCTAAACGCCAGATGGCTTGGAAGCACCAATCCCAACAGATGTGAGCATTAATATTCTCTGGATTTCATCTCTGCTTGTTCGAAATTCTATGAATTTGTCGAAAGTTTTTCTAGAGATTGAACAGAGGGGTTCCAAAATCCGCATATTGAGCGTTACGTAGTTTGTGTACCTAGCCTAAGGGGATGAGTGAATGGATAATAACAGAACCTAAAACGTACATTGGAGAAAAGAGAACTTCTCTTTTGAGGTAGACAACGTTTGGAGCATGGTACCTGTGTAAATATTTGTTGAATATTACTAAAAAATGGAATACCGAGAAATGTGCAAAAGAAAGCAATGGATATAAAGAAAAGCATTGAAATAAATGAAACCATAAACAACTGTTTCCAGTAATCTTCGAAATAGAGGGTGTGTCACATCAAATTGCATCACGGAAAAAACGCTGTAGAAATTTAAATTTTAGGAATTATATCTTCAGCTTTCGCTTATAATCAGATAAGAGTGTATAGATCACGTTGGCCATGCTTCACTGTCAATTTTTCGTAAATTTGGAAAAATGTCGTCGAACGAAAAAGAGCGTCGTTAATTAATCCTGTGCACTCATTTCGAGAATCCGGAGTTGTCACATCGGGACATCGGTAAGATGCTGGGAATCGTCCAATCCACGGTCAGCAGAGTACTAAAACGATACTTCGAGAGCCTAACCATCGACCGGAAGGTGAAGAACGGCAAAAATGGATGCTCCGTCAGTGAAAAAGATCACAAGCGCGTAGTTAAGTAGTTTAGACGTGATCCGAGAAGTTCGGTCCGGGATGTCGCCAATAAGCTGAATTTGTCAAGTTCATTCGTCCAGCGGACCAAGCAGCGGGAGGGCCTGCGTACATACAAGGTTCAGAAGGCTCCTAACCGCGACGAAAGGCAAAACATGGTGGGGAAGACGCGAGCCCGGAAGCTGTACACCGAAATGCTGACGAAGCCGCATTGCCTAGTAATGGACGACGAAACCTACGTCAAAGCGGACTTTCGTCAGCTGCCGGGCCTGTTGTTCTTCTCCGCAGAGGACAAATTCAGCGTTCCGGAGGAGATTCGCAAGCAGAAACTATCCAAGTTTGCCAAAAAGTACATGGTGTGGCAAGCGATCTGCTCTTGCGGAAAGCGGAGCGCCCCCTTCGTGATGACCGGCACGGTAAACGGGCAGGTTTACCTTAAGGAGTGCCTACAGAAGCGCTTACTACCACTATTGTAGCAGCACGAGGGCCCGACCATCTTCTGGCCGGATCTCGCTTCGTGCCACTATTCAAAGGACGTGTTGGAGTGGTACGAAGCCAACGGGGTCACCTTCGTGCCAAAGGAAATGAACCCGCCCAACGCGCCGGAGCTTCGCCCAATAGAGAAATATTGGGCGATTATGAAGCAGGCCCTCCGGAAGAACCCAAAAGTTGTCAAATCGGAGGCGGACTTCAAGAGAAAATGGATTTCTGTTCAAAAAAAAAAATACAACCTGACGTTGTACAGAACCTTATGGACGGGGTAAAGAGGAAGGTGCGAGCATACGGGCTTGGGCTCGAAGTATGAATCAAAAGAAAATGCCAAAAGTTGTTTAATAGTTTTCATTTTACTGTCTAAAATTTTCAAAAGGATCGGTCTACTGGGCGAATTTCTACAGCGTTTTTTCCGTGATGCAATTTGATGTGACACACCCTTTACTTCTAGTCCGAACCAGAATTTTACCAAAAATGAATAAATAAATACTCAAATTCATTACCAGTTCCAATAGCTATACATACTAATACAAATAATACTTTACTGTCACGATTTGAAGCGCTTTTTTTCATACGATCTTTCACACAGCGCAGAATAAACACGGAACAAATCAAGAAAAAGAGAACAAACAATCGAAGTATATTCATTTAAGAATTATGTATTTATCATGTTTGTTTTGCTTTTGTGATGAACTCGAATGAAATAAATCTACAACATTCATGAGGTTAAAATTAGTTGTTTTATGGGATAAAATTTCAAATAATATAATGCTGGCTTTTAAAATAATAGAACATTAGATAAAATTGAAATTTAATTATATTTAGCCACTGTTCTAAGATCTTTTTCTCGGCTAAGTACTTTTTAAAGCCAAAACATTTTACGTATCACTTGCAATACTGATTTTTTTTCTCAGTTGTAACGGTATATGATGGAATGTTCATTTGATGGCCTCATCCCTCATCCTCTAAGGATGATTTTTTACACTTCCACCTTTTTGTTTTCAAATTAGGGTTTCAAAAAGGAGCACTGGCGAAGCATCAAGCAGTTTTTGAAAACCCCTGGATAACCCCTGTTTCTGAACACTTCAATAATACTGAAATTTCAGTACCTGCTGAAATGTTATTTAGGTTCATATGATTTTTGAACGTTTGCATTAATTGATGGAAAAAATGTAGTTCGTTTAATTTTATTAATTTGATTATTTTTGTCCTTGATAACAATACTTTCTGTATGTAGTGGATTATTATAAAAAAAGTAACACTTGATTCCATCCTAGCATTATTTCCTGGCATTATTTTTGACAACCTCTTTGAAATTATCCAAATGACCCACATGGTGACCAATAGCAAGTCTGGTTTCGTGATCACATCAAAGGTCGGATGTTGTTGAATTCCATTGATTCATGTAGAGCAACATTAAAATTGTACATTCCTACTCAAGCTACCAAAGCACCATCTCAAACTCTGATGAGTTTTCAGTGTCTGTCTGTATCATAAATTATCCTTATAGCCGCCAATTGTTGTGGGACCTAAAATGGGCAACTGCCAAATCGAAGTCTTCGCTCTGTTCTCGTCGGAAAGAATCAAGAAAACCAAGGCAAGAGTGAGTCCAAGTAGGATATTCGCCAGTTGTGAACGGGCCAAACAAGAATGAAACTTTTCGAGCCAAGAGTCGTTCGACTCGAATGGTACAGGAATCGATATACCTCTCTAGTATTTCCTTCCCTTTTGTATCGACTTTAGGAAACTTTTTCAAAAGGCTGAGGGAAATTGCACTTTGACTCTTCCGATTGCATGCATGTTAGTTGCAAAAATAGCACCCGAAGAATGGCAATCGGATCCACTCTACCCAACCACCAGTCACTGTGCCCGGTTTGACCGGAAAGCGACATATTGCTCTTTGTGGTGTAAGTTGGAAGAAAAGAAGCTTAGTCAGTAGGGAAGGAAAGTCTAAAGAAGAGGGGCGGCAGACGACAGTTATGCTGGCGATAAATGTGTCACGTCTGGAAGGATGCGATACCAAACTGAATTTGCATTTCAACGAAAACGCGAACATATATTGCGTATTCAATGTATTCGTGTGTAAATTGAAATTCCGAAATGAATTCGTCCATTATTGCTTTGGTTTGAATATATGGGAATGTCAACATTTTTATCAGAGGCAAGTTATTTCTGCCTCTATAATGCCCTATCCATAAAACGGTGAACGCTACAATTCAATTTACAATCATCGGACACTAATGGAGTCTAGACATGCATCCCCCCACACGCTAGACACAATGCCAATCAACATGGGGCTCCATTTTCCAACAAATGGAACGCTCGCCGTGCCTCCGCTTTGACCAACATCGCTTCCGAGCGGCCAGCGGAAATGGGAATTCACCTTCACTTCCATCACAGTTTCAGAAACGGGGTGATTTCCTGTTTACCCAGGATTCTCTCCTCGTCGCCACATCAGAGACTTCATCATGGTCGGTGTTTCAAATTCTCACCCCCGCACGCACAAACACGCTGACATGTGCATATTTACACTCTGTGCCCCATTCTGACAAAACCCTTTTCAAAAGCCGTACTAAAGTGTCAAAAGAACGAGCACAGTTCTGATTGGATGAGAGTGGTTGATTGCGAACGATAATTGAATACGGGTTAGAAGACATGTCCGAAGCAGACATTGTCCGGATTACGGAGAACCTTTTCGCCCAAGGAGTGACAAATTTATTTACATAGTTGCGTTGGCTTTTTCAGTCTAACTTTTAATTCGATAAATGGTCGTCATCTCCACCGGATGACAGATTGGCCATCAAAAACTTGTCACCCATATATAACCGGAGAACATTATTCTTCGGCCACTCCTCCAGGCGTCCTTGGTTTAGTCGAAAAAGTAAACCGAAAAACTGATAAAGAAAAGGTTCGTGTTAATCACCATATACGTCGCCAAACGAGACAGGCCACAAATTGATGAGCCCTGTTTCGAGCCGGAACTGCTCCAAATCAACGCCGCCACTAATCGCTTTCGTGCTTCTGTGCTAATAGCCAATGGTGGTGTATAGTTTGGGGTGTTCCATGTTTTTCTCCCCTTACTGGTGCCACTGGTGAATCATAAAGTGGGAGAACAAAAATAGAATCCAACCGTTCCATAGCGGCTTCGGAAAAAGTTTGATGAGAATGTTGGTCAGCTATACACGGGAATTACTGTTCAGCCTCTTCCGGGGGGAAAAGGGAATGGGAAAAGCAGGCCACTATCTGAAGACTGATTACAACCCCTCGATGTTCCACATCCGGTAGGTTCTAAGCGATGTTGTCATGAGCTGGATTTACAAGGATATAACATTCGTGCGATGTCTGGTAAAGGGATGTATGCGAGGATGATGTGAAGCATGATGTTAGCTACCAAAATCGTTCCACAGCACTTCTGTGTTTATTTATCTAATAAGATTTATCTACGATTTATGGATTTCGGTAGTTATTTATGATTACAATCTTAAAAATTGAATAATCTTTTCCCACGGAAGGATTTCTTTTCTTTATTTTTAAACACTTCTTGGCGTGCGGGTAATGCACGATTTATTGCGCATAATGAACACCTCAACTTGAGTGATGATTTAATCATACGAAATTACCGCAATTTTCAATTTAAACAGCTGTTAATATGTTCAGAATGTTTGTTATGCTTTATTAATTTTAACAAATATTTAATAAATGCATTCATTAAATTCATAAGTAATTGGTTAGGTTTGATTAAGATGGATTAAGTTAATGAAAGTGAATAAGTTCAGCAAAAAAATGAAGGCTTAACTAAAAGATGATGGCTTATCAGCTCCCCGGTTGATAATTTACAACATATGTTTCGGAATAACACCGTCTTTAATCTTTTTGACAGCTTCAAACGTTATTCAAACCCGTCGCAGACACGACTTCCATCGGCATTTCGTCCCAAATTGGAAGAATCACGGTCTTTGAAACATCATAATTCAAAATCGAAAAAAATCTCTCTGATTTTTGAATATGTTATGTAAAAAAATACCAACTTTCAAGAAAAAATATAAATAATATAGCACCCTTCATTTTTAACCATGTAATCTATAAATGACAAATAAAGGGTGTGTCACATCAAATTGCATCACGGAAAAAACGCTGTAGAAATTCGCCCAGTAGACCGATACTTTTGAAAATTTTAGACAGTAAAATGAAAACTATTAAACAACTTTTGGCATTTTCTTTTTATTCATACTTCGAGCCCAAGCCCGTATGCTCGCACCTTCCTCTTTACCCCGTCCATAAGGTTCTGTACAACGTCAGGTTGTAGTTTTTTTTTAACAGAAATCCATTTTCTCTTGAAGTCCGCCTTCGATTTGACAACTTTTGGGTTCTTCCGGAGGGCCTGCTTCATAATCGCCCAATATTTCTCTATTGGGCGAAGCTCCGGCGCGTTGGGCGGGTTCATTTCCTTTGGCACGAAGGTGACCCCGTTGGCTTCGTACCACTCCAACACGTCCTTTGAATAGTGGCACGAAGCGAGATCCGGCCAGAAGATGGTCGGGCCCTCGTGCTGCTAAAATAGTGGTAGTAAGCGCTTCTGTAGGCACTCCTTAAGGTAAACCTGCCCGTTTACCGTGCCGGTCATCACGAAGGGGGCGCGCTCCGCTTTCCGCAAGAGCAGATCGCTTGCCACACCATGTACTTTTTGGCAAACTTGGATAGTTTCTGCTTGCGAATCTCCTCCGGAACGCTGAATTTGTCCTCTGCGGAGAAGAACAACAGGCCCGGCAGCTGACGAAAGTCCGCTTTGACGTAGGTTTCGTCGTCCATTACTAGGCAATGCGGCTTCGTCAGCATTTCGGTGTACAGCTTCCGGGCTCGCGTCTTCCCCACCATGTTTTGCCTTTCGTCGCGGTTAGGAGCCTTCTGAACCTTGTATGTACGCAGGCCCTCCCGCTGCTTGGTCCGCTGGACGAATGAACTTGACAAATTCAACTTATTGGCGACATCCCGGACCGAACTTCTCGGATCACGTCTAAACTGCTTAACTACGCGCTTGTGATCTTTTTCACTGACGGAGCATCCATTTTTGCCGTTCTTCACCTTCCGGTCGATGGTTAGGTTCTCGAAGTATCGTTTTAGTACTCTGCTGACCGTGGATTGGACGACTCCCAGCATCTTACCGATGTCCCGATGTGACAACTCCGGATTCTCAAAATGAGTGCACAGGATTAATTCACGACGCTCTTTTTCGTTCGACGACATTTTTCCAAATTTACGAAAAATTTACAGTGAAGCATGGCCAACGTGATCTATACACTCTTATCTGATTATAAGCGAAAGCTGAAGATATAATTCCTAAAAATTAAATTTCTACAGCGTTTTTTCCGTGATGCAATTTGATGTGACACACCCTTTATTAGTCCTTGTTCGGTTTCCTAGTAACGATAAAGTTCGGTCTGTACGAGAAGCGATGGCAACTGTCACGTTATTTAAGTGCGGGAAACCGCAAAACAGATCTACGAGTTGCTCAAACCGCTTTCTATCAATGGATTACCTACGAATTAGAAACTTATCGTTATTCATGTTAAATTGGCGTTAATTTTGTAAAGGAGTGAGAGTTTTTCTATCTGGTTCTATAGTTATGAAACATTGGAATTTTAGTTTTTTGTTTCGCGCCTGAACACAACAATAAAGTTCGAATGGCCAATCTTATAAATGAAGATAGTTATTGTATTCTACACTATAAACTTCAATTCAACCGACTTCTCACAAATCTCTGGAAACTCAGAAAAAATTTGTGGTTCTATTGATGTGAAACGCAGTGTATGAGCCCATTGATCGATGAATTGGGGAATGGTCCCGTTTTTTATTAACCCACGTTTGTCTCATTGAAATTCCAGTACTAATATTTGTTCTATGATGACAGTAACAAACTTTGTCCGCACTCATTTAGAGCGCTTCTTAAAAATTATTAAATCCCCAGATTATCGCAAACGATACCGCCGTATGGTATATATCAATTTCGTTTTGCTTTCCCCACTGACTAAAACCCTGCAGTTGATCCATATTCAGTCTTAACAGAACGCTAGCTTTATCATTAATCTCTAACACCCTTCAATTTTTTGCTCCTCGTCGTTCTCGCCTGTGTTGTAGTTATTGATCGTGCAAATCCTCGTAAGCCAGGGAATAAATGTTCTCGGAAAACCCAACGGGCCACACGAGAGAGAGAGAGAATTCCCTATGTCATCACCTTGCTGGAGGTAATGACAGGTGCTAGCAGGGGAAAAACTGTTGATGTTTCCGTTGCGTGGAGAAAGCTAGTAATGGTTTGTGGCGATGTAAACCTCTGGATATGTAAGTTCGTATGTGTTCATATCATTAACATTTAACAATCTGCGAGCTTTTTACTCCCCCTCTAGTGATGAATTCCATAGTTTTGTTTGCGATGCTCACCTAAATATACTTCCACATCAAGTATCCGTCCAATTCGCTCTGAATTAAAACCATCCTGTTCAAATAAAACAAAACACCAAAAGCTCGGTAACATGCGAAACAGTACGTTTGCATGGGGATAAGATACTTTAATCCGCCCATATACACTCCTATGCCCTGGGTTAACATCAACACCGTGGGGGCGGACTGAGCTGGGAATCCTTTCTGTCGCCTAAATAATAATTGAAATTTCGGGACCATCGTTACGGAAGGTTAAACCCTGCAAATGGTCCCGGTACCCCGAGCGATCGATCCAACGCTAGGTGTAAAGTTGTGACCTTGCTTTCCATTTGGATGCGCATCGAGTATATGTATGTTGGGCTGTGAAGCCGGTGGGCTTCGGCGTTGCATAATGGGTGTCTTTCGGATGGAGACATCCTACTGAACATGGGTGTGTTTTGATTACAATGTGTGGTTATTTTGTGGGGTAAGGTCACTCAGTGGGCATTGTTGCGACGCATTAAGATTACTGACCTATGTTCAGCAGTCTTCAACAATAATTTAAACATACTATATAGTAATAAGTAGGCTGGCTAATAATTTATAATTTATAACAGAGAGCAGAAATAACAATGTTCATTTATTTCCTTGGTTTTAATTTAGGAAATACTACTAAGGGGCGGTCCACATACCATGTAGACCACTTTAGGGGGGATAGGGATTACGAAAAATTTCAAGCTTGTTCACGATGAGGAAAGAGGGGTTTTTGATAATATACATGTGGACTCGTTAACTGAACGTTTTGAAAAACAAAACACTCACTTCTGTATTCAACAATACGTTAAATTTAATCTGCATTTCCAAGAAAAGTATTTTTTTATCAATAAAAGGGTTGAGCTGTCTGATAGTGCTTTACAATCGAATATCTATTTTTCTATCGTTGATCTTAGATGATTGTGTATTCTGAGGGTAACGCACATGATTATCGTATTAGTTTCATGGGCTTTAGAGAATCATGATTCCCGGCAAGACGAAGACGGCTCCAAAGCATGTTAGAATATTGTAATATTTTGATACACGACATTGTTTTCTAAGGTACGGGTTTCAATACAGCTCTTGATGTAAAACCGCTTCGTTTAAATTTTTTGCCCTCGTTTAAATATTTTCGTATAACGGAGAAAACATGTTATTTGAAAGTAATTTAAGAATATCAAACGAGAATTGTGTCTGAAAATAATTTTATATCATAATGAGTTATGGTAGAAGTACTAGGAAATTTATAGTGAAAGGAAATTGTAAAGGGTCAATTAGATGATCATTCAATGAAGAGTTCTGCGATTGGATCCATGTCTTCGCCCAGAGAGGATCTGAGCAGAGTTCCAGAGTGATGAGATGAGTAGACTGGCTACCCGTTGATTGAGAAGAAATAAGACGACTCCATATTTTTTCCCGCTCTCTTAATATTTCTCTTCTGCAATGATGGAAAAAAGTTCAAAGGGTTGTATCCGAGACACGACCGCTTAGGACGTAGGACTAAACAATCTTTTTTTTTAATTTGTTGATTTATTACTTCGGATATTATTTGCGAATACGTGGAAATTTCATAAATAACTCTTTAGTGAAAAGTTCCGGAGACCCTGAAAAGGTTTAATGGCTTGCGTGGTTTTGTAAAACCATCTCGAGAAGCAACGATTCTTTCCTGCCTTTGCGATAACAATACACTAATTTGTCATATGTTCCATTCCATTCTTTGTTTTTGAGAGGCTTTAAACTTTGCAGTTCATTCGCCTCTAAAGTCATATGTCGCAATTTGTTTCCTTATATCAATGCAGGCATTGCACTGAGTATATAACGAGAAGCATCTTCCGTGCATCGCCATTCATCAAGCATCCAACACGTCTAAAAGATGCACACAGTTGTAGATTCTGCGAATTTTCCTCGGAGGAGATGCAATAGTTATACGCTAGCGACAGCTTACTCATTATGCAAGGGTGGAGCTTGCTTCACAAATACTCTTTTTTCGCTATCCCCTTTCGTTGTTTCTATTCTAGCGGCTGCATAAGTTGCCCGTTATTGACAGCTCTGTTCGGGAAAGCACACAAATGGACAGAACAAATGCAAGGGGAAATGGGAATGCTTCCAATTTCCATCAATTTAAACCATATACAGACTATGGGATTGTAATGTATAGTATATAAAACAAGTCTTAGGAAATTCCCGGTTCGATTGGTGTACAAATCGTTGAAAACCGTTTGCAGCAAAAATAGTTATTAACGTTAACTTTATTTCATAAAAACGTGACCAGTTTTCTGATTTGACACCCTTAATGTAAGACGTAGTCCTACGTCAAAATCGCTTCGAGCGATCAATGAATAGGTATATAAAGTCAGCGCTACACGATGCTACGAACACCCTCGAATGCTGGACGCTCAATGATTCATAAAATTCAAAATATTCGGCAAAATATTGCAGTTTAATAATGTTGATTTCAAGCATTTTTAATTTACAGCCCGATATCAGTACAATTGCTACGGCAGCAATTTCAATACTCGCATCGTCATCGAGTTTCCTAACGTTTTTGATGGTAAATAAAAACAATGAACATTCGATCCAAATACTCGCCGATTGTTTGGACCGATTGCATTGAATCCAACATTTACTTCACCGTGTAGCAGCTCATTCGTCACAACATTTGTCGATTCATCGAGTCAAACGTTTGAGTCCAACATTCGAGTAAAACGTTGGACGAATCGTGTAACGCCCGCATAACACTAGTCAGATTTATTGACGTCACCAGCAACGAGCAATGCTTTCGTTTTCTCCATGTTTACATAGAGAGAACACTATAAACGGAGAGCTACCAAAATCTCACAAAAGCGAAATGGAAGTGGAATCATTACTGTTTGCACTCCTAAAGCTTTGCTCATATGATCCATGGTTTATCGTGAGGGCACGAGCGTCAATTTTGTTTCACACCTGTCTCCCGTCTCGCCCGCAAAGACGCTCTCGGAGACTCAATTTTACATTCGGTAACATTCGGGTTGTGGCAAGATAACCTGAGCGGAGAGGCGAGATACTGAGAATCGTATACCATAGAAACACTTGCCTTCGTGGAGCAAATTACTGCTGCGATTTGCACACAAACCATTGATGCGACGTATTAATAAACTCAGAGTAACAAAGAGAATATCATTTTTCGGGAGGGGAGATGATTAATCGTTGATCGAAACTTGTACAGATCGCGATCTGTGCAGTTTGCGATTAATCATGGATCGAATCACGATCGATTGATTTCCATCCTTGCTCTCCTGTAAGGTTTGCATTTTCATAATGGAAAGATATACGATTCAACAACAAGTCGAGATTATTAAAATTTTCTAACGAAATTCGGAGTCAATGGCCTTAACTTAAAGAGCGCTACGTCCCATTTTATGGTCGTCATAATCGTCCTGCTAGATCAACAATTGAGCGTTTAGTGGGAAAATTTGAATCCACAGGCACAGTACAAATTGTTCTCGTGGCAATGAGACAAAGAAGTGCCCGTAGTGTCGAGAATATTGCTGCCGCTAGCGCATCAATTTAGGAAGACCCAAATCAGTCTCTCACACGTC
The DNA here is from genome assembly GCF_029784135.1 of Toxorhynchites rutilus septentrionalis. Taxonomy (NCBI): domain Eukaryota; kingdom Metazoa; phylum Arthropoda; class Insecta; order Diptera; family Culicidae; genus Toxorhynchites; species Toxorhynchites rutilus. Next base: position 314,973,194 of record NC_073745.1, on the reverse strand, counting down.
GCTCTCAAGCGAATTTTCCGAAAAGATCTACTACACCCAAACTAGCGTTGGCTGAAAACATTTCATCTTTGGCAGAAATAATACAATTTCGTGTGCTGGAGAATCAAATGCGCAAATAATAAGCTGTTTTAAAAGCTTAAAAAAAGGTTTGTTTGTATGCGAGCAGACATCTCTTTCTGTTTTCTTTTCTCATTTCACTTGGGAATGGGGATCGAACCAAGGCCGGCTGGAATGCAAAGCTATTTCACACGACCATGCTATCCAATTAGCTGCCAGTGCTGTTATATAAAAGCGTGATAATATTACATCTCATCATAAAATGAAGTTGGAAAATGTTTTCTAAGAGGATGAAGAAGAACATGAACGAGAATATAACTTTGTCTGCCTGGGCCGTGTATTTGGCAAACTATACGAAAAGCTTTCATATGCTTTCATTTAAATGTGTCTCTTTTTTCGCTCGCTTATATTGGCTGTAGCATATATATATATTATACAAATGATACACGTATTGGGGAGTAGAACATTTTCTGTTATTTTTCGGCTCATTTAATGTAATAAATCGGGATGCCATAACATATGCTAAAAATTAACTATGGGTGTATAACATTACAAGATCAAATTGAAGCAGGAACTGAAACCGCTTGACCACCAGAAGCATCGTATGTTCGTGAATTGGGCTGAGCAACAAAATAAAAAAGGTACGGATTTTCATAGAAAAATCATCTTCAGCGACGGGGCTGAAGATGATTTTTCTATGAAATTCTGGCTGAATGGCTTCGTCAATAAGCAAAATATGCGTTATTGGTCAGGCAGCAATCAATACTTAATCCATGAGTCACCATTGTATCCCGAAAAAAATACGGTTTGGTGCGATTTATGCTCCGGCGGCGTCATTGGGCCGTACTTCTTCGGTGATGATCAAGACCGGCATGTTACTGTGAATGGGAATCGCTACCGCTCAATGATAACCGTATGTTTTTGGCCCGAATTGGATAATATGGACTTGGACAATATATGGTTTCAACAGGACGGCGCCACAAGCCACACAGCGAATTTAGCAATCGATTTATTAAAAACCAAGTTTGATGAGCGTGTTATCTCACGAAATGACCAAGTCAATTGACCGCCTCGGTCGTGCGATTTGACGCCGTTAGACTATTTCCTATGGGGCTACGTCAAGTCTATGGTCTATGCCAACAAGCCAGCGACGATTGATGAACTTCGTACGAATATCGAACGTGAAATTGCGGCAGTATCGGGATTTTTGCTTGAAAACCGTCGAAAATTGGGTTCAGCGTCTGGGGAGTTTGAAGATTCTTTCTGATCACTATATGGAGGATCTGACCACCGAGGAATACCAAAATTCTCATAACTAAATCTAATATTCTCATTTAGGTCCAACGACTTCGTCTTGTGTTATGACACTTCGGGGGAGTCTAGTAGTGAACACCTGGCAACGCATAAATTGGTTCCCTCTAGATGCTAGGATTTATCTCAAATTTGTTTCTGTGCGGGCTTTCCAGCCAAGGGTCGAAACTTATCACCAAGGCTACTTTATGTGCAGGATATTTTATATGGGTGGGCAATAAAGTACACACCACAATCCCAGAAGGGCGGCTGCATCGACAGTGGCAGCCGAAGAAAACCCGAAGAGTAATGATATCATTTGGTAGCGGAAAATGAAGATAGCCAGCTTGATTTATTACGTCGCTGAGGAGTGGTAGACTTACGACCATCGATGCTTATTCACCTTGACTAAGTTTTTCATGTGTTTTGACTTGATGGAATTTTGTCCGAAACCGACTCGAACTGAATACGTCCAGCTTTTGCTTTAATCTACTAGGCACATGTGTGTCGTCTAGAACCATATAATCGTCCATTCCTGGTAATAATCAAAAGCCACCCCAGAGAGTCCCATAAGCAACAGCATGTAATCAACGTGAAAATCCAGAGTCTGCCACAAATGGATATTGCAGTAGAATTTTACCCTGAATAGCTGTTTTCCCACCCAAACAGCTCCCTCAGTGCCCGGGACGAACAGTCGTCCTTCCGACTTGGGATTATGTTTTTCTGTTCTCCACCCTCCATTCCAACCCCCCAAATCAGCAGTCCACTGTTAATCAGAACGCTCATTTTGTTTTTCCCAGTGGTTCGATTGTGATTGTATAGGTTTGGCACAGATAAAACCACAAATAATTTTTCACACAAAAAAGTGGCATACCGATGGAGCGAACGCAACGTGGAGATTCCCCGGAGTGAGCATTAGACAATAAATATCTTTGCCTCGGGTGAATGAAAGTGAGGTGTGTTTAATGTTCAGCGGTTTCTGTGCTTTCCCTGGCAAATTTGTGCGGCTATGTGGCGATGGAGCGGACAGAATGCGTTTAAGTGGAAATTGCCGTTCATGGTTGTGCTTCGCGAAGGCTGCACATTCAAGGATGTGTACAGTCCGTGACTATCTGGTTTTTCTTTTCATTTTATTTGAGGCACGCCGGAGTACTTCTTGTGGAAAATAAAGTGATCCAATTCTGGTTTCGAAATCCAATTATCTAATTGAGGTGGATAATTTTCCATTTGACATTCCACGAATCCCGCAGAATATTTGTAATTGCAACACGTTACGCCGAGAACGCTATCTTTAGAAAGGTGCAATAAAATTTATTAAATGTCCCTCAAGGCGAAGTTGGGATTTCATTTTTCCCACGATTCCACTCTACTTGTCACTCAATACTGAACGCCATTCGTTCATTTCCAATCTTAACGACAGATACGGCGTTCGCTAAGGTCAGCAGAGATTAATTATCGAAGGCTCTCAGCTCCCGGTGGACTCAATTACGCGAAGAACGAACGTAAAAACATTTCACCCCGTCTAACACTTTTATACGCGGATAACGAGCTCTTCTGTTCAAATATTCATTCAGTATCAGGAGAAAGAGCCCGTTTAGAGTCATGTCGTCGTCGATTCAGTCAGGCTGCAGCCCGCTCCTTCGCGGTTCGTTGCTGTTTAAAACGAAGTAAATGAAATGCCAGCTGTTTTCCGGACAAATATTCCCACGGAAAACAGTTACTTTTATTTGGGAAAACAGTGAACCTCCTGTTCTGCCCGAGGATACTGCTTGGTGATCTCTCGTGGCGCAGCACAAAATGGGGAGTAAATTGGCGATGCTATGCACGGATAACACCGGTGCGCTAGTTGAACATTTTATTTTATGTGTTCCCTCCGCAATGGGATAATTTTGTATATCTGTTGTGTATTAAAACCATTGACAAAGAAAAGAAGTTGATCCTGATATTCAGCGGTGGTTTTGAGCATTCCTTTTCGTTATCACTCGTATGTTAGTTGTTTAGAGAAGTTGGAGTATAATTTTTGAGAGTATTACTGCGTGTAGAACTAAGACCAAAACCAGACAGCTAGGTGTTTATTTTATTTTTCGTGTCTTCCGTCGGCTAGATTAAGAAAGGAATCATCTGCAGTCAGTGATACCAAACCTTGGGAATACAAATTCACTCGATCTATTTTCCAGAATTAAATACATCTGCTGTGAAGTGTTGTAAAAGATAGTCAGTTTTGTGTACAATCGGATAGAGAATGGTTTCGACGCTTCATGGTTTCAAGGAAACGGAATTCCAATTTCAATTTCCTCCGAACCTGCAATTCAAATAGAAAGACAAGTAACTTTTCCGCTACAGTATATGGAAAATGCTTGAGATATTGAGGAGAGCAGAATGCCAATCTCTATTCACCATCCAGACATGTTTTACAATATTTGCACTATTGAACGACTATTTTAACTGGTTGGTACTCTGAATATTATTTTCCGAGAAAACTAATATTTTTTTCTTATATCGGTGTATTTTCTTAACATTAACAATTTTCACAATTTGATATTAGTATCGATATTGTTCGTACATGCTTTTTCAGTTATACCAATCATCCGCATGTCATCCACCCAAATTCTATCTACCAGAAAGACATTTCCCCGGATAAAAATTACAAGTAAATTATAGCATAGAAAAATAAAACATATTGTTACGGAATTGATTTGTTTGGAAGACTTCCTATCATAGGATTCACCGGCATGTGTGCTCGCGAACTGTGTGCTCGCCGAATACCGTAGTGCATCGAAATCCGCACACATAAGCGCTTGACATATAGCATTAGGGGGCATTCATGTGTGTTATGAATCATAGAATTTTACAAAATCAAGTTATATTTATTCCAAATTTGTGTATTTCTTCATTATTCAAATTCCGGACAAACTTTGTCAGTAGCATTTCTATGAAAGAAATTATTAACTGGTTATTGTAAAACTTATCACTTGAGTGTTATGCTAATAGGAGTACCGGTAAGTTTCTTTGTTTTTTCTCTAAAATTAATGCTTTATTCTGCAAAAATTGTTACAAATTTAATATTCAAAGTATTGCCCATCGCTAGTCACAACTTTTTCCCATCTTTCTGGCAATTCACGGATCCCTTTGCGAAAATAATCGGCCGGTTTGTCGGCAACCACGAATCGGTCCAATTTTTGACTTCATCAAAATTGGAGAAGTGCGATCGAAAAAGGTAGTAATTGGACGGAGCAATGTCTGGAGATGGGACCTCCCATTTCAACGCTTCCAAGTATGTTTTGACAGGTTTCGCGACATGCGGCTGAGCATTGTCGTGCTGAAAAATAACTTTATCGTGTCTTTGCTCGTATTGTGGCCGTTTTTCCTTCAGTGCACGGCTCAAACGCATCAATTGTCGTTGGTAGAGGTCCTCCCCGTAATGGTTTCATTCGCTTTTAGCAGCTCATAGTACATCACACCGAGCTGGTCCCACCAAATAGACAGCATATCCTTCTGGGCGTGAATATTCCGCGCGGCCGTCGATGTTGATGCACCGGCGTATCCATACGTTGCCCGCCGTTTAGGATTGTCGTAATGGACCCTTTTTTATGCCGTTGGGTCAGTTGTTCGCACGTGAAAAACGGCGTTCGACGTCTCTTGGCTTCAATTCATACGGCACCTAATGTCCTATCTTTTGGATCATTCCCATTGCTTTTAAACGAATGGATATGATTTGCTAAGCTACTCCAAATGTATCTGCAAGTTCTTGTTGCGTTTGTGACGGATCTGCAAACCACGTCTGACACATTCGCTCAGTTGGAGCATGTTCACCATAAACTTCCACCGAAATGCGATGAACTTCCGCAGCTGTTTTCTCCATATTCAAGTAATGAAGTAACACGCCCCGCAAAAACACTCTCGTTGGTACGAAATTCGACATATTCGAAGTGGCAAAAAAACAGTAGCTTTCCAACAAATGTCTGGAAATTTTATGCACTAGAATAATAATCAAGTTACGCCATCTGTTGTAAAACCGAAGAAGCTTACCGGTACACCTATATATATTGATATAATATATCCAGCCGGGTGCTATGATTGAGGCTAACATCTCTCAAGCAGAACTGTCAGTGGGGAACCCAAATCAGGCAAAAAAATGTCTGTGGGGAACTCGACATGTTGGCTTTTGTCAGTTCAATAGGGGTTCAATTTGGACGTCACCTACGTGAATATATCAATCATAAACCAAACAATAATAATGAACAAAAGTGACGCAATTAATTTCACGATTTTTTATAGTCGATAATCATTTTGAAAAGCTTACATAAGAATGCAGGTGCTCGAATTTCCGGTATAGAATTTTGCAGCAGTTTTGTTCGTAACAGCTCAAAACTGTGAAAAATTTATTTTTAATGTAAAATGAATCTTGTTGAAAAAATACAGGAAGGTTATGTCCGAGACACGACCGCACAGTTGACGTAGATTTGCGTTATGCTATTTGTTGCATATTGATTTTTAATGTGTTTGAAATACTCCATTATCGATAAAAAAAAATGGTGGCCCTGGAAAGACCGTTAAGTTTGAGTGTAGGGTATTGATTGTTCACTTCATCATACAATTGCTGTGATGATGGCAGAATGATGACGATTAGTCATTGGATGGTGAATAGCACGATAAAATATGCCGAAGTGCCCTTTGTGCCGTTTCATGGACGAGATAATTCTGCGTTCTGTATGGATAAAAACACGAAAAGTACACATGGAAGAAGATTCTCCATTGCCATTTTCGCTTCAAACCAACGGAATACGAAGATAAATACGTCAATGCGAATTTCAATTGGACCAACAACGCCTACTACAGTCAAACTAGCGTTGGTAGAAACCATTTCATTTTCAGCAGAAAAAAATACTTTTTCGTGTGCTGAAGGGTGAATGAAAGAAATAAAAAACATCTTTTTCAAAAGCTTTGAAATGTTCGTAGGTGTGGGAGCAGACGTCTCTTTCTCTGAGACTGAACGTCAGCTTGGGATTGTGTAAAAAAAAAGTCCGAACGATGTCAAAGGGGATCGAACCAAGGCCGGTTGGAAGACAAGGCTGTTTACACGCTATCCACATAGCCTCTGGTGCTGTTGCATGAATGCGTGATAATATTACACCTCATTATAAAATGAAGGAGAGCATAAACGTGAATCTATATCCTTCTCGGTCTAGGCCGTGTATGTGGCAAGATATGCGGAAAGCTTCAATGCATGCTTTTGACGTAGGAGTACGTCTTTGATTTCTATATAGAGGGGTCACTCTACGAAAAAATTATTTCAAATGCATATTACGCAGAATCGTTCTTACGATATATTTTATAATGTATATCACTAAACGACAAATTGATTCAGCAATTTTAAATATCTACAGTAGAAAAAGTAAAACAAGTGAGCAATTCAACGAACAAAATACTTATCGCTACGTTTTGTATTAACCCACATGTCATCAACCGGCGATAAAAAGCAAAGCGCTACTTATTAATCGTCACCTGAAAGAGATGGATTCTATTCCATTTTACCAATCCTCTCTGCTTCTAAATCACACTCCTTCTGTCGAATTTCCGTGTCTGAAAATTATGTATCAACAAATACCTTTGTTGCCGCACCATATAACACAAAATCCCACAAGCGATCAAATACACGATTATTATTTGGAACAGACTGAGCGGCCAAGAGTTGAACGAAACCAACCGGGTTTAAATTGGAAACGAATCTGGAGAAATATCTCTACAAAAAGTCTAACGTCGAGCCAGCGTAGTCACCTTTATCTTCTAGTGAATGAGAAAACAGAAAATCGAAGATTAATGAACATCATCGGGAGAGCTAACGACCCATATTGTCAGCACTGCCGGACGCAAATCGAGACGATAAAGCATAAATTTTCTGAGTGTCCCAGAGTAATGGGAGCATGGAGGCGCATGCAACAAAAGCTCACAACAGCACTTAACGGGTGGCAGAAACTAACGTTTGATGAACTCATGCGGCCGGTACTAGGCAACGTAGCACCAGAACAAAAAACTGAAATTTTAACGCTTCTTATCAAATACACAAATTATATTCATAATAATCATGAAATTGATGTCAACGAAATGGAATTCTATTTGAGTTTAAATAACTAATCATGTAAAAAAATCTGTGATGTAAATACTGCTAATAAATAAACTATTTTTTTTAATAAAAAAAAAATCAAATGCTTTTCAACGTAACTCCTAAACATATACTTTTACCATAATGGTGCATTTGGAAAAGTTGTTGGAAATTATAAGCAAATTCATAAAATTTCAGGAACAAAAATTGGAAATTGAAAAAGACAATAAATTGGAAATGTTTTTTCAAATATCTCGAAATTTGCTGCATTTAGAGGGATATTGATAAAGAGCTCTTCTATTTTAATTCATATCAGGATTCATAATTTGTGACTAAAAACGATTGTTAACATGCAAAAATTCGAAGATTCAAAAATGCATAAAAAATCGATGCTCCATGAAGTTCTTCAAAAATAGTTTTACCATCTTGGGATTATTTTTAAATTTGCTACACAACTTCTATTTTATATGAAAAAATAAAAAATATGTATTTTAGATATTGCAAATCAAAGTTTTTTTTGTAAATAAAAAAAGAGTTAACTTTTGTAAATAAAAAAAAAAGAGTCAACATCTTCTTCTTGAATGGCGTTAACGTTCCCTGTGGAACTTTTGCCGTCTCAACGTATGCATTAACTAGCGTCATTTTATTAATACTTAGTTGAGATTTCTTGAGCCAAATAACACGCCTTGAATGTATTCCGAGGGGTAAGCTCTAGAATACGCGTGACCACAGTGCAAGTCGAAGGAAATTTCTCTGACGAAAAATCCCCCGGCCAGAACGGGAATCGAACCCGAACACCCGGCATGATAATGTGAGACGCTAACCACTCGGTCACGGGTGCACAAGAGTTAACATGTAAATGCTGAATATTAAGTGAATTTGTTAACTTTGAAAACCTTATTGCTTCGCTGCTTTGAAAATGGTTCACGCCGCTCAGTACAAGCATTTAGTTAGCTTACATTGTATATGTATAGTATAGGAACATATTTAACTTTTTCGGAACGCTTATAACTCGAACATTTCTCGACAGATCGTAGAGATGCATTCATCAACCGATTGAAAATATGTCTGTCCACCTATTACAATAATTAAAATTATGTATACTCTTTCGCCTCTTTGAAGTCTCCGGGCAAAATTGAAGAAGAAAAAGAAGGCGGTATTTTAAATATAACCAAAAAAGAAGACTAACAGTCGGGAGATTATTCACGAATGATTTAGTACTTAATTTGTATTTGACTGTTGAAGTGAGTTGTCACACAAACGATGTCGATAAATGTTATTATTGCTCTCATACAAATCGAGAAAGAGATTCCCAGAGTATTAGAATTATCCCATCCTCAGTTCTTTCCAGAATCACAAATTTAAATAAAAAGTTAATTTTTCGAGTCAACCATTCATTCTTTCACAATATGTGACATGGGAAAAAATTAATAAGTTATAAGTGAAATTTCGGGATCTTTTGAAAAATGTAATGAATGAAAATAAAACAAATTATTTGAATTGACAATCGTCGGTATAATCTTACGCCTCTTCTGTTATGTTTTCAATATAACCTATCTCTTTTTTGTAAAAGCTTAAGAGCGAGCACATTGTTTCAGATGTTTCAATGCTCACGTGGTATATATTGTAATATAACTTCAACGGAAGGAACCATTTACTATTGGATAGGAATAATTGCCCGAGACATGCAAGTTAAACAACCATCCCGTGAAAAATTGTTGAAAAAAGTATTTGTGCAGAATTTTACTGCTCACAGAATTTCTGTCGAGACCTGTAACGAACGTGTTCTATCGAAAAGAACATACAGAGATTCATTTTTATGCTTCAAAGCGAAAAAAACGGTTTCCCGATGTGGATTTGAATTCCAGCAGACTTCCCGTCTTTCGACAAAAAAAAAATCAGGGAAGCAAAGTGCGACATCGACGTTTTCAAGTGACATCCTCTTATTTTTGTCGAGTGTATTTCAGCAACAGAGTAAAATGGGAAAATGTAGTGACTAGTGATGATAATTCTGTCTGTGACTTGTTTTCCTCGATGATACATATTTTTTCTGCCAATTCATAGCCTGAAACTATTACCTTACTCGAAGTTTCGTAAGCGATGTTAAACATTTGGTTTCGTCGAGCTTTTTCAGTGTAGTGAAAATCTGATGCACTGAATAAGTTTTAAGAAGGAGTTTCTTTTAGATTAGATGAAAATTTTATTCTAATGTAACAAATCTATTTCACCAGTAACAAGAATCGCCACCGCCAACAACAATGATAATGTAATTATACATCCTTCCACTCGTACTGATTTATTCAGAAGCCCGGGAACGAGAAGATTTTCCGAAGCACCAGCATTATGCCCGGTTAATCCATACGAACTTTCAATCCCATCACCTGTTGGAGAAAAGTTAAACGACTGTTTAAAGTATCAAAGTTTAAAGTACTCGTCTTAAACAACTTACCGGAATTGCACAAATCAGAAGAGCAAGAACGATAATAGGTTCGAAATGTGGAATCTTCGATTACGTCATTCAAGTACTGAAAAAAAACACGCTCATATTAATTCCTCGTTTGTTATTGTGGCATTTTTTTCTCATATCATGAATGTTTTCCCCCCCGTCAAAAGCCAAACTTTGACAGACAAAAACACCATTGCTGTTGTGGTGAGTGGTGTGAATGTTTTTCCCTCTCGAGCGAGGTGTCATTTCCAGGAAAAAGCAATTCAACTTACCAGTGGAGCTTCCTCGCATCCCCGGAGGAATGTGTTCAGTTTCTCGGGTGGATCCTGTCAAGGAGAAAATAAAATGGAAACGTGGAAGATGCGTGTGAATGAGAGTAAGCTTGTTGTTGATATAGCCCCGTGAGTAGACAGCATAATGCGTGCTTCTCGCGAGTTGAACACTTCTATTGAATTTCATTATTGACGATTTTCGGTGCTTCCAACACCGAGAGTGATATCCGTAATCACATAGTTAGGTTGATTCTTTCATATTCATGAGGGGGAGGATCTATTCCGCCATGTGCAACATGACAAGCGGACCACAAGACTCAATCACTTGAGCAAGATCTTCCTTTGCGGATTCTGTCGGAAGCGAAGCCGTGTTTGATGGGTTCTGGTAATTGAATTTTGAGATTCTCGAAAAAGACTTTAATTGTTGACTATAGCATTCGTTGTTAAAGTAACAAAAGATTCAATTCAACATTATGGGAGAGATCCCACGCATTTATTACCTCATTAAACAACCTACCAACAGCTCCTGTCGCTGAATGGTGCAATATTTCCGGTTACAGTTAACAACGCTTTGTCCCTCGAGATTGGCTGGATCGTTGATGCAATTTTTATCACCTGAATTGGCCGTCACGCTGCACGTGAAGCACCGCAGACCTGTTCACCGAGAAAAAAAAACAGAACATAAATACAAACACAACATATTATCATTCCACAGTCCGCAGCATTTCAAATTGAAAACACTGTCACTGTGTCATCGTATGCTTATCGATAACGACTGGGGCGATTGACGACCCGTGCGTAGGGTTCACGTCCACTCTGGATTGCGGTTTCCACGTATTCGGGATGGTTGAGAAAAAACAACAACAGTGTTGTGAAATAATTTTTACGGCTCATCAATTTCCGAACCGGACGGGAAGCGGATTGATGGGTTTCAAATGGGCCGTAAAATTTATGTGATGATGTTTTATTATATTCACACGGTTCTAAATCTTGTGATCAGTGTGTAGCGTATGAGCGTGAGAGCAGTGATTTGTTTAGACAGCATGTAAATACTGGGAAGGGGTTCTTCTTTGATGCTACTTGATGCAATCCAAGTGGATCTGCAAGGGAGTAGTTAGGGGTTTAAACATTATTCATCACATTATCTACACTCAAGAAAAAAATGAGAAACAAGCTGAACATTTGAAAATTTTAGTAATATTCCAGAGGCTATAACATCGTAACGGATGAACTCCTGTAGATGATATATATATATAACATTTTGAAGCTACAGGTTTCAATGATGGTTTTTCATAGTTCAAAATAAAACAACAATTTTTATACAACATTTGACTTCGTTAATTGATATATTGTTTTTCAAGAGTGAATCTTAGTTAATTAGCAAAAGTAATGCGAAAGTTATCAACAATTGAAAATTAACAATTTCTGACGTTTTGAAAATTACAAAAGCATTTTTTCAATTCAACGGATAGAGATTTTTTATTGTAGCATGAACGCTCCCTGCTTGATGTCGAACGAGACTTGAGCTTAAAAGTAACAGAAATATTAAAATTGTACATTCTCATTAATTCAAAAGCGATACGCAGAATTAATTATTGAGCAGCGCCTCTAGTGATCGTTTCTGGAATTATTTTGCAGCAGACCGTTTGGACAGATATCCTCTCCCATTGGAGAAATATTTTTTTGCAGTATATTCTGTTTTGAAAAATTTGTTTCAACAAATTGTGACAGATTACGTCGGAAAAATAGTTAATTATGAAAGGTTCAATGTTTGCAAAATCGTTGGAATCATTCGAATCTATCATCTGAAGTGTCCTCAAACATTTCCGTGAATATCATTTGGAGTACACGTCGTGATGCAGCTTCTCGATATTAAGAAGAATTTCGATTTAATCCAGGACTCTTGGATGCTGATATTTCCGGAAATACGATACCAACAAAATACCGTCCATATTATTGAAATGCAATTAATACCTAACCTTAGATTGGAGATCTCAACATTAAACATTAATCTAAATTATCCTGGGTCCAGATTATGAAAGAGTTAAGATTCAGCGTTATTATAGTTTTTAGTATCGTTTCAGCTGCATACTACCCCCTTTCAACTTAAGAGGTAAGAGAATTCTTTTTGTTTCACTGTGGGACAGTTGATACGATGCTTCCACCACCATTTACAAACGTCCACTGATTGTTCTGTCACACAACTAGTGTTGCGACAGCACGAAACAGAATTCCGGTTCTTTGAACTTTATTAAAGAAAAGTTAAAAAATCCCTTCATGTATAAATACAAATAGGTTAGTTTTTTTTACATGTTTTTCAATTCGGCTTACCTACTCACGTTTAGTGACGTCCTATGTTCGCACTATGCAACGAAAAACTTTTTTTCATTAATGTTGTTAACAAATTCGAAGAAATTCAAGATAAAATTATTTTACCTGCAGAAGCTAGCTGATTTTCATTTTTTTCTGATTTGATTATTTTTTCTTCACATGACAGCTAATAGGGTGCGGCTCACCAAAGTCGATGCAAGGTTGCTGGACTAAAGGTTCGTCACACGCAGAGATGTGACAACTAGCGTCCAGGCGTTTCGAGCGTAATTTCCAGATAATACTCATGGTACAGCGCGGACTCGATTATATACAGTCTCGGATTTCTTTTCACTGTATATAATCAAATCCTGTATATAATCGAGTCAAAAAAAATATGTTTTCATACGTTTTTTATGCATATACTAGCTGACTCGACAAGCTTCGTCACGCCCAAAATTAATTCTTCGTTATCACATTCACGTTTTCTTACTAAGCGCACGTTTATGGGCCCAATCGCAGAACTGTTCATTGATAGATCTTCTAATCTATCCTCTAAAATTACCTTTTACTATAAATTTCCTAGTACTTCTACCAAAACTCTTCATTATAATATCAGATTATTTTCAGACACAATTTTCGAATATTTTTCAACCACTTGCAAATAACATGTTTCTCCGTTACATGGAATGAATGTTTGATACAGAAAATATGATAGAATAAAAACCCATATATCGGACAATTCCTTCCGCGAGTTTTGCTATTATCAACACATTCGGCGATCCATTTTTTATACAGATAAAAGAAGATATAGGAGTGCGTTTTATCACATTAAAATCCCTTTCCACTTTCGAACAAAAATCAATTTCGTTGGCGCAAACATCAAATGGACTAACAATGTTTGTCACCAATGAGGTACATATAGAGGTGGAGCAGTAGGCGAAGTGTATCTGTATAGGCAAGCCAAATATCGTGTCGTAATCATTCGCATTCAATATGGAATGTATATGGAAGAAACAAAACAATGTTGAAAGTACTTACGGTTGCATGATAATTTGAGCCAAAATTCTCATGAAATCATTCAACTGGTTGTTTTTAACAGATGACAATTTTATCGTGGCTTAGTTCAATTATTCATGTGGTAAAAAGGTCCAAAGAGCAGTCGTATGCTTAGTTCTCGAAAGCAGTAACAATTTTGGTGAAATTTTGATTAATTGGCGACTATTATCTCACAACATACACACCGACACTGAGAGCCTTCGAAACATCAACTTCATAACGTTAAAATAATGAAACTTCGTTTGTTTGTATGAACGTGGGGGAGTTAAAACTGGCACATGGAAATATCACTTTTATCCGTATTTTTCGACGTCATTTCACAAATATTCACTGCACGTTATCACATTAGCCTTATATTCAGCGGGAACTCTAAAAAAATGTACGTTTTTAATTGGTAAATTACTTCCTGAAAATGGCATTTTTACATGGATGCGGTGGGCAATCAAAGGTAAACACAACGACTGACGTCACTATTTGCGAAATAGTTATGGCAGCGCATGCTATGTCGCTCGAAACTCGACCATCTTCATTACCTTTTTTCAAGGACATTGGTTTGTCACTATGTATTGTAGAACGAATTTAAATTTTCCTAATTTCCAATTGTCATGTTTGGTTGAAATATGTTTGGTTGAGATATATGTATTATATAGAAACATAGAAACTATAGAAAATTTTATTGCACTCTAGAACCTCCACATGTCAGATTGGGTTCCATTTACTTGATTAGTTTTCGAGTTACCATTAGAGAGGGGGATGAGTGTCAAACCACCATAGAATCGTTCCTTGCCCCTAAAACCTCCACATGCCAAATTTGACTCTATTTGCTTGATTAATTTTTGAGTTATGGAGAAATTTATGCCTCATTTATATGTCAGCCCCCTCTTAGAGAGGGGTAGGAGTGTTTATTCACAATAGGAATGTTTCGTACCCCCTAAAACCTTCACATGCCCCATTTGATTGATTAGTTTTCGAGTGGTGGGAGAGAGGTGGGAGGGGTCTCGAACTATCATAAGAACCTTCCCCGGCTCTAAAAACTCATACATACCAATTTCCATGTCGATCGGTTCAGTAGTTTCCGAGTCCATAAGAATCAGACAGACGGACAGAAATCCATTCTTATAGATGTATAGATTTTTAACCTTAAAATCAGAAAACACTTTTCTCACATGGAAAAAATAAATATATCCAGAATCTCTCAGGAGGTGATAGACGATCATATTTGATGAAAAAAAAATCTACGCATTTTTTGAATTTCAACAATGACAGAGTTATAGAACTTTTTTTTATGTTTCGGACTCTGTTGCCTCAAACTGGCTGTACATTAAAAAGTACGCCATGGAACACGATTCTGATTACCATTTGAAAGATGAGAAAATCTAGTACAGAATATAGTAGTGGAACATCTAAATTCTTCTTGGATGGCATTAACGTTCCCAGTGGAACTTTTGCCTTCTCAACGCAGATATTACTTGCGTCATTTTTCTTAGTAGTACCTAGTTGAGATCTCTATGCCGGATAACACGCCTTAAATGTATTCTGGAGTGGCAAGCTCTAGAATACGCGTGATCACAGTGCAAGTTGGTAGACATTCCTTTGACGAAAAATCCCCCGGCCAGAACGGGAATCGAACCCGAACCCCCGGCATGATAATGTGGGACACTTATCACTCGGCCACGGGAGCGTGGTTTGCACGGTTTAAAAATGTTAATTTGGACTTGGAAGACGAAGAACGTTCGGGACCGCCAAAAAAGTTTGAATATGAAGAATTGGAGGCTTTACTCGATCAAGATTTATCACAAACGCAACAAGAACTTGCAGATACACATGGAGTAGTTCAGCAAACCATATCCGATCGTTTCAAAGTAATGTAACTTGCAGATACACTTGGAGTAGAAAAAATTAAATGACAAAAATTCTAAATTAGTGGTTTCAAATAAAATTTTGAAGTGAAATCTTAAAAGTTGGAATTTTTAAAGTGTTATTATTAGTTTCATCCTGAAAACCTATATTAAATTTGGTTATTTCTATCAATTAAACGAATTCTCTCTAATCGCTCTACAATTTGTTCTTCGACACCAAACATCTATCTTTCTTAATTTCGCTGCAATATCAATATAAACAATTCCTAGTGAAAATTCAAGCAAAATCTTCAAAAATAACTATTTTTACCCCTTTTACCCCTGAACGTTGAAAGGTTTATTTTTTCTTGAAATAAGTCATATTTAAAAAGTAAAAAAACTTTTTTTTTCAAGATGTATATAATCGAGTCCAAAATTGTATACAGTGGTTGACATTCGTTTAGCCGCACCCTATTTTTCCTCAATATTTTAAAATAAAAGTAAATTCTTTGTACCGTTTTGCTCATAAAAGACGATGATTGTTTATTTTCATCGAATTCATTCTAAAAATAAGTATAAATTCACTTTTTGTTTTCTAAGTAATTCAAATATGTGGAATCAGGATGGACATTCGTTTAGCCGCATCCTAAAATTTCAATAAAAGAAAATTTGTGCGGCAAATTTCGAGTCATGCTTGCAGTCAATTGCAATCCCATATAGATGCTATGGAGAATCTCCTCCGAGATGGTCTATGCAAACGGATGACAATTTGACAACATTTCCAGCCTCAAGGCAGTAATTCAGGAGTGCTGGGCTATAATCAATATGGCAACACTTTAAAACCTGTCTGACTCGATGCCAATCGAGTTTTCAAAGTGATCCGAAATGGAGGTGGACATACTAAAATAAGCTACCGATGGCACTCGAAATTTGCCGCACAAATTTTCTTTTATTGAAATTTTAGGATGCGGCTAAACGAATGTCCACCCTGATTAGACATATTTGAATTACTTAGAAAACAAAAAGTGAATTGACCTGCGGAAGTGGAATGTCATTCTCAGCAAAACATGCCTTCGATTGCTTGGAAACGTGGATCTATGCATAATCCTGCTGAAAAAACGACATCCTCGGTAGCGTTATTCCCAATATGGCCAATCAAAAAAAAAAATCCTCCAGTAATTGAAGATACTTTTCGGAGTTCATTCGGGTTAAAATGAAACAAATGAGAAGCTTCCATTCCATGTATTGCCGAGCGAAAATGAGATGGTTCTGCTTATGGGTGGCGGTCAGTTTCGGCTTCCCTTGAGGTTTCTTCCACATGATGTTTGGTGACTCATTCAAGATGGGCGCAATATGCCTCTTCGTTACTGAAACAACCGATTCTGCCTTAATGTATGAGCAGGACATCGTTTCTTGGTTGCTTCGTGTCTTATTCGACCTTTAAGAAGCCAAGTTACTTTGGTGTTCCCATTTGTTGGTCGTTATATCCCATATTTCTGGCACTATTTGAAGAAATTCCGTGCCACTTTCTCAGATAGACCAATTTTTGTTACGATCGAGCGATTAGAAAACTTTTGTTCACTGAATATCTTTATTATTTTTCGCCCCTCCTCCGTTAATAGAATACCTTACGCCATTTCTTTAAATTCTACGTAAATCAATAATCTGACAAACTTCTTACGTTGCACATCTAATATTTATCTTG
Organism: Toxorhynchites rutilus septentrionalis; assembly: GCF_029784135.1. Lineage (NCBI taxonomy): Eukaryota > Metazoa > Arthropoda > Insecta > Diptera > Culicidae > Toxorhynchites > Toxorhynchites rutilus. The sequence continues at coordinate 314,956,117 of NC_073745.1, read as the reverse complement.
TAAATTGAAAATTCTCAAGTATTTTTTCAAAAAACACAGATAAAGGCTTGGTGATTATGCGAAAACTCGATTTTTATGCCCTGCGGCTAAACGTCTCGGGGAAAAACGACGTTTGAATGTTTATATCCACCAATGCCGCATTGTGTGTGTGATTGTGACGCACGTCCTTTTAATGAAAGTGACTTAAATATACTATCACTACAGCAAATAAGTTTCCCGATAAAAAAACATTCCTAGTTTTTTTTTATCCCATTTATTTATTTATCAGGCTCATTAGCATTATCTGTAACAGAGCCGGGTTTTTATCGTGTACATGTACATATGTTCATGTTTCTATAAATTGTAAATTTCACAGTAGAAGTAGTAGCCATTCAGGCGTTAGATGGTCTGTTCCATTACATTATGGTAAATTACACTGTAGTAGCCATTTAGGCGTAAGGGTATTCTATCTGTTCTTCCATTGTTCAGCAGACCGGACAGCGGAGACAGTTGATATTGATCATTGTTGGGTTATTTATAGAACAGCAGCCCGATGTTTTCTTGCAGAGCAGAGCAGTTGTATGGATGAATCGATCTTTGTTCCACCGTGGATCGATCTCCATAGCTGATGATGGTTACGTGGACGTAGTTATTCTATAACAACACAAAGATGGTCAATTGAGGGCCCTGAGTTTGAACTCACGATCGATCGCTTAGTAAGCGAACGCGTAACCAAGTGGCTACGAAGACCCCCAACATTCCTAGTTGTTTTGTAAGTTTTTTTTCAAGTGCGGCTAAACGAATGTCTATCACTGTATAATCGAATCATATATTATCGAGTCTGTATATAATCTTAATAATATTATCTAGGCTGCTTTCATTATGACGATTGGACTTTGGTTTCGATGTCATACACATAAAAACAGATTCAGTCAACAGTTAGAATTAGTCCTGAATCGTTCTGAATGTTTTTGAGGCTCTTTCCGAAGAGTTTGAACCACTTATTATTATTAACCACATATTCACAACTCATACCAGCCTAACCATATGCAACGTACTAGCATAACCGATTGCATGCGTGTTTAGGGTTTATGTTGTGTCAGCAACTGCTCAGGAACTCCTGTCTTACTCGAGATCTAAACCAGAAAATACGACTCATGCCGAATGATGAGGGTCGATATAACAATAGGAGTCGTTCTAATCACGAACGGGTTCTGTTGATTTGAAGAGGTTTCCAAAATTACTCTTTTTTATTGTTTTTTTTATTTATTTTGGCTTCTTCTTTGCAACATAGCCTGATTCACAATGTTTCGACCTGTGCAACATTTCAGCTCAATTGGACATGATTTAGGGGTGCTTCAAAACGCTCAAACTTATGATTTGTTGACCCTCGAAAATCTCCTAAGCTCCTCTCTTAGGAGGAAATCGGGTTTAAAAAAATATATATTTATGACAAGGTAAAATTTATTACAGTTTGATTCTCTCATTGAAAAAAATCTCTCCGTGAAAAACTTGAAAACCATTATCGAAATAAAAACACACTTAGATGAATGTTTTGCAAATAATCTTTACCAATTACGGGAAAATGGGCATAATAAGGTTTCTTACAAGATTGAAGAAGAACATAGAACAGAACGGTTCATATATAGCATAACAAATCCACCTTAAACAACAAATATCGTGTACTCATTTCGTTAAATGAGTAGGGGAAGAAACCTATGGGACACCCTAACAAGACGCGAAGAATCGTTAAGGAGCCAAATCAGGAGCAAGGAAAGAGACCCAGATGATAACGCACCGCAAACAAGAACTACGTGCGCTGTAAGAAAATTCTCATTTATCGTAAGCTCACATCAGTAATCGAGAGTTCACATCAGCTCTCTGTCAGTGAGTGAGGTGGCCTACGAATTTACAAACGTAAATTTAACGAGTCATACGGTCAGCGTGTTAAGACTGGTAGTACCTGACGATACAAGGTGGACCCGGTGTTCATTCGAGAAGGTGACAGAAAAATGAATATCCAGAAGGTATATCCGAGGATCCCCGGAAGTATTGTGAAGAGACATCGGACTATAAACCAAATATGATTAAGAAAAGGAGAGTTTACCGATAGACCACTATACAAACAAAATTATCCAACAAACAGACGATTCACATAAAAATTACTATATCGAACCACTAGGGAAAGGTAAGACACAGACTAGGACAACGAAAACATAAACCAGACAAATAAATTCAACAACGATAACAAATGGACATGAATACGGAATCAAAAACCACTAACCCACAATTCATAGACCAAGCACGGACAAAGAAAACCGAACACGAAAAATAAAGGGCTCGAAGCCTCCAAAGTCCCCATTAACCTCTATGTGTAGGATGTAATTGAAGTGTGGTTTGTCATTGTTACTATTGAATCGTCCAAACCGCTTTCACATATTAAATGCGATGGAGATTGTTCTCCACAGTTCTTCTTTCCGAGTGATCGATGACCTGCTGCTACAGCTTTTCTCAAATCAAAGTAGTGAAATTGACGGGAAATATACTTTATCGCGTTCCATTTCTCACAGAGCAAAAATATTATTTTTACGCAAATAACTAAGAAATAAGTACATAATTCATTAGTAATGACAACTAAAGTCTTTCACTCCACCATCTCACATTTGCAGGCGGAAATCAAGTTAAATCCAAATTTATTTGACCGTTTATTTTTAAAATTTTACGCACAAACTCCTTCGAACCATTTGATGTTACATTAAAATCAAATAAAATGAATACTGATATAAAGACCTTAAATAATTCCTTGTTGATATTCCATGATAATCAATGCTTCATTGTATCAAATAAGTAAAAAAAACTTTTTAAGTTAAACGGTTTAATTGTGATCAAACAAAATAATGTACTAAAAGCTAGAAAATAATTAGACAAGTAGCAGTTAACAGTTATCACAACTCTTCTTCATTAGTCTAGGGCATTGATAAGACTAAAATAAAATCGTGGGACATATGATGATGTCGCTAATTGTGGATAATGGATATCCAACGTGCCCTAAGTTTAGCTAAAAAAGTTTTTTTTACTTATTTATTTTTTCTAGTTTTTAGTACATTATTTGTTCTATTCGACTATTCTCTCTGCAATAAAACCATTGTACTGTATTCTATCAGTCAAATAATTTGATTTGATACCGATATTGAGTGGATTGCAGAAAATACATAGTTTGTTCTTCAAGTCAAGTTCGTTCGTATGATACACATATCTCAATCAACCTTTTTTTGAGATTATTTGGAATCAGCTATTTTTTAGCCGTGGCCAAATTGGATTTCTCGAGATAAGCAGTTTTAAAACCGATATTGAGTTTTAAAATAACACCAGAGATAAAGGTGTTTTATAAATTCGGTCAGTTCCTATTGGTCTAATTTCTATTAATGTGCCCTTTCATTTGAGGGGCTCTACATCGACTTTCTCTTTTGGCCATAATTTAGCTGCAAATACATTCGCAGCTGTATTTGACAATGCGGAAGATAGGTCAGAACCTCGTCTATCGGATTCTATAGCAAACTCAAATTGGAACGTTTTTGCAGTTGAGTTATTAACTGAAGAAAAAGTTGATGAAGAGAAATCGATCAAGTCACTTACACCCCTTGCATTCTAAGCACCTCATTTGATACCCATATGAATCGGGTTCTGAGAAAATATGTGGCCGTATTTTTTTTATTTTAAGATTCAGTACTACTCTAGTTTATTCAAATATTCAATTTTCTTCCTACGTCTATTTTAGGCATATGTGATTTTTTTCAGAATTTTTGGAGTGTTTTTAGCGGTACAAAAAAAATTATATATATTTATATATTTTCAGGCATTTCGAAATTGTAGATTTCAGAGGGCCTAAAATGTTTCTATGGTGGTTCGACACTCCTGTCCCCTTTCAAAGATAAAGCTGCCATATAAATCATTCAATTCTGTGATTGGACCCACGAACGATCGCTTGATAAGCAGACATAAATGTTTGAATGTTTTCAAAAAAAAAAACAATTTTGGGTAGGACGTAGTTCGTCAGGTAAGCTAGCGTTATATAGTATCAAGCATGAATTAACGACAGAAAAAATATATTTCCAACTATATATTCGCAGATAAGACGACCTTCTGATAAGACTAAGTATAAATAATCGTCAATGTTGAATAGATTTGTCATGAGCCGACATCCACTTATCATTGAAGCCATGGGCGGGTTGTCTATATAATTGCAGCAATCGAGAATTACACTTCAAAATGGCGTATGAAAATTTTTCAATGATTTTCAATGATCTCATCCATTGAAATTATTTACAAACACTTCACGAATACTTTTTTAATATGTAACAATCCGTTTAGTCAGCAGCAGTGTTAATCGCAAATTATGCAAGCATTCATTTTTTCGCTCAAATCGAGATGTTTTAAACAGGCTAACCTTAGAATAAATTAAAAATTCGTGGAAAAATTACGCCAATTTTCGAAATAGTATTTCTTTCATCACATTAAAAACGATTTGTTCAATTTTTGATGCGCGTGATAAATAGAGCCATAGAGTCGCCATTTATTTCGATACTTTTATCGTCTCTTTCAGAACAACATACGCGTATGAAACAGTTTGGAATGTAACAATTTGCCGCCGATGATAGTTTTTATGCTTCGAATAGTTAATCCACCGATTTAATATGCGATATGCATAAACTGTTTGCGTTTATAAAACGAATGGATAGATTACGTTGTACAATCAATTGGTAATGATACATGAGAAAGGAATCTATATAGACCACACGTATTAAATTGAAACAAACAACAATTAGTACACACGCTCCCATTAGGTTCGATGTAAGTTAACCGCTCATAATCTCCGTCCCGAACAAAGTGCTTTCCGGTGGATTTAACACACCGGAAATCAGAAATCAAAGGTAAATTATTTGATTAAATACATTCATTCGCTACATCCGGCCTCGATTTCCTGTGACTAACCAAAGCAACTGATTACAAACCAACCGTGAACATGGAGCAAATCCGGTGCCATCAAGACCGCCAGCAAAAGAAGCGGGATCATAAACATCACCACTCTGCCCCTCTCAAGAGAGGTTGGGACTCTTCAGTTCCTTTATTTAAATTTATGCCTATTTTGCTTCACTCAAACGCACTTTTTTTTGTACCGAACACACAAAAATTTCTTGGGTATCCGACCGATTTTTCTATTGGTTCTATTCCGGGAAGGAGCGTCACACCGGCCAACAATGCACACCTTCAATAGGATTTTTTCTCTTCTTCTTCCTGTTTCGCTCCAATCGAATTTACTTTCGCATCGAAAATTGCTGAGTTTTCCACTTGGGCAAATTTTCATAAATTGTTCAAGTGATTTAACGGTTGCTTCCTCCCCCCGGGTCGGTTCTGTCGGCTGGGTAGCTTGTACCGGCTTCTCTCCGCGTCACACAAAAACCACTTCGATTTATTCCCTTCCAAGCGTTACCGGGCCCAGATTTCCCACGGGGGAAATTTCTTCTTCCGGTTGTATTTTGTTGCCGGAAGACAGCGATGAGGAAAACGGAACTGTTATCGTGCGCCGCAATTGCAACTGGCAGGGGATTGTAACCGTGTACACAACACTCACTGTGCCGGGTCGATCGCTTCGTATCGAACTAAAATTCCGATGCCTCCGACATCGATAGTTGGTTGTTTGTGACCCATTGGAGTGAGACGTAATTGATGGCTGATATAGTGTGTCACTGGCTGACAATTACAAGTGGCCAACACAAGTGGCCGAGCGCTGATAAGATAATAGATATTGGCTGCGATGGACGCAACGAGGCTCGGGAAAGTCTCCCCCTTTCTGCTCTACGGGATTTGAAAACATTGCTTGATTTATGGTTAGTCGTGTTATTTATGGGTGCAATAGATAGTTCCATGTTGGCGCAAGTAGGTGCAATAGATAGTGCCATGTTCCATCCAGGAAACTGCGCAAAATGCGCTGACTCAATTTTCTTAATGCACTATCTTTCTTCTGTTCAACATCTGTACAACGTCAATGATAGTCAATGTACTTCGAGTGAACTGCATGTTGTCGGTTGCAATTCTTGTACTCCCATCAGATGTGGTTCTTTTTTTCTGCAAAACCTTTGCGATTCCGTCGTACCATACCGAAGCTGCCGAAGTGCTGCCGTATGGGGAATGATAACAATCGAATCGATTGTGGAAATGAAAAGATAAAAAATTGATCCATTAACGTACTTTTCACTGCGTTACGTCGCAATTTTGAAACACATCATTCCAACGAAAGCATTTTTTTTAAAGATTCCTATCGCAAGCAAGCCATTGTTGTGGTGGGAAACCATGTCTCAGGAGAGTTTTGGAGTTCTTATTTACATACATTTCATCATAATAATTGTACATTAACAATTTTGCAAAACATTTCTTGTCAATGGAAATGAACGGTTCTTTCAAAGTCTCGATTTGATGAGTGTTGTTATATCCATGATCAACTCGGCAGTCATTTTTGTGGACAATGAATACTGAAAACCGTTCGAAATGATTGAAACGTAAATGTCAGCTAGTTTGTCATGGCCCTCCATATTTTTGAACGTATTCAGTAAATATATTCATCGATTACTCTGAGTGAAAAGAATCTTCATTAGCAAATAAAGGGTAAATGATCTTGGTTTGTCCGATTTACAAAATGCAAATGCAAATCGATTTTTCTTCATGAAAATCTCATATAATTGATACGAGTTTCGGTTTGTTGAAAAGCCCCATGTCTCTAGTTGCTAATACTAGCATAAGGCGTTGAAATTATTCAAATTTTTATGTTTTTAGAAGATTTTCCTCAAAGATAAATTATGATCATGGTTTGACCACCTCTGATGGTTTGTCCAAAAAATGATCATGGTTTATCCGGTTATAGAAATCACCACTTTTGAATGAAAACATTCGAGTTCTCAATTAGATGTTACATTTGCTTGAGTTTACTGTCATCATATTGATCCATTCATAATTTAGGCTTTCTTCAGAATATTGCCTTTTCTTAGGCATTTTATAAGTGTTACCCTCAATACACTCAACACAGAGAAACTTTATTTCTTCTATGCGAGAAAGACACAATAAACAAACTGTAGCGCGCCAAGCGGTTGCCATAGAAATCATGTGGACAAAACAACATTATTGAATTGGACAACTCATGATCAGAATTGAGTTCATCAAAATGCGTCAATTTAATGGTTTAACTATGTAAATCTGATACAAATGGTGTGCAAGCATGATGTTAAGAATATTTGTAAGTGTTATAATCCAGAAAAGGTCTGAATACGTGCCAAATAATCATCTGGTAATTGATTAGAAGTTAGCTCAAATGAGGGGCGCATTTACACCAATAGAATGTGTATTTTTCAATCCTTTAAAATATGTGAATACGTAAAAATATACCATAAAACTACTGTAAATCATGAAAAAGTAAACAGTAAAAAAAAGTGTACAGTAAAAACCGTGATATTTCAAGATTTTGATTGAATTCTCACCCGGAATTGTTTAGAATGATATTGCAGAGAAATAAAGAAAAATAAAAGTTCGGTATCAAAACACAAATTGCTTTAATTTGGTTGATAGAAACAACCATGTTTATTATGAATTTTTGGGATAAAATTGATAATAATACCTTCACAACCACTATCTTTTAAGTTTTTCACTTCCAACATGTTATTTCAATCTAAAAATTTTAATGTTTCACAACTATATCCTGTATTAAATTTTCTCATATTTTAAATTAAAGCTCCTGAATCATTCTACGTAGTGTTCTTTTTTATGTAGAGCCAGGTTAAGACTAAAAAATCCCGGAAAAATTAATAAAATCAATAGCTCTGTCAATGTTTAAATTTCACCATATGCGTAGAAGAATTTGATTCATCAAATATGATCGACTATCACCTTCTGAGAGATTCTTGATAATTTTATTTTTTTCATGTGAGAATGACGATTTCTGATTTTGAGGAGATGAATCAAAAATTAAATTCTTCTTAAATTTAAAAAAAAATCAAAAAACCACAGAGATATGCATAAAAACAAATAAAAACATTTTTTTTATGACTTGATTATATACAGCTAAAAGAAATTGGAAACTTATATAATCGTGTACGTCCTGTATCTAAATGGACAATATAAATACATATATGGATTTTTGATATGATATGAAAAAAATGTTTGTTGATTTTAGTGAATTAACACAGCATTATTTTGTTTTTGAGGATTTTTTATTGGAATTGCTGTATCGACCACCCACAGCCCCGATCTGTTCTTGTTTCTATATTTTCATTTAATTCCATAAACACAACAATAGAATATCCCTGCCCTTTTCATTTCTTCGGTTGTCCAGAAAATTCATGCCGATTTTTAACAACAAATCAAAACCATCATTGTACACTCTGCAAAAAAAATAGAGAGTGCGATGTCGAAAATTTTGAGTGATTCTCGCATACAGATGGTCTATATAATACATCACTTGAAAGCACCAACTTTAATGTATTAGAATATTTTACGAACATATTTCTATCTTGGTGTGTGTAGATGCAGTGGGAGACAATATCGGGAAGAAATTTAAAAATCCATTTTTTCCGCATGAAAACGAATGTTACGAATTATTTCTTCCGAGAGTCGCGCAGCATTTTGTATTTCTGGTACAATTTGCGATGAAGTGCTCCTCTAATTTACTCTAAACTTTGAAAAATCGCCTGAAAAAACGGCAGAACGTATCAATATGAAACGTTCACAGGTGTTTTGGAGGCTACAAATTTACCCGCTTACATTTATACTTACTGCCATATTTGCAAAATTACAGATGAATTTCTAAAACACTACCAAAACAAAAACTGTTTTTGGCACTGTTTTTGAAATCGATGCGAAAAATGTATTTTATTCATCAAAGCAATAAATTGACTGTATACAGAATTATTGGTGTTTTTAAAACTGCCTTGCGATTTTCGGTGCGATCATTACTTTTTGAATTACTCATCATCAAAGACATAAATATCTCAAACATTCAAACGGAAATATCTCTGTATGGAAAGGTACCACAGAAACGTTCTAGGAACCAAATGAAAGCTAGTAAAAAATTTGCTATTGAGCTGGTTATCAAAAAATTGTGTTCGTTAATTTTAGATTATGAAGTAGGATGGAGAATTGGTAAAAATTACATTTAATACAGGCTCTGTATATTATTTTTAGACACCCGTTCCGCAATAGTTGTATACATACATTTTAGAGTAAACAATTTGAATAATTGTTGTTTTTTTGCACTTGTGGGATGAAACGGGCAGCTGCCAGTAGCGGGATGAGGGATAAACATGTACTGTGGTATGTGAAATGCACGATATCATTTCTAGGGGCTTCAGTTTTTCAACACTTAACGGACATTAGGGAAATCATACCATAATTGAAAAAAAAATTCCTCTAGCGAATGATAAACTTATACGATTCTTTTATCATATTACCCATCAGCATTACCTTCACTACAGAAAGTTTTCAGCCTTCCGGTCGATTTTTCTAATAAAAAAAATTAGAAAACACTTTTTTTGTGCAACATTTGACAGATTAATTTGAAAAACAGTATATTAAATAAGCTGCAATAAACTGCATTCAAGTTTAGAAAAACGTATTTTTTCACAGATTCAAGTTCTTCTTAACTTGTCCGCAGACCCACAGTTTCCCTATATTCTGTCATTCTGTAGATCGAACGTGAAAAAATATCATTTGAGAGGAAAGAAGAAAAACTTCTACAAAAATGAAGCGATTTTTATTTTAAAAAAAAAACGAAAATAAAGCCAATTTTAGGACATTTTCGATGTGATTCACACCTTTTTTCGATAACGCGTTTTAAACAGTGAACAAAATTCTTCATGCACAACACTAACATTACGACTTCGATGCTGTTGAAAATCCGAGTTATTTTTGCTGTTGAAAATCCGAGTTACTTTTTCTTTTTTCCTCCAAACTTTGTGGCTTATTAACCCTTGGTGGTCGTTTGTCTGCTCTCAGCCACGAAATAGCACGAAATCATGCTAATCTTATATTTTACTCAACCTAATATCAGTTTATGATTTTCCTAAACGAAGATTGATGTCCAGTGAATCTGCTCACGAATCAATACAGTGCTCCTATGAGTAATAGATAACGATACTCAGTATCAACAAAAGTAGTATCAGTAGTCACCCACATAAGACTACACACAGTGTGTTGAATGCAAAACCGATCCCTTACAGAATACTATCACCAGTCCTCGTACCTGGAAGTTGTACGATCAGCTGATAACCAAACTCGGCGGGTATTGCTGATGGACAATGAAATCCATGCAAAGGTCGACTTTAGTCGAATCGCAGCACATAATACAATAAAAAAAAGCAGGCATTCAAGAACATACCCTTGAAAAGACTAATCGAAAATTATATTGTTTACCAAGTTAGAGCCATTTTAGTGATGCGGTATCTAACCTGGTACGGCCATAACAATGAACTTCAAACACGTTTTTCTCGAGACCAATTTTTTTTTCAAACTGGCATACACGATATCTCAAGTTCTACTGAACCGATTTATGTCGAATTTATATGGAACCTATAAAAAATGATATTTCTCAAATTCTACTATATTTAAAAAAATCGGGAAACGTAAGAAAAAACGTTTAAAACCGTTTTTGATTCTTCAAATGATGTTTTTGACTTGTTCGAAGTTCATGCGATAGCGGCATCTTTACTGATTCAGAATCTGTTCGATTGTTTGTGTCAGTTAACCAGAAAGGCTGGAATCGTGTACGCCATGGCACAACTTTTTTTTTTATCACTTCACTTCATCAGCTCTTACTATTCTCATAATGAATATTTTTTCTCCGTCCAATTTTGGTTTTAATGTTGAAAGAGAGATGAACAAATAATAATATAATGGATGGTGAAAACATTCTTTGTTTTATTTTTTACGGAGCTCGAAAAACCGTCTGAAATTCGTGTCTCTACACTAGAATATCCCCTTAAGGTTCTCGAGATAACTCCATAACAGGCAAACGATGTGTTTTGACTTTTTTTATTTTCAAAACAAAAACAAAAGCAGTGAATGCTGCGAACGCTCTTCATATGGAACGCAACTCGACATTTTCAATACGGCTGATTCAGATGGCTTCTCCATCAACACGAATGAAGAGTCAGGAGTTCATAACCCTACTTATTTACCATCTCAAAACCCAACCGACAACTTATAAGTAGTGATCGTACGAATGATAGATGCAACACACAGACAATATGGCAACACACAGACTGTATGAGTGTTTTAAGAAACTTAAACGGGCAACTACCTCTGAGTGGAGCGAGATACAAACTTCCACATGCCGTTACTTGGTTGAAAACACGCCGAACTGGTCGTTTGAAAGGATTGAGAACTAATATTTGAAAATCTTGTTATAATTCATGCGAAATTTCTGTTAATCTTGAAAGGAATGATAGTTTTTCATCTGGTTCTATAGTTATGAAACACTGACATTTTCATTTTTTGAAAGATGCTACTGCATCTTTGAGATACATACATTCGGCTCCAGTTCACCATACTCTAGCCCTTTGTTTATAAATCGTGCTACTAATCCTAACCTGATGAACTGGAACAGTCCTCTTCCTAACACCGAGAAAGCTAACCTCAAGGGATATAATATTGCTGTATTAATTCATTATTTTTGGATCTTCCAGACAGGGGTCCTCAACCAGTTCAATTTTGTGAGATATCATAGAAGTGATACCGAGCACTATAGTTTGAAACAGCCCCTTCACCTTTATCAATTCTCTCTATGATTCAACAATTTCCTAAGGCCTCCGTAGCCTAATTTGTTGCGTATCCGCTACTATTCGAACGATCATGATCTCATAACTCAGGGCCCTCAATTGACCATCTTTGTGTTTAATTCTAGCTACTACGTCCACGCAACAATCATTCTGTGACGGTAATCCCAGTCCCTTACCCCTCTCATTACGGTCTGCTGCATCGGTAATTGATACTATTAATAACACCACAATGGATGCCTCATATCAACAGACCCGCTGTTTATGGTTAAACTGTAAACATTCGAACAATAGATATATTCTTACACAAAAAGAGCCGACATGTGTATCGATAAGATAGGATTAATCTTACGCTTAAATAGCTAATGTGTAATATACCACAAAAGCTACAAAAACTATGAGATAAAAAACGACAGCCGAATTTATGGCTCTGTTACAGCTGAATTGCTAAATGAGCCTGATAAAAATAAAATTGATCGTGTTCGGGAAATTAAATATCTTGGCGTGATTATTGATGACAAACTCAAGTTCAACAGTCATAAAGAAAATTGCCAAAAAGTATGGAGTCTTATGTCGATTGAAAAACGATTTGACCATCCACAGCAAAATACTACTGTACAAATCAATCATCTCTCCTCATTTGGACTTTTGTCCTTCTATTCTATTTTTAGCCAATGACACACAAATATCGAGGTTGCAGCGCTTGCAGAATAAAATAATGCGATTGATTCTTAAATGTAATAGGTTCACTTCCTCATCTTCGATGCTGGACGCTCTGCCATGGTTATCCGTGAAGGAAAGAATTGTTTATTTAACTATGGTGTTCATTTTTAAAGTATTGAACGGTTTGCTGCCTCGATATTTGGGTGATCGAGTTGAAAGAGGAAGTGATTTTCATAGATATAACACTAGAAACGCGAATGAATTGCGAACACCTAATTTCTTGTCATGTGCTTCACAAAATTCGTTGTACTTCAAAGGAATAAATGTTTTCAACTCGATGCCAAGACATATTAAATGTGCAACAACACTTACAAAATTGTAACTGACGAAGTTTTATACGAACGGATAATTTAGTGTGAACAGTTTATTGTAGTAATTGTATATATATATATATTTTTTTTTTCAATGAATACTACGAAGTTTTTTTTAAACGGATGCACAGAATACAGAATTTGTTGTTTTTTTAATATTATTTTTTTAAAATTGTATTCAGCAGTTTTATGTTTGTCATGATCATGGTGATGATGGACTATTTTTATTTTTTATTTTTGTTGTTTTCATTTGTAGTAGTTAAAAAAAATAAAAGTAGTGTACAAAAGTTTGAGCATCGCTCGCCTCGCACAGATATAAAGGATATAAAATAAAAGTTTTATGAGGGCCGGTCTAGGATTTTTTCGTGATGGAAAATTTCTCGACATCTCTGTATGGGGGTACTCATTGTCTATCCAAAACTAGACTGGCGTTTGAACTCATGCTCTGGTGGACCAATTGGCTGCAAGGGCCAAGTCGGGATCGTATCGGCTCTGTGGCGGACAAGACTGAGTATTAGCTTCTCTTTTGATAATGTAATAACATATTTTTTGAGTTTATATCTGTAAGTAAAATCAGTTCATTTTTTTAAACTGATTTCAAAGCTGAGGAAAAAAAACTATCTTCTAGATAACTCGTCTTGCTCAAACCTTTGTAGGGGAAGGTGGCGGGACCATCATCATCATCAATCAACAGATGAGATAAAAAAAAACCAAATCTCTAATATCACCTTCTCCTGTATTATTCACTTCATCGATGTCAACATTTTGCTGTCCGCACGTCTCGTAGAACCATATTCGCTTGGCGAAGGCTAATTCAGATTACTTGGACTGTGGTCATCTTTGACATTATCGGGAAATTATAAATTGTTAAGTTTGACTGATCTCATCGTTGGTTCTCAACCATGTTTCCCTTCTTTCGTGAAATTTCGAAAATACGTGATGTACGTGAATAAATAAAAAAAGATACTAAAATATCTTTGGCAAAGAATCGGGACGATAAAATTGTGAGAACATTTACCAAATTTGCTTTGCTCCACTGTTCGATAGACAGATTATTTTCTCACCCATGATTTCCACTTTTACGAATGATCTTTTTCAATTAAGATTAGAAGTCCTCACAACTTTTCATTTGTGTAATCATCATTTACGACCAATTAAAAATTATTGAAGTGGAATTATGTGTTGTTTTCAGTCTCTCCCTGAGAATGAATTGTTGCTGAATTTCGGACAATATGGGAAAACTATACTGCCCCAATATGCATGGTTGACGTACCCACAATCACCACTCTATTGTGTTCTGGATCACCGATGGAAATCCGAGGGAAACTACTAAATGATACTTTGTCAAATTCTTCTGGGTATAATAAAAAGACGTGTGACTTGTTTGGGTATCGAAGTCGGAAAGAACTTTATTTCAACAACTGCTTTGACAGCAGTATGTTTATCTCGTCGAATGCTGAATACACGAATAATTAAAGTTATCTAAAGTGTCTATACAATTTACTCATTTAATAAATGTTCGAATACACTCTTAAATTCAACTAATCTAAATTGTAATTCACTATACAATAGCTCTTCCCCCTTACAAAAATCCAGAAATAAGAACAATAATTCAAAAATGTTCATGTTCACTTTCTTTTCTTTTTTTTTTATCTGTATTATAGTGATTTTCAACTCATTTGGCTGGTTCGTCACTTTTTACTTCCATTTTTGGAAGAATGTCGGGAGTGAGAATTGAACTCGCGACCTTTAGCGTGAGAGGCATGGATGTTACCACTACGCCAGATCGCCTCCACACTTTCTTTTCTATTTTTGGCTTCTTCACTCTCTTCGAACGCCTTGATAGGCCAGTTAGTACTACCGATTCAGGCTGATACTTTCTCTCTCTGCTTCCATTTACTGTTGATTGATTCTCGTTTCGAACCGGCGTTTGTCGAACATCATTTCTCTCCTTTCTGAGGTAATCGGTATTGACCAACCAGTTCCGACCAATCTCAACGACGGCCTGGGCTGATCTGATGTTCCTTGTGTATCCTTAACGACTCTGAACAGCGTTGGATGAACGATAATAGTCATCTCGTTTCCAATCGTGATCTGTGAAAACTTTTTAGAGAATTGTTTTAAAAATGATTTATTAATCCATTTTTCACGTAAATGCGGAATGTTATGCTTGTACCACACGGTATCCACAGGCATCTGCGTATGTAAAGTTCATGTTGATGATTGTTATTATTAGACTAGTACTTAGCGCTCAACTTTCGTGCTGAGCAGACGCGCTTTGATATCGCTTACACGAAGGTCGATCTAAAACTATATTCGAAGTAAATACAAGTTTTTCTCACATTGCAACGGTGAGCCGTTGTGTGTCATCGCGTGAGGCGACTCTGTGATGAACCGCCGCGAGAACACGTTTCGCATTGAATATGCGAACCTACCAAAGAAACCAGACTATCCAAGAATTCACGAATTCTGTGGTACAGTACTCGGGTTGAAGCAAGGAGAAGTCACACGTATACAGTGCAGTAGAACACAAGGATGCGCATTCGTAAAGGTCGTCAGTCCAGAGCTAGCGAAGAAAATTTGCGATGAAAACGATAACAAACACGAAGTAAATACAGATGGGAAGAAGTACCGTCTACGCATTACGATGGAGGATGGAGCAGTCGAGGTAAAAATATTCGATCTGTCCGAGAGAGTCACCATCCAAAAAATTGCTGAATTCCTGAGCAACTTCGGGGAGGTCATATCCGTACAAGAGCAAATATGCGGCTCTGATTTATACTTCCCGGGCATAGCCACTGGTATCCGTGTTGCGAAGATGGTAGTGAAGCGGAACATTGAGTCGTGGGTAACGATAGATGGCGAGCGCACTCTCCTGTCGTACTTCGGACAACAACAAACCTGCCGTCACTGTCGCGACTTCATACATAATGGAGTTACGTGCGCCCAGAACAAAAAGCTGCAAGTGCAGAAATCTTATGCTGATGCTGCGAAACAGCCTGCCCCAGCAACGCGAGCAACAAAAAAATCAAAGTTGCCGACACTAAACCAAAGACTGTCAGAGTCTGCAAACTCGATGCCACCACCGAGACAAAAACAACAGCTACTGAAACCCCCTTCGAGCTCCGTAGATGTGGAATCAGACCAATCGGCACGACACGCCTCACCTAGCAGAATTCAGCGTTCGGAAAGTGGGTCATGGAACGAGGCACAAACTCAACGACCCCATACTAGCAGCGCATTATTTCAAAAATCTAACAACGAGAAACACGACGGTAACGAAACAGATACTTCGTCGACTTCAAGTACCAGCCGAAGCGCCAGCTTCACCGCAAATATATCCGCTTTTCCCGCATTACTAAGTGCGACTCAGCCAACGGATTGTGGGTCACTGAACGTTATACAGGTTCAAAGACCCCCTGCTAGTGGCGGAGTAGTACGCAAAACTGCTAGTGGCAAATCCGATGGCCACGAAACTGATTCGTTATCCACCTCAGCCAGTAATCGAACACTTCGAACACGACCGCCGGGTAAGAAACGGCGAGAAGAGAGCGACGACGAGCGGGGTGAACCGACACAAAAATGAGTCGTTTCGTCAGCTATAACATCGCGACGCTTAATATAAACACGATAACAAATCAGACCAAACTTGACGCTCTCCGAACTTTTGTTCGCACGATGGAACTTGACATCGTCTTTCTTCAAGAGGTGGAGAACGAGCACCTAAGGCGGCTCGCACACCGGAGCAATGAGCAACTAGCAACTGTCAACATGCAATAAGCAATATTATCACCAATGGATTTTTCCATTTAATCTTTGTTGATCTCGCACACCGACGCAATACGATATCGCTGTCGCCTTTACAGAGCAACACATGTCGCTAGCAACACGGCGTGTCGGTTGAATAGCAACTTATCGCTCATATTTTGACAAGTTTCGTACATTAAGGCGATTGTTTGCATAATGTCAGGGGTTTTTATTGCTCTGGTATGCGAAGAACAACAAAATATGTTTCCTGTTGCATATTGTGTACTGCAGTTTGCTAGTTGCTTATTGCTGCGGTGTGCGAGCCGCCTAACTCTCCCAGGATATAAAATTGTGTGTAATGTGGACCACGCCAGAAGGGGGACAGCAATAGCTGTAAAAGAACACATCCAATTTTCGCATGTCGAAAAGAGCCTGGATGGACGCCTCATCGCACTGAGAGTGCAAAACACGACACTTGCAATATATACGCACCATCGGGAACAGCCATGCGGGCTGAGAGAGAGCGTTTCTTCAACGGTACGATCGCATACTATCTCCGACACAACACCGAGCACGTGATTCTCGCCGGAGATTTCAATTGCGTACTCCGACCAAACGACGCCACACACTTAAACACGAGTCCCGCTCTACAAGCGACGGTGCGGCAACTACAGCTGCACGATATCTGGGTTAGGCTCTATCCCACAACCCCTGCGCCCATGTATATTACCCATAATGCGACATCCAGGCTCGATCGCATGTACGTCAGTAATGGACTCTGTGAGCAACTGAGGAGCGCCGCCACTCATGTATGCTCTTTCACAGATCACAAAGCTCTTACAGCGCGAATTTGCCTCCCCGAACTCGGCAATGCACATGGCCGGGGTTTTTGGTGCCTCCGCCCTCATCTTCTTTCAAATGAGAACATCAACGAGCTTCAGATTCGGTGGCAGTTCTGGACTCGGCAAAGAAGAAACTTTCCCAGCTGGATAACATGGTGGCTAGCTTGCGCGAAGCCAAAAATCAAAGCGTTCTTTCGTTGGAAGTCCCGAGAAGTCTACAACGAATTCCAGACAAAACATCAACGATTATACGTGCAGCTGCGTCTCGCATATGACGAATATTTTCGAAATCCCGCCATGATAAACACGATAAATCATATAAAAGCTCAAATGCTGACGCTGCAGCGTGAATTCTCAAAAAGCTTCATGAGAATCAACGACACTATGGTAGCTGGCGAAAGCATCTCCACATACCAGCTGGGAGAACGAAGACGAAAAAAAACAACCATCACTAAATTGAAAAACGAGAGAGGCGATTCATTGCAAAGCGCTGAACAAATCGAGAGTCACATGTTAGCATATTTTAGAGGACTCTACACAGCAACAGAAAGAAGAGAAGAAGGGGGCGATAGGTTCGAATGTGACAGAGCGATTCCTGAAAATGACGAAGCAAACACGGCGTTGATGGCAGACATAACCACCGCCGAGATACTCCATGCGATAAAAACTTCGGCAGCAAAGAAATCGCCCGGTGCAGATGGTTTACCGAAAGAACTGTATCAGAGAGCTTTTGGTGTGATACATAGAGAGCTAAATCTAGTGCTCAACGAAGCTATGACCACCGATCTGCCCGTAGAGTTCGTAAGTGGAACCATCGTACTCGTAAAAAAACGGAGCGGAGAGGATACTGCAAAAGCGTACCGACCGATAACACTGTTAAATGTGGATTTTAAAATCCTCGGTCGAATAATGAAAACACGACTAGAACACGTGCTTGGAAATCATCGTTTACCGTGCGAAGCGCAGAAGAGCTGCAACCCTGGCCGCTCGATATTCGAAGCCACGCTGTCAATAAAAGACCGGATAGCCGAACTCACTGCGAGAAAAAGTAGAGGGAAGTTAATCTCCTATGATTTAGACCACGCGTTCGATCGGGTCTCACATCGTTTCCTACACCGTACGATGCTAGCTCTTGGAGTAAACCAGAGCTTCGTCAACCTTATGCAACGTATTTCCGAGCGTGCCACGTCACGCTTGTTAATAAACGGACACCTCTCACAAGAATTTCCCATCGAAAGATCGGTGAGGCAAGGAGATCCGATGTCAATGATACTTTTTGTACTCTATCTCCATCCGTTACTCACACGACTAAAGCGAATCTGTGACGGCGATTTATGTGTTGCTTACGCAGATGACATCAGCGTAATTGCGACATCTACAGATAAAATCGAACGCACGAATGAGTTGTTCAGCCGGTTCGAATCGGTTGCAGGTGCGAAACTGAATAGACACAAAACGACTGCGATTGATGTGGGAATGATCGACGAAAATCGGTTGGTTGTGCCGTGGCTTCAGACAGGAATGGTGATAAAAATTCTGGGGATAATGTTTACAAATTCAATACGAGCAATGATTAAACTGAATTGGGATGCGGTGGCTGCGCGTATAACGCAAAATATCTGGCTGCACTCGCTTCGGGCTCTCACACTTACACAAAAAGTGACTCTGCTAAATACGTTTGTGTCATCGAGAATGTGGTATCTAGCATCAAACATTGGACCGAATAATGTCCACATAGCAAAAATCACGTCTGCTATGGGGTCATTCCTGTGGAGAAGTCTACCAGCACGTGTCCCGATGCAGCAACTAGCGCGTAGTAAAGAAAACGGTGGATTGAGCTTGCAGCTACCAGCGTTTAAATGCAAAGCGCTGCTCATCAACCGACATCTTCAAGAGGTCGACTCGATGCCATTTTATAATTTCATCCGAACTCGATCAAATCCTCAGATAGCAAATATGCCTTGTCTAAGAGAAATAGTGAAACAAGTACCCCTCCTTCCACTTTCACTCCAACAAAACCCATCCAGTGAGCTGATCCACCGTTTCTTTATTGAGAAAACAGAACTTCCAAGAGTGGAAATAAATTACCCAGCAACGAATTGGCGTCAAGTGTGGAGAAATATATCGTCGACAGGACTATCCTCGAGCCAAAGAAGCTCAATGTACCTTTTCGTGAATGAAAAAGTGGAACACCGAAGACTGTTGAACATCATGCAGCGTGCAAATGGATCTAACTGCCTTCACTGTAATGCGGCAGTGGAGACTATTGCACACAAGTATAGTGAGTGCCCGCGTGTGGCAGCAGCGTGGACCTTCATTCAACGAAAGTTATCTACCGCACTTGGTGGTTGGCAGAGACCATCATTCGATGAAGTGATGCGTCCAACACTAAAAAATATTGAACACAATAGACGGAAAATGTTCCTAAAAACAACAATAAATTATGTTAATTTCGTGAATAAGGCTGACAATAACGTTGATGTGAATGCGTTAAACTTCTATTTAATCATAAATGAATAAGCTTTTATTTTTAAAAAGCTGAAATAATTATTGTATGAAAAAAAACATGAAATAAACATAACTATGACTATCAAAAAAAAATTAGATTTAGAAGCATCATCAGGCGAATGAGGTACCACCAATTGCTTATACTTTTCGATCAAATCGATCAACATTTTTGTGTATAACTAAATATTTCTTTTAGGAGGGAAACTACTCTTTAATGCCATGTTATAATTTCTATAATTAAATAGAAAAGGATTAATTTGATCATCTGAGCTTAAATCCAGCATACCAGGCTCTAGCAAAAACTTAAAACTACTCAAATGTTTATTAATTCTACTGAATGGTCTCGTAGTAGGGATCCACTTTGAAGTAATGCTTTGCTTTGGAACAATTGCATACTTGCACAAACATCACAAGCAGCAACAAGATTTTCAATGTCATACAAAACCTGATCCATTACTTGCTGGAAAATATATTTTATTCTCACGGAATTATTTTACAAATAATAGACTGCCCTGTAGCAGTATATTATATGTAGAATATTCTTTAATATCTTTAAACACCATAAAGCGTTCGAGAGCGTTCTGACATTGATAGGTGTGTACTCTAAATCTAACGCACAAAAAACGCTATTTCCAGCTAATCTAGCAAAATATCCTGAGTAACTGGCAATGGATAGGCATTCACTATAATGACCTTGTTAATAAAAACTTTGCAGTCAATTACTTATTTTTTATCATTGTTTTTCTTGACAACTACAACCACAGGGCATGCCCACTCATTAGTTTGAATAGGAATTATAACGTTATCTTTCCCCAATTTATCTAAACAATTTAAGACCTTCTCCCCTCAAGATAGGGAACGTCATTTGCCTTCTTAAAAGTTGTAATGTCATTTTTCATAACTAAATCGACTTCAAAATTATTTACTTGTACAGAAAAATTCTTAACAAAAACGTCAGAAACCTTTAATTTTATTCCAGCAATTAGTGCGTTATTTTAGTTTTCTATAATATAATTGATTGGTACTGAATCACCAAAAATGTCTCCAGTTGGGAAAAAAAATCCTTCAACCATGGTCTACCCAGCAAAGGAATGAACTGGTAATCACAGTCAATAACCAAAAGATACAATTTCACTTTCTTCCCTTTATATTCAACAATAACTTCAACTTTCCCAGAAACCTTTAACCTGGAACCGTAAATTACAACTAATTATTTTTATCTTTTCACCAAGGGAATGTTGAGTTTTGAAACAAACAAATTTTCACTCATCACTGATACAGAAGAGCCACTATCAATCTCCATCCTTACAGGATCATATTCAATAGATACATTTAACAAGCTGGGACCACTAATCTTATTTATAGAAGAAAAATTCATGCACTCTGAGTCAAAATATAAAAGTCAGTCAAAATAAGCTGCTTGCTCGAATGTCTGTTTTGAACTTCTCTTAGTTGTCTATAAATCAAATGATACAACTCACCAAACCAACTGCCACACTCATCCGATGCCAAAAGCGAGCACTAACCGTGTCACCAGTCACCGGAATATTATCTAAAGGCCCTGTATTGTACTCTGTAAGTGTGTTACCCTTATAAAGAGAATCTCAATTTCATCAATAAAATTGTAAAATTGGAATCAAAATTGAACAATGTTAAAGAATATCCACGGATTATCGGGGTTGATGAACGATTGAAACATAATATTTTAGTTTACTATAACACCGACACCTACCCCTCCCATTCCTACATGAATTCAATGTGAAATGCTACTAGTAATTAACTATCGTCATTTGTTGTTTTCCATCGATATCTAGAATTATATTTAGTCTCCAATTCATTTTATATTTAGCTCGATTTGGATGCGTTTCATAGAATCGATGAAGAGCATGTCTTCATTTGCTTGTTGTGTAATTGGTAATTCGAAATCTTCTTTCACTCGTTGATCGCGTTTAAAGTCGAAACCCGAGCACACCAATAAAAACTTTTGATTTATGGTCCGAACACGAAACCCGATACATGCCCCTAAATATAGCATCCATTGCGTAGCAGACTGTTTGTTGGTAAACAATTATCAGAATAGTAACGCCCACACCGGCCAATAAAACTGAGTAAACGGATTATAACAATGCACACTTAAGTGATGGAGTTGTTGTAAACATTCATCAATTAGAGCGTCGTTCTCGCATTGGCAAAACAATGAAATCATTTGCGCACTGACGCGCACCTCAGGATGCATCACACCCAAGATTTTTATTGTATGTTTCAACTCGACTATCTTCACCATATTGTCCAGAAGAAATCTTTTCGCGTCGTGCTGATCAAAGCAGAACTCTGGATAAATAACCAACATGGGAATATTTCTATAAATCCCGGTAAATAAACACCGGTGCGAGACATGCGGTGCTTCTCATCGCATTCCAACATCTTGTAGGAAATCAACCACGGAACGAGAGAAGCAAAAAATCATCATGAAATAATATGGTTTGAAAAGTTGTGCTAACGTATTTTTTTCTGCTTTCTAATTTGATTCTTTCCAGACTGAAAGTGTCGAACGCGCGTCTTCTTCCCGATGTCACCCACGAGAAGGAGATAACTCCAGATCACCGGCTCCAACTCCAGCACCCCCTTCCACGCCACGGAAAACCGCAGGTAATGTCTTCGCCCAGAAAAAAAAAACACCGCACACAAAACCCCCCTGTCAAGAGGATCACCCAAAATATCAACAAATGACCCTGTTATCTGTCTCCATTTGACTTTTGATGAAATTTCGTTCGCAAGGTGTTGAAAAGCAGACAGGACAGTCTTCCGTTGTTGTGTTTTTGTTCTCCTAATGAATACCAAACATGCGATTCAGCGCCGTTCCTGGCTTCTACATTGTGGTAACAAGGGACCAGACAACACTAGGTTTTTGGGGGGGGTGGTCGGCGGCACGTTGCGTTTCCTTTCTATTTTCGAGCGATGTGATGCTTCGCCTTTCCCAAAATTGAATAATATCAATCACTGCTTCTGCTGCGTGACTCGGCTCCATCATAACGAAACGTGGGTACGGACGACGCAAGACTGGCCTATCCGCTGTAGATTTACCGGCCATTAGTATTTGTGTGGGAGTTAAATGATGTGCTAATAATTCGGGATAGAATGGTTAACAGGTCAAACTATTTTTTCGGTCTTTTTTTGGTTGTCTGATTGGTAACTCAACTAGTAGCATGTCTAGCTTCTTTCTTCGGACAAGGATTCTAGGACTCAACAAAATAATTAGATGAACAGTGAAAATTGTAGAAGACTCACAATCGATACAGTGGTTTAGAAATATGCAGCTTCTCAAAGCCCAAAACTGAAGATGCTAATACACTGTTTAACCGGAACCAAATATTCGACACTTTTCGAATATTTGGTTGAAATTCGATACAAATATTACTTTGTTTATCACTCTTCAATTATCAACAGTGATAAACAGTACGTACCTTAAGAATCCAATATCAGAGGATCAGCCATATTTCGCGAGAATTTTGATAAAATTGAAAATGAAGGTCTTCTTTAGTGCGATTGCTAATAATTTGGAATAGGATGGTTAACAGATCAAACTATTGTTTCGGTCTCTTTTTGACTGTCTGATTGGTAACTCAACTATCACCATGCCTACCTTCTTTTTTCCCTAATAAGGATTCTATTTATTTTCGTTTTATTATTATTGTTATTATACACCCAACAAAATAACTCGATTATCAACAGTGATAAACAGTACATACCTTAAGAATCCGAAATCATTGGATCAGCCATATTTCGTGAGGATTCTGATGAAATGAAAATTATGGTCTTCTTTAGTGCGATTTCTAGGCAAGTGTTAATGTTCCCGCACCATCCGTATCTGAGATACATCTGTATTTCAAATATATTCGCTGTGAATAATTTCACTCAAGCATCATTTCAGTCTCTTTTGCGATAAACTACGAAGCCACTTTATATAACCAACATGTCCTTAATGTTTTTTTTTCTCTCCCAAATTCAACAGATCTCGTTCTGCTATTTTTCTCCCGGTATGGTAGCAGCTTGGGCATCAATGTGTTATTTTTATCACAAAGCAGACGACTGCTGACTCTTTGTCCGGTCTCTTTTATTGCGGAAAGGCTGGTTTGTCTGTGATAAAAGCCGGCCGAAAACCATGACCAATCGCAATCAAACAATTTAGCCCTCGACCAACGTTTTGTGCTGCCATAGATCATTTCACTCCTTTTCAATTTGTCTGTTTGTGTTGTCAAATAATCTATAACAATCCATTACTTCGCAATAAATCAGGATTTCTCCTTACCACCTTCATTTGCAGTGCCACACCACAGTGCAATGACAGTGTCCGTCACGCAGCCCCAACAACCGGTGGATATCACCAGCGGCAGTCCGAGTGCAACCGGGCAACCGACAGCAACAGCTGCGGCCAGCATGGCGAGTCCAACAACTTCGAGTGGTTCCTCGGAGGCGGACACTGTCGTCAGCACACCCCCCTCGTCGTCCTCGTCATCGCACACCAACCCGAGTACGGCTCTGCGGAGATTTTACTTCCAGAAGGCACGCATCAGCAAATCACCCAAATCGGCCACCATTGGCGGAGCTGGATCCGGAGCCACTGCCACCGGAACGGTGCTGGGCACCGCCGGGACCGCTGGCTCGTCGTTATCCTCCCAGTCTGCTGCGGTTCCGAAAGTGGTGGTTATGGGTTCGTCAACCGCGTCCGAAGCCACAATAAACACCTCTACCGATTCGGCTTCCACCCACGTGACCAACGTGACCACGACCACCGACACGGAGACAAACGATTCCATCGATTTGGGTGAGTAAATTGTGTCTGTTTGCAGCACAACGAGGGATCCGGGCTTGTGTCAAATTTGAAAACCTTAATTGTTAAATATCATCAATATTTTCGAATACTATCCATTGTTTCGGATAAAGTTCAGCAATTCAATTTAATTTTTGTACACTGTCAAAGAATTCAATAATATCCTATCAGCAATTCCATGAAAAAAGCTCTACAAAAACCCATGAATTCTTTCGAACCTTCTATATTTTTTAATGCCATATGTTAGACATGTATTTTTATTTAATTCTTTTTTAACCCCTTAGGTTTACCATTCTGAATGGAGTTGGCCTGATAGTTAATTTTCTTACTTAAATATTAAAGAATAGCTGCTATGAGTCTCACCTGATGCAGTCCAGCTGCATTTAACCAATGAAGATGCATGGTAGTTTTGATACGAACAACTTTAAAATAAAAACAAATGTCTAAATTTTCCAAACCTTTATTCTTTATCGGAAAATTGTATACAAATATTTTTTTATTTAGTCCGCATCCTGAATTGAGTTGGTCAGAAAAAATGGCAAACAATGTCCACCATGCTTCTCCATTGATCCAGTGAGTCTTGATTAATCAATGGAGATGGGTGGTAGTTTTGACGCAAACATTTTAATGTTTAAAAAAGCATTTCGAAAAAGACAAACATGCATTTCTGAATATTTCATGTGTCTATCTCTTTATGAATTTTTATTTTTGTTATTCATAATTTTATCCTCAAAGTACACATTAGAGGTACGGTTTAGTATATTTCGTGGGAATTTCATCTAAACAACATTTGTTGTAAGTGGCTAAAAC
Organism: Toxorhynchites rutilus septentrionalis; assembly: GCF_029784135.1. Taxonomy (NCBI): domain Eukaryota; kingdom Metazoa; phylum Arthropoda; class Insecta; order Diptera; family Culicidae; genus Toxorhynchites; species Toxorhynchites rutilus. The sequence continues at coordinate 314,930,550 of NC_073745.1, read as the reverse complement.
TTCAATCAAAAAAATTGTTGGAAATTATAAGCAAATTGATAAAATTTCATGAACATGACGGTATGACACGACAAACATATTAAAAGGGGTTTATTTACTATAAAAAAGAAATTAGAAATAAAGGGTGTGTCACATCAAATTGCATCACGGAAAAAACGCTGTGTTCGCACAGTAGACCGATCCTTTTGAAAATTTTAGACAGTAAAATAAAAACTATTAAACAACTTTTGGCATTTTCTTTTTATTCATACTGCGAGCCCAAGCCCGTATGCTCGCACCTTCCTCTTTACCCCGTCCATAAGGTTCTGTACAACGTCAGGTTGTAGTTTTTTTGAACAGAAATCCATTTTCTCTTGAAGTCCGCCTCCGATTTGACAACTTTTGGGTTCTTCCGGAGGGCCTGCTTCATAATCGCCCAATATTTCTCTATAGGGCGAAGCTCCGGCGCGTTGGGCGGGTTCATTTCCTTTGGCACGAAAGTGATCTGCTGACCGTGGAATGGACGATTCCCAGCATCTTACCGATGTCCCGATGTGACAACTCCGGATTCTCGAAATGAGTGCACAGGATTAATTCACGACGCTCTTTTTCGTTCGACGACATTTTTCCAAATTTACGAAAAATTTACAGTGAAGCATGGCCAACGTGATCTATACACTCTTATCTGATTATAAGCTAAAGCTGAAGATATAATTCCAAAAAATTAAATTTCTACAGCGTTTTTTCCGTGATGCAATTTGATGTGACACACCCTTTATTTTTTTAAATATTTCGAGAATGGCTACATTTAGAAGGAGATAATAACCTTTTTTATTTTAAATCACATCAGGATTCATAATTTTTGGCTAAAATGATTGTTAACATACAAAAATTCGAAGTTTCGAAAATTCCTAAAAATTCGCACAAAGCTCGTCAAAAATAGTTTTACCATCTTGGGCCCATTTTTTTAATTTTTTTTCTGCATGACCTCTATTTGTATGAAAAATATAAAAAAAAATTTCAAAATATGTATTTTGGATATTGCAAATTGAATTTTTATTTTGTAAATAAAAAAAAGAGTACTATTTTTTTTCTCAGTGTACATTTTTTTTATATTCAACCATCAATACTCTATAACTCTTTCTAAGACACTATTTTGGTACGAATCATAGTTTTTGAGATATAAATTATCAAAGATTTCTCTTACTAAAATCGATACGCCCTTTTCAGAAGTTACGCTTGAGTCAAAAAAATCCCAATTGCTGTGAAAAACTCGTATTTCCTCCAACTCAAACGGAATACACACTTTCATTGGAATCAAAAATACAAGTTTTTAAAATCTGCATTTTTAGGACGATTTCATTTGGAATTGCTGAGTATTAAAAGCACACGATATTGTTTTCTTAAATGCGAGTTTTGGTTAAGCTTCCGCTTTTGATGTGATAACCGCTTCGTTTCAATTTTTGAAAACTTCCAAGGAAAATAGAATACGAACGACAAATTCTTTCATGGGTTCACGGAACGCAGCGTTGCTCTTCTTTGTTCTGGAATACGCTTCCAGGTCCTGGTGCGTTCCGCCATTGATGATAATCAAATCGAGACGCTGTTCGAGAAAAATTATCTGTACTCAAGGAATATACAGGGTTTTCCATTTCGGGCTTCCGAAAGTATACAGCCCTGCGCTGACAACCGTTTGACATAGCTGTGCACCAAAGCGTCATATCGTTAGTTGAATGTCTGCCATTTTACAATATGGATCGTTTTAGCATCGCACAACGTGTTAATTTTGTTAAATTATACTATAAAAATTATGAAAAACCGTCAAATGTTTTTTGAGCATTACGGACGGATTTTGGTCGTCATGGACGGCCTACAGAGCACACAATCGCTAATGTAGTGCGTAAATTCGTACAAACTGGATCCGTAGCGGATATTGTGAAACCTGTGTATCATCGTAATGTGCGTTCGGCCGAAAATATTGCTGCTGTTGCTGCCAGTGTGGAGGATGACCCGAATGTTTCGATTCCACGGCGTGCTCAGCAATTGGGCTTGTCAAACACATCATTGTGGCGAATTTTGCATTTGGACTTGCACCTACATCCATATAAGGTCCAACTGGTACAATAATTAGAGCGTGGTGATCATGGAATGCGTCGGGCATACGTCGATTGGGTGAACGAACAACAGCAGCAAAATGCTGAATTTTCGCATCAAATTTTCTTCAGCGATGAGGCACATTTCGAGCTCGGTGGCTATGTGAACACCCAAAATTTTCGTATATGGGGCTCAGAAAATCCACACGTGATTGTTGAGAGGCCATTGCATCCGCCAAAAGTCACTGTTTGGTGCGCCTGTGAAATAAAACCTCACAAGCTATCCCAAGCCTTTCATCACTCGGAGAAAATTATTATTTGTGTCCAGGGGATTGGAAAGGAATTCTGTATTATTAGTTTCTAATAAGCAACCAGTCGATAAATTCCAACAAGTATTGTTTGCAACTAAGTGAATGGGCATAAGTGATCCAAAACAAACGAAAGAACAATATTTTTTCAAAGCATAAGGTATCTAGGTTTTCATTTCGCCAGATTTATGTTAATAATCTCCTAAACGGTACCCAATATATTCTAATACACTTTTTGTATTTCATTGTAGTGGTGAAGCAACGGCGCATACACTATCTTTATATTGGTGTAATCTTGCGCAATGCTTACACAATCTATTGACAAATCTGTTCGATTATTGTTTATCAACGGTGAAAAAGCTTCACGCTGTAGCGATGAAAACATTTTTTTGGAGGAGTGCACCGAGGAACTATTTTCATAAGATTCAAAAACCTAGAAGTGAAGCGTGATTTTGTTTATCGAACCATAAGGAGGTAGCATGAAACTTCCTCGTTGGATGACCAAGAAATATCCGACATAAGACGTTCAGCAAGAACTGAGCGAATGTTTGAGAACATCAGGGAGCGAAATTAACGAAAATCACAACGCTCTGTACGTAAAATGACCGTTGATCTCAATGTTTCGATATCGACAATGCACAATGTGCTCAAAAATGGATGTCTGGGAAGCCAGCTTTTAAGAAACGTAAAGTTCATGAAGTTTTTGAAGCTTCGAAAGAGTAGTCTATTATACCTACGCCTGCTATCACGGCACGGTGGACAAGACTTTGGTTTTTTTTTTGGATAAAAAGTATTCAAATCTTATTCAATTTGAACGAGAAAATGTCATCCATATCTGTGTACCGGGCCCCCAAAGGAATACATCCGGCTCCCGTTTCTGGGTGACGCGGTAATGAACGTGTTAATTAGCCTCATATTCGCAGCAATCTCTATATATATATAAATGTTCTGTTCGTTTGTGTACGCGTCAAAAACTCGAAAAGTGCGGAACCGATTGAGCTCAAAGTTGGACACAATATACAATCCACTTCAAGGAGTGTTGTTACGGCATAAAAATTTGGAAAATTGGAAGAAAAATGATTTTATATATGACTAGAGTGCATTTCTGAAATTGAGCTTCTAATGAAAATCGACTACGCAGTAATGAAAATGTGTTCTATGTGAAGGAAACATCTTTTTTCCTCGCGTTTGACAAAATCATGAACTGAAATTGTGTTTCTAAGTGATTTAAAATTTATTTCCCTCATCTATCTCTATATATATATATAAAATTTCTGTTCGTTTGTGTCCGCATTAAAAACTCGAAAAGCACGCAACCGATTGAGCTCAAACTATGATACAATATACAAAACAATCAAACACATCTAGGATTGTTGTTATAACATTAAAAAAAATGAAAAATTCAACTCAACCATGCAACCACAATGTGCCACAGTAAAGCGTGGCAGGGTACAGCTAGTTTATATATATATATGTATGCATGTTCCGAGACCACCATTTTTGCTCAAACTCCAAACAGCATGAGATCATGTTCGAGTTTAGTACTTTCCTATTTAGTGGAGGCGATCTGGTGTAGTGTTAAAAGTTCAGTGAAGAAAAAAACTTTCCTGTTCAACTTATTGGCATCTTCTAAAGTACACTAGTGTTCACCAGTCATGAATATTATATTAAAAAAAAATACAGGACAAACCTATGTTTCAGACTAACCGGGCAATCAGTGAAATACAGGTTTGCGTGCGAGAGACCGCTGCTTCCGACGGCGGGTCGGCGGTCGATTCGGATCGCGTCATGTTAGCAGCCTGGGCCTTTGCTCCCATTATATTGACCTCTGAACAAATTTCACTATGACAAACTACGAAAAATTTACTAATAAAAATATTAAAAATATTACTTCATAGTTTAGTTTCTAATATTAAGATTGTGCGCTAAACGATTTTTCTATAAAGAAAATCTGCCACATTACCGAACCAACATTGTATTTGTTATCGCTTAAATTAAATTAATAATAAAAGTTGGGCTTTCTACCGTGCAGAAATTATACCCATGATGTTTTTCTCGCGTCTGCTTTATTCGATGACCGTGATTTTCTACGTCAGTATATTTCTAGAAGGCTTGCGTAATATAAAGCATTTTTCTCTACATATGTTTCTGTCGCTCTTATTTCATTTGCTGTTTTTTGTCCGGTCACGCATTTATTCATTACGCAATCCACGTGGCTTTTAAACTGTAGAATTTCCTCCACCAAACCTATACTAATGAGAAAGCGGACTCGCTAGCTAAGGTGGGCGCTTCAGAAGGCACACTTTTTGAAAGGCAAATTGCCTATAATGATTTTTTTCAGATTCCTCGTCAACACACACTCGTTAGTTGGCAGCGCATGTGGAGTGAAGATGAGTTCGGTCGTTGGTTACACACGATTATCCCTAAGGTCTCGACGAATGCTTGGTTTAAGGGATTGAATGTAGGTCGTGATTTCATTCGCGTGATATCTCGGCTCATGTCCAATCACTACAACCTAAACGCGCATCTCTATCGCATTGGGCTCGCAGCAAACAATCTTTGTGATTGTGGCGATGGCTACCACGACATCGAGCATGTTGTCTGGTCGTGTATCCGGTTCCATGCTGCTCGCTCTCAGCTCTCTAGAGCACTGAGAGCACAAGGCAGATAATCGGATATCCCCGTCCGGGATATCTTAGGTAGCCGGGATCCTGATCTTCTGCTTCATCTATACCTGTTCCTCAGAAACGCCGATGTCAACGTTTAATGATGTTTCCTTCGTTGTGTCCCTGTTTCATATCCATCCTATCCGATCTATAAACTTTTACTTAGTCGCGGCAATACATACACACAGTGAAGTGCGTGAAGTGCGTTAACGACCTTGGTGTGCTCCTGGATGCAAAACTTACATACAAGGATCACATCGCATATATTGTCAACAAGGCATCGAGACAACTTGGTTTTATCTTTCGAACGACGAAATCATTTACAGACATTTACTGTCTGAAGGCTGTTTACTGTGGCCTCGTTCGCTCCATACTGGAGTATTGCTCTGTCGTCTGGAACCCGTACTACCAGAACAGTGTATACCGCATTGAAAACGTGCAACGACGGTTTATCCATTTCGCTTTGCGTCTACTGCCGTGGCGAGATCCGTATAGCCTTCCCAGCTATGAAAGCCGTTGTCAGCTAATCAATTTAGACACTCTGGAAATGCGTCGGAACACTGCCCGAGCCATCGTGATATCTGACGTTTTAACCTCACGAATCGACTGTCCTGCCATTCTCCAAAGGATCAATCTTCTGGCTCGGCCAAGGCAGCTTCGGAATGCTGCACTTCTCTGGTTTCCCACCCGGCGAACTAACTACGGTGCTTACGGTGCTGTTACAGGTCTGCTGCGCATTTTCAACCGTGTAGTCTCTATGTTTGACTTTAACCTGTCCCGTATTTGTATTAAGCGTAAATTTTTAATGTTTTTTAGACCTTGACTTTGGACAACTTACTAGGCAATGCAAATTTTTAGTGTAATTTTGTAATTTAATGCAATATTTATGTAAAGTTAATTTAGATACTAAGACTACCATTGGGGTTTCTAGCCTGTTGGTAATAAATAAACAAACAAACACACTCTTTCAGATACGCGGGCCAAAGGTTGTGCAGTCCACTGATGATTCAACAAGAGCCAAAGGTTGTACCGCTCATGACAACTCTACACGAGCTGATGATTGCGCCGGCTAGTGACCATTCTATCCTGGATTCCTCGAGTCGAGAAGACGCACCACGCTAGATATGGGGTACATACTAGGGGGGCGTTGCTGATTAATGGTCAGCTGCATCCCAATAGGAAGTATCCCGTGTCGGGCACACGTACAGAGCATTGGAGACAGCAACATCCCAATTACGAGAACACTTGTAATACTAACCTCGAGCCGACCGCAAGTAATCGTATTACTAACATAGATAATAAGAAAAACTGTCAAAATATTGAACTCCGGCCCCGTCAGGCTAACGCCATATGAACCTTGTTAAAAATATATTTTTTGGAAAAAAAACCTATAGAATAAAACAAACCGGTTTTATTGCTTGAAACAGTATTTTACTTACCAAAAAACAATCGATTAGTATGTATTTTCAAGAACAATTCTTGGTTTATATATAGATAAAATAATAGTTATGTGAGCGTATTGTTATATTCGTATTACAATGCTCGGAGTTCAGATATGGTTAGGACGATTTATTACAAACACTTAAAAAATCTCAGGATGAAAATATGCTGCAGCTTCTAGAATCCATTGAAATAATGTTTACATTTCAAATTAGTACTAGCCTTCCAATAATTCTATATTATTTCATTCATAAATTGAGAATGATATCTATTCTTACACCTGGTGAGAGGTTAGTAACGATTGTGCCATCTTTACAAGTTTCTCAAACAATATAAAACACACATTACCGTTTTCTACATACGTTAAAAAACACAAGCCCGGATTCACTTTGCACAATCATGTTACGAAGCTTAGACAATTTGTTTTCATCATCAACAGGTGACACCTCCGGCCAGAGTGACCCCCTGCTGAGTTCGTTGGACGACGAAAGCTCTAGTATCGTGATGAACCAAAGTTTCGGCGAAGGCGACGAAGAGAACATCACCGTAATTAATGGACCAGATACTCCACTTTTGATCAGCTACCAGGTGAGTGGGAAAACAAAACCTCGCGGGGTAATGGGGGACAACATGTTAATCTGCCGGCGCGCTCTTATGTGCAACGCTACATGTATGTTGGCAATCAAGATGGTTGTGTTGCAATCTCAATGTGTGTTATATTTTTTTTACTTTCTTTTGTTTTCAAACGAACGATGAGTTTTATAAATAGTGTTCGCTATAAATACGAGTCATCTGGGGTATTAATAGAACCGTTGGCTTCGCAGAACAGAAACATTGAAACGAAACGCGGAAAATCTTGTTGGTCACACAAGGGACGAGAACCGGAACGAAGGAGTGTTGGCGGGTACTTAGAAGGGCCAGAAAGCAATACGATGAGTGTGGTGTGTAGTATTCAGCATAGCTATGAAGTACATTGGGCCGCCAGCATGTGACGTCATTCACTATTTAGCTCTATTTTTAGATTGTCATCATGGTGAAAAATGAAAGGAAAATTAAAGACTGAAAAACAGCGAGTCGGCTAATGTCGATGCCTCGGCGGGAGCGGCGGAAAGGGGTTGAATGCATGTTGATACATAAATTACGGATGGCAAAAAAAAAATAATGAAAGCAGCCATTCACTCTGCATCTGCCGCCGCCGCAGATGACTCCGAGGATTTTAAGTTGAGAATTTTCCCTGTTTGTTTGTTCAGCTACGAACGCATTAATCGCCCTTGGGTGATGATTGGATTCGCCTTAGCAGCTACATCGTCTCATCAGAATCAGATTTTTTTTTCACCAAGATCAAGACATTCGCTATTTCTATGCAAAATTCTGAGAATATTTTGCTTCTAACATTTCTGCTTTTCACCTTTCGGGTGAGAGGGTTTATTTCAATTTTCGTAACGATAATGACCCAAATCTCTGCGCCAGTAACTCTTGTTACGGAGAAGGTAAACCGGGAAAATTCGCAGTAATTAATATCATTATTTTGCCATTGAAAAGTTTTCCACCTCGTCCTCCCTTTCGCCCGGGTGTTTGTGTGTGGGCGGAGCTGATAGGTACAATACACGGTTGAAGCATCGCAAACAACAGTTTCTGCTCGTTTTAACATACCGTTTCGCTTCCTCTCGTTGATGAATCCTCTTGTTTTGTACTCGAAGCAAATGATGCGCGATTTCAGCGGCGATTGGAGTGGGAAAATCAATTTTAAACTTCACCTTGCGGTATAATTAAGCCAGGTTACTACAGAGAGGTATGTTGTGTTTTTAGGAGATTTTACGATATATTTCTTAATGGAATTCTATACTACCATCGCGAAATTACTTTCACAGTTTACAACATGTTGGGGTATACTTCTTGATAACAAAGATTTCCATTTTCTTATGAAGAAATCGATGCTTTTTAGGAAATTGGCTATGTACAAATATGGTTTTACGGATTCATAATATGTGTAGAAATCGCACTGTTGGCTTCATGTTGAAGTTGGCAATATATATTGTCGTTGAAAGGTGGACACCTCAGCTTCCGAGCATTGTATTTCGTTACACATTGAAATAGGCGATTGTACAGGAAAAATGCCATTTACAAGAAGTTTTATTATAATTTTTTCTTAAAGAATGGTGCAGCTGATAGTCAACGTATGCGTATAGAATCTTACAAGGAACATGTTTCGCCGGTGAACATTTGTGAAAAAATGGTTTGAACGATTCAGAAGCAATGATTTTGAATTTTGAATCATAAGAACATGGAAAGCCGTCGAGAAAATTCTAGACAAACAATTGGAAACATCAACTGTCTGAATTATCACTGGTAAACGATACTGACTACCAAGGATGGAAAACAAGGGAGCATGATGTGATTTACGATTAATCGCAAACTGCACAGATCGTAATCTGTGCAAACTGCGACTAACTATTAATCCTCACCCATCATAACCAAATGATTTTCTCTTGGTAACTCTGAGTTGACCAAAGCATTGCTAGACTGAAACTAGTTCGAATAATTGAGTTACTCTCCTTCCTCGTTTTGCTTTCAACTCCTAACAAGAATTTGCTCCATGGGAATGAGTGTCTCTATGACGTACGATTCTCGCTCTCTCATCTGGGCGTTCAATTTTCCTTTCCGAGCGCGTTTACTTCGATGAAACTGGGTAAATTAAAAAAAATGCGCTACAGCAGATAGGACGACTTTAATGTTTTCATGTTTCACGGAGGATTTCTCAGATGGTGTTTAAATTAATCAAGAGACTACAAACAATAATCCCTCTCAAATCACTAATTTTATGAGTTAATGTAAATGCGTTATTGGCCAAGGCTTTTACGACATCGAACACGTGGTCTTGCGAGATATATTTTTCCGCCTGCCCAAATACAGACCACTTTTTTCGGGGCCGAGTAAACTGGTGTCTAGAAAAGACCTTGATTACCTTGAATTAATAAAAAAACATAAATTAGCGCAAATATGTCAACATGTGTTTTTTTGTTTAAGCACGTAAATATTTGCTCATAATTTTTTTGGATTGTGGCACTCTACATAATTTGTATGCAGATAGACTATCCACAGTTTGTGGGGGAATGGAATACTCATACAACTCAAATGGAAAATGATTATCTGCTATCACAAAGCTGAATATTTTTTGACGTTTTGTTTTACTATTGATTCATTCAAAAAAAAAAGCTTTATTTTTAAATGTTTTCTTATCCTGAGACTGGCTCACCATATTGCACTGCTACTAAAACCGTAGGCTAACTTCAAGGATATTTTTTATTCATTTTCGGCGAATAATCAATAGAGTGCCGTGTTATGAAACATCAGAATAATAGCAAAAACAATATTACGATCATAAGGTGTTGGACAGGTTATTCCAGACGACATTGGAATATATTCCATCTGATCATCTTTAGAAAGGTTAATGACCTTCAAAGGATAAATTTATCTTGGGCACATTGAATTGATGTTCATGACTTCCAGTCGGACGTTTATTCGCTCTGATAATAATTGTGTGGTCCTCACTAAGCATATATTCCAATGCCGTCAGTTCACTGAAATTATTCGCATACCGTTTGATGATAAGGTAAGATGTTGATAATCATTTGCTGCGATACCTATTGTTCCAACAGTATTCATTCGACAATATGAAGACTGAATACCTGAAATTAACCAGATTCTACCATGCAAATCTGCGGTCAAAGCAGTATGTACACTTGAGAGATGCAACAAGTTTGAAGGGATATAAAAAAACATTAGTCGTTCGACAAATCTACTGCCACATATATCGGAAGTCCACGATACATGAATATCATACGTCCATACTATTTCATTACATTTATTCGCAACGAAGAACGTAACCACACAGAATTGAATTAATCAAATATGTGATCCGTTTTATCTACAAAATAAAAAAGGGTCTGAAATTCAATCGAATTCGAAAGGTGTTTCGTGAAGTCACTAATTGAATTACTGTTGGAAAAATTATTTGGAGAGAAATGTGAATGTTCAGAATTATTGGAATCTAAAAACGATTTTGGGCGGGATGAGATTCGCCCAAATCTGCTGGTAATAAAATTAATCAATTGCATCCATTTCCCGTCTGCTGTTTATCGGGCGGGAGACGACAGCAAAATAAAATCGACACGAGACTGAGTCAGCCACTCACTGCGGACAGTGCAATAGAGAATTAAAAATCCCTCGATGAGTGTCGTAAGATTTCAGTTGATCGTCTCTTGTTACACTTTCCGATCAAGAACTCATCATCCGCTCTATGGAATGGGATTAATCGTTTGTGGCTTGCACTCACGATAAAACCTGAGTAGTAGAAGTAATGCTTCGAGAATGCAAGCAGTTGGGATTCCGCTCTCATATTGCTTTTTTGAGATCTTGGTAGCTCACCGTTCCAAGTATTCTCTCTGTGTACATATGAAGAATAAAAGAGCCTCGTCTGCTTGGGGGTGATTTAAAAACATCCGACTAGAGGGATATACTTATTCATTGATCGTTGAATGTGATTTTTTACCATCCCTGCTGACTACAAATAATAAATTTGAACAGACCACTAGAGGAAAAACGACCGGAATGGCAGAACAGGCAAGGCGAAATAATTTTACAGGATGACAACGCCAATACATGGGTCTTTCACACGTTTTTACTACCGTTTTTACCACACGTACAGGAACTGAGAAATCCCTGAAAATTCGTTTCATTTTCCTTAATATAGTACGATTTTTGGCCAATAACACGTTTAGACAAAGTGAGCAATGTATAACAACATGATAAAATAAATTTAGAAACATTTTTTTTTTATCTCATTTATTTATTAGGCTCATTAGCATTTTAGCTGTAACAGAGCCGGGTTTTAATCGTGTACATGTACATATGTTTATGTTTCTATAAATTGTAAATTACACAGTAGTTAGTAGTAGCCATTTTAGGCGTTAAGTATTCTGTTCCATTACATAATGGTAAATCACACAGTAGTAGCCATTTAGGCGTAAGGGTATTCTTTCTGTTCTTCCATTGTTCAGCAGACCGGACAGCGAAGACAGTTGATATTGATCATTGTTGAGCTATTTATAGAACAGCAGCCCGATGTGTCTTGCAGAGCAGAGCATTGTATGGATGAATCGATCTCATTTCGACCGTGGATCGATTTCCATCGCTGATGATGGTTGCGTGGACGTAGTTATTCTATAACAACACAAAGATGGTCAATTGAGGGCCCTGAGTTTGAACTCACGATCGATCGCTTGGTAAGCGAACGCGTAACCAAGTGGCTACGAAGACCCCCTATCTTTAGAAACATTGTCCTGTTGCATAATCATCCTAATAACATTAGTTACAAGTTACAAGTCTAGAAACAACAAGTGCTACTACTTTGCGTTGCATAATAATCTTACATCGGACAAATAATATTAGCGATTGTTTTACTGGTAACGCACCATTATTTTATTAGAAATGCATCTTTTATCTGTCAAAGTCCAGTCGTGTCATTGTTTTGAATGAGATTTTTTTGTTATTTTCTGTCTGATTCTTATGGATTCGGAAACTACTGAACCGATCGACATGAAAATTGGTATGTAGGGGTTTTTGGGGCCGGGGAAGGTTTGCGTGACTGTTTGAGACCCCTTCCTCCTCTCTAAAGGGGGGCTGCCATATAAATGAAACACAAATTTCTGCATTACTCGATAATTAATCAAGCAAATGAAACGAAATTTGCCGTGTGGAGGTTTTAGGATGCAATAAATGATTCTATGGTGGTTAGATACCCTTCCCCCTCTCTTAGGGGAGCTGCCATATAAATGAAGCAATAAATTCTGCCTTACTCGAGAATTAATCAAGCAATTGAAACCAAATTCGGCATATGGAGGTTTAAGGGTGCAATAAATAATTCTATGGTGGTTAGACACTCCACCCTTCTCTCTAAGAGGGGGCTCCCATACAAATGAAACACAAATTTCTGCATTACTCGAGAATAAATCAAGCAAATAAAACCAAATTTGGCGTGTGGAGATTTTAGGGTGCAACAAATGATTCTATGGTGGTTAGATACTCCTCCCCCATGGCATGTAACGTAACGGAGAAACATGTTATTTGCAAGTGGTTGAACGAGAATTGTGTCTGAAAATAATCTGACATTATAATGCCGAGCTTTGATAGAAGTAGTAGGAGTTTTAAAGTAAAGGGTAATTTTAAAGGGTAGATTAGAAGATCAATCAATGAATAATTCTGCGATTGGACCCATGAACAGCGCTTAGTAAAAAACGTGGATGTGATAACGAAAAATAATTTTTGGGCGGGACGAAGTTTGCCGGGTCAATAAAATTGAAGCTCTGCGTTTTGGAAGGTATTTGCGAGCAAAAGGACATATTGTTTGGGCATTTTTCGCTACACTAACAAAAGAGATACACAACAAGGAGTGGTCGAGCATAAGTGAATATGCAGAATCAATTGAAAATTGGAAATTCTGCCATGAGGCAAAAATTACATTCATTGTTTTTGCATTAAATTTTCATATAAAAAAAAAACAATTGCAAAAGATACTTCTACCTCCGGTTCTACGTCATCTAATAAGCCTGAAAATTTATTATTTGGGGCTCAAGCACGACCTTCCAGGATCCTAATGCCAAAGATTGACGCCAATGATGAAGAACCGAATGGACATGACATGAATTATGAATCATGAAGAAATACACTCGACAAAAAAATTAGAGAAATAGAGTGCGAAGTCGGGAATTTTAAGTAATTTTTGACATGTTGTAACTTCGTGAAAAATCAACACATATCTATAGAATGTCAATAATTTTGAAGCTACAACTTCTAGCTTTCAGAATATTTTACGTACATATTTTTATCTTGATGTTTGTAGATGGCAATATCGATAAGAAATGAAAAATCGATTTTTCTTTGTTTTTTCAAGAATATCCTGGACTAACACAATTTTTTGCTAACCGAATCAACAGCAAATCTAATTAACCTTATCAACCAGCTTTTATTTGGTTTCAAGAACGTTCTTGTAGGATCTTCTCACACCGTGATATTTCAGCTTCGTAACTTCTGAAAGCTAAAAGTTGTAGCTTCAAAATGATGCACATTTCATCGATATGCGTTGATTTTTCACGAAGTTACAGCATTTCAAAAATCATTCAAAATTTTCGACTTCGCAGTCTGTTCCTCTAATTTGTTTGTCGATTGTAGATTTGAGATACAAAAATTTGTTATTTGATTACGTATATTAACATTCTAGATTTGACTGGCTATTATGTTATCATTTTTATTCATATAACACAACTTTCTTCATCACTCGATTCATCTAAAACATTTTTAGAACCCAATGAATTGAAACGAAAAATCGAACTTAAAAACAACAACTTGTAAATGTCCACTTGTCAAAACTAATAATTTGCTCTTGTATTTTGTGTATGCAACATTCACTTGTAAATTGAATATTAGTGTAAGCAACTTGTAATGTTAGACTTGTAGATTTGTACTTCTAGATTCATTATGCAACAGGATTTTACAAGTTACAAGATGGAAGACCAATATTATTAGGGAAATTTCGATTATGCAACAGGCCTCAGGTTTCCTAATCTCGCAAAATTTCAATATTCCTGCTATTTTTTCAACAAACCTAGTAGGTTTTTAATATGTAGCACTCCGATGTTATCATAGAAAAACATGGAATTGATTAATTTACTCTTCAATAGAATTTGTTGGTTAGTTGTTGACATATTACTACGAAATTATTTTATTTAATTCACTTGTTTATCGCTTCAGATACACGGTTGCACCTGAAAAATAAAACCAATTAGTGCATTTATATATGTATGTATACTAACCTCTTTTGACGTAGGACTACGTCTTTCATTTCTATACCGGGGTGTAAAATCAAAGTTTCGAAAACGAAAGCGTTACGCCGGAAACCGATATTTTGAGCGTTAGTAGCTCCTAAACAACCGAACGAAACGGTATGATAAACACTTCATTCGGAAGATAAAATGTCTACGCGTTATATACTTGTTACTTTTTCATCCAAAAACTTGTTTCAATAGCCTTAAAATTGCTTTCAAAACAGGCTATTGAAATCACCAATCGATACATAAGCGAGCACCGCTCGAAAATCCACTCAGTTAGGGACGAATGACCTTTGGGTTAAAGTCTCTTCAAAAACTAGAACCGAAATCCACTCAATTATAATTGAACAGCAATTGGAGCATGTTGTCGCTGTTATGATGAAGCTAACTTCGTTTATCATGAAAGCACTGATGAACAGTGTCACCAAGAGCCTGTTTGTGCACCTTAGACCAGAAGGGAATCCATAAGGAGGAGAGTGATGCCACAAACGGTTCCGCTTGAGACATCGGAGCAGCCACCACACACACATACACGCGCGGAACTTATTTTCGTTTGGTTGCCATCCAGCATCGAGAAGATTCCGGAAAGATGTCATCGTTGCTAAAAAAATAATTTACCAGTTCCCTTGGGATTGAAAAATACAATTTTTGCGAAGGAGTTTATTTTAATGTTTTCCATCCATATAACACTGCAACCAAATACATTTGTTTTTGTGATTTTTCAATCAAGTGCAACGAACAGGTGGTTATCGAGTTAGCATTAACCACTGGTGGGCATCGAGTATCGAGGAGAATCTGGAAAGATGTTATCGTTATCGTCAAGTGCAATTAGCAGGAAAGCTTCTGTAGATTATTCTTCCCCATCAGTAGGATATTTTCGTATCCAATATTGGATGCGCGCGCAACGGAAAATGTTTCGCATTGCGAAAATCATATAATTTTCGATCGATTATTGCTCAGTCGCTGAAAGTTTCAAACTCAGAGAGTTCACTCGCCTCTAGTTGGCCTCCCAAATTGCCATCGTAAACCACACCTTCTCTCGATCCAAGCACGGACAAAAAGCATACTTAAGCGATACTCTGGTGGTTAAACGTTTTTAGAGGCGAATGAACTTCAAAGTTTAAAGCCTCTTAAAAACAAAGAAAGAAAAGAATGGTGAAACGCATTCATTTTTCGTGAGGACATCGACAAGACAACATCGTTACTGAACGAGCTGAACGAGCTGAACGACCTGGACGGCGAGGGATCGAGGGATTCATTACCTGGCCTGACCTGACCTGACCTGAAACGCATTCAGTTTGTTTGGAACTGTGAGGGAGCGCAGAAAGGCCGATCCATCAGGAGGAGAAGAGAAGGCGAACAAGAGAATATCAGCATCGAAAAACATCGGAGACATCGGAGTAACCGCCATCCAGCGTCGAGAAGATTCCGGGAAGATCGTGGGGTCATTTTTAAATATTCGATTCATTCGAATAATTCGATTAATCGAGCGAATATTTATATCTTGTAATCGAAAAGAACAGACATTTATAATAAAAAAATATGATGTCATAACTTTAAAAGTTACATTAAATATAATTTTGAAATAAACATGGTGCAGAATAATGGTTTTTGAATGAAGTGGTATTTCAGTATATTGATAAATTTACCATTTCATGATTTTTTGAGGACAATTGAATAAGAGCACACCATGAAAATGATGCACAATATTTTTATTGCGCCAACATATTTTTTTTCTGTTTAAAATTACCTGTTCTTCGAATGTTGTTTAAATAACTGATTTGTTTGAATATTTCTGTTTGGTCCCTATAGCTACTAGTTCAAAGGAAGTATATTTATAGAATCATTGACCACTGGTACGGTATATTTTCCTTGGCACTCTGAATTTGAATACTACTATTTTAGAACGGGAGCTAAGACCACCTTCTTCAAGTCCGCGTTTTATTCCGACAGACCCTGAATTCTTCTTCCCAGTCTCCTCCTCCACCAGGGAATCATTTTTATGCTTCAACCGTAAATGGTTCAGCATATTCGATGAATTTCGACAAAAGACCATGACGGTTAACACTCCTATACTCGCGCATAGGTCTGAGAGACCGAGAAATCAATAATTCGTTCATTTCTCAGAAAACATCAACACTACGACAAAGCGAATCTCTCAAGCTCCGTTATTCGTTGTTCGTCATCGTTTAGCGTATCGTATGAGTTGATACGAAGGGAACGTGTATCACTTTTTAACCACTTGCGGTCTGAGACACCGACGCGATCCTATTTTAGAATATTGTTCAATAGAATGTATAAATTAATCTCAGTGGCGTGGAATATTTATTAAGTATAATGCATAATATCATTTTCGGACTATTCTTTTTTGATTTTAGTCCTTTTTTCACCATATTGAACGGATTCATATATTATTCGTCGATACAATTGTCTTTAGATTCATACGTGCAAAAGTAAAGTACAAATGTTTGACATTCGTATAGTTGTTCACTAAATAGAATGGTCACACATATACACACCTATGAAAGGATTGAACTTGCGGAAGAATTGTAAACTGTAAACTATAAATTAATTGGTGGCTTATGGCTAATTTCACAGTTACAGCTTCGGGTTTTTTTCTATAATATATGGGCTGAACAATATCGACGGTAAAACAAGTCGCAGGAAGCTCCTAGAAATCTTTTTATATCATCTTCTTGTGCCCCATCAGAAAAACAGGCATTAAGTTTTTGTTGACCAAAAACACAGAAACAAAGAATACTAGATATAGGAAAACTTGAAATTCCAGAACCCTTATCATCTGGTAACTATCTAGAAGGTCGTTATACATTATTCTCTTCAAAAAAGACCAAAAAAATACGCTAAAACTTAATGAAGTGTAAAAAATATGTTTGTCTCGAGCATGCAGTTATGGTATGTTCTGATTCTTTTACAAATGAAATCTATTTCGATAAATACGTTTTTATGTTATTTCATAGCCCTTTATACTTCCATGAATTATATTCAGTCGCTTCTTCTTCTTCTTATATGGCACTAACGTTCCTAGAGGAACTCCGCCGTCTCAACGTAGTATTACTTGCGTCATTTTCATTAGTACTTAGTTGAGATTTCTATGCCAAATAACACGCCTTGAATGTATTCTGAGTGGCAAGCTCTAGAATACGCGTGACCACAGTGCAAGTCAGAGGAAATTTCTTTGAAGAAAAATTTCCCCGACCAGAACGGGAATCGAACCCGAACCCCCGGCATGTTAGGTTTTGACGCTAACCACTCGGCCACGGGAGCACGATTCAGTCGCTTACTTTCAATTAATAACAGTGAAGTCGAAGTTCGTTATTTGTGTTGGAGTATCAAAAATTACTATGTTTTGAATAGGCTAAATTAGGCTTTGAAGAGGCTTTATTAAAACTGAATGAAGATGAAGAAAACATATTTTCTGGACATTTTTCATTCAGTTATACTCTCTTCTTCAAATAAATACCAATAAAGCTAAAAAATTCGAGGGGTTGTATCCGAGACATATCCGCTTAGGACGTAGGACAAGGCAATCTTTTTTTTTAAATTTATTGGTTTATCATTTCGGATATTATTTGCGAATATGTCGAAATTTCATAAAAATTCTTCAGTAAAAATTTCCGGGGACCCTGAAAAGGTTTAATGCGTGGTTTTGTCATTTCATTTCGAGAAGTAACGATTCTTTCTTGCCTTTGCGAGAACAATACACTAATTGATCATATGCCGCAACTTATTTCTTTATATCAATGCACGCATTGCACTGAGTATTTAACGAGAGTCATCTTCCGTGCATCACCATTCAACAAGGATCAAACACGCCTCTAATAGATGCACACAGTTGCAGTGATAAAAATGAAACATCGCGAGAATGACCGTTTATGAAAAATCGTTTCTCGACTCTAGGTCAAAACCGTCAACAAAGCTAGGAGCTTGTTGCATCAGAACAGAGCCGCGCACGAGAGCGAATACGAATGGCAACTGAAAGTATCGAAGGTGTGTTATTCACATGTACAGGAAATGAACAAGTTCTAAGTTTCACGTAACGAAAAACCGACTATCTTAGCCTGACACACTACCATACTGAAATGAATATTAGAATTACTATATCAGACCTTCATAACATATTTATATGAATGAATAAAATAATCGCTAGGGTAAGAATAACTTTTGTAGAACTCCACGCTGTTCCATTAGTTTGTTTAGCGACATAAAGCAGATTTAAAGTGACATGTTTTTGTCACACACCGAAGCACATGAATCCACGCCCTCATCAAAGACCCGTTGTGCACGTGAGATAATCCTAGGCAAAATCCTACCCCACGCAGTCCCATTAAGAACCCACCGGGAGACAGACAGGGCAAAGCCCTCTCAGCAAAAAAAAGTTCGGGTTACAGTTTATTCCCACCGTTATTTTGCCGAAGCGACTGACATGTCAGTGCTTCCACGCAAAGCAAGATTTACGGACCAGCCAGCAGTTATTCATCCACTACTTTTGCACTCTTTGTAGTTGTCCGCTCGCTGCGAGAGTTCATTAACTGACTACTCTCGATTTCGCTGGATAGGGGAGATGCAAAGGACTTTTGCCGGCTAAAGGCAAGAAATCACTGCCGGAAAATGTCAGCAGACAGCTAACGCTTCACAGTTGGTGGTCATATGTGAGCGGTCGGATGCCGCAAGTATATCACCACAAAGGAGACATCCATACACCCACGTCATGCTGAGAGGGGGGGATTTTCGTACACAGCTTCCTCCCCATTCACAATAATTGCCATCGCCTCCCCCCAGTGGTCAATAGTGTTTCTTGTGAGTTCGTTGGTGCTATCTGACAGGCCGCAGAAATGCATGACAGCCAACAGTAATAGACGTTCATCAACAAGCCGTAAAACTTCAGCGCAGCATCGCAGCGAAACAAAACTCTTGATTCAATTACGCTAATGGGAGTTTAACGACAAATATCGTTTCGATAACTGAAGTACAACTTTTCACCATCATTAATCATGGTAATATGCAGAGATTTCGTTTCGTCTCCTCCCTTCGCGGGAGGACTAAGTCCCGTAAATCACGTGGAAAAAATACGACTCAAAAACAAAAACACGTCAACGATGATGACGATGACGACGGCGGTGGCAGCAACGGCCAGAGGTTTGTTTCGCGTTTATCCAGTGGGAAACATGGAGGAAAAAGTCTGAAAGACAGATTTTTGTTTGGTTTGAATTAATTAAACTAGTGTCAGTTTTCGTTGAGCCGTTGTTTGTTTTCAGTTTTTCCGCTTCCATTGGCCAGAAGAATTATTCCCGGCACCCACACTCGCGCGGCGCCCCGAGGGACTTTCGCAGATAAATTTGGTCGTTTTACAAGCGTTTTTGAGGCATCGCCCGCGGAACAGACTTTGAAGTTAGAATGTAGTCCGGGTGTCATCGTCGGTAGAAAATAGTGCTATTTGCTGAGATTTACAGTGACTAAACAGTAGTGGTACACAACTGGGAGTGACTGATGAAGAGAGATCATAGAATTTCAACCGCACGGTACTTCAAATTAATGGCATATCAAATCAAAGGAATGATACATAATTTCTCGAACTGTGTTTTTGTATTTTCAGTTTATCTTTAAAGTATTAGAGGTTAATATGCAGAGATAGAACGTGGGAAGCATCTCCCGTCTATTTTTTCGTATTTATGGAATGAGTCCTTATAAGATTTACAGATTCATTACATTTCACTCGATTTTCTATTCTTTCCCAAAAATATTTACTGACACTTTCTAATTTTGTATACCGATCCTGTACTGCCCATGTTTGTATAGGAGGCAATTTTGAAAAAACGTTTCCGAAAAATCACTGTTTTTTCGCATAACAGACGTAGCTCCATAGAGCTTTCATACATCTTTCGAAAATCAACAATTATAAGTATTATGTGCTATAAGCTAAATCTACATTTGAATCACATTCTTTGTAGAGTCCAGACATGCCTGTCACGATAGTGTCTTATTACTTTGTGTTTCCTAATAGATGAATAGAAAGAAACCATTGGAACGCTGCTCATATAATTACTATTTTCTGTACACTGCACTGCGTTGAACAAAGAGAAGCAATTGTGTTTTGTAATGTTATAACTACCTAAATTTTTACATTTGAATCTTCAAGTAGATAATGGAACAATCATATCAGTAGTAAAATTAAAATAATATTGGTTCTTAGCATTATAACTCCACGGATTCGACATCGAATTATTCCACATACTCAGCATTTACTCATACCGTTGGTGTAAGTCACTCCACCATCTTTATGCGATTGATCGTGATATTGCCAACATTGCAGATTGCCTTTACAAATTCAATTGATTGAAAAACACGAACCTGTTGTTCTTATCATATCCCAGAGTATTCAGGAAATAGTACTATCATAAACTCGCAACAAATCCAGAGCACCTTTTCCAGACATTTCTCTAAATTTCTTCCAAACCTTTTTGATTTTTTCCGGTAACAACTGAAACTACCGACGGAGACATTTTGATTATTATCGAAAATATAAATCCTAACGCTACAGACAGAGCCACCTGGTGATAACGTCTAGCTATGCGAACAAATGTTCATTGAAACGATTGATTGTCCGCATAAATAGACGTAAGCGTTTTCCAAATGGAAAAAATATGTTTTAATCCGCAAAATCTCCTAGACCCTCTTTTTGCCGATAATATCCTTCAACTGGACAGATTATTTCATTGAAAATTTGCATGGTTGCGCTTGCAGGCAAAAAAATTGCGTTTTCCCAACCCTAATGGAGTTGGTGATTACGTCTCCTATGCAAACATGGGCAGTGTATCACTTTCCTAGATGATACAGGTCGGACTCGATTATATATAGTCGACCATTTTTTTTCAACAATTATTTTCAAATCCTATATATAATCGAATCTCAAGAAAACAATTTTTTCATTAATGTATGAAAGTCAAACATTAATAGAAAAATAGCTTTTTTGTGATTCGACTATGTATTGAATACGAAAATTAACGTTGAAAATGAATTTGCGATCTGACCTGTACTTTAATGAACAGTTACGCGTCGAATTAGTCGAAACACAGTCGAATGGTTTTCTAAGTATCGTACATATTGTCGCAGCTATTCCAAATTACATATTACATTATTTAAATTTAAGTTGAATTCAATTTGAAACACTGAAAGAAGAAAGAAGAAAGAAGAAAGAAGAAAGAAGAAAGAAGAAAGAAGAAAGAAGAAAGAAGAAAGAAGAAAGAAGAAAGAAGAAAGAAGAAAGAAGAAAGAAGAAAGAAGAAAGAAGAAAGAAGAAAGAAGAAAGAAGAAAGAAGAAAGAAGAAAGAAGAAAGAAGAAAGAAGAAAGAAGAAAGAAGAAAGAAGAAAGAAGAAAGAAGAAAGAAGAAAGAAGAAAGAAGAAAGAAGAAAGAAGAAAGAAGAAAGAAGAAAGAAGAAAGAAGAAAGAAGAAAGAAGAAAGAAGAAAGAAGAAAGAAGAAAGAAGAAAGAAGAAAGAAGAAAGAAGAAAGAAGAAAGAAGAAAGAAGAAAGAAGAAAGAAGAAAGAAGAAAGAAGAAAGAAGAAAGAAGAAAGAAGAAAGAAGAAAGAAGAAAGAAGAAAGAAGAAGCTTTAGGGGAGGAGGTGATGAACACCCTAAGGAATAAACCCTTTACGGCGTCCAAATTCGGCTACAACCCACGTTTTTCGAAGAATATTCTAGCCCCACCATACCCAACCCGCGGCCCGGCAAACTCTTCTGGTTTGGCCCATCTGCTTTATTTTAACGAAACCTCAAAAAATCATTACCTATATTCAGCCATTCCTTGCCAAACATATATAATGCTACTCAGATTTTCGTAAAAAGTGATAGTGGTTCCTTTTTAAAAAAATATTAAACCGCGCCGATTTTCATCAAATAAAATGAATTTTATTTTGGTAATTATAGATTGTAGTCTTTTTTTTTTATTGGTTTTCGTGGCTTTGGACTAGCATCTTTGGATAACATATCGTGATATCAGAGATGCTTTTATCGTCTTTGAGATATGATTTCCCTATCTTAACAGATGGTTCGAAAAACAAATTTCCCCCCTTTTTCCTCTACAAAAATTCAAAACTTTCGAACTGCTGGACCGATTCAGATGATCAACATATCAAATTGAAACTTATGAGTTTCTTTGAAGAAATATTATTTTTCGGTAAAAGATAGCGAGCGCTATATATTTTTATATTTTTACTGGAAAGCTTCGTTTTTTTTACATAATATATCCGAAAATCAGACAGGTATTATTTTTTTTTGTTTGCAAATTTCACATGTTTTGAGTCTTCGTTCAATATTCACATGTGACTAGACGTGATGCGACTAGAATCCAATCTTCCCGCAAGTCTGATATTTTTTCATAGAAGGATAGCTCATTGACTTAGTTATGATTTTTTGCAAAAAGTAATTTTTTGATAAAAGGAGAAAAATGATTTTTCGGACCACCGGATAGCTTTAAAAAATCATTTCTATAGAACGTGAAAAAGCAAGTCAGATATCGAGATATGTTATGTAAAATCAAATTTCAAGAAAAAATATGAAAAAAAACTGCGCCCTCTAGTCCAAAGCCATCAAAATAATAAAATACGATTACAAGCAATAATAACGAAAATAAAATCCATTTTATTTGCGAGCTCAATATTTTTCCATGATATATTGGCAATATATATGAAATTTTTCATATATATTGACTAGCTCATTGGCTTTGATTTGATATGTCGATCATCTAAATCGGTTCAGTGGTTCAAAATTTTAAAATTTTTTGAAAAAAGACATTTTTGGGAAATATTGGAAAAAAAATGATTTTTCGGACCAAGCTAAAATGGAAATGGGGAACCTAATAAAAAAATTAAAAAATACGGGTCTAATGTTTTGCGATGAAGAAAAAAAATTATCAATTTTGACGAAAATCTGAGAACCGTTATATCGGGTTGGGAAATATGAAAACAAAATCCAACTTTTTGGGAAGTATAATATTTGGCTTTAATTAGATATGTCGATCTTAAGAATCCGTTCAGTAACTCAAAAGTTATGAATTTAAAAAAAGTCATTTTTGGAAAAAAAAAAAAAAAAGAAAGGAAAAAGTTGATTCTTCGGACAACCCTAAATGGAATTGGGCACCCTAATAAAAATAAAATAAAACTGCCACTTTTCAGAAAAATCAGAGAACCACTATTTTGGTTTGACATGGAATGACTGTATTTGACGTAGGACTACGTCTTTTAGTAATGGTGCCAAATCAGAAAACAGGGCACGTTTTTATGAAACAGAAATAGCAAATTCGGTGTTCATTCTACGGACAATGTGGACCATCCGTTTTCAATTTATTAAGTCCATTTATGATGTATTAAGCTATTCGAAATTTCACAGCAATCACGGTTCATCTGTCATCCAGTTAGCGATCTGACGGCAACGAGACCTCCCAAATGTCCTTTCTAAAGACCGAGAGTTTGGTTCAATTTTTCAGATTGGACTTTTTCAAGGCTAGATGCGAATAATCTATGAAATTGTAGATCCTCTATAATTCAGAACATGATCATTATTATTCAAATTATCAACTTTCCCGCGGGTTGAGTACAGCTGGTCTAGACGGATAATTTTAAAATCGTGGAAATTCAAATCCACATCAGGAGAAAGCCAGGTTTCACAAATAGAAACTACGTCAAAATTCGGAGGCGATCTGGCGTAGTGGTAACATTCATGCCTCTCACGCTAAAGGTCACGAGTTCAATTCTCACTCCCGACATTCTTCCAAAAATGGAAGGGAAAGTGACGAACCAGCCAAATGAGTTGAAAGTCACTATAATACAGATAAAAAAAAACTCAGAATTTATTTCACTGAAAATTTCAGTGAATCTATTTTGGGTATAATACTTCTGCAGTTCCATTGAATAACTAGGGCATAGTCACGGTCTCGTTCGCTACCAGTGGTAATACCAGACACAATGGTTTTGTTCGATACATAGAAAGAATGGAAGATAGATATTGCACACAGTGAT
This sequence comes from Toxorhynchites rutilus septentrionalis, assembly GCF_029784135.1. Lineage (NCBI taxonomy): Eukaryota > Metazoa > Arthropoda > Insecta > Diptera > Culicidae > Toxorhynchites > Toxorhynchites rutilus. The sequence continues at coordinate 314,906,143 of NC_073745.1, read as the reverse complement.
GCAATTTTATCCGGTGGAGGCACCGCGCCGATTTTCATGCCGTCTGGTGAAGATTGCTTCTGTATGTTGCCCCCCATCATTTCTGCATCTGTACTGGGTTGTAAGTTTCCAATTTCGATAACGAGAGCTTTACGTTTGGGGTGTTAGGCAGTGTGGCCACATTTTAATCTGTACTGGGGACATGACACGATCATCTGAGCCGATTTAGACATTTAGTTTTGTTATTGTTATAATCAAAATTGGTTCACTCCACAGGTACCAAGGAATGACTCATAGTAAGAACATTAAAAACGAGTCATCGAAATCATCGAATTTTCATTTCATTTCAGGCATTCGATATTAGTCCGCTAATCACGCACATGTGTATTTTTACAACAGTGATGTTATCACGGAGCAATTTCACTTTTGGGACACGGTATCCGTTCTCCAGCTCCTGTAAATCCTCATCGTAGAGACCCAAAAACAATTCCATTATTACATTGATACTTGTTAGATTGGGAAAGTTTCTAGGATTTAACATCGCCAATCTGGAGGCTCGAATCTTTGAAATCGAGTCTCTTTCTCATCAGCTTGACCAGCCCCACGTATTATGAGTTTAACAATCATAGGAAACTGTACTTTTCTGTACTCTGGGACAAAAATCTATGGCAACCCTGGTGCTAGGATTTAAGTGTCAATACCACTTTAACGTCCGAACGAAGTGGTATGACAATAGTTTAGAGCATGCACTGATGGGCAGAAGTAAAGTGGAGGAAAAGTACTAAACAGGATCGGTTTGCATATCGTTATGTGGAGATCAGTTGTTAATGATTGAATCACACGGATGAGTTGTTGATTTTATGTTTTAGCAAATAAATAACGATTGTGGGGGAACCAACATGTAATCGCCTCGGGACGCACCGAGAAAAACTTTTGCGATACAGACTGAATGCGCTACGTGAATTGGCAATAAGTACACAAATCTCGTGTGTTTTTCTCGCGAGAACAAGAATGAACCATGAAGCACCCGGCTTTAATTGCTTCTACAAAACCACGCCAACGCGTCCTTTTCAGGGCCACCGAAACATTCGGCTGAAGAATTATTTTAAAAATTTCGATGCATTTTAAAAAAATTTCCGAAGTAATCAAAATAGAATTATTATTAAAATTTATGAATGGAATGCAGACATTTCTTTCTTTTTTTCTTGTTTCATCTTTTTTGGGATTGCACTCAAAAAAAAAAGTTCAAACGACGTAAACGGGGATCGAACCAAGGCCGGCTGGAATGCAAGGCTGTTTTATACGACCACGCTATCCACATAGCTAATGATGCTGTTGCGTAAATGCGTAACAATATTACACCTCATTACAAAATGAAGCTAGAAAGTGTTCTCTAAGATTAAAAAGGAGGAGGAAATGAGATCTATATCCATCTCGGTCTGGGTCGTGTACATATGTTGCAAAGTAATGACATTTTCTGATATTTTTAGGCTCATTTAATGTAATGAATCGGAATGAAAAACATGAGCTAAAAATCAATTTTGGGTGATGGATGATTTGGATGATTTGTAGAAGATATTAGGTCGGATATAAGAAATTTCAAGAGAAGTTCCATTTATACGATGTGCGTAAAATTATATTCGAATGGCTAATGTTTTATTTATTATTTTCAACAGTTTCATGTATAACAGGATGTCTCAATGAACTTCATATGTACTAAGAATTGGATAATCAAGAAGTATCAATTGATTTTGAGTTAAATTATCGAAATTTAAACACCGGTTCATTTTACCACCTCTGTTCATTTTAACTGCATTTCACTTACTAATATTTCCTAGAGAGCCACTCTGAAGCTAATACAACGGCATATGGATCAATACAGAAGCTCCTTCACTCCGTCTCATAATTATTCTTTGAAGACCTTGCACTCACATACGATCTGCGAATGGATGGATTTTCTTTGTAGTTAAGATTCAATTACTTTGTGTCAACTTCAGAGGAACCACCGGATGTGATAAAGCAATAAATTGCGTTTTTTCGCGCTGTTATTTGTTCTTCGTTCCCGTTGATCTCCGCTGTTCCGAGAGCTCGGAGAAGCTCTGCTTTTTGGGTGCTCGCGATACCATCGCAAAGTACGCACGTGATAATTAGGTTTGTCAATGTGTACTTACGGTGAAATTTACCAATTCAACATCGCCGTCATCCGTATCGCGAACTGTTTGAGCGACACATACGCAAACAGGCGCTCAAAGCCAGGGGGTTTAGGTCCACACGTCGGACGAATAAATCATGATTTTCCAACGTATTGCAAATGAGCCTGTCGTGTATCCTCTTTCTTAGTAATACACCCGGGGCGATGCTGTGCTCCCTTATGTATGGACCCCGCGCAGAGCAAGCGCAATGCTAGGTTCAATTTGTATTCTATGTTGTTTTCATTAAATTTGTTACAATAAAAGAACAAAAGCTGTAGCTTATTGTATTTGCTTTGGGGGAAGGCGAACGTGTGTGTGTGTATCGGGAATGAGATATCATAAAAAATACCCAGTTTAAACCTATAGCCTTGCGAGCACGAAGCGTCAGGAAAAAATCATCCGTCTCACAAACAAATAATGAAGCATTTGCGTGTCTTGACGGTAATGAGCAGAGGATGACTTGTTGGTTAAACAGCAGGGCAAGACAAAACGCGATGAAATGATTCAGATATATTGTGGGCTGATGTGCTTGAACAAATACGAACTGCTAGAAAAAGGATACCCAAATGTAGAATAAACCAGCGAACAGCTGTTTCTTGGTGTTTATAATTTGAAGTGAATGTTGAGCCTTTGTTTTGTTGTTCTTACGGAGAGACATGTTTTTCCCCCGAAGTAAGAGGATGGAAACTAAAGAAAAAAATCGGTTCTTCACCCCACAGCTAAGAATTTCCTCGCGAATATTGAGTTAGTTTGCGAATGGGTCAGAAAAAAACACAATGTTAAGCTTGGTGTGGATATCCCTATGATATAGTTTCCAATGAAAAGAATACAACTAATAGGTACCGAGCTCATACTCTGTAGTTAACCTGGTCCTATCAATGTTTCTAAGCAGTTACATAAATTTTATTCAACAGCTATTTTTCCCAATAATCAAGAGGTTAGGCCAGTGGTTTTCAACCTTTTTTACTCCATTCCCCCGTTTACGAAAATTAATCCCAGTGCCTCCACCCTATCAGTATTTTGTAAGAAAGTCTGTAGTATATCAGTAAAATAATGAATTAATATAAACGGATTTCAAGTTAGATTCGCAACAAATTCGATTTTATACTTGTATCTAATCACAAAAAAGGTATATAAAGTTTGGCAAGTCAATATGACACCTGCAACTGAATTTCCGCCAAAATCGTAATTCTTGAGAACGTTTTCGAAAATCACATCTCATGTCATCTTCGATATCCACTCTGTTACGGTGTTTTGTTTCCATCAGCAGCATAGTAGGAAATCCAGATTCACATAAATACTATGCAAAAGACAGCAACACTTGTAACGCTTATACCGCGTATCAGAATAATGATCGATCATCTATCGACGAGTTTGTTCTGAAATTGATCCGAAACTTTCGTCACGACCAGTCGGAAATCTTGGAAAAAATTGTTTTAAGTTAAACTTGTTGTAAAAAGTATTGACAAATGCTGTACAGTTTCCTTTTATATGGCCTTCTGTACTGTTTCGTCGTCTGTTCCATCATCACTGACGAAAGTCTTTCAAACATTGCAAAGTGCTTAAGCCCCGTAGTCCGACCCTTATGCAACAATAATAATAAATAGAATAATTCTTTCAACTAGTCGCGAATGATTTTCACTCCGAAAGTTGGAGCTAAGAGATATGTTGGCATAAAAAGTACAGTAAGTTAGTTATAAAGCGATATGCTGAGGCACCACTCAGTGTTGCATTGGAGTCGGTTTTGACCAGTAATTGGACATTTGCGACTGGTGGCGACTTTCAATGTGGGGCCATAATTTGGGCCCCGAACTCAATGTTTACAAAAAATGTCCAACTAGAGGTAAAAATGTCTAATTAAACGTGTTGCATCACAGATCTGTTCAAGTAGCTTAATGTCGATGTAGATGTAAATTACTGTATAACCAAATCAAAACAAAAGCCGAGACACAAAGCCCAGAAAAAACCAAACGAGCCGTCCGTCTCCGTCAATTATTCTTTTCTAAAAACCCTGCCGGTCGTTTTCGTTGAACGTATGCTGACGGGTCGTTACGTTGCTGGTGTATGTGAATGTTTTCATTAGAATTGCATGGTAGAATCATTGACGTATCGTAACGTGACGGGACGTGAACGTGACGTGTATGTTGTATGTGAATCGCACTTTATACGACGACGATGCGTCTTATGTGCGATTCACATAGAACGTTACGGAAAAGAATGTCTACGTTCCGCCAACGTCTCCACCAATTCACACATGCAATCAATGCTTGCACCAACACCGTAACGTCAAATGTCAAACGAATGATCTATTCAATGTTATTCATGGTGTCGCCATCTACAACAATTTTGAATTGCAATGCCCTCTTTCAAATCAGCATGCCTAGAATCAGTCCTAAATTTAGAAAAAATCAGTGAAAATCATTGAACTATATTATTTAAATGCCTAAAACCTGTAGTCCCGACCCTTTTTTATCAATAATAATATATATACTGTTTTTCTCAGCTAATCGTGAATTGATTTTGACTGAGAAATTTGAAACTGGGAAATATGTTGGCATAAAAAATGCAGCCAAAATCGAAACAAAAGCCGATACACAAAGCCCACACAAAAACCCAACGAGCCGTCCGTCTCCGTCAATTATTCTTTTCTACAAATCCTGCCGGTCGTTTTCGTTGAACGTATGCTGACGGCTCGTTACGTTGCCGGTGTATGTGAATGTTTTCATATGAATTGCTAGGTAGAATAACTGATGTAACGGAACGTGACGGGGCGTGAACGTGACGTGGATGTTGTATGTGAATCGCACTTTATTCTCAGCACTCACGCATTCATGTTTTGGGGCACCCATTGGTTAACTGTGACTTAAAGCTTTAGTTAGAGATTATTCCACGTAGAATGCAACCAACCGTTGATTTATATACTGATGGGATGATATTGATCAAGATCTCATGATAATCAGGTGATGGTTATCCTTATCTTGCCTTGAAAAATGCTAAGCAGAGAATCAATCAATGGATAGTCTTGGATTGGTACAATATCCACAAAGAACATATTAAAAAGTTTCGACTTCCAAATAAGACAACTGATTCAGGAACTATAGAAACCCATCGTACATAATAAACAACTGAAACAACGATGCGAGATCAGCTAGATCATTTGGTGGAGTTTCACAGATACAGCCCGATCTACTGGAAGATTTAGACAAGGGATGATCGAGATACGAAGTGTCAAGAACTGTTTAACATGAATAGTTTAACTTCTGTAAAATACAAAAGTATTTGTGAACTGTGAGCCTCTTGAGATCGGTGTTTATAAAATTCGTGAAAGTTTTTGAGTCCTATAATGAGATCAACTCCGGTCAAACCTCAGATTATACCTTGTTTCGAATATATATTTTTTGGTAACCACAACCCGTACTGTTGCATATTATCTTTGTAACTAGGCGGAATATCGAACTGCGTGTTTTCTCGACATTGATTGGTCGGGGTTCTGCCGGTTCTTGGTTCTGCGAACCAAGCGCCAAAAACATTATTTTGAGATATTTCATTTTGAAGTTCGGGCGCCCACTAATCCGTGGCTGATCAAATCTATTATCATATCGCTCAAGTGTTACAAGCAGGATATCTTCAAAGCACTGAGACTATGAATGTCTGTAAAATAACACAGCTTCATTAAGAATTCGTGGTTTACAGGAGGTACATATTTAATCAGATGTTGTATGTCATAGTATTTCGCACGAAAAATGCTGTGCTCATTTTGATGTAAATGCTCCATTTTGGTTTGACTAAAGAAGGAGAAGGACCTCCTCATCTCTTCCTCAAGTATAACTCAAAGAATGGATCATCTGGGCCGTGACTATACTTAAAAATAAGTATTCCAGGTTTGGATTCCACCACAAAAATGACTTCCATACTCAGCCATTTCACATTGTTTTCGTTCTTATCATTTTTTCTATTGATAATTAACGTTTGCAACACTTATCCACTGATCCACATCGGAATCCCTCCTCCTCGTGTATGGTTTGCCTGCATTTCTATTACGCTTACATGGTTTTTTCTTTGTTGTTCTAAAATATTATGATCGAAGATAATTTTGAAAAAATGTTCAACCAAGTCAATAAATGTCACCTACAGTATTATTGTCCCATAAATTTCTATGGACAGAGAAATTGAGAAAGACTTGGTTATTTTAATATTGGTTATAGAATAAAGTCTTTCTCAATAACATCCTCTCTTTCATGTTTTGAGCACACATCTTTGTTAATTTCGGATTCGGAATCTTTAATAAGGCAAAAACAAAATGATGTAGCTGCTGGGCACGCAAAACTTCATTATCTTTGAAGTCAGAGCGAACCAAGTACATGATAACTATTAATAAAATATTATTACACAACGCATTAGTATTTTGTAACGGTTTTTGAGTAATTTGATATATAGTATATATTCATTACCAAAATCGAAAAATCGAAAAATGAAAATAGTTTAGAAAAACTTAAGATTCTTCGTCGTTTTTTTTTATCCCATTTATTTATTTAAGGCTCATTAGTATTTTAGCTGTAACAGAGCCGAATTTTAATCGTGTACATGTCACATGGTTATCATATCTATAATTAGCACATTACACAGTTGCCATTCGCCAGTATTCCTTCTATACCATTACATATGGTACATTCACACAGTAGCCATTTAGGCGTAAGGGTATTCTTTCTGTTCTTCCATTATCCAGTTGGACCACCGGACAGCGGAGACAGTTGTTTGATCATTGTTGAGTTATTTATAGAACAGTAGCCCGATGTGTCTGGCAGAGCAGAGCAGTTGTATGGATGAATCGATCTTATTTCGACCGTGGATCGATCTCCATCGCTGATGATTGTTGCGTGGACGTAGCTATTCTGTAACAACACAAAGATGGTCTATGAGGGCCCTGAGTTTTGAACTCACGATCGATCGCTTACTAAGCGAACGCGCAACCAATGTGGCTACGGATACCCCCCTTCTTCGTCGTTGATCAGGATGTAATCAATATCAACATTGTTTTGATAATCGGGAACCAGCTTCACGAAGAATTCATGGTTTACAGAATGTACATTAGGGTGGCAGCGAAAATGGTCATGTCAAATTTCAAAAATCGACCATGTACATTTTGTTTATTGGCCCAAACAAATGACCTGTGCAAAACTTCAGCTGAATCGGACATGATTTAGCCGGGCCTCAAAGTACTCAAGGTTTTAATTTTTATCCACGAAAATCTTCCAAGGGGGAGTAAAGGAAATTTGGAAAATCGAAATTTTTTTTCGATGCCAATGCAACGCCCCTACAAGAAGTAAGCATAACTGTGATGCCCTCCTTTCATAATGTCGAAATGATCATTAGCAATTAGTTTCAGCCATTAGTAATAACAAAACAAAAACAATGAATCACACCGGCATGATCCTTCGTTTGGATTATCGTTATGAGTCATAATGAAAATATTAATTTTACGATAGGCTCGAGTTTTAACATAAGATAATTGTTCGATGAACGAATGCAGAGCCATCTGTATGAAATGATCGACATCGTTTGCAAGAAAATTTATAACCTTCAAGCTCCAAAAAAACACGACAAAATCAATCGAAGTAACCAGGAAATAAAAATTTTCAGTTCCGCCAATTAACATCTATAAAAGGCTGTTGAATCGTATACGGGGTCTCTTTTTGCCGTTCGGTTTTGACCGATGAAGTCCAGCTGCTGGGAGTGAACCTGAAAAATAATTCGTGAAATAGTTTTATTGAAGTACTGAATTGTGAATTGTTAAATAGAAATGTGATGTGAAATTATGGAGAAATAAAATTAGTTTACTTATCTGCATCGCGTCACCATTCCGAAAAGCGCTACTTGATAGGAAACCTGCCTTACTTACCCTCAAAGTTGCTGCCCAGTGATCCTGCCCTCTTTTGCTATCGACAATAATAAAAGGCCATAAATGTTACAAGAGCCACATAGGACGACCGGATGCAGGTCTCAATACTGGATATAAACAAAGATAGGGAAAACCCGATGCCCTATCACTTTACACATGTATTCGCTTATTTAGGTTTTACTTCACACCGTTAGATAAAACTCAGAATCAGGTAGAAGGAAATAGGCTAATGGTAAGTTTCATCTTTTGAATTCGGAAAAAATAAAGGAGTCGGTGCGTAGCTATTAAGAAAGAACCACGCGTGTTCTATATTCTTAAAAGAGAGCCAATGCACCAAATGACTTAAAAATGCATGAAACGTAAAGATCTGGTGTCATCTCGAAAAAAAAAATTGGCCGAAAATCGACCAACTACTGGACCGATTCAGATGATCGATATATCAAATTTGAGCGAATAAGCTAATCTTTTGTGGAAAAATATCTCTCGCAAACTCGTTAGAAAATTGGATTTTGCTTTCGTAATTATCGATTGTGTTCGTTTTTTATAGCTTACATGGTTTCGGGACTAAGGGCGCTATACATTTTTATATTTTTTTTCTTGAAAGCTTAGTATTTTTACATAACATACCCAAAAATCAGAGGTGTGTTTTTTTATCGTTTTTGAGTTATTATATTTCAAAGTTAACATGATTTAGTCTTCGTTCGATATTCCTATGAAGAAGAAAAGACTAGCCCATTGACTTCAATTTAATATGTCGATTATCCAAATCTGTTAGGTAGCTCAAAAGTTATGAATTTTTGAAAAACGTCATTTTTGGAAAAAAGGGAAACATGATTTTTAGACCATCGATAAACTTTGAAAAATTATAATTCAAAATAAAAAAAAACACATTTCTGATTTTAGGACATGTTATGCTTTCAAGAAAAAATATAAAAAAATATAGCGCCCTTGGTCTCGAGACCATGAAAACTATAAAAAACAAATAGGGTAAATGATCTTGGTTTGTCCGATTTGGGGTGTTTTTACGCAACTAGTGAATGCAAATAGATTTTTCTTCATGAAAATCACACATAATCGATACGAGTTTAGGTTTGTTTGTCTCTAGTTGCTAATACTACCAGAAGGTGTTGAAATTATTCAAATTTTCATGTTTTTTTAACGATTTTCCTTAAAGAGGAATTATGATCATGGTCTGACCACCTCTGATCATGGTTTGTCCATAAAATGATCATGGTTTGTCCGATTTTAGAAATCACCATTTTTGAATGAAAACATTCGAATTCTCAAGTAGATGTTGCATTTATCATTGCTTGAGTTTACTGTCATCATATTGATCTATTCATAATTTAGGCTTTCTTCAGAATATTGCCTTTTCTTGGGCATTTTAAAGGTGTTACCCTTAACACACTCAACACCGAAAAACTTTATCTCGGTTACGCGCGAAGGACACAACAAGCAAACTGCCAAGCGGTTGCCATAGAAATCATGTGGACAAAATAACATTATTGAATTGGACAACTAATGATCAGAATTGAGTTCATCAAAATGCGTTATTTTAATGGTTGCAATATAAATCTAAATCTATGTAAATCTGATACAAATCATGTGCAAGCATGATGTTTACAATATTTGTAAGTGTTATAATCCAGAAAAGGTCTGAACACGTGCCAAATAATCATCTGGTGATCGATTAAAAGTTAGCTCGAATGGGAGGCGCATTGACACAAATAGAAGGTGTATTTTATATTCCTTTAAAACATCTGATTCCGTGAAAATATACTATAAAACTAATGTAAATCATGAAAAAATCAATTTTATTCATATGTTTTGAAACATTCGAATACCTTATTTGACACAGGAGCGCTGAATTAGAGCATTCAAAAAAGTGGGCAAACCATGTTCAAACCAAAATCATTTACCTTACGTATTATGAAAAAAAATCAAATTTTTCAAATTTGTAGATGTAGTATTTTCTCAAAAAATACCAGCTAACTGGTTTAATTTGATATGTCGATCATCTGAATCGATCCAGTAGTTCAAAAGTTATGGTTTTTTGAAAAAAAAAATGTCATTTTTGGGAAAAAATGAAAAAAAATTAATTTTGGACCACCCTAAAATGGAAATGGTCACCCTAACAAAAAATAAAAAATACGGGTCTGATATTTTGCGATGAAGAATAAAACTACCACTTTTCACGGAAATCGGAGAACCACTAAATCGGGTTGGCATGGAATGGCTGTATAATCGAATCAGTATATAATCGAGTTCGACCTGTCACTTCAGGACCCCGGTTTTGTTATTGTGGTTTTAGTTGAAAACCTGGCTAAGAAAATCAATTTTACTCTCGTTGGTTTGCACCTGGGACCTGCGTTTTGTAAGGAAAGCGCTCGCAAACATTTGTTAAAAAATGGTCTTTTTATATAGTTGCTCCAGAATTGGATTGTCCTTGTACCTCAATTTGTGAACTATCGCCGTATTTGCCGGAAAATAGTGGATCAAATATTTTCTTTCGAAATTCGATTCATGCGTCGAAACCTGATACAAATTACGAACACTACTTTAACGCTAATTTTAATACAGATTTCAGCATGAAGGTTTTTTTTTACAATTTATAGCAGATTCGTAACGAGATTCTTACCGAATGAACATATATACAGCAAACAAAATAGTTTTAACTAAAAAAATTTAAAAATTCACGATGCTTGTTTTCTACGGAATTTTCTACATTTTATCACTGGTTTTCGAAAGTCACTTTTTTTGTAAATGTTTAGTATTATAAATTATAGGCAGTATCGATAACTGGAAATTAATTTCAATATGAAGCCTATATACAAGAGTATGTTAGGGTTTTCATTATGCAATTATTTATAACATTAAAGTTTAGTAAATTTACATTTAAAATGAAGTGTTCGGAATTTGAATCAAGTTTCTATGTATGATTCAAATTCCGAACACTACTTCAATACTAATCATAAGGAATACTTCTGCCCAAAATATAATTTTTTTCATCCATTTATTATAGTCCCTTACCTTTTCTAGCACTTAATATGAAAACAGCAAACAAAATAGTTGAAACAACTGCAAAAACACTTTTTGCAAATTCTATATATTATAAATTAAAGGCTGTATCGATACCTGTAAATGATGTGAAAATGTAGCCTAAAACCCAAAGAATTTCAAGGCTCTCATTATTCAACTATTTATAACATTGAAGTTCAGTAAATTTACATTCAAAATGAAGTGTTCGGAATTTGAAACAAGCAAAGAAACTTGATTCAAATTCCGAACACTACTTCAATACTAGTTTTAATGAATATTTCTGCATAAAATATCATTTTTTTCATCCATTTCTTGTAGATTCTCACCTTTTCTAGCACTTAACATATTGCGGACCGCTCACGTGAGGGTTAAATCCTTGGTTTGCCAAGAATCTAACAATGCCTACCGATGGCTCGCCTTCATCTTATCCACACCGAAGGAAACGATCTCATTCGTGGAATCCGAACAAAATAAGCGTACAAGTTTGCCCCAAAACGTGCGGTCCTTAATATGTTAACATGAAAAAAAGCAAACAAAAAATTGAAAGAACTACAAAAACTGAAAAATTAACGACGGTTGTTGTTACGCAATTTGCTAACGCAAGCATTTTATCTTTGGTTTTGACTGTCGCTTTTTTCCAAATGTTTGATATTTTAGTGTAGTTAATTTACATTTAAAAATGAAGTGTTCGGAATTTGAGACTGTTCGGAATATGAGACAAAACGGTACTTGGTTCGTTATGGCGGAACGTGATTTTGAAAAATTCAGATCAGTCCTTTCAACATTATTTTACACTTCAGGACAGCCCTTTGATTATGTTACTTAACAGATCCCAACGACAACTGTTCCCAGAAGCTGTCCGAAACAGAAAAATCTGATAAAGATTCGGACGAATAGGAAAAACTGCCCTTTTGAAAAAAAAACGATCTCCATCATCCGATGCCATGTTCTTTTCCGTAGCCTGCTACACATAATTTTCGTTGTGGAGCCGTTGTCAGCTGTCTGAATGACACGGTTATTTATTGTCGATAGATTATCAATTTCTGCTTCCAGTGGTGTAAGTAAACCAATTTTGAAAAAAAAATGGCGCTTGGTTCGTTCTGACAGATCCCCGACCAATTGTCATTCAAAAAAATATATAACTATATTACTTACATAACTTGTTTAAAATCATATAAGACAACAAATAATAATAGGGTGTATTTGGAGCAACGTGGAAAATCATTAAATCTTTGATAATCAGGTAATGGTGAATGAATTTGATTGTCAACATATGACGAAAATATCCAAAACACAGCAATCATATATCGAACTAATATGGCTCTTTTTCTACCTTCCAGGAACTCGAGGACCTCTCACCGACCAAATCACCGAAAACCTCCCCGAAGCCCCGCACTGCCCCCGTTGCCTCGAGTACTCGCTTTCCATTCGATCAACCTGGCACACCAGCCACGGGTCGCATATCCTCAAAGTCCAACATCCACGAGACGATGTTCAACTTTGACGACTCACCGAATCCAGTTCGTCGCATGCCACCCAAGGTATCACCGGCCGTTGAACACACCACTCCGGAGCATGCCCACGGGAAAGAGGCCAACAAGGAGAACCGTCCAAAAGTGGTCGAAATGAGCGGCACGCCAACCAAGCGCATCAGTCCGTACAAATCACGAAAGGATCGTTTCATGCAGCAACAACAACAGCAGCACAAAAGTGGAAAGGCGTTGAACTCGGCTCCGGCTGTCAGCTGTAGCAAAGGTCAAAACTACGACCCAAATATGACCATGTTTCCGTTCGATCGCGAAGCCATCGATTACGAGCGAATTCAGCGGGAATGTTTCGCGGTGGAGGAGGAGTTTCCCATCGAGCGGGATCGTGACGATTACTGCGAGTCACCTTCGAGGGGAGTGATGGAATCGGAAATATTCAGCGATCACTATTCCATTTTCCAACAGTACACCTATCTCACGCAACAAGAGCGAGATGTTCTGGAGCGAACCTCCTCCAAGCGAAACAAAAAGGATCGAATCGATGCGTTTTCGCCAAAGAAGAAAGCACAAAACCAGCAACCACTTTCGCCCCAACGGTTGTCCAAGTTCGATCAGATCGCGACGAAGTTCGACATGATGCCATCAAAGTTTGACAGTTCGACGAAAGGACGCACGAAAATGGGCGGTGGGCTTCCCGATCTTCGCGTTGACTATTTCGCCGAAACCTCCTGCTGTTCTTCCCTAGGCGATGATCTGACGACGACGACGGCGGTGGTGGCGGGTTCCTCCGTCGACGGAAAAACGCATGCGTCGAACGCTTCGGCTTGCGCTGGACTGCGTTCGGTCGAAGTCGTTGGAGCAGGCGCGTTGGCGACCGGCGCTATAAATGTTACTCCCAACCCAATGGACGGCGCAGTTTGTACGCAACCTCGGGCGACAATAGTCGTACAGCAAGTACGTAGTTTTGTCCCTTTTACCTACCCGTTTGAGTTATGTTTTTGTTGATCGCGTCTGGCCTTTGAGTTTCCGGTATCTGCTTTCGAGTTACTCCATCTTTCCGGCGAGTTCGCGGGTCTTTGAAGTGGTGAGACAGGAAGAGTCGTTCGATTTGCGTTTGTAGAATATCTTCATTAATTATGTCATGTGGAAATAACAAAAAAGAAGATCGCATATGTTTGAAAAACCGAGGTGTGCATCCAACCGGGAGTGGTATCTAGTTACGAAATCGGTGCTGGATAGTGATCGCATCCGAATTAGACACAAGAAAGGAGAAAACACGAATAAATCACGGCAGCGGGAATATATAGAAGGTGTTTATTTACAGTTTGGTCGTGCCATTTCTCATTCCGCTCCGGGAATGGTGAGATTCCTCAAAGTGTGATTATTTTTATGAGCGTTTCCAGCACCGCCGCCACAGCTCGTGAAGAAAGTCGTTTTTCGTGGGGAACCGCCGGCTGCAAATTAGTTTGGTTCTGTATGTTTTCTAATGTTCCGGTGGGGAGAAGAGCCAGACGTGTGGGTTCTCCGTCCGGGCCGCAAAAGTGCCAGGCCTCTGTGTTAACGGTTATCGTTGGACCACGCGGCAAATGAATTTGCCAGACGCGTGCGTTTTAATTGTGGATAGTGTATGTTCCTTGGTGTTTCCGGCGTGTGAATGAGGCGGCATGTGTTTCGCGTAAAATAAACGTGTTTTTGATAAATTATAGTTGATCGCTGGATGTCAGATACATTTCCGCGTCAACAGCACCGACTGGGGGAGAACATGAACCGGCTGTTCAAGAAAGTGACAACATTTCTGGATGCGATGGTATGAATCAGTTTTGATGTCATATTAAAGGTAGAGGGTGTTACGGGTTCGCAATCGAGAACCAATCGAAAGTTTTTGGTTGCCAAATGAATGAAATTCCGAGGTTTACTCTGCAGAATTCAGTTGTGCGTTTAGTCTGTCACTAGAACTCGATATTTTCACGAACAAGCAATAGAACAATTCAATTGCATAGAATGGTTTTTAACATGATAATATGGTTCGATTTATATAAGAAAGTAAACTGATTTTATGTCACAGAATAACAGATCGACACATTTATGCTTCTGATCTTGATTTATGGCTCAAACATGACTAAAAAAAAATTATTCATTTATAATTTTGTTTCCTCTGCAATCACTTCCTTCGAAAAATAGTAATTAATTGTGCCTCCCTAAATTGGCCATTGAAAATGTACACAGTTTGTAACACATAATACTTTCATCGTTGGATTCAATAAATCGTCATTGAAACCTTGAGGTCTTTTTTTGTGAAAATGAATCTGTCATTTTTCAATTTCATGAGAAGAGGATCAAACGGAATAAATCATTCCGATTTTGTTCAAACCATGTATACTTTCTCATTATCGACAAATTTGGTGTTCTTCATTTCTCTCAAGCATCTGAATTTTTTTTTTCTTGATTATGACTTATATAATTTTTCCTCAAAACAACGCGCAAGGGAATGTAAAAAATACATGTGTTAAGCATTCTTCGATGCTGTTGTTTCTTTTGATTTTTAAAACTCCAGCATAGAACATGACAAATAAGGCACATTTTGTCATTTTTAAACGGTTTTAGCTTGCCCTGTTTGTATGTTTGTAACATGTCTGTAGTGCTGTTCCACATCAATAGAAATTTGACCCTCTTCTTGTTGACCGAGTGATCTGGAATTTGGAACACACCTTTATTTTGCAGTCACTTTAAAACTGCGTATTTCATGATCTTGAAAATCCAAGATGGCTACAAAATGGCGGATCACATATTTTCTCAAAACCTCATCGAAATGAGTTTTCCAAAACCCCATCAACATGGGTATCAGATGAAAGAGCTTGACTAGTAGAACACAGTTATTTATGAAAAATGCAAATCCAAAATGGCTGCCTCCACAAAATGGCACAATATATATTAACATAGTAACATCAAACGCGCAGATAATGTACTAAAAGTTAGAAAATAATTAGGCAAGTGACAGTTAGCAGTTATCATTCCCCTTTCCTTCATTAATCAAGAACATTGATGAGACTAAAATAAAATCGTGGGGCAGGTTGGATTTCCGCATTTAATGGTTTCATCATATACCCCGCGATTTTATTCTAGTCTCATCAATGTCCTTGATTAATGAAGGAAGGGGTATGTTAACTGCTAACTGCTACTTGCCTTCTTATTTTCTCGCTTTTGTTACATTATCTGTATGTTTAATGTTATTATGTTTAATCAAAAAGAAACCGTTTTACTTAAAAAGTTATTTTTACTTATATTATTATTTCATCTAAATAGATTTCATTTGCTGTATGAATATCAAAAATCGTTCAAACTGTTCAAAAGTTACCAAATTTGAAAAATAGGAGGATGACCAGATGGAACAAGGTATAACATAGCAGGGCAGCACCGGCTTTTTTTAATAATTTTCGTCGTAGGTTATGTCTGTCAATAAGAGTGGTAAATAATAAAATACATCCATACCATGTCAAACCGATATAGTGATTCTTAGATTTTGTGGTAGTGTTGTTCCTTATCGCAAAATATATAAAATACCCGGTTTATTACTCATTATTACTCATTAATGGGTCATTAGGGTGCCTATTTCCATTTTAGGGTGGTCCGAAAAATCTTTTTTCACCTTTTTTTTTTCCAAAAATGATTTTTTTAAATATACAGGTCAGACTCGATTATCCGGAGTATTGACTTATTTTTCACTCCGGATAATCGAGTCATAAAAAAACCAATTTTTTCTCGGTAAACGTAAATGAATTGCACTTGTTTATTAAACGATTTTATTCAGGTTGACCCGTTTGTATGTTTGTGACTTTATAATTTTGTAACATTGTCTGTAGCGCTGAACCACATTAATAAAAATTTAACCCCTTTCTTGTTGACCGTTTGATCTGAAATTTGGAACATATCTTTATCTCTGGTGTCATTATAAAACTGCGCATTCCATGATCTTGAAAATCCAAGATGGCGGCAGCTACAAAATGGCGGATTATGTACACATTTTCTCAAAATTCCCAAAATCCCATCAATATGGGTATCGAATGTATATCAAATGAAAGGAATTGACTAGTAGAACATAGTTATTTATGAAAAAAGCAAATCCAAAATGGCCGCCACCACAAAATGGTGCCATATACATTTTTTTCAAAACCTCATCAATATGGGTATCAAAAGAAAGTTCTCGACTACTAGAACATAGCAGATAATGAAAAATCCATTTCCAAGATGGCCGCAGTCCCCAAACAACTAATTACTTTTTAAATTGTTTCATTCAGCTTGACCTGTTTCTATGTATGTTTGAATGTGTGTAGGGTTGTCCCACATTAATAGAAAATTGACCCCGTTCCCGTTGACTGATTGATCTGAAATTCGGAATTATATCAATCATTATAAAACTGTGTATTTCATCATCTTGCAAAATTCAATTTGGCGGTCGTTGAACAATGGCTGAATTGGCTTGGAGAACAAACACGAAACATAATAAACAACATAAATTCAAAAAGGTCGCCGCCACTAAATGGTCGACTATGTATTTTTTGCAATTCCTTCAATATCGGTATCAAATGAAATGATTTGACTAATAGAATACAGTACATCATGAAAATATTCCGAAGAAAATTAGGTATTTTGGGTTTACATTTTTTTATAAATAACTGTGTCAAGCCCTTTCATTTGATACCGATATTGATGAGGTTCTGAGATGTAATCAGCCATTTTGTAGTGGCCGCCATCTTGGATTTGCATTTTTCATAAATAACTGTATTCTACTAGTCAAGCCCTTCTATTTGATACACATTCTGAGAAAATATGAAATCCGTCATTTTGTAGTGGCCACCATCTTGGATTTGCATTATTCACAAACAACTGTGTTCTACTAGTGGAAAGGGCTTTAGCTATTCAATATGGAATTATTATACAAATTATTCAAAATTTTCGAAAATGAAAAATAAAATACTCCGGATAATCGAGTCTAAAACTCCGGATAGTCGAATCCCGGATAATCGAGTCCGACCTGTATAACTTTTGAAATAATGGACCGATTCAGAAAATCGACATATCAAATTGAACTCAATGAGATAGATGAGATAATGTTAACGTTAATAACTATTTCTGTTGCGAAAGGATATTGTTTTTTACTAAACCACCAAAAACCAAATCATTTCAGCATCACAAAAACTTAACTTAAATAATAAACTGCTGTTTATACAATTTCGCTGCATTTTCAAATGATGTCCGAAATGATAAACAAGCAGATTGAATAACATTAATTCGTAGTCCTCCGTCAAACATGCGGTCGTGTCCTAGATCTCTTCTATTTTTTTTCTTCATCAATCAACGATATTTGCTAGCTTCAGATATCGTTGTTCGAAAAGTTCGTAGGAACAAAATCCACAAATTGTAACACAAAAAAATTGTGGTTGCATGAAACTTCTGAAATTTCGAATAAGGTATGTCAGATGTCAAAAACATCAAAAATGACAATCGATGTTCCGATTTAGGGCTGTCTTTTTTCTATCATATTTTCTGTATCAAACATTTATTCCATGTAACGGAGAAACATGTTATTTGCAAGCGGTGGGAAAATCTTGAACTAAAATTGTGTTTGAAAATAATCTGATATTATAATGACGACTTTTGGTAGAAGTACTAGGAATTTTATAGTAAAAGGTAATTTAAAAAGGGTCGATTAGGAGATCAATTAATGAACAGTTTTACGATTGGACTCATGAACGTGCGCTTAGTAAATTGTTAACAAAAAAAATTGGGCAGGACGAAGTTTAACAGGTCAACTTGTTTTGTATAAAAAAAAACATTGAAAAACACTTTTGTTGTAAAACATTCAGCCGATTATTTTGAAAAACAGTATATTGAATTGTAATAAACTACATTCAAGTTTTGGGAAACACATGTTTTTAAAGATACAATTGAAATTCTTCTCAACATGTCTGTATCACCGTAGTTTTATGTCCGATAGAGTAAAAATCGTGCAAAGTATGGCTTGAACAGTTCGCTCACTAGGTTGATTCTATAATAATAATAAAAATAATACTAGTTGATCATTAACAGTTGATCGTTGGTTGTCCGAAAACGATTGGCCGAAAATTACAATAAAAAGTTGAACAATTTGCTTTGATAACAACTTTGGGCGGTCATTTGCAGTACAAATTCTGTTTTCACAAGAAATTGACCTGCCTCAAGAAAACGTATACCACCTGTACAGTTCAACGTCCAGAAAATATTGCCCAGGCATGTTGCTCCGATACGCCAAATAGAAAGAAACAGCCTGTATTCTTCCCCAGCAAATTATCCATTAACCTCATTCTGTACCGGAACTTTGCGCTCAGAGTGAGAACTGACGGATGGTGCGGGCATAGTTGTTTAACGGCCGGAGAAATACGCACATAACAACGTGATTACGTGTATTGAAATCTGCCAAATTGTTGCGCAAAAACAGACCAAAATTTAAACACATAAATCACTACAAGCAACTTTCTTATTTCAATTCCATCAGTTTACGTCGTGACCCTTCAGAGTTTTCGATTCCGCAATCTGGATCCCGACAACCTTCCGGGTAGATCGAATATTGCTTCGATTGAACTAAATCGAATTCCAACCTTTCATCGTTGAGAACCTTTGCATATCGTTATTTAGCGAGAAACCGGCGAGTTTCAGAATGCAATTACAGTGTTCCTGGGAATCAGTCTTTTTCATCGTCGTTCCGTCGTTACGCCTCCCTGGTGCGGAAATACCTAAAGCTATAATCGTTCCTTCGAAGTACAGAAAAAAAACTCTCGCGCACATCGGAATCGGAAGTTGCTGGCAAACGCAAAATCACCACACGAAAATCCGTTTACACCGAACTCGTACGAAAACAGAGAGAGAGGAAAAAAACGCGATACCCGACCATGATTTATAGGGTGCAAAAAACACGAAATGAAATAGATTTGCACCCACAACACAACATCAACAACAACCGCACTTTCAACTCGCCTGTCGACCGCCATCCGATTACCGTTTACGTCACCGGCTGCCAGTCATAGTGCACACCCACATACATTCGTGCACACATACACAGCATCATTTTCCAACCAATTTTCCCCACCCGCTTCTGATTGACCGATCAATCCGATGTCGGTCTTCGCGGAAAAGTTGAAACAAACGCAGCGTGCTGCCAAATTGTTACTAGTGACGGTTAAAATAGCAAAACAAAGCGACGGAAGACAAAAAAATCCTTTTTTTTCCTGCGTGTTAATTCTTTTTTACGTTCCACGACCAAAGCGAAAAACGAAGTGACGAGCAAATAAATGAAAAATAAATGATCCCCCAGCAGAGATTGATTTGGGGAAACCCCAAATGAGATTGAAAATATTCATGACGCTGACGTCGGCTACGTAACCTCTGAATGGGTGTGCAGATGGTATGCGTAGATCTCCGTCTCTCTTTCCCTCTATCTCTCGCCCCCCTTGTCAACGTCTTAAGATCGAGGCCAAACAGACGATGGCATTAACGGTGAGTATTTTCCGAGAAGGTACTTCACTTTGATGAGTGTCATGTTTTCCTTTCGACGGCTTCGTTGAGCGACTTTCTTCTGGCCGACCCGGCGGCTAGCGGATTTAGGTCCTTCTTCATTATCGAGTAATTATGGGGAAACCGGTTGAAAAAATGGCCAAACTTCGCGAGAAGTGATTCACGCGGTGCCGGGCCAAAATTCGGCTTCTTGGCTCGGCGTTCGGCGAACGGCTTTCGGGTACTCATCGGCGCGGAGGCGTTTCGGATTAATTTATATAGTTGTGATTTTATTTGAAAATCTAGGAGGTTCTCTCTGAATGATGGTGAAGGATGAAATAATATTTAATTTAAAATACCATATCATTTAATTAGGGAATGAATATTACGTTGCAATCATAACACATGCTCTTGTTATTTTACCATCCATTGATTGCTACTGCGTTCGATATACAGTCTATCGCAAAATTGAGTGTACAAATGCTACTTGACGTCACTTTCCATTTATTTGGTATCAAATATTTTGAATACATTGATTCTTTTGGTGCATATTTATTACTCACACATTTGACTAGCTGCAATAAAATTCCGAGAAAAGTTTTTTGCTAATTGTATATTCCTAAAAATTGAAAACAATCTCTATTCTAGCCATCGCAAGTGTATACCTTAAACGGCCCTTAAAATTTTTCCGAAAAAAAATTAAGCAAGCAAGTTTATTTTCGAATTAGCGTACTTTTTTCATCAGTGATTGATGTTTGCATTTTGTTATCAACATGGCAAGTTAGATGAAAGAAATAGATATTGTTACACATACAATGCCAATAAATATGAATTGTCATGGATATACATTGCAGGAAATAGCAGATATAGTCGAAAGAACTCATTTTCCAGCAAATAAAATCACAAACAAGTGGAAATACGAAGGAAGATCTCCCAAGTAGAACACACAAACGTATCCTGTCTTCTGATGATGAACGAGTAGGGGAAGTGGGGGCATAGTGGTCGCCCTAAGGAATATGCCCATTTTCAGCACCCACCTACCGCTACAATTCCCGTTTTTCTAAGATTATTATAGTTTAACTCATTGTTGTTCAAAATAGCATACGGCTTTTACTATAGAAATTCAAAATAGTACATTTTCCATCATTAGAAAAAAAAAAAGGTGAAAAATCGATTTTTTGGCTTGGAGGTAAAGTGGTCACCTAGTGGGGTCAAAGTGGTCACTCGTACATATCAAGCTAAATGGGATACATTTACGCGTTTTTTTCGTCCAAATTTGTTCAAATCATATTCGATTTAGTAGGTAAAAGTATGAAATAAGCTTGATCTATTCACCTAGAGGAGTTCGGGTTGAGCATCGGTGCGGACTAGACGTGCTCGTTATTGCTCTATCTTTTCTCGTAGCAAGTGACGGTGTTTATTTGGTGTTTCGTTTAAAAATGTGATAATTTAATGTGAACATGTGCTTTCTGTCTAGATACAGAGGGATCCAGTGGAATTTGTTTCAATTCCCTGGATAATTCATGTTCGTTTGATCTATGACAGCGCAGTTCGCGCTCAAACGAAACCCATTCCAGGTTCCACCATTTCCCGAAGGCCACCCAATATATGGTGGGATAGCCAATGTTCCAAGCTTTATGTAGAAAAATCGAATGCATATAAAGCTTTTCGGAAACGTGGAACTCCTGAAAATTTTCAAACGTATTTAGCCCTTGAGAATCAGTTCAAAAATTTGATCAAAGGAAAAAAACGTGCTTATTGGCGAAATTTCGTGGGAGGTTTGTCACGAGAAACGTCAATGAAAAAATTATGGAAAATGGCTCGAAACATGAGAAATAGCTCTTCAACGAATGAAAGCGAAGAATATTCACATCGATGGATTTTCAATTTTGCACGGAAGGTTTGTCCCGATTCCGCTCCTGTGCAAAAAATTGTTCGAGATATACCACAAGATAGGTGCGATCTTGATTCTGAGTTTTCGATGGTAGAATTCTCTATTGCTCTCCTTTCTTGTACCAATTTCGCCCCAGGATCGGATCGAATTAAGTTCAACTTGCTGAAAAACCTCCCTGATGTTGCGAAACATCGCTTGTTGAATTTATTCAATCGGTTTCTGGAACATAATATTGTTCCAGATGATTGGAGACAAGTACGAGTTATAGCTATTCAAAAACCCGGAAAACCCGCGTCCGACTTCAATTCATACCGCCCAATAGCAATGCTGTCTTGTATACGGAAATTGTTGGAGAAAATGATCTTGTTTCGCCTTGATCGATGGGTTGAAACGAATGGCCTACTCTCAGATACACAATATGGGTTCCGCAGGGGCAAGGGGACGAATGATTGTCTTGCGTTGCTTTCTTCAGAAATTCAAATGGCTTACGCCGAAAAAAAACAAATGGCTTCAGTATTCTTGGACATAAAGGGGGCCTTTGATTCAGTTTCAATAGAGGTCCTGTCAGACAAATTACACTCTCGGGGTCTGCCGCCTCTATTGAATAATATGTTATATAACTTGCTTTGTGAAAAACATTTGAATTTTTCTCACGGGGGTTCGACAGTAAGTCGGGTCTCCTACATGGGACTCCCCCAGGGCTCATGTTTAAGCCCACTTTTGTACAACTTCTATGTAAGCGACATCGACAATTGCCTTACACAAAATTGCAGCCTAAGACATCTTGCAGATGATGGAGTGGTGTCTGTCGTAGGATCAAACGAATCCGACCTGCAAGGACCCTTACAAGATACTTTGAACAATTTTTCAACCTGAGCCGTTGGGCTAGGGATCGAATTCTCCACGGAGAAAACAGAGATGGTGGTTTTTTCTAGGAAGCATAGACCAGCAAAACCAAAGCTTCAACTTTTGGGTAAACCGATCACTCATGCTATGTCATTCAAATATCTTGGTGTCTGGTTCGACTCCAAATGTACTTGGGGGGCCCATATTAGGTATCTGAGTAAAAAATGCCAACAAAGAATAAACTTTCTCCGTACAATTATCGGCACCTGGTGGGGAGCCCATCCCGAAGATCTTATAATGTTGTATCGAACAACTATTCTCTCAGTGATGAAGTATGGCAGTTTCTGTTTTCAATCAGCTGCCAAAACACACCTCATTAAACTCGAGCGAATTCAGTATCTTTGTCTCCGTATTACGTTGGGATGTATGCCCTCAACGCATACCATGAGCCTCGAGGTTTTGGCAGGCGTACTCCCACTAAAAGATCGCTTCAATTTATTATCTCTTCGGTTCCTCATCCGGTGTAAGGTTATGAACCCATTGGTTATCGGAAATTTCGAGCAGCTGATCGAGCTAAATTTTCATTCTGGATTCATGAGCTCATATAATGAATTCGTCTCCATGCAGGTTGATCCTTCTTCGTATATTCCCAACCGTGTTTGTTTTCCTGACTACATCAATTCCTCTGTGCATTTTGATCTGTCCATGAAGCAGGATATCCATGGAATTCCAGGTTATCTTCGATCGGGGATCGTTCCTACGATCTTCGAAGCAAAGTATGGGCGTGTCAATTGTGATAATATGTACTTTACTGATGGGTCCTCTATGAATGAGTCCACAGGATTCAGGAGTGTTCAACAATTTTTTTAGCACCGCACACAGTCTTCAGTATCCTTGCTCAGTGTATATTGCTGAATTGGCAGCAATACACTGGGCGCTGGACAGCGTCGCCTCACGACCTGTTGAACACTATTACATTGTAACGGATAGTCTGAGCTCTGTCGAAGCTATCCGTTCAGTGAGGCCGGAAAAGCACTCGCCGTACTTCCTTGAGAGAATACGAGAAATTTTGAGTGCTTTATCCAGACGCTGTTATGTCATTACCTATGTCTGGGTCCCTTCACATTGCTCAATTCCGGGTAATGAGTGGGCTGACTCATTAGCAAAGGTAGGTGCAATTGAAGGCGAAATTTATCAGCGTCAAATCGCCTTCAATGAATTTTATTCTTTAGTTCGTAAAAATACCATCGTTAACTGGCAACGCAAATGGAACGAAGATGAATTGGGCCGGTGGCTCCACTCAATTATCCGTAAGGTTAGCCTCAATCCGTGGTTCAAAAGTCTGGACTTGAGTCGGGACTTTATTCGCACTTTCTTCCGACTCATGTCCAATCACTGTTCGTTAGACGCGCTGCTTTTTCGTTTTAATCTTGCCGACAGCAATCTCTGCGGTTGTGGCCATGGTTACCACGACATCGAACACGTTGTTTGGTCGTGCGAGTTGTATCTTGTCGCCAGATCGAATTTAGAAAACTCCCTTCGGGCCGGAGGAAAGCAGTCCAATGTGCCGGTGAGAGATGTGTTGGCTCAGTTAGACCTTGATTACATGTCCCAAATATATGTTTTCCTTAAAGCTATCGATCTTCGAGTGTGATTGTTCATACATCCTTTTCCCTTCCTTTTCGTCCTTCGCGAGCTATCGGTTCCCTTCCTACTAACATTAGAGTAACTTAAATTGTAAATACATATTAGATGTAAGGATAGTTTTAAGAATTGAGTGTGAAGTGTCAGTGTGAATGAGAATGTGAATGTGAATGTGAGTGCGAGTGTAAACACACATCTCCTTACATCCCATCCATTTCCTAATGAAAAAGTGTCACCCTTCTAAACTCGAGTCGACCGCGAGTAATCGGTTTCCTATTTCATTAACCATAGAATTAAGGAAACAACATGTTGATATATGCTAGATGAAATATAGTTAAGAGTTTGGCTCCATTAAACTTATGTAACTGAGCCTGTAAAAATAAACTGATTAATAAAAAAAAAAAATAATTCATGTAAATGGTAAATGCAAAATATGTTGGTGTGGTCGCGTCCGTTGTCTGCTTGGTAACGACATGTTGGTTTTTTTCATCGCGTGTTTATTTTGTATATGCGTATGCATATTTCGGAATACAGAAGATAGGGCATGAGAACGTTTGAGTGTTAGTTTTTTTTCGGTATCGAGTGCGAAGTTATAATGTCGTTGTGACTGTATCACACCGAAAGAATCATCGACAGGGATGGACTGAGCAGGAAGCTGCATGAGAGGTGTTTTTTGTATTCATTCTCTCATATGGAGAACCTGTTTGTACGCAGCGATCCACACAGAGACACATAATCCGTGAGAAACTGTGGACAGAGAAGGTGGAGATGAAGAGAGCGTTACAGAATCGGAAACCAAAGCAATAATTCACGAGCATGCAGTGGCGTCAGCTAAGTTTTATTTCTTTCGTATACATTCATTATATAAATTCTTTTGTTGCATAATTGTTTAATCTTTTAATTCTTCAATTCTCCAATTTAATTTCTCAATTCCGTAATTTTTTTTTCTTGAATGTGTTTATTACTTCCTCATTAACTCTTCATTCTTAAATACTTTAATTCTTCATTTCTTTAATTTTCAATTCATCAATTCCGTCCCGCCGTCGCTAACGGAATATATCGCCAGTGCGAATCATTTGGGGGAGTTCTCTCGGTTACCTTCTCAGGTTTCCCAAATATACCTTTCCGCCATCGCAACTGGAGTTCTACTGGAGTTCAAACTCGCGATGATCAGCGATATAAATTTCCGGTCTGGGGTTCTCTCGATTACCTTCTCAGGTTTACTAAAGATATCTCTCCTACGTTGCGATTGGGTTTCGATGAAAGTACGTGTCATAAATAATAAACAATAAATAATCATTGTAATGTACGTTGTAATTTTGTAATTCTTCCTTCTCTAATTTTTTAATTGTTTAATTATTCATTCTTCAATCATTTAATTCTTTTACTCTCCAGTTCTTTAGAGTTCTTAAAGGAGTTGTGTATGACCTTCTCAGGTCAGGAAAAATATCTATGTACTACGAACAATGAATAACGAAATGCATGACCGGTCCGATAAGAGTATACATTTTCTTCAAATCTTGTTTCGCCGAATAGTTGAGAGTTCTTCTGGCCTTCAGGCGATAAATATCATACTAACATTCCTTTCCTTCCCCTGGTGACTGTAAGGACGTGGCCGGCGTCGTTATGGACCATTTAAAGCTCGAATCACCGAAAATTGCACAACGAGAATGATTTGCTAGTCCCAAGCGTCATTCTGTGTGTTCTTTGTGCAATTTGGTTGGTTCAGGTCAATCACGGAGAGCAACTACGAATTGTACAGTCTACCCAAGCTCAAGCTCAAGCTCAATAAGCTTGGTCTATTCACCTAGAGTCTCAATTCAAATTTTCTCATGCATACAAAAACATTGTAAGAAACACATAACGTTCCGTACAATGAGGCATGGTTTAATTGGAGTGGCATAGTTTTCCAGGGTCAAAGTCACAAAAGGAACCTCTTCAAGAGCAGAATGTGATGAGATATATTAGCTTCAATAAACATAACATTGTAAGTCGTTATGCACCTATGACCACTTCAAACATCAAAGTAATTTCTATATAGATACCATGCGCACAGAACTACGGCCGAATGGCTATTGAAGGAGCAATTTCTGTTTTTATTTATATTTCGACATGCGACAGCTCTACTGAAGTACAGGGTGACTCAAAATTCATCAAATTCTTCAAACATAAGGTGCCTATCAATACGGTGTCATGAGTCAATACTTATACTACCAAACAAGCAGGTGACCACTTTGCCCTCACTACCCCTAATTATGCGAGCATTGCGAAAGAACCCTATAACAAACATTCCTAAATTGACTACCGAAGTGGCCGGCATCATTGAAAGACCTGTCAACGCAGATACTGTCCGGAGAGCAGCATACAGGAAATTAAATATCTTGGCGTGATTATTGATGACAAACTCAAGTTCAACACTCACATTGACACTGTCATCAAGAAAATTGCCAAAAAGTATGGAATTTTATGTCGATTGAAAAACGATTTGACCATTCACAGCAAAATACTACTGTACAAATCAATCATCTCTCCTCATCTGGACTTTTGTTCTTCCGTTCTATTTTTAGCCAATGACACACAATTATCGGGGTTACAGAGCATGCAGAATAAAATAATGCGATTAATTCTTAAATGTAATAGGTTCACTTCCTCATCTTTGATGCTGGACGCTCTGCAATGGTTATCCGTGAAGCAAAGAATTGTTTATTTAACTATGGTGTTCATTTTTAAAGTAGTTAACGGTTTGCTGCCTCGATATTTGAGTGATCGAGTTGAAAGAGGAAGTGATTGTCATAAATATAACACTAGAAACGCGAATGAATTGAGAACCCCTAATTTCTTCACAAAATTCGTTGTTCGTCAAAGGAATAAATGTTTTCAACTCGATGCCAAGACATATTAAATGTGCAACAACACTTACAGAATTTAAAAGGCACTGTAATTCACACATTAAAGCTGTGTTTTCTTAACAGCCGAACAATTTTTTTTAAATTTTTTGACGAAGATTGTAACTGACGAAGTTTTATACGAACGGATAATTTAGTGTGAAAAGTTTATTGTAGAATTTTTATATATATTTTTTTTCAATAAATACTGTACCTGACGAAGTTTTTTTCAACGGATTATACTGTGTAGAATTTGTTGAACTGATTTTAATTTTCTTTTTAAGAAAAACTTAAATTGTACACTCAATTTTGCCACGTCTTACATGGAGATTTTTCGTTTGTATATTAAATATGAAGTAGAAATATGACAATTTTAATTTTTTTCTTATCACTACATGAAAGTAAAATGGATCAATATTACGATGAATATGAGTCGCATTTTTTAACCCCGAAAAACTTAAAAAGACAACATGAGAAGTATACCTAATTTTGCGATAGACTGTAAATATTAAGCACTTTGATACTGGAGCGCCCACAGTACCATCAGTACTCGATTCTATTATGTTTTGACATTACTTGGTCTTGAGACTGTTACCGTTACTTTTTTGTGGTGGAAACCTAGTTATAGTCGATTTTGTTTATTCGAAAATTATGGGAGCAGAGAGAAGAAAATTGATTTTGGACATTCACATCAGAAATAAAATGGGCTTGACCACGTAGGAAAACATAGGAATCGTTGAAATCGGCTAAAAAATACCGTTTACGATGTCCACTAATGTTTTCTGGAATGAGGAACAGTCGTTAAAATGGATCAAACTACGCATCGTAGAGGAACTTACGATTGGAAGCTGCGTTTAACATCAGGGCCCGAGCTCTCACACATCGGCTCAAACAACCTATTGCACCTATTGGAACATAGATTTAATGGGTTGTCTTCTCTACAGTCTTGATGTGGTGCCCAATGATTTCTTTTTGTTCCCAAACATCTTGAATAAACTACGTGGTCAACGATTACCGATGCCAGAAGAAGCGGTTGATGCGTTTAAAACAGGTGTTTTGCGGAGTGCAAAAATTATAAAACGTCGAGATCTGGTGTCCTTCCGAAAAAAAAAATTGGCTGAAAATCGACCTTCTGTGACTTAGCCTGAGTGGTGCGGACAAAATAATTATCGAATTTAAAGAACCGACCATGTACATTTTTTTTATTGACGCAAATAATTACCTGTACAAAATTTCAGCTCAATCAGACATGATTTAGGGGTGCACTCAAAGCTTTGATTTTTTGGTCACTCAGGCGAAGTCCCAAAAGGTACGGCTAAATTTTTTTTTCGAGATAACATCTGAACTCACATTTCTTTTTTTTTTTATTAAATCGTTTATTTTTACAGGCGCAGTTACATAAGTTTTAAAGGAGCCAAACTCTCAACTATATTTTAACTAGAATATATTAACATGTTTCCTTAATTCTATGGTTAATAAAATAGGAAAACGATTACTCGCGGTTGACTCGAGCTTAGAAGGGTGACACATTCTCATTAGGAAAAGGATGGGGTGTAAGGAGATTGTAACAATGTTCACACTCATACTCACATTCTCATTCACACTCACACTTCACACTCAATTGTTAAAACTATCCTTACATCTAATATGTATTACAATTCAACTTATTCTAATGAAAGGAACCGCTATCTCGCAATGAACGAAAAGGATGGGAAAAGGATGTAATAACGTTCACACTCGAAGATTGATAGTTTTATGGAAAACATATATTTGGGACACGTAATCAAGATCTAGCCGAGCCAACACATCTCTCACCGGCACATTGGGTTGCCTTCCTCCGGCCCGAAAAGAGTTTTCTAAATTCGATCTGGCAACAACAAATCCCTCGCACGACCAAACAACGTGTTCGATGTCGTGGTAACCTTTGCCACAAACACAGATATTGCTGTCGGCAAGATTAATACGAAAGAGTAGCGCATCTAACGAACAGTGATTGGATATGAGCCAAGAGAAGGTGCGAATAAAGTCCCGACTCAAGTCCAGACCTTTGAACCATGGTTTAAGGCTAACCTTAGGGATAATCGAGTGAAACCACCGGCCAAAATCTTCGTTCCACTTGCGTTGCCAGTTAGCGATGGTATTTTTGCGGACTAAAGAATAAAATTCATTGAAGGCGATTTGATGCTGATAAATGTCGCCTTCAATCGCACCCACCTTTGCTAATGAGTCAGCCCTCTCATTACCCGGAATTGAGCAATGTGAAGGGACCCATACAAAGGTGATGACATAACAGCGTCTGGATAAAGCACTCAAAATTTCTCGTATTCTCTCAAGGAAGTACGGCGAGTGCTTTTCCGGCCTCACTGAACGGATAGCTTCGACAGAGCTAAGACTATCCGTTACAATGTAATAGTGTTCAACAGGTCGTGAGGCGACGCTGTCCAGCGCCCAATGAATTGCTGCCAATTCAGCAATATACACTGAGCAAGGATTCTGAAGACTGTGGGAGGTGCTGAAAATTTCGTTGAACACTCCAAATCCTTTGGACTCATTTATAAAGGACCCCTCAGTAAAGTACATATTATTACAATTGATACGCCCATACTTTGCATTGAAGATCGTAGGAACGACCCCCGATCGAAGATAATCTGGAATTTCATGGATTTTCTCCTTCATGAACAGATCAAAATGTACAGAGGAATCGATGTAGTCAGGAAAACAAACACGGTTGGGAATATACGAAGAAGGATCAACCTGCATGGTGATGAATTCATGATATGTACTCATGAATCCGGAGTGAAAATTTAGCTCGATAAGCTGTTCAAAATTTCCGATCATCAATGGATTCATAACCTTACACCGGATGAGGACCCGAAGAGATAATAAATTGAAGCGATCTTTTAGTGGGAGTACGCCTGCCAAAACCTCGAGGCTCATGGTATGCGTTGAGGGCATACATCCCAACGTAATACGGAGACAAAGATACTGAATTCGCTCGAGTTTAATGAGGTGTGTTTTGGCAGCTGATTGAAAACAGAAACTGCCATACTCCATCACTGAGATAATAGTTGTTCGATACAATATTATAAGATCTTCTGGCTGGGCTCCCCACCAGGTGCCGATAATTGTACGGAGAAAGTTTATTCTTTGTTGGCATTTTTTACTCAGATACCTAATATGGGCCCCCAAGTACATTTGGAGACGAACCAGACCCCAAGATATTTGAATGACATAGCATGAGTGATCGGTTTACCCAAATAGTTGAAGTTTTGGTTTTGCTGGTCTATGCTTCCTAGACAAAAACCACCATCTCTGTTTTCTCCGTGGAGAATTCGATCCCTAGCCCAACGGCTCAGGTTGAAAAATTGTTCAAAGTATCTTGTAAGGGTCCTTGCAGGTCGGATTCGTTTGATCCTACGACAAACACCACTCCATCATCTGCAAGTTGTCTTAGGCTGCAATTTTGTGTAAGGCAATGGTCAATGTCGTTTACATAGAAGTTGTACAAAAGGGGGCTTAAACATGAGCCCTAAGGGAGGCCCATGTAAACTCACATTTCGTTTTATACATTTTTAAGTCATTTGACATCGAAAACATTTTTTCCATTTTCTAATTTCATTCACAGCTCTCCTTCCCTCTCCCTCGAAATTGTTTCTAGGAACGAAAAATCAAAACTGTGATTTGAGTGATTTGAGGCACCCCTAAATGAAGTCCGATTGAGCTAAAGTTTAGCATAGCAGCCATTCCATGCCAAGCCGAAATAATGGTTCTCAGATTTTCGTCAAAAGTGGTAGTTTTGTTCTTTATCGCAATCTATTGGACCCGTATTTTTTTTTAATTTTTTTGATAGAGAGACCATTTTTATTTAAGGGTGGTCCGAAAAAATCCATTTTTTGCATTTTTGCCAAACATGACTTTTTTCAAAAAAAAAATTTGGTTTTTTATAGTTTTCATGATCTCTGGACCAAAGGCGCTATATTTTTTTATATTTCTTTTCTGGAAAGCTGAGGATTTTTCACATAACATAATTCGAAACCAGAGAGGCGTTTGCTTTCTTTTTTTAGTTATGATTTTTCAAAGTTAACCGATGGTTCGAAAAATCAATTTTCTCTTCTTTTTTCCCAATAATGAATAAAAATAATGAATTTTCGTGTTTTTTTTTTATGTTAGTAATAAAGTAAAGTGTTCCGGTATTATGGTTTTTGTTTAAGGTATATTTGAGGATATATATGAGCTTCTATTTTTTGAGTGCACGAATAACAGCTGGATGTGTAGATGTTGTCTGAAAATCGGTACCTTGCTGGTGGTATCGCTGCATGGCTTCGAGAAAAATGCGTTTAAAAATTCGTACAACAACACTATATCCCTTGAGGTGACCTCATACTTTTGGCTGTAACTTTCCAACGAAATCAAATATCGAAAAACCCTTTAGGACAACATTTCTGAGCGCATAAGCTTCCCAAAAGAGCAAAAGAAAAAAATCGATTTTTTCGACTTAACCCTTAAAAGATAGACAAAAAACAGGAAGTGGGTTATATCTATGGTATAACCGCAAGGGTGACGTAGGACTATCGTTCATTTAGAGATCATTTGTTTGAAGTTGAATCTGAATTCATTCTGAATGAATGAATATATGGGGGACTTCGAAAACGAGAGCGTTACGTTGGAGGCACAAGGTTTTATGCATCCAATATTGGATACGGAAATATCCTACTGATGGGGAAGAATAATCTTCAGAAGCTATTCTGTTAATTGCGATTGATTGAAAAATCACGAAACCAAATGTATTTGGTCACAGTGTTACATGGATAGAAAACATTAAAATAAACTCTTTCACATGAATGTAATTTTAAATTCCCAGAGGAACTGGCAGATTATTTTCAGTAACGATTAGATATTTCCACATTTTCCTCGATACTGGAAGCCCACCAGTGGTTAATGCTAACTCGATAACCATCTGTTAATAGCACTTGATTGAAACATATTTGGTCACAGTATTACATGGATAGAAAACATTTAAATAAACTCTTTCACATGAATGTATTTTTAAATTCCCAGAGGAACTGGCAGATTATTTTCCGGATTTTTCAGAATGGCATCCAAACGGAAAGAATTCCGCGCGTGTATGTGTGTGTGTGTGTGTAGCGGCTGCTTCGAGATCTTCCCGGGGAACCGTTTGTGGCATCACTCTCCTCCTGATGGATTCCCTTCTGACCTAAGGTGCACAAACAGGATCTTGGTGACACAGTTCATCCGCGATTTCATGATAAACGAAGAGCTACACCACAATAGCGACAACATGCTCCAATCGCTGTTTAATTAGAACTGAGTGGATTTCCGAACGGCGCTCGCTTATATACTGATTGGTGATTTCAATAGCCTGTTTTGAAAGCAATTTTAAGACTATTGAAACAAGTTTTTGGATCAGAAAGTAACAAGTATACAACGCGTAGACATTTGATGTATCGAATGAAGTGTTTATCATACCATTTTGTGCAGTTGTTTAGGAGCTATTAACGCTCAAAATCTCGGTCTCCGGCGTAACGCTTTCGTTCTCGAAACTTTGATTTTACACTCCGGTATAGAAATGAAAGACGTAGTCCTACGTAAAAAAATCTTTGTTCTACAAAGTTGTTTAAAATAACTGGGGCTACAACATTGTCGAACTATGTTTACTTCTATCTGTCAAAATGAGAAAGTTAGATATTTTTTTTGACAACATTAAAAAGAGCGCTCCATTAAATGTAACAACTTTGTCGAAGACAATTTTCGTCTAAAGAATAACTGTTGTGCTCTAGATGCAAATTTCCACTTAAATACATTGGATACAATACATTGGTTGATCCAATCACAACCGCCGCATAAGTTTTTCTGGTATGAAGCAACACTTAAGAAAACACTGAATACATGATACGATGATGTAAAACATTATTTGTTTTCGATTCACTGGTTCTGGGTTTATAAAATTTATTAGTTAATTCCCCATTGCGGAACCATTGAGCACGAGGCACAACCATGTACTTGCAACCAGATTTCCCCCGAATCAGTTGAACGATTAGCTTTTGTTGAACACAATTTGCTCGTTGCTTGCGAAGGACCCTTGCTATGCTTGCCAAACCGAATCTTAGACAAACGCAAACGATATGCGAATCCAACGCCTAAAACACACCTGTTTACACCCCCGTGAACAAACAACCCGACTTCGGGGAAAGCGGGATAGTGAATTTTCACTCTGTTCAACGCACAGTTCAAAGTTGCGGAGAAACGAATCGTGTATCTGACATTACGATTTGAACTTCACAAAACCGTCTGATGGCTTCTAGAATGTTGACCTCGTTTTTCTCATCTAGTTCCAATGGATTTCAAGGCTGGATGCCTCTGCTTGTGCTTGCGATAGCATGCGATTTGCTCACGTGCATTTGAAGGCAAAGTTTTGCGCAATACAAATCTCACCCTGGAAGGAACAACTTTGCAAACCTGCATAACCACTGCCGGCTGTTAGTTGTTAGTTAACGTAGAATAATGCAATGTGTGAATTGAAGGAAACATAATACCATAGCTAGCAGATGGGAGGATAAGATACCTCTCCAATGTGCGTCATACGGTCGAACCAGATTCACGTGGGACCGTCTTGATTAATTATTAATAAGCTGCGTCAGGGAGTTAAACAAATTTTCAACATCAATCGGGAAAATGAAATCATAAACAAAAACACAACGCCACCGGCATCCGAAAAAAACACAATGGTACCGGAAATCTACGGTGGTGATCGAAAAACGAACCACCAAAAACAAATAACAGCATTCCCGCTTGTAGCAGTGGAGGAAAAAAAAACAACAAATGGGAGAAAATTCCTTCGACTTTATTTTATATTTCATGGGAAAAAGCACGGTTAGTTTATGTGTACACAAACGCAATAACGAGCCGTTGAAAATTTGGCGCACCAGAGCACTTTTCGCGCTAGATTGAAGATAATGGGAATGCTCGGTTGGAAAGCGGAATTGGATCTGCACTGCAATGCGCTTCCAATTGCCCGTTTCGGAGGTGCGTTTTTGTCGCCGCGCCACCTGATCGACTGACAACGGTCGGGGGGGATGGTTGCGCACGCTGGATTGGCACCAACTGTAGTTGAAAGGTGGTTTGGAGGAAGATTAATTATTGTACAAAAACGTGAGGAAGCTCGTCAGAGGCCTTGGATTTATCTGCGTAACTGTTCTGATATTATTTATTTAATCCAATGGAATACACTTCACACAATTAATTCAAGAATATACAAATGAATGAGACTTCTCGTCCACAGAAACTATAAATAATTGGACCGACATGAATAATAAAAATTTCAATCCAGTCTAAAAATAAAATTGTTCTTAAAAAATCAATCTGTTTAACTAGCTTATACAATTTTTGCGCATAAATATAACAAAACAATCAGTTGTTTAGGGTAAAATTACTCCATAACAAATTCAATCAGAGCAAGACTCGAATTGTGTATATAATTGCGTGGGGTACTTCCAAACTATAACCGGCCTTCGAATTCCGCACAATTTGCTATTTCGCATGCCGAAGCCAAAATGTCGATGCGTGGAGTGTTTTGCCAAATAATTTGTTTATTCATAAATATTTGGCCTTACCAATTAATAAACATTAGGAGGAAACACAACACAACAGAGAAACTATACACTGAGAAAAACAATTGAGGAGTTCAACTAATTTCAAGATGGAAAGACCTCTATTCAGAATTAGGATGCTCACTTTCGGACTCATATTCAAAACGCCATGAACGATCGTTTTCAAAAAGTTTGCTTCCCTTATGAGTAGATTTGATTATTCCTCACAGTGCTAAATTGCATCGATGTTATGGTCTGTCAACTGTTCCGGCACAAAACATGACATGAGATTACGAAGTCCGAAAAACTCAATGAAAATGAGTTGTCTGGAGGATCTTCAATACCACTTCAATAATTCAATAAACGATGTAGTTTAAATAATATGAAATCGTTTGCTAAAATTTGACGTTCAATGAAATCATTTCATCTACGAGATGAGACAAATACCTACAACAAAATAAAGAAGGCTGAAATCGGACCATCCCTTCTTCGGGTTTTTCGCTTACGAGCAGATTTAGCTTTCCATTTTTATTTACATAGATTTTTGTTCTTGTCGGGCACTTCAATTCACGATACTCACAGTTTGACGTATTACTTTTCAGTGTACATTTAAAAGAAAAAAATGTACACCTCTCATTTTATAGCTGTATGCGTGTAGAATGATTCCTTTTTTTTATTTTGACGTTTGCTATTCGGTTCTCGAAATAACGTCAAAGTATTCGCATGAAGGATCGACAAAATTGTTGGAGTTTCACAGAAAACGGTGCTGCGGGCCGAGAAGCACACCAGGCTGAAGATGGAAACTCCGAAACGCATCGTTATGGCACCCGCCATGTTTTTGGTGCCAACATCTCAAACGTCAGAAGTATTTGTCTTCTTCAAAACAGCGATTCGCGTTGACGGCATTGAGCTTCGTTTAATAGTTAAAGGAGCGTCAAAGAATACCCCTTTTTAAGTAGGAATGAACGTTTTCAAAATTAAAATTATGAATGAAAATTAGCTTCTCCATATCAAATTAGTATTCTATTCAAATTAAAAACATTTTTGTTTGCGGGTGGGGAAAAAGTCTCATACGAAAGTTGATTATGAAGATCACGGAGAGCAACTACGAATTGTACAGTCTATCCAAGCTCAAGTTCAAGCTCATACGAAAGTTGATTATGAAGACAACTTTATATTATAACGATGTTGGAATTGTATAGCCATATGATTGAATGAAAGTCAGAAATACGTGTTTCAAGTAATTGAATAACATGATGTGAAAATTTTCATTCAAATTTAAAAATTTAAAAACCGGCTTCATGTCTTCTAATCTGATAGAGATTACACTAACGAGTAACGAGTCGCCACCAGACGTCGACACTATTTGCTGTCATCGCGAATTACCAAATTACCACCATCTGACATATCGTGATGTCGATGATGAACAGCAGAGGGATAGTGAGATAGGCGGTGACGGTAGGTAGAGTGAGATAGCGATAATCGTGCCATACACCTGCCGAAACGCGACTACAGACAGAACACGACGGCCAAACAACGATCCCGGAAGCAGTGTATGGATTTGCTTACAAGTTCGATTACGTCGTTATATAAATATGACGAAAAGTGCAGCTCCCGGGTCGGGAGTTTTTCCATTGCGTCGGGAAGGGAAAAGGTGGACAACATCCTCAATGCCATGAAACTATCCAAGTTCTCCAAAAAATCCCTGTTTGACAAGCCATCTGCAACTGGAAAGACGATATTTTCATCGCCAC
Source organism: Toxorhynchites rutilus septentrionalis (assembly GCF_029784135.1). Classification (NCBI taxonomy): domain Eukaryota; kingdom Metazoa; phylum Arthropoda; class Insecta; order Diptera; family Culicidae; genus Toxorhynchites; species Toxorhynchites rutilus. The sequence goes on along the minus strand of NC_073745.1, from coordinate 314,869,390 downwards.
CGAGATTATCTACCAGAACATACAGGTCAAGAGATGCCTGGAGGAACTTCTACTGACTTTCCTGAGCATTAAAAAAGACGATGAAATGGAATGCCGAAAATAACGTGATTGCCTAGATGCGAATGAACTGAAAAGTTTAAAGCCTCTTAAAGTCAAAAAGAAGAAGAAGAAGACGTGATTGGAGTGTCCAAAGATCACAACACCTCCACGCCTCAAAGCTCCGCCCGTCCCTATAATATGATGCCATTTTCAAGGGACACTTGAAGACGACTCTAAAAAACGGTTTAAAGCGAAAGACAGTTCAAAGCAAACTAGCGTTCTGCTGTTCTGTTCTGTTCTGTTCTGTTCTAAAGGCTGATTTAGACGATGCCAGTCAGCGCTCTAGTTGAAGTATCCAGTGAACAGAGAACAGACGCTCTGTTCAAGTTACTTGTACCAGTATCGAACAAGTAATTGGCCTCGAACTTGAACAGAGTGTCTGTTCTCTGTTCACTGGATACTTCAACTAGAGCGCTGGCTGGCATCGTCTAAATCAGCCTTAAGTCGACAAGACTCGAGATGGAAAATGTAAGGTGAAAAAATTTTAAATCTGTGACGTCACAGATTTTGTTTATGTACGTAACTTTTCTTATAATAGTTCACTACATAGGAAATATTTGTTATTAAAAGTGATGAAATGAAATAAACGAACTAGTTTTTTTTCTCAACTCTTTCCCGTACAACATCGAGTCTCACTCGTGTGTACTTGCATAACATAGCGCGCAGGAACGCTCAGTAGAGTAGTGAAATCACTTGATGTGTGACGTATTAAATAATACGGGAAGGGGTTATATCAATGCTAGCGTTGAAAATCATAAGGGCCCAACTGACAATTTAAGCAGCAACTGAAATGGCCTGGCCGGGTAAGGGAGTAAAAAGTGCCCCCAAACCAAATCACCAGCTCTATGGCAAATATTGTATAGTATATTAAATAAGAAATTTTGGCGTTTTATTTGAACCCCTATGTGGTTTGACGTAGGATCTATAGTGGAAAACGTACTTTTTCGTTTATTTCACGCCATTTTCAAAAGCTTCGAGATAAAAATTTGAAAAAAAAATCTGAATGTGCATCTTACTACGGTGTCACAAGAAAAATTATCAAAACAATTTTTTATCAAAAATTGAAGTACTAAAAAAAATATTGGATTTTTGATATTTTTTTTTTATTTAGAGATTCTGTACTATTTTAATTCATATTTAAATGTGTTCCTACGGCTTTTCTAGATATGTGTTATTTTTTTCAGTGTTGCGCGGTACAAAAAAAAATATTTCCAAAGGGTTTGGCTGGGTAAGGAGTAAAAAGCCTTTGAACCAAATCACTAACTGTATGTAAAATATATATATTTTTTTTATCCCTTTTGTTTATTTTAGGCTCATTAGCATTTTAGCTGTAACAGAGCCGAATTTTAATCGTGTACATGTCATATGTTTATCATATCTATAATTAGCACATTACACAGTTGCCATGTTTTCGGCGTTAGAGTATTCCCTTCTATACCATTGCATATGGTACACATTTACACAGTTGCCATATAGGCGTAAGAGTTTTCGTTCTGTTCTTCCATTATCCAGTTAGACCGGACAGCGGAGACAGTTGATTGATCATTGTTGAGTTATTTATAGAACAGCAGCCCGATGTTTCTTGCAGAGCAGAGCAGTTGTATGGATGAATCGATCTTATTTCGACCGTGAATCGATCTCCATCGCTGATGATTGTTGCGTGGACGTAGTTATTCTGTAACAACACAGAGATGGTCAATGAGGGCCCTGAGTTTTGAACCCACGATCGATCGCTTACTAAGCGAACGCGCAACCAATGTGGCTACGGAGACCCCGTAAATATGTAAAATATTGTACAGAGTACTAAATAAAACATTTTGGCAGTAGTACCATATATTTGAGTCCTTATATGGTACACCATAGGATCTACAGTGAAAAATGCACCAAAATGCACCAAATGCACCATGCAAAATACTGAAAGGTGTATCGATAAATATCTTCAAACAATTTTTTCATCAAAGAATGTAATTATTAAAAAAAATAAATATGCGGTACAATAAAATTTAATATATTTTCTGGCATTTCGAAATTTTGAAAAAAAATATAACTTTGAGACCCTGTTCTGTTTTAATTTTTATTTAAATGCGTTCGTATGTGTCTTTTTTTTCTACATGTGGTGCAATTTTTTCTTGAATGTTTAAGAGCATTGCGAGACACAAGCATAATTTTCTCCATCATCTGCATTATTATTTTTATTTTCTTGAAACTGATTATTTTATTGTATTCGTGGTTTTCAATTGTAAGATTAAAATAAAAGAAATAATAATAATTTGGATGTATTTAAGTGTTTTTCTCATTAATCCGAATGATCTTTCCACAAGGACTTTATTTTTTCTCACAGAGCTCTATCGTACTGCTGTCTCCTATGAATTTGGTAAACAATCTAAATCCGATGTAAAGATAATCTCATATATTTCATGATATGAGAATAAATCTTTGTACATCCCAATGCTCTAAATATACCGACAAAATTTAGATATATAAAAAACAAAATTTAAATAAATATCAGAGTAGTACTGGGTCTTTAAATTCAAAATAAGCTAAAAATTCCCAAAGGCCAAAAAATATTTTTTTTCGCGCAATCCTTTCAAAACTTCAAGGAAAAAAAACGCTATATGTGGAAAAACAATACATACGAATGCATTTAAATAAAAATTAGAGCAGAGTGGGTCTCAAAGTAATATTTTTTTCAAAATTTCGAAATGCCTGAAAATATATATAATTTTTTTGTACCACGAAAAACACTCTAAAAATTCTCAAAAAAAAATCACATATACCTAAAATAGACGTAGGAAGAAATTTGAATACAAACTAGAGTAGTACTGAATCTCAGAACAAAAAAAAATAATTTAAAATTAAAATTAAAATTAATTTATTTTTTTTAATATTTGATTTTTTGATGAAGAGATTGTTTGAAAATATAGATCGATACACCTTAGTAAGATGTACTTTGAGTATTTTTTTTCCATATTTTTGTCTCAAAGCTATTGAGAATGGCGTGAAAAAAACGAGAAGGTGCATTTTTCACCATAGATCCTATGGTGTACCATATAAGGACTGAAATATACTACTGCCAAAATGTTTTATTTAGTAGTCTATACAATATTTTCCATACAGCTGGTGATTTAGTTTGAAGGCACTTTTTTCTCCCTTACCCAGCCAGACCCTTTGGAAATATAAAAAAAAATATTTTTTTGTGCCGTGCAACACTGAAAAAAATCTGAAAAAAATCACACATATCTAGAAAAGCCGTAGGAACACATTTAAATATGAATTAGAGTAGTACTGAATCTCTAAATCCCAAAAAAAAAAAATTTCAATGTTTCAATATTTTTTAGTACTTCAATTTTTGATAATTTTTTTTTCATTATTTTTCTTGATACACCGTAGTAAGATGCACATTCAGTTTTTTTTCAAATTTTAATCTCGAAACTTTTGAGGATGGCGTGGAAAAAACGCAAAAGTACGTTTTTCACTATAGATCCTACGTCAAACCACATAGGGGTTCAAATAAACCGCCAAAATTTCTTTCTTAATATCCTATACAATATTTGCCATACAGCTGGTGATTTGGTTTGGGGGCTCTTTTTACTCTCTTACCCGGCCAGGCCCTTCTAGTATTATTGAGATGTTCTAAACATAATTTTACTTCTCGATAAGTTGGCCAAAAAGGTAAATGAACAAGGTCATAATCACAGAATCGTTTGTTCCTTTGACGGAGAAACATTTGACAGTGTATGGGAAAAAAGGTTGCAAGTTTTTTCATGTGCAATGCACTTGGAAAATAATTTTGATTGACTCCGTATGACCTAGTTTGAAACGAGAAGTTTTCCGCTTGCGTCCTAGCTTTAGTCGAACAAAGTGTTCAGCACCCTAATTGTGAAAAAAGTAATTACAATTGCAGGCAAGAGATAAACTTCCATGAAGTTGATCTAAAATCCAAACATAGTAGACAATAGAATACTAATTCTTATGTAAGAAGAAATCAAACATTTTATTTCGTGACATGTTCTGTTTTATTTTTGAATGATGAATGTAATACGAAAAATATTTCTTGAAATATGTAATTAGTTTCTGCATATCCTCTTTCAACGTTATTCGTTGACACATTCAATTTTGTACCATTTGAGTAACTGACTGGTATGCCTGATATGTGAACTTCCTATCTTCCTGGCTACTAATACAATCAAAGTTGAACACAACCAAAACCCGTGAATCTTCCCACCTTCTATTTTTCATCTCGGACGAGACTGTTGTACTTGATGGTGGGTATTGAGTAGAAAGCAGGGCTTTTGGTTTTGGTAGAGTGGAAGTTTAAATTAATAATGTTTCATTGTATGAATATGATTGAAAGATTCTTTGCATAAAAAAAATAACCAAACTATACATATTTTTCTTCGAAAAAATTTTGTGGGTCGAGTCATAATTTCAACAACATTTTTATTTTTAAGTTTCTGCTCTCCGTTTTTATTGACCTCGCAAAACATTTCTAAAGTTTTCTATCCGATCTCGAGTTCAAAACTCTCCGAATCAGTATATGCACACGGAGTATATTCCCATCCCAACAATGTTTAAGGTTGTGTAACTCATTTTTGCTAACTTTGCACACACCTCCTCCACGATAACGACAATCAAAAAACTTTGCAAAGTTTGCACAGACTATTTTGCATTTCTTGCCATGTTTCCCTCTTTATGCAGCCACTCTTAAGCTAGAATGAAAAATAAATATGTATCGTTCGTCTCTCACACTCTTCTTGCCTTTTTTTCCCAATCTCCGCAGCCCTCGCTCAGTCTGGACTACTCATCGGTGGAAACGATTCTGCTTAAGAACGAGGGTGACTTCATAAGTGTCGAGCAGGGCAAGGAGCTTTCGCGCAAGAAAAAGCAACAGCGGGAGGAAAACATGCGGCAACTGCTCGACGTCACGAACACGCTGACGACGGAGGAAATCAAGGATTTCGAGATGAGGTGAGTGAATGATGAATATCGGATTCAATTGTAGCCCCCGGTATCCTCCGCCAGGACAGAGTACAAAGTTTGCATCTTTTTTCCGTAGCAATTTCCACAGCCAATTCACCAATAGCTGCCACTTGCAATCAAACTGTTCTATATAGTGACAGAACCACTTGAATAGTATTAATATAAATTAGTTTTCAAAGTATTATCATTCCATTCCCAGCTGAATGGACGATTCTATCTCTCATCAGGGAGAATGGCTTCTCCGGCAATCATTTCTTTTATAATCCTCACACTAACTAACCTCGTTCCAGCACTTTAAAATTGCATCATGTGGCACTTAACTTACATCGTTCAATGTTTGCACTCCAGCTCGTGCCGGCGCTGGCACTCCAGCTCGTGCCGGCGCCATTTTCTCCAGGCTAAACCGTTTTTTTCCTCCTTCTCAGAAAAGAGGAAAATTCGTTTCGCCTTCTAACGACCGATATTATATTATAGCATGGCGAGGTGCAACGTTTTTGCCTATGAAGCTAGTAAATGCACTAGGTACGACAGCTCCCTGAAGCTCCCCGGAGTCGATTAGGGACCACCATTCGAACCATCAGGTCGCATTTGCACGGGTCCTTTTTATGGCTCCTCAGGAGGGAGTAACTTTATTGATATGATTTATGTTTGTCATAGCGACTTCCGGTTCTCGAGCTGGCACAAAAAATGCGATAGTACTTTTCGCTTTTTTTTATTCCCCATTTCCGCCCTAGACGTTGTGTTTGTCGTCCGTCAGCATCATCAGAATTGTGGTCCGCATGCATACCCGAGTACCATATCTTTCGCGGTTTAATTAAACACGTTGCTGCTGCTGTTGCAACCAAATGCGATTTTCATAGTCATTTCTCTTCTGCTGACCAGTTGTAATAACATTACATTTTCTCCGGAACGGTTATAAAAGATTCTTCACACTTCGGCGGAGTTGTTTTGGGATCAGACGGGAAAAAAGTCGGCCTGTTGCGTCTGGATTGTTGATGATATTTTTTCTTCCACGGATATATTTAACCCATTCGATGAACGATTCATGACGACGGGATCGTGCTATTACGTTGTTGTTTTCTCGAGTGTGTGTGAAAGATATCGCTTTGTTTTTATTCGATGATACGAATTGGAGCAAAATCCAGCACTGAATATTTTCTTCGAAGTTTGTGATTCAACTTTCAGCATCTGATGTTGTTTTCGATAAACCATCCAAGAAGGTTCATTGAACGTTCTAGAAGTTAGAATGGATAAATACGAAAAACCAATATTTAATTACAAATGTAGACTTTTTTTCACATTCAGAAAATTAGAACATTTGTAACTTTGCTTCTTTACATTCATATAACGAACATTAAAATCAAAATACTACTGGAATTTAATTGACACCAAAATTTTGACGTAGGATTACGTCTTTCGGGAACATATTGGGAGTACAGATTGAAAAACGAAAATCGAATTTCAAAATGGATTGATACGATTTTTGCGTCAATCGGTTTCGGCACTTCATAACAACATTTTACATCGAAGAAAATATTATATGCCATGAAACTAATTATCGAACAATTAGTTAGTATTAGGCGTGCAAAATAGCACATTTTATACGTGTGAGTAGTTTTCATGTACGCTACGAGAAAATCTAGCTCACCTGTAGCGTTTGTCAAACCACGGTGAACTCAAACATCGATGCATGCAAAGATGCATGGGAGAGAGAGAGAGGAACGAATTCGTTTTGGGGGAAGCCACTTCAAAATGCAATGAGGACAATTTGACTGGGAAGAATGGAATGATACAGTCGAGTCGGTAGAGGGAGATAGCGACTAAACGCCCGACTCGTTTTGGCGGAGAAACTGCGTGAAGAGTCAAAAGTCATTTACCGACTGACTATCGATATAGTCAGTCGGTTAGTCAGCCGACTATCCTCAGTTGACTATGACTATGCCGCGCCCTGGTAGAGACTAAAGAATCGTCAAATTTGATGTTTCCATTGAAAGCTCAGTAAAGGTCAATGAATTGATAATGAAACGAAAAATTGAAGCTCAGTAAAGGCCAATGAGGATATAAGCAAGCCTCGACGGCTTAATTTCACGTACAATCCATTGTGCATAACGTTAGACGTTCACCCAAAATGAACGTGAAAATCGAGCAGTGTAATGAAATCGAAGAAGCAAATTTGCAGTGGCGGCATTTGCACTCACAATTATTGCTCAGTCATTTCCTGATGAATTGGCGGAAGTTTTACGTCAATCGATTTGGGTACTCCATAACAATTCATTACAATAAATTCAATTCAATGAAAAATGAATAAAGTAATATATTTTATGTACATGAATATGAAAAATTAGAGCACTGGAAATCGCAATCTTTTTCCAGTGTATCTGCACTCTGTAGAAATTAGAATACGTGACTATAATATGTCGCATGTTTCTAGGCTGACCAAATAGCTCAGAGTTAAGAAGGGGACACGCGAATCAAAAACTAAAAATGAACAAAAAGACCTTATATTGGAGTTGCAACTTAATTCGTTCCGTTTTTTTTTTGCACTAACACTCCTATACTCGCGCATTGGTCTGTCAGACCGAGAAATCAATAATTCGTTCATTTCTCAGAAAATATCAACACTACGACTTTGCGATTTTCTCTAGCTTCGTTATTCGTCGTTCGTCATCGTATAGCGTATCGCATGTGTTGGTACAAAGGGGACGTGTGCCACTTTTTCAACACTTTCGGTCTCACACACCGACGCGAATATAGGAGTAACTTTTTTGGACAAGTGCATTTTTTCATATTCTAGAATATTGTTGAATGAATTGTATAAATAAATGTTAGTGGCGTGGAATATTTATTGAATATAATGCATAAGATCATTACCGGACTATTCTTATTTTATTTCAGTCCCTTTTGTAACTGGATTGAACGGATCCATATATTAACTATTCGTCGATATATTCGTCGTTAGATTCCTACGTTCAAAAGCAAAATATAAATGTTTGACTTTAGTATAGTTATTCGCTAAATATAATGGTCATACATATACACACTTGTGGAAGAATTTCACTTGTGGAAGAATTTCACTTGTGGAAGAATTGTAAACAGTAAACTATAAACTAATCGGTAGCTTACGGTAAATTTTAACAGTTACAGTTTCGGGGACACTTTTTTATAATAGACAATATCGACAATAAAACAATAAAAAGAAAAGGAAGTTCCTAGAAATTCTTTTATATCATCTTTTCATGCCCCATCTAGAAAAAGGCTTCAATTCTTAGTTCACCAAGAAAACAAAGAATATTAGAAATATGCAAACTTTATATTCCAGAACCTTTATAGTTATCCAGAACGACGTTATACATTCTTCTCTTCGATAAAAGACCCGAAAAACACGCAACAACTGCATGAAATGTAAAAAAAAATTTGTTTCGAGCATGCAGTTATGCTATGTTCTGATTCTTACTCCAATGGAACCACAATCGATTAATACGTTTTTATGTTATTTTATAGCTCTTTATACTTCCATGAATTATATCCAGTTGCTTACTTTTAATTAATAACAGTGGAAAATTCGAATGTCGTTATTTGTGTTGGAGTATCAAAAAATACTCTACTTTAAAGGAGGCTGAATTAGATGACTATGAAAACATAATAAAGACGAAGAAAACATAGTTTTTGGAGTTTTTTCATTCAATCACACCCTCTTCTTCTAATGAATGCCAATAAAGCCTGAAAAATACATAATGGCAACATTACAGAGAAGTTCAATTTTTGGTCTGTGACACCGTGCGCGAGTATACGTGTTATGATTTTGCACGCGAGTACAGGAGGGTCAATTGTTGCCTGTAGAAGTCGTTTGACCAAGTTTTTAGCAGCTCATGGTGAATCACACCAAATACAGAACATTACTTTGGCACCGTGAATATTCGACTCTGGCGTTGATTCTCTTGGTTGGCCGGACTTTACATAGGTTTTTTTGCGTTTTGGATTGTCTTAGTGAATCCATTTTTCAACCCCGGTAACGATTCGACGCAAAAAGGCTTGTTGTGCAAAACTCAAACGCTTGTAAACAATATTTGGTTGACAGACTTCACGATTCAGCAAAAATCAGCTGTCGCCGTCGAATATTTGAAGCACCTTGAGTAATCTTGTGGAACGGAACGAATTAGGTTGCTCACCAATACATTTTGAAAATTTCTATTGAGTGAATAAATCCTAGAATAAAACCAAACAATCATAAATTGCTAATAAGATGCTAATTTGTTATCTACAGTGAAGAAATATATATATATATATATATATATATATATATATAAATAAATATATATCGGTGATTTGTTTTGGGAGCACTTTTTACTCCCTTGCCCGGCAAGGCCCTTTATTGTTTGTATTTCTAAAACCAACATCACGTTCAATTGTTCCATGTTGATATTCTAGGCATAACTGTCCCACCATGAATTTTTTAGCCTGTAACCAAAATTGATTGATTCGAATGAAGGGATCTTTTCACATTCCATTAACACTTTCGTCGCCTCGTAACTCAGATATAAGTAACTCTTTCCTCGTTCAAATTGAATAAAATTTTTAAAAGGAATCGAATAGAATAGGCATCTAAATGTAACTATAGGATATGTAGAAAGTTAATAAAATCATAACCATATTATTATAATGTTTATGCTATACTTTTTTATTAATTTATAGCATGGATGGTTTGTGCTGCAGTTTTCTGCGGAACCCATATAATATGACTTTGGCATGTTATTGTTGTCAATTCGTCTTCAAATTTAAAAAAATATTGCTAGATTATGTGAAACTTGTCTACAAACTAAGTTTGATCTTCATTTAATTATTTTTTCCGCAAGTTGGGCTCCGCAAGAAACTCACAAACGTCGCGTTGGGCGACAAACGTGTTAAACAGTAGTTCTGTGCTTATGAAAAACGCAATGTACTGCTAAATCGAAATGCTTAATTCATTAACGACCAAGCTGTTAAATTTTTTTTTTGGCGAAAGCCATTAGTGTAATTTTGATTATTGACGCTTTTTCCCATCTTCCATTTTCCGGGAAATGACTGTTCGAAAAATCGAACATTGGCCGAAACCCGCACTTTTTATTTGCAAGTACAAATATACTGCAAACTGAAAGTCGTTTCAATTAGCAAATATACGGTATTCATAAATGCATCAATTTTACATTCCGGGACGAACAAGCACAGGAGGATGGAGGTCTCTAAGTATAAACTTAAATTAATCCCCCTAAGGTGAGATGTGACATTTCTTCTTTCATGTAATTTTAACTTATTACTGGCAGGTTTTTTCTTTCAAACGAAAGCATTTGCTGTTATTTTTATTGTTGGCCTTGAAGAAATGTTTATGCTTAAGAATCGTTTCTTCCCAATTATCCTTTTCCCGAAAAATCGAAATTTCCCGAATTTTCCAAAATCTGCAAAGTACCAAAATTATTCTAAAAAAAAGGCATTGAGAATTGAGTGGTTTTTATTCGGTCCGGCGGGAGAATATTCACACCGGCAATCTCATTAGAATCCTCGTTACACGCAAAGTACGTAGAATAGAAGGTAAGTGATATTTCCTGTGTATACACACGGAGAGCGCATGTATTACACACACAACGATGTTAGTAATAAAAAATCCTCGATTTATTCGAAGTTCCGAAGTTTTTTAAATATTTCCCGATTTTAAAAGTTCTAAAAATTAAAAAAAGTGACACAATCGCAAGTGAACCCGACGGTAAACACGATAGTGTACCACTTTTTTACTGCAAGTAAGGTTTTATGTAATTTTTTATCGATTTCATACTGAACAGTTTTTGTTTACTTCGGCAAAATGTTGAAGTACCACCTCCCGCGATGCCGGAACAGAATAATTTTGAATGAGATAAACTAATCGAATATAACCTCTCCACACATTTGTTTATCGGTTTTGCATTATTTTTATAGTACAGGTGCGATAATTTTACTGTTTCAAATTTTAAAATACTTAAGTAAACTGCTATTTCATCATTTCGAAACATATTTTGAAACAGTTCTTGCGTTAAAATTTAAAAAATAAAAAAAATTTATATGAATTCAATCGATGGTTTATTACTATTTTTTGCTTTTTTTCTTGGCTACCACGACTTGAACGAAGCAGGGAGTAGACTACCTTCTTATTCTACGTACTTTGCGTTACACGTACTGATCATTTTCTCCAGTACCTGCACACACGAACACACGGGCCGTAATCACTTAAAGTTATTACGGACAAAAAATCGTACAGATTTTCAATAATATTTGCTAAATTAATCGGTATTTGCAAACAGTCACAATTGAAAATGCAAAAAGAAATGAAAATCTTCCGTCTTCGAAAGTAAACAAACCAAAATGCGCTGCGGAGGTTAGATGTGTTGGTATTGGTTAAGAAGAGAAAAATGTTGGTTATGGCCAACGTTCGATTTTTCGAACACTCGATTTTCCCGGCTGTTATTTTCTTTTAGGAGGCCCAATCGAATGATTTATGTCCTATATCGCAATGTATGTTCTTTTATCAAAGTAATACTGTAGAAAAGTTCACATATTTTTGTATTTTATTGGGTACTAGCTAACCCGGCAAACTTCGTCCCGCCCATTTACTTGATTAATTCTCGAGTAATGCAGAAATTTGTGTTTTATTTGTATGGCAGCCACCCCTAAGAGAGGGGGGAGGGGTATCTAACCACCATAGAAACATTCATTGCACCCTAAAGTTTCCATATGCCTAATTTGGTTTAATTTGCTTGATTAATTCTCGGGTAATGCAAAAATTTGTGTCTCATTTGTACGGCAGCCCCCTCTAAGAGAGGGGGAAGGAGTATCTTAACACCATAGAAACATTTATTGCATCTTAAAACCTCCACATGCCAAATTTGGTTTCATTTGCTTGATTAATTCTCGAGTAATGCAGAAATTTGTGTTTCATTTGTATGGCAGCCCCCCCCCCCTTTGAGTGGGGGAAGGACTGTCTAACCATCATAGAAACATTTATTGCACCCTAAAACTTTCACATGCCAACTTTGGTTTCGTTTGATTGATTAATTTCCGAGTAATGCAAAAAATTGTGTTTCATTTGTATGGCAGCCCCCTCTAAGAGAGGAAGGAGTATCTTATCACCATAGAAACATTTATTGCATCCTAAAACCTCCACATGCCAAATTTGGTTTCATTTGCTTGATTAATTCTCGAGTAATGCAGAAATTTGTGTTTCATTTGTATGGCAGCCCCCCCTTTGAGTGGGGGAAGGACTGTCTAACCATCATAGAAACATTTATTGCACCCTAAAACTTTCACATGCCAACTTTGGTTTCGTTTGCTTGGTTAATTTCCGAGTAATGCAGAAATTTGTGTTTCATTTGTATGGCAGCCCCCCCTTAGAGAGGGGGGAGGGGTCTCAAAATATCACGAAAACCTTCCCCGGCCCCAAAAACCCCTACATACCAATTTTCATGTCGATCGGTTCAGTAGTTTCCGAGTCTATAAGAATCAGACAGACAGACAGACATCACTCCATTTTTATATATATAGAAGATAGAAGATAGATAGATAGATTTTAATTGAAATTGGAAACACCTTCCAAACATACTTGCTTTAAATAGAATTTATTGCCCAATAAAGTTATACAAAATTGGATGAACTAGATAGTAAGTGGTAGCTAATAAATTAAGCTATCCTTTGGTGCAAAAACATTACCATATGGTTGTCTTTTAAAGACATGAAAAATGATTAAGTTGCTGTTCGACTTTTCGAACGCTTGGCCTAGAATGGGTTAAAGCTTCTGGTAGACAAATATGCTAGAAAACTTTGAATGCGTTTTTCTCAGTTGCTGATTTTTGAATTTCAGCCGTCCACAAAAAGGGTCTTCCTCAAAATTGTTTTAACCTCAAATTTTTGTGAATGCATTAGACACTACGTGGTAATGATGACTACGGAAGAAGATCGTTATCATTTTCATCATATAATTTCTTTAATGCGGTACAAAAACATGTCAACGTTCCGAAAAAAAATCGCACAATAGAAAATACCTATTTGTTTCTGATTTACACTCACAGTGAGTAATTCAAATTTCCCAGTTGACAAAAACAAAGCAAACAACAAACAAATATAATATATTCACAGTATCTTTTCTCGTAATCCACCATTTAGCCCATTTCACAAGGGCCATTTGACGGAATGAATAATGCATGTCTGGCAGTAGGCCTTCCCAGTACCCAGTCAATTATTTATTATCCCAACAAGTAGGAAACTGTCCGCCACGATGGCCAAAGCAAGGAATCACAACCCAATTCATCCTACAACTTCAAGGCCCCTATCTTGATGTGGAAGCGAATAGGGGAATGGAAAGTCCTTCCTTAACTTTTAAACTCAATTTGATTGAAGCGGAACTGCGAGGACAAATCCTCAGCTTGAGCTGTGTGTAAAAAGCGGGACATTACGACTGGTCGGCCATTGGAGTGGATCGCATTCTGCGGGTTATGGTGGACTTTTTTTCCTCCGGATAAAGTGGGTTCACGATGGAAAAAAACACACAGATTGGAAAAATCGCAACCGTTGTGTATGTTCGTTTCCACCCAAGGGAATGAACTATTGAGAAGCACTGTCACGGGACAGACGAGTTGAAAGAGGTACGTATTTCTTCGAATTCTCGCCGGATTCTTTGAAGCAGCCAATCAAAGAACAATATGATTTTCATATGCCTTACCGTGTCGGAAACCTTTCCGTAAGTGACAACTCGATTGACATTCTCAGTTCGTTTCGCGCTTGAATAGAGCGGAAAGCTGTGTTTGTGTGAACATTTCGGCAATTCCGAGATGGAAAGAGATCGCTCTGGGGAAAACGACTTTCAGCACATTTTCACTTTAACCGATTGCCGGAAAATCTTGGGCGGAAAACTACTGACAGATGTAAATGCGCGATATGAATTGAATCATGACAAAACGGATTATATTTGTTGAGTGAACGCAAAAGATACAACATAGATTTTGATAAAAAAAAATTTCTAGGATTCGTTCATTTGCTAATTATTTGCTAGAAAATGAAACTCAATATTCTGACCCCACAAAACATTAAGACAGAATGTTAATTTGAAATGTGGAACGGTTCACTGTTAGACGGTTTCCTAATCGCTTGCTGTCGTCACGTATCATGTTTCCATCTTCGAAACGAGTCTTGTTATTAACACTAACACGAAACATTTCCCATCCATTCGCACGTTGCATTTCCCGCCCGCTTTTCACACCAACGTTTACTACCGAGTTTAAAATATTCGTTCGAATTTATCCCCGTCATTACACGCTCTTTATTCATTGTTCATAATTAAACCTCGTAAAACCCGCCCAATTCAGAGGGAAATCCTCGTCCGCGTCGTAAATTCGTCATCCATTATTATTCAACCCGAAACTGAAGAATGAACAACAAAAAACTGCGGGCGAATGAAAAGTGTATCACACGCGACAATATATGTGGATATAAATAACTTAGGAAAGTGAAAATTCTCGCGATGCAACCCTGCAGCATCTGATAGATGAGTCTCACGGGTTTGAGTATGTGTGTGTGTGTGTGTGTGCATACGTCATACAGCCACAGTTGGGGGGTTTGCGTTCTCGAGAGCAGTTTTATAACGTTGTAAAATGTGTCACCCTCTTGTCAAAGCAAGCCGGTTCCTGTGTGTGTACCGACTTAATAGACGCTTCATCATCGGGTTGATATTTTAATCATCTGATAATGACAGTTACGATCGCGTGAAATTGAAATTGTAGCATGATTTAGTGATTATCTATGATGGTTTTCTTATAGCTATGCAAGGTATTTGAGTTAAATGAGAATCGACTGGCGTCATAATCAGTAACTTCAGAATCAGCTTCAGCATCGAACCTATCTATCGGGCCTTTGTGAGCCAAACGGAAAATTCTTTGTTGAACCCCTAGCTTGGTCGGAGTTCAACGTGTTAAGCATCAATGACTGCAGATAATTTTTAATTAGTTTCAACTTTGAAAAGCCTCTTTAAGAGCCTCTAACTTTAGGATTTGGAAGCGTTTTCTGAAGTCCTACGCATAAGCACGAATACGAATCAATCCCCAATCCATTCATTCATTCCACACTCAACTTATGTGTGCGAAGCATCGCAATAGTAATCTGACCGTTATTAAGTTAGTATTTCTGCGTTAGTAAATTCCTAAAGTGTGTTATTCCTCCAGTGTAATCCTATATCCAAACCGTCTTTATCAAGGCCAATGGTACGGCCGAGACGGAAAGCATTGAAAACATACACAGAATTTATTTATAAAAAACACTTTATTCACAAAACAAAATATTACACAACTATACACTTTACTTACAACTATACAAAAAAAACACAATGTGAAGACTTAATCGAAATTAGCCGCAGGAATCCGTGCCTAGAATAGAAGATGGATAATTGCATTATTTTTCAATGAATATTTATTGTCACTTACCTTGGCTTCAGAAACAATCACCTGTAAAGAACATTGATTAGATTGATACTGCACATAATACTTATCATATCACAAAATACAACAACACAACAAAACAACATATAGATAATCACAACAAACGAACAAGCAAATTGTTAAACGACCGGAGCAGATGGAAACGAACCCGCTATTAAAAGTGTAATTGTTTATGGCGAAAAGACGCAACCCATACAACAATTCCACATTCAAATGACTATGGTACCAATCATATAAATAGGGCACGAAATGTTAAGAACAGTCAGTTTCAAATAAACTACCGATCAGTATAGATCAAGCGTCTTGATTATATTCGATCTCACCACATCATCGGTGGTTCAGAAAACGCACGTCTTTCGGTCCCAGAATCGAAGCTTGCTGATCAAGTATATTGGGGCGCGTGAATTTATTTAAGGAAGAAAATGGAATTTTATTACCTAACGATAACGATATCTGTAAAATAATTCGGACCGGCGAAATATTCCGTTATTCATCGTGCGTTATTATCGAACTTCAAATTCAACGACGGAGAATTATGTTTGGGAAACCTAAGAAGATAACCGAGAGAACTCCTATAAAACCAATGATACCAAAAATATATTCAACACGTGTAGTCCTTGTTCAACCCTAATCGCGGCGATGGAAACCTGAGAACTAAATCGATCAATCGGACCGGATATATATGTTTTCCGTTATTCGTCGCGCGCACTCCGTATTTGTAACTTCAATCGTGAAGGCAATCGACCCAGCGATATGTTCTGTTATTCATCGCGCGTACGCTTCGTAGAACTCCAATCGCGACGACCGAGAGTTATGTTTGGAAAACCTGAGAAGGTCACCACGAGAACACCTCTAACAAAAACGACATGTTTGCGTTTAGTTTATAAAGTGAATAACGGATGGAGATGCATTCAATGAAATCTTTTTCGACCAAATTATGCGGAACTCATATACGAGGGTCACTATTTATATTTCGGGAATTGGCAACACTGATGTCATGTGAGTCCATCTGACGGTTCCATCGTAAAGTTTGACATTTTTGACGATATACGTACTCAGAACATTTTGTCATACGGACGCTATTTGTTTATTTTATATTTAGTTGAATGTTTGGTCTCGGCAAAAAAATGGAACTGAATCGTGAACATTTTCGTGCGATGATTTTTTACGACTTTCGACGTGGATTATCATAACAAGAGTGCGTCAATCAACTTAATTTGACTTTTGGTGATGAAGCTCCATCAAAAACCACTGTGTATCGCTGGTATAGTGAATTCAATCGTGGTCGTAGTTCGCTGTCCGACGAGTTTCGTGAATGTCGTCCAAAATCGACTGTAGTGCCAGAAAACATCGATGCTGTGCACGAAATGATTAAGCAAGATTGTCATGTAACCTATTGTGAGATTGAGGCATCCCTAAGCATTAGTTCCACCAGCATATATGCGATTTTACATGATTTAGTTGTGCGAAAATTATGTTCACGTTGGATCCCACATAATTTGACAATCGCTCAAAAAAAAGGCTCGTGTCGATTGGAATAAATGCTTTGAAAATTGGTTTAAGCGCATGCAAAAGTGTATCGATCATCGTGGCGAGTACTTTGAAAAAACAATAAAAATATATTCGCAGCTTAACTATTTGTTTTTGTTCCTATTCCCGAAATATAAATAGTGACCCTCGTATCATTCCGATTTACGTGACCAAGCTTCACCAGATGCTCATGAATGATGGTTTCAGATACCTGTGGAAAATCTACTAATCGTATCGAGTGTATCGAGCATTTCAATTTCATTTTTATTCTGAAACCGAATCGAGATGTTTTGGTAATGATTTTCATCAGTTCTTGCGATGTTTTGATTGCTGAAAAACTTGCCATGATTGTATTTTGCGAATTATTATAAATTCAAACATTTTTTATACCAAAATTTCGAAGAATGTTTTTTAGCATGCATCGAACCCTAAGCTCTCATTTCTCTTTTTCTCAGCATTGACACCGCTATCCACCATTCGGCCATCAGAGCCAATGCTCGCTGGTCATACTCTTATCGAATAAACGGCAACAACTCGTTACTGATGTTGTTATCACTTGTTCAACATGTCAGCAATCAATTACCTCTTTCACGTTCATATATTTATTATTTCTATTCGTCCGCAAATAAATGACCACATTCAACTGTTTACTATCTGGCGGCAGGATGATCGATCCTGACGCAACGCTCAATGTCGGATTTGTATAATAATTAATTTAATTAAACCAGTCTATGGTTTTTGTTCCCGTTGATACCCGATTGCGCCCTGTGGAATATGACCCACATTCACCGGTCGGTTCCGGGGATTGGCGTCATCAGTCGACAATGTACTTCATCATGTTAATTATTCATTCCGTTATATGTACTGATTAGATCGATTATTGTAACTATTTGTGTACGCAAACCTCTCAATCAAACATCAGTTCTAGCCATCCGTCATCAAACAGAGATAAATGGCTAAAGTGTGCATATTTGATTACATGTCATTCGCACAAAAATAGATATTAACCGACTGTGGCAGCAGGAGTGCATTTATGTTTTACCACGCGCAATTTGTTTATTTGCAAACATCCATCAATAATCTTTTTTTTTTGCGTGTCCCCACCGGTACTCTCATCTGTAGCATCCTTGGCAACCGATTCCAATATTTCATTCCCACGTCGTTTGATCCAATACGGGGGAATTGATGTTCATTTGCTATCCATTGGGGCGGCGGAAATTGAAAAGAAGTGATTCCATAAAAGCAAGACGATGAAAGACTTTGTCCGTTCGGATCTACAAAGCCAACGGTGAGAGGACAAGCAGCGGGCGATGGCAGTCAAGTGTACCGGAGACGGTATTTAGATTTGTATTTTGATTTCAGAGGTACTCCGATTTCCTGATGTCCGTAGAGGGCAATTTAACACAGTAGTAATGAGCAACGGAGAGAGAGTGTATTTGATTAAACCGCTGAAAATCAATTGGATTAGGATGAATTGTTTGTTCGCGCGACAAATTATTTCCCTCAAGTGTTTGAGCCGGATTTTGCTGAAGCTTTGCAGCACTCCAATGGAGACTTTTGTCAAGCAAATATTTACAATGTTTCGAAATTAAATTATTTTGCGATTTCCTCATCGAGGTGGTCTTTCCCTAGAATCATTTAGCACAGTTGACCCGGCGAACTTCATCCCGCCCAAAATTGATTTTTTGATGTGAATACTTTCAAACATACATGTTTTCTTGCTATGCAAACGTTCGAGAGTTCAATCGCAGAACTTTTGCGCTTACCAACACATCTGGCGATCCATTTTTATTTATATAGATAGAAGACGATTTAGGAGTGCGTTTTTTCACCTGAAAATCCATTTTCACTTTCGAACAAAGATCAATTTCGTTAGCGCAATCATCAAATGGACTAACAACCCTTATCACGAGGTAATTGTAGTACATATGGGAATTCTATTTTCCGGTTTTTCTCATTTTCCTTCATGGGTTTCCGAAATTTTTCAATATGTGTTTCATGTGTTTCATTTGTATGTGAAACCAAAATAAAAGATTTTGAATGCTTATAAGGTAAATGATTTTGGTTAGTCCTGTCGAACATATTATCATGGCCTGTCCATTTTTTTTTTGAATGCTCTAATTCAGCGCACCTGTGTCAAATCAGGTATTCGAATGTTCAAAAATATAAATAAAATTGTCTTTTTCATTATTTATAGTAGTTTTATAGTATATTTTTACGGATTCACATATTTTAAAAGATTATAAAATCCACCTTCTATTGGACCTCAATTCTGATCATCTTCAGCTCTTGGTGAATGTTCAGTGGCCTGCACAATCTTCGGCCCGTGTCGTTTGTATCTGTAAAGAGCACCCAGCTCAGCGACATACATGGAACAAGGATCTCTGAGTTTGAAAGAGGCAGTGGAATATTCATTGAAGATGCCGAAGCCAGTGGACCCGTTTATTAGTGAAGAACATTCTATCAGATCTAACTCCATTTTTTTTTTTGGGATTCCATGGATTTTTTGACGCATGGGCAGATAAAAAATGAAAAATGAAAAATATGTAGGATGATTCTGGGAACCGAAGAGTAAGTGGGGATACTCCTACCAAGACTTCGAGACTCATCGAATGCAAACACCCCATGGCTATACGCAAGCAACGATATTGTATCCTCTCCAGCTTGAGAGTGAGTGAATCCTGGCAAACTAGAATGAATACTTTTAACCGGGAAATTGGAAGAAAAAACAAGAAGTGGGTTATATCTGTGATATAACCGCAAAATAGACGTAGGACTACCGTTCGCTCAGCAATCATTTATTTGAAATTGGATCTGAACCAATTCTTAACCCTTTCATTACGGCAGTGTCCTCCGCTAAAGTGCTACCCCTATAAGGAGCACTGCGCCGAAAAGTATGCACATCGCGCTGGTGTGATCGAAGTACAGTATGAATTTCTTGTCGTCCAAAGACGACGCTCGTACACACAGCTCGTCGCGCGGATGTCGTCTATAGACGACGCTCGTAACGAAAGGGTTAATGCATGAATGAATGAATATTTTGAAAGATTGCTGAAAGTTTTTCTTGTTATTGTGTATAGATGAGTATAAGTATGGAATTGTTATTAGCATAAAATTCAACTCTTCCCGAAACGAACCGATGGAATTTGAGTGGCCTTGTAAAAGCAACTGAAAATGTTTGATATATGATTCATTTTTGTTTTCGTAAGAATGACACGAGATTTTTCATGATCACTCCATACGCAGAATAGAAACTGACGGCGCCATATCACGGTGAAAACGAAATAAAGTCTATATAACCTTGCATAAAATTCATTTCGTTTCTATCGTGATGTGGCAATTGGCGATCTAACGCAAAACGCAAACGATCGGTGAGATATCTGGATTTTGTTTTTGAACTAAGAAAATGATGATAAGCTAACCTAAAACTCAGAAACAAATCAGGTATATTTTACTTCCGGACTTTCCAAGGTAGTTCTAACATGCAGGAACCATGCATTTTTCAACTTGTTTTTGATTGTGCTCTCGAATTTCCTATTTTGATTCAACCATTGTCAACTTTTATACAATTTTCACTACTGAACGAGGTAAGAAAATAACATGTTATATATAAAATTGAGCAGAATTAATTTTCTTCCAAACTCATCGCAATCAAATAATCTTTTATGACTATAACATTGTGATTTATGGAAAGAACTACAAATCTTCCATAAACTCATATTGCAAAATTTAAAACCATCATCACTTTCACCGCAGCGCCGCCTAGGTGTAGATTTGTACGTTAGATCGCCAATTTTTCATGACTGTTCCATGCGAAAGCAGAACAGAAACTGATGCGAGTGGAGGTACTCACGCCTTGCGTATGTCCGCTATGGTTTCCCAAACACTAAGGCGGCGGTGACACTGGATGCAGAAAAGTGGTCGTACGAATTGTATGTAATAGTAAAAGTAAACAACCACATTGAGTTGTATTGGTGTGGTTACATTGCATTCTCCTTGTTTCGTTCGAATTCGTCACCTTCTATCGAACAAAGTTGTTTGTTTCTATTCGTACAATCAAATTTTCGTGCGTACTCCGAGTCAATGTCACCATACCCTAATGCAAGCGAGCAAAACGAATCACAGCTTGCATGTATTCGCTATGACGGCTTCTCCAGGTGCCTAGATTTTGCGTCCGTGTTCGGGAACACATTGCGATCACCAATCATCATCAATGAGCTAGAGTGTTATGATTTCAATAGCTTGCTTTCAAAGCAATTTTTAAACTATTGAAACGATTTTTTGGACCAATAAGTGACAATAATATAATTCGTTGACATTTTCTCTTTCGGATGAAATGATTATTATACCACTCCATTCAGCCGGTAAAGAGGTATCAACGTTCAAAACCTTGCAGTCCAGCGTCACTCTCTCGTTTCCGAAACTTTGAACTTACACCCCGGTACAGAAATGAAAGACGTAGTCCTACGACAAAATCTGAATTTTCCAGAAAACTCAAACAAATTTCAAACCAAACAAAACAAACGTCATAATTTTACTCGCTACTCCATTTGGTTGTTAATCTAACGTGAGTTCGTCAATACCCTATGCAAAATATTGGCTCAATCGTTCTTCATTTTCAAATGTCGCAGACGTCGAAATGTGAGTTTTCTGAAAACACAAAAATCACCAAAGGTACATATAATCGGGATTTTCAAAAAAAAAAAAAAAACCTAAACTCCAAATGTCTTTAAATTGCATGAAAAGTAGCGATTAATTTTCGAGGGTCACAAAATCAAAACTTTGAGCGCTTTGCGAAACCCCTAAATTATGTCCGATTGAGCTGAAATTTTGCCAGGGTACGCATATGACAAAGTAATCTGGACTCGAAGTGGGTAGCGACATGAGTCACTTATACCCTCTCAACTATGACGTCTTAGCTTTGACGAAAAGCAGCGATCGCAAAGCAATTCATAATAAGGTTTTTTTTGTTGCATATAATACTTGTTTTGCAATTTTTTTAAATACACTAATAATACGTGAGATAGAGGAGTTAGTGAACCATTAAAGTTAAAGGCTTTTCGGAATTAGTGCCCTGAGCGGCGGCTCAACTGCGACGGAATTATAAATATTTTCATTTTCAGACAACTCTATGGCTCGATGTATGGCACCCGGATGCGTGAGCGTTCGATCATCGATGCCGGGCTCGAGTCCAACTCGAATTATGAAAACCTATCCCATAAATTATCATTTCATCGATTCCCGAGGTATGTGACCATTCGGAAGAAATGGCTTCGATTCTTCGGACAAGACCTAAACAGCAATACCAAAAACATGTTCATTTGCTCGGTTCACTTCAGTCCAGATTGTTTCAAGCATATCGTTGGTTTGGAAGTACAATATCGCCGAAAACTGATACCAACAGGTAAATTTAAAAAAATCCAGAGTACACAAAACAGTTTATTTTTAGCTGTTCCTACTGTCAGAAAGGCCAACGATTCTCATGCCTCGGAGAATCAAAACCGAACGGCTCGCCGAAAGGTCTCGATTGACATCAAACAAGAGTTAAATCCAGTAAGAATATCCGTAACATCCGTGGAATCGGTACAGTTTTCTAATAAAACGAAACAAGACTATCCCGAGAGGGATATTCCGTCAAAGGAAATCAGGAGCAGCACCATCAACATCTCTAATGATAAACCTAGCGATTCGGCCGGTTCTGATAGCTTAATTCAAACACTGCAGCAGGAGGTATCGGAAAGCTACAGCGAACTTCAGGAAGCCAACATCCGAATTACCGAACCACAACCCTAGGTTTTGATTAGAAAGAAAATCTAAATAGATTATCTTTACGCTGCAATAACTAAATGTATACATTTAACTAAAATACGAAAGAAATAAACTTATTTAGGTAAATTCATTTCACCGCTCCACGATGCTCGCAAAGATAACACGTCACAGCCTCACTGTTACTGATGCACTAGTCAGTCCAGACTACCTTGTCACTTTGTCTCACTTTGTTTTGCAGAATAGAACAATTATATACGTAGAGTGAAGCATAAAGTGCGATTCACATACAACATACACGTCACGTTCACGTCCCGTCACGTCACGATACGTCAATGATTCTACCATGCAATTCTCATGAAAACATTCACATACACCAGCAACGTAACGCCCCGTCAGCATACGTTCAACGAAAACGACCGGCAGGGTTTGTAGAAAAGAATAATTGACGGAGACGGACGGCTCGTTTGCTTTTTGTCTTGGCTTTGTTTCTCAGGTTTTGTTTTGATTTGGTTGTACAGTTATTTGCATCTACATCGATATTAAGCTAATTGAACAGATCTGTGATGCAACACGTTTAATTAGACATTTTTACCTCTAGCTGGACATTTTTGTAAACATTGAGTTCGGAGCCCAAATTATGGTCCCACATTGAAAGTCGCCACCAGTCGCAAATGTCCAATTACTGGTCAAAATCGACTCCCATGCGACACTGAGTGGTGCCTTAGCATATCGCTTTATAAGTAACTTACTGTAGGATTACGTCTTTCGGGAACATATTGGGGTACAAATTGAAAATCGAAAATCGAGTACATCGTGAAAATTGTCTAATTTCAAACGCTCATTGCTCAGTCATTTCATGATGGATTGATGAAATTTTGGCGTCAATCGATTTCGGCACTACATAACAATTTTTCATATTGAAGAAAATAATATATGTCATGAAACTAACTATCGAACAATTGAAAAATCTCAACCCTTATTCTAACGGAAATATCCACTTTTAATTGGTCGAAATTGACGACACATGCGGCTGTTCCCTAACAGAGACATCTAAACCAAGCTGCCTAGTGGTAATCGACATTGCAAACACATGAAAGTAGGGCGAATTTTTGTTCCTACCGAAATGTGTTCCCTAACAGAGACATCTAAACTAAGGTGCCCGAAGGAAATCGGCATTGTAAATATATGCAAGCCGGAGGCATTTTTATATTGCAAGTAGGGTGAGTGATACGATTAATTCTAGCAAATATAATGTAAATTTGGAACTTAAATGTTGGTTGCCTCGTGAAATTTCATATCAATGACCGATTGTGTATTGTAAAAAATTTAGCACAAATGTAGGCGGTTTTCATCATATTTCATTCCATTTTGGCATCTTCTATCTCATACGCACCACCCAATTATTGCTTACCATACTTTTGTCATAATCACTCGGTAAACACTGGTGGAGTGAACAAACAATACCCAACAACCAAACAAAATCTTCATGAAAGACTTTAACGATGTAATTCCTCAAACATATCCAAAATCAACAGATAGCCTAACGGAATCCTACGTCAACTATGCGGTCGTGTCTCGGACACAACCCTCCTGTGACTTTTATGCCAACATATCTCTTAGCTCCAAATTTCGGAGTGAAAATCATTCGCGACTAGTTGACAGAATTATTCTATTTATTATTATTGTTGCATAAGGGTCGGACTACGGGGTTTAAGCATTTAAATAATTCAATTCAATGATTCTCATTGAATTTTTCAAAATTCAGAACTGATTCTAGGCATGCTGATTTGAAAGAGGGCATTGCAATTTAAAATTGTTGTAGGTGGCGACACCATGAATAAAATTAAATAAATCATTCGTTTGGCATTTGACGTGACGGTGCTGGTGGAAGCCTTGACTGCATGTGTGAATTGGTGGAGACGTTGACGGAGCGTAGACGTTCTTCTCCGTAACGTGCTATGTGAATCGCACATACCACATTGAAAAACATTGTTTACAACGCTACTACACTGCATTCGCTTGAACTTTTACACTCGTAGATTCCAGCGTTTGTTTACAAAACCGATATAAGTGACCTCACGCAAGTGTCATTGTCGGGGATATAGTACCTTGTATTTAACGCGATACCTTGTCAAAACAACGTGAATTCGTATCTTTTTTCGCTTTTTCGGAAGTGATCCTGTGCTTTGTTCTGATTGGTTGGCGGAAAGAATACGCAAACATTCGCGCAAACTTTTCTTCATTGTGAAGGGTTGAAAAACAATCTTAATCTACTACGCCTCGCAACTAGATTCATTTTCTTCTAGACCAGTGTAGGGATCCGATGTGATACTGAAAAGTACCTTTCAATTATTTTAATTTGGATCATCTCCGCAGCGGCGGTGTACATAATATGGGATAGAAACTTCAATTACACGATTGCCGATGGAGAGTGTAATCGCTGCGGTCATGCTGAACATCGGCAATCAGCTTGCCGGCATCGTTTCAAAGTTTGCACTATCTGTCTCCAGCAAGGCCACATCAAATCGGTTTGTCCCCAGGTGATACCGGACGAGCGAAGCCCTTACGCCGGTGTCTGGCAAATATTATTTCTTCTGTTTTACGTAGATTACTTCACGAACGGCAAGCGTTCATCCAGATGTACGGCATGTGGTAGCAGGGACCACACGTCGTGCAGATACTCGAACCGGAGATGTGTCCGATGCAACGTAAAAGGACACATAGCCGCCGTATGTCCGGGTTTCCGACTGTACCGGAAAATCGCGCCAACAGTGAAGATCCTATTGATACTCCGTGCCATTTGGGCATTGATACACATTTTTTGAACTCCATTTCCTCGGTGAGGATTTAATTTAAATACAATAAAATTCTATTACAAAAATAAATTGTTCTTCTTTTTGACGAAGGACTGTCTTTGATTTCTATATAATTGCGCAAGTTCCAAGTAACATTGTCGCCGGTACATAAAACTGTAGCTGTAAATGAATTGAAAACGAATAGTATTCAACGAAGTTAAAGCACTTAAAACTTGCCTAAGAATACATCTCCTTGGCATATACTGTATACTGTTGATCTGAGAATTGCCACCATCAAAATGGCTGCAGATTTCATTTGTGATAAGCTTCAAGGTCAAACAAATTACATACGTAGAAATAAACAACCGTATTTCTGCAGCATAGTTTTATTAGAAACAATTTAGATGGAATAGTGTTCGAACAAAGAATCAAAATTAACCATCCCGTACTCGCGCTCAAAATCATAACTCGTATAGGGTAACACGGGGTGAGTTGAACATACGGGGTGATTTGAACCACCCCATTATCTCAAAAAGTACGGCTTAACTTGGATTTTTTATAATGTCATCTTCTTCCATTAATGAACCGTATGTAACTAACGTAAAAAAACTTTGGTAAAAATCGACAGGTGGAAGAAAGTGGTAGCATTAACATAGCAGGCACTTTGATTGTCGAAAATTGTGAATTTTCTGATCGGGGTTTTAAGGTTTTTCTCGCTGATAATACAAACTTTTCGTGTATTGTACAGTAAAATTCTGTTCGCCTACAGAAGAGGAACAATTTGATGCAACGAAACTGAATTTTGATAAAAATAAATGAAATTTATGAATTTTAATTTTTGCATGTTGTGTGGGGTGACATGGACACGTTTTTGTGGGGTGAGTTGGTCCTACAGATTTGAGGTTTTTTTGGTCTAATTGATTCCAGATGCCGCTGAATTACAAAAAGAGGATGGGCAGACAACTTTGGAAGAAGGAGGAGCTTGAAAGAGCAACGCAGGCCATCAAGAACGGATTTTCTTTGACCAAGCATCGAAACTGTTTAAAAATGCTCGAACAGTGAAAAAATCCATGCAGAATTCGAGATGGTCTCAATCCAATTTTTCTGGTCTGGAATCTGGCCAAGACACCTGGTATCGATCCCAGAACACTGTTACTGATTGAAACATTATCCCAAAATACTTTACATAAACATAAGTATATTTTTTTCGATGAAACACACACTGGACCAAATCACCCCACAGATGGTCCAAATCACCCTGTATCAAATTTTAATGTCCATCTCATCTCTTTTATTTTATGATATATTTGGTAGTTTAAAGCTTGATATAATGATTAAACAATATTGATTGAGAGAAAACACGTGTAGCTTAGTATACAATGTGACATTTTTTATTTAGACCGTATTGGTTTGGAAATATTAGGTGATTTGCATAGGTGGTCGAGTTCCCCCCCTTTTCCCCTACTCGCGCACGACGTCACAGACGATACGTTTCTCTGAAATATTGTTATTGTGCAGTTATAGGCATTATTGATATTTATTCAAAGAAAAAGATATAATTAAATGAAAAAACTCCAGAAAATATGTTTCTTCAGCTTCATTCAATTTTAATAGTTATTTAATTCAGCATCAAAACTAATTTATTGACTTTCGGTCTGAGACCGTATGCGCGGAGGATAGAGTGTAAAGAACTGAATGAAAATGACAAAATAAATGAACGAATAAAACTATCTTCGTCGTCCGCACGATTTTCGCGTAGAGTCGAAAGCCCTGACATTCAACTGCGATGTGTCCTCTCACGCGACATCGGCCACATCTTCGGTTCAGGTATGCACATATCTGGTGACTTTTGCTCCCGCATGCGGGACATTTGGACGAACGCCTTCTTTTCGTGTAATAAGCAACGTACAACATACGTCAAATTCCATTAGATGGACTCCCCAGAAGCCGGAATAAGGGCATCGCTCGAGTGGTGTCAGCTGGGAACAAACCGATTCAACATGGCCTCGCTCGCGACAGATTCGGCAAAATTTATAACGATGCGAACAAGCGGAGGGTCACATTCGTCTTCCTAAGTTCGAAGCCGCCGGACGCATATATTTCGTTATCGTGTATCGTTGAAGTGATACCGTTATTCTCGTGACTGGTCAAGTGATTGTGCGCATTAACGGGATTCCCTAGATTGTAACTGGATTGCATTGAAGCGGACACAACAAGCAGGAGGAAGAAGGCCTGCAGCGCGGGCGCTGTGTGCTGTGTGCTGGTGAATTTATCGCCTCTCGTCATCGACACCATTATCGTGCTGTGGTGCGATACACCGGTTCAGCTGCACCGAAGGATTGATACGCGTTGGAGATTATCCGCACTGTTGTGGTGTGCATTATAAGTATAAATAATTTTATTAGGTTAAGAAAGAAAAAACAAAAAAAAATTGAAAAATTAACTAAAAAGTGTACTGGCACTTTAAATGGCAGATGAAGAAGGAACCGTTGACATGGAGATTGAATCCACTGTCTACCCCTCCATATCTACGCGTTCCCCCCTCGGATGTCTCTTTAGAGGGAGAGTTAAGTCACCTAAACAAGCCCCCCTCAAGAAAATTTGCAAACCGTTCCTCTTCACCCCCTCAATCTCCTGCTCCCGCTTCCGATCAACTCCCGAACTTGCCTCCCAGTCCTACTGTTCCTGATCCCGCTCAACAATCGACCTCGTCCTCCCCCTCAGTTGTTTCCTCTCCTCGTGTCAATGTCTATCCAGAAGATTCACCTGGATCAGGCCCATTTGTTGTTTTCTTCCGGCCCAAACCAAAAGGAAAATTTCTAAATGCCATTCAAATTTCTAAAGATCTGGCAAGATATTATTCCTCCGTGGTCGAAATTAGAAAGGTTAGACCGAACAAACTGCGTGTTGTCGTGGCTAATCGGAAGCTCGCTAACGATATTGTTGTCGACAATCGTTTTGTAATAGAATATCGCGTATATGTGCCCTGCCATAACGTAGAAATTGCGGGGGTGATTACAGAAACGGGTCTGACGAGCGAAATAATAAAAGAGGGAGATGACAGATTTAAACAGCTCCCTTTGAAGCAAATTAACATTTTGGACTGCCAGCAACTAGGAAAAGTTTCCCAGAATGGGGAAGAAAAAAAATTCACGCCGTCCGACTCGTTTCGAGTAACTTTTGCTGGTTCCGCCCTCCCTGACTACGTTATGGTGGATAAATTAAGGCTTCCAGTGCGACTCTTCGTGCCAAAGCCCATGACTTGCAACAAATGCAAGTCAGTTGGTCATACAGCAGATTATTGCGCCAACAAGGAGCGCTGTGCCACTTGCGGAGAGCAACATGAGGGGAAATCCTGCAGTGCGACTGAGCATAAATGTCCATATTGCGGGGGATCCCCACATGACCTCTCAGCTTGTGAAACTTACAAAAGTCGCTGGGGTAAACAGAAGCGCTCTTTGAAGGAACGCTCGAAGCGCACTTTTGCGGAAATTTTGAAGGGAGCTTCTCCACTGGCTCAAGAGCAACAACCAATCAACACACATAATGTTTTCGCTACGTTGCCAGTTGACGAAATAGAAGCGAACACAGCTAGCGGGGGCACAACGGTTATTTCCAAAGGGAATCCCCGGCGCAAAAATGTGACCACTCCCAAAGTTCAAGGACAAGTCCCTCCGGTGATACCCCCTGTTAGCTTGCCTAAAAAATCGAGTGCAGCGGACAAGCAAAATCAGGTTCCTCCTGGCTTCCGTGGGAATAGTTCATCTTCGAACGACCCAGCACTCGAGGGGACATCAAAAACCCCAACTGTCCCTATTTTTCCGTCCAGCTCAACTTCCTAATCGGGATTTATAAAGTTGTCTGACTTTTTGGATCAAATCTTCAAGTGTTTTAATGTTTCCGACTCCATCAGAACCATTGTCATCTCAATGCTTCCAGTATTGAAGACAATTTTGCAACAATGGATGCAAACATGGCCCCTCCTTGCAATGATTATCTCTCTTGATGTCTAATTTAAATAGAGAGGTCGGAGATATCACTGTCCGAAACCTGGCTCTCTTCTCAAAATGATCTCTCTTTCCACGATTTTAATATAATACGCTTGGACCGCGATGACAGATACGGAGGGGTACTATTGGGGATCAATAAGTGTCACTCTTTTTTTAGAATTGACCTTCCACCTATTGGAGGGATCGAAGCTGTTGCCTGTCATGCAAACATCAGAGGCAAAGACCTTTGTATAGTCAGCTTGTATTGGCCTCCGAGAGCTGCGGTTAGCCGCAAGCAACTTGTTGACATGTGCTCACTCCTTCCTGAGCCACGATTGATCTTGGGAGACTTCAACTCTCACGGAACTGCCTGGAGGGAACAGTACGACGACAATCGTTCATCGTTGATATATGACCTTTGTAACAGCTTCAATATGACCGTTGTATATATGACACGTGTTGTTTCCCCAGTGTTCAAGGGGAAACAACACGTGTACCTAAACCTCCTGCTAACCCAAGTGCTCTTGACCTCTCGCTTTGCTCGAATTCACTATCGTTAGATTGCAAGTGGAATGTAATCCAGGATCCCAACGGTAGTGATCACTTGCCAATCAAAATTTCCATCACCATTGGGTCGAATTCTTCTGAATCTATAAACATGGCATATGACCTCACAAGACACATTGACTGGAAAAAATATGCGGACGCGATTGCTCTAGCCATCAATTCCAAAGATGGTTTACCTCCATTGGAGGAGTATAACTTCCTTACTCGTTTGATCTATGACAGCGCGGTTCGCGCTTAAACGAAACCCATCCCAGGTTCCACTATTCGTCGAAGGCCTCCCAATCTATGGTGGGATAGCCAAAGTTCCAAGCTTTATCAGGATAAATCGAATGCATTTAAAGTGGAACCATTGAGAATTTTCAAACGTATTTATCCCTTGAAAATCAATTTAAAAACTTGATCAAAGGGAAAAAACGTGCTTATTGGCGAAATTTCGTGGGAGGTCTGTCACGAGAAACGTCAATGAAAAAATTATGGAAAGTGGCTCGAAACATGAGAAATCGCTCTTCAATGAATGAAAGCGAGGAATATTCACATCGATGGATTTTAAATTTTGCACGGAATGTCCCGATTCCGTTCCTGTACAAATAATTGTTCGAGATATTTCACAAGATAGGTGCGATCTTGCTTCCGAGTTTTCGATGGTAGAATTCTCTCTTGCTCTCCTTTCATGTAACAATTCTGCTCCGGAATCGGATAGAATTAAGTTCAACTTGTTGAAAAACCTCCCTGATGTGGCAAAACATCGCTTGTTGAACTTATTCAATCGGTTTATGGAACATAATATTGTTCCAGATGATTGGAGACAAGTACGAGTTATAGCTATTCAAAAACCCGGAAAACCCGCGTCCGACTTCAATTCGTACCGCCCAATAGCAATGCTGTCTTGTATACGGAAATTGTTGGAGAAAATGATCTTGTTTCGCCTTGATCGATGGGTTGAAACGAATGGCCTACTCTCAGATACACAATATGGGTTCCGCAGTGGCAAGGGGACGATTGTCTTGCGTTGCTTTCTTCAGAAATTCAAATGGCTTACGCCGAAAAACAAAAAATGGCTTCAGTATTCTTGGACATAAAGGGGGCCTTTGATTTTGTTTCAATAGAGGTTTTGTCAGACAAATTACACTCTCGGGGTCTGCCGCCTCTATTGAATAATATCTTATATAACTTGCTTTGTGAGAAACATTTGAACTTTTCTCACGGAGATTCGGCAGTAAGTCGGTTCTCTTACATGGGCCTCCCCCAGGGCTCATATTTAAGCCCGCTTTTGTACAACTTCTATGTAAGCGACATCGACAATTGTCTTACACAAAATTGCAGCCTAAGACAACTTGCAGATGATGGTGTGGTGTCTGTCGTAGGATCAAACGAATCCGACCTGCAAGGACCCTTACAAGATACTTTGAACAATTTTTCAACCTGGGCCATTGGGTAGGGATCGAATTCTCCACGGAGAAAACAGAGATGGTGGTTTTTTCTAGGAAGCATAGACCAGCAAAACCAAAGCTTCAACTTTTGGGTAAACCGATCACTCATGCTATGTCATTCAAATATCTTGGTGTCTGGTTCGACTCCAAATGTACTTGGGGGGGCCCATATTAGGTATCTGAGTAAAAAATGGGTGGGTTATATCTATGATATAACCGTAAGGTTGACGTGGGACTACCTTAGCTTAGTATTGTTTGTATTGATTAAATTTTTGACTGAATGAAACAATTTCCGAATTCAATTGAATTCAATATATTTACGTTACGAGACCGTGTTGGGGAAACGCACTCTAGTTTGCACAAAAGCAAGCGAGTACAAAAATATTCGCAGTTTGCATGTATTTGCAACACCTTGGCTTAGAAGTCTTTAGAGGGAAAACAGATTTTAGTCGGAACAAAAATACTACCGACCTGCATGAATTTGCAATCCCAACATCCCTAGACACCTTGGTTCTGAAGCCTGTGTTTAGAAAACATATTTTAGTCGGAACAAAAATGCCCCCCACTTGCATGAATTTGCAATGCCAATTTTCCCAAGCTACATGGATTTGAAATCTGTGTTAAGGAAGCACATTTCAGTTGGAACAAAAATGCCCCGACTTGCATGTATTCGCAATGCCAACTTCCCCACGCTCCTTGGATTTAAAGTCTGTGTTAGGGAAACACATTACGGTGGGAACAAAAGCTCCCCCTACTTTCATGTATTTGCAATGTCGATTTCTCCAACGCTGCTTGGTTTTGAAGTCTTTGTTAGGGAAACCGTAAAGCGGGCCAATCAAAACGACGCAGTTAGGGCGTTTAGATAACGCCTAACATTTTACAGTTATTCAATTATTTATCTAATGAAAAATAACATTTTATTAGTTGTGATAGATGTGTATATTAATTCCCTATCAATTGATGCAAACATCTCACCGATCCAGTAGAAAATGTTCGAGTTATAAGCATTTGAAATCTTGCATTTTTTTCCCTCATGTTCAGTGTTTATGTTTTCATTTTACCCCCCATATACTCCGGTTAGACGTAGTCCCACGTCAAAAATGCCAACAAAGAATAAACTTTCTCCGTACAATTACCGGCACCTGGTGGGGAGCCCATCCCGAAGATCTTATAATGTTGTATCGAACAACTATTCTCTCAGTGATGGAGTATGGCAGTTTCTGTTTTCAATCAGCTGCCAAAACACACCTCATTAAACTCGAGCGAATTCAGTATCTTTGTCTCCGTGTTGCGTTGGGATGTATGCCCTCAACGCATACCATGAGCCTCGAGGTTTTGGCAGGCGTACTCCCACTAAAAGATCGCTTCAATTTATTATCTCTTCGGTTCCTCATCCGGTGTAAGGTTATAAACCCATTGGTGATCGGAATTTTTGAGCAGCTGATCGGGCTAAATTTTCATTCTGGATTCATGACTTCATATCATGAATTCATCTCCATGCAGGTTGATCCTTCTTCGTATATTTCCTGACTACTTCGTGTTTTCCTGACTACATCAATTCCTCTGTATATTTTGATATGTTCATTAAGGAGAAAATCCATGGAATTCCAGATTATCATCGATCGGGGATCGTTCCTACGATCTTCAATGCAAAGTATGGGCGTATCAATTGTGATAATATGTACTTTACTGATGGGTCCTCTATGAATGAGTCCACAGGATTTGGAGTGTTCAACGAATTTTTTAGCACCTCCCACAGTCTTCAGAATCCTTGCTCAGTGTATATTGCTGAATTGGCAGCAATACACTGGGCGCTGGACAGCGTCGCCTCACGACCTGTTGTACACTATTACATTGTAACGGATAGTCTGAGCTCTGTCGAAGCTATCCGTTCAGTGAAGCCGGAAAACACTCGCCGTACTTCCTTGAGAGAATACGAGAAATTTGAAGTGCTTTAACCAGACGCTGTTATGTCATTACCTTTGTCTGGTCCCTTCACATTGCTCAATTCCGGGTAATGAGAGGGCTGACTCATTAGCAAAGATAGGTGCAATTGAAGGCGAAATTTATCAGCGTCAAATCGCCTTCAATGAATTTTATTCTTTAGTTCGTAAAAATACCATCGTTAACTG
The DNA here is from genome assembly GCF_029784135.1 of Toxorhynchites rutilus septentrionalis. Taxonomy (NCBI): domain Eukaryota; kingdom Metazoa; phylum Arthropoda; class Insecta; order Diptera; family Culicidae; genus Toxorhynchites; species Toxorhynchites rutilus. Next base: position 314,835,612 of record NC_073745.1, on the reverse strand, counting down.
GCAACGCAAATGGAACGAAGATGAATTGGGCCAGTGGCTCCACTCAATTATCCCTAAGGTTAGCCTCAAACCATGGTTCAAAAGTCTGGACTTGAGTCGGGACTTTATTCGCATCTTCTCCCGACTCATGTCCAATCACTGTTCGTTAAACGCGCTACTATTTCGTTTTGATCTTGCCGACAGCAATATCTGTGCCTGCGGCCAAGGTTACCACGACGTCGAACACGTTGTTTGGTCGTGCGAGGAGTATCTTGTTGCCAGATCGAATTTAGAAAACTCTCTTCGGGCTAGAGGAAGACAGCCCAATGTGCCGGTGAGAGATGTGTTGGCTGGTTTAGACCTTGATTACATGTATATATGTCTTCCTAAAAGTTATCGATCTTCGTGTCTGATTGTCCTTATATCCTTATATTCTCCTTTTCCTTTTCTCGCGAAAATCAAATCCCTTCTTATTAACAATAGAATAAGGTGAAATGTAAAAACATATTAGATATAAGATAGGCTTAAGAATTGAGTGTAATGAATGTGAGTGTGAATGTGAGAGTGAACATTGTCAACATATCTTTTTATCCCTTCCTTTTCCTGAAGAAAATATGTCACCCTTCTCAACTCGAGTAGACCGCGAGTAATCGGTTTTCTACACCATTAACATTAGAATTAAGGAAAAATGTTTATATATACTTGTAACAATACAGTCAGGAGTTTGGCTCCTTTAAACTTATGTAACTGAGCCTGTAAAAATAAGCGATTTAATAAAAAAAAAACAAGCGGAGGGTCGATGTCCAGTATGACCGCAACGATTGCACTGTCCATAGACTTTCGCGAGTATTTTATCGCGAATAATATATATCGCCACTGCATACAAGATGAGGTGAACCAACGATCCCAATTTGAAATGTGATGTGATGAGATCAAGAAACATTTTCAAATTAATATTTAACTTAGCAGTCTCATATCGAATCTCTACACTGGTCTGTCAGAAACTGAACTGAGTGGCGATATGCAACGTCCATACAAAATATCAAGTATGTTACTCCCAGCGTTGCCAATGCTCCAGTTTAACTGGATTCTTCCAGTTTTTTTCCTCAATCCAGTCAAACAGTTAAATCCACGCCCCTGCTAAGGCTAAGGTGACATTGGCTCGGAGTACGCACGAAAATTTGATTGTACGATAACTAACAAAGATAAACAAATAATTTTGTTCGATAGAGGCTGGCGAATTCGAACGAAGCAATGTAACCACACCAATGCAACTCAATGTGGTTGTCCTTTGACGTCTTTCGGGAACATATTGGGGTACAAATTGAAAATCGAATATCGAGCACACCGTGAAAACTGTCCAATTTCAAACGCTTATTGCTCAGTCATTTCATGATGGATTGATGAAATTTTTGCGTCATTCGATTTCGGCACTCCATAACAATTTTTTGTATTGAAGAAAATAATATATGTCATGAAACTAACTATCGAACAATTGAAACATGTCAACCCCTATCCTAACGGAAATACCCACTTCTGATTGGTCGAAATTGACGATACATGCGGCAGGTCCCTAACAGAGACATCAAAACCAAGCTGCCTGGGGGAAATCGGCATTGTAAATACATGAAAGTAGGGGGAGCTTTTGTTCCCACCGAAATGTGTTTCCTAATAGAGTCATCACAACCAAGCAGCCTGGGGGAAATTGACATTACAAATACATGAAAGTAGGGGGCACTTTTGTTCCTACCGAAATGTGTTCCCTAATAGAGACATTAAAATCAAATCTTTATCAAAAAGTTTAACGATGTAATTCTTCAAACATATTCAATATCAACAGATAGCCTAACGGAATCCTACGTCAACTATGCGGTCGTGTCTCGGACACAACCTTCCTGTGACTTTTTCCAAAAATACTTTCTTTAGCTGGAGAAAATAGTAAAGGATACCTAATTTTTAATTTGGTACCATAAATTGGTTTGGACATGCCTGATATAAGAAGTAAAATATTTTGGTATGGAATGTACTCATTTGAACGGGTGTTCAATAAAAAATGAGAATTTCTTCAGTGATATAGAAAAAAAAAGTCAAAAAATTATACCAGGTTGTGTCCAAGACACGACCGCATTGTTGACATAGAACTACGCTGTTATTTTATTCAAGTCGCTTGTTTATAACATCGAATATTATTTTATAATGCAGCGACATCTTCCGCTACCTTCCTCTTTGTTTATATTTATTATCGCTGCTGCAAAATTTGCACCAAAAAGCAATCGTCCATTTGGCATCAACATATTAGGTGATTGTTACATCTCTACAGGGCCAATGCACACGTGAGCAGATACTAATCCAACGTAGCGACGATGCTATTTGTATATATGGGTTAAGATTCACGCACGTACGCATTCAAAGCCATATATCGATGGCTTAAGGTGAAGGTGGAAGCTAGCCACAAATGGCTGCCACAATGGCGCTCATTTCATTCATCTCCCTCCCTTACCCCTCGCCCGAAAATCAATAATTTTGCGAAACAGTGTGAAGAAAATGATTGTTTTCGCACACTTCCCATCAAGTAATATCAACCAAACTCTAATCGATTACTCACAAGATATTAAATTTTCATCCGCTGTCGCACTGTATAGTGAAAAACGTCGGAAAACTCGTGCTATTGCTCTGAAAATGAAATTTTCATTTTTCAATCTTCGGCAATGGTGTTTGTATTGGTGAAAGCATCGTTATTTTTCGACACTGATGCCAGACAACATAATCGAAACAGCTATAAAAACCACTCAATAAAATGTTATTCCTGAGTCATAGCGTTTAATGTCATCAGAGCTCGGAACACTGCCACGGCTGCCCATACTTTCAAAAACAGTAAACGGAAAAGTATTACATTCAATCAAAATGCCTCGGCCAACGAAGAGAAGGGTTAAGGCTCTCCAACGTGAGTATGTGAAAACAATACGATCAACGAAGGAAAATATTAAGGAATTATAAACATCGAGTTACTATGCGGAAGAACTTGTTGATACCAAAAGAGTTCCAATTCGCACGTGTGCTCTGCTCTTCTCTCACAAACACTATTACCCCATTTTTACACGTGGGTTTACCAATACTTACTACACTGGCTAGCGTCCACCTTCACCTTAAAGCAACTGGTTTAGCTAAGCTGTCATGGGTACGAAAGCTCACAAATTAGCAGAACAAATGTATGGGAAATTGAAAATGCTTCTAGTTTTCATCAATTAGAACCCGTTACACATCAGGGGATTGTCATATATAGCATAAAAAAGGGTGGGTTATATCTATGATATAACCGCAATGTTGACGTGGCACTTTGCGTCCATTATTCTGAACTACCAAAATAGTTAGCAGTGGTTCACGCCCAACAGGGGGGAAAAAAGGTACCTTACCTTAGCAATCATTTGTTTGTATTGATTAAATTTTTGATTTAATGAAACAATTTCCAAATTCAATTGAGTTCAATATATTTGCTTTGTGAGTGAAAAGATTGAAGAAATGCCATGTAAGGTTAATTCATGCATTGTGATAGATTATGTTCTTCGTTTTGTTTGGTATGATGCCTAGGACAAAATATGTGAACGGAAGAATTACCAAAAGATTATTTTATTTTACATTTCCCTCTGGAGTTTGTATCTGTCAAATTTACGCACTTCTCGAACCGCGAATTGCTTGATTTGATGAACTTCAGGTACTCAGTTTCGTTTTTGACATGTACGTCGAACGCATATTGTTTAATCAATAGGCGTTATCGCAGCAAATGTTTATTAACATTTTGTCTAATCATCAAATGGTATGCCTAAAAATTCAGTGAGCAGAAGATATGAAGGCATATCCTTCAATGCAATCTTGAATAACCGAGCCAAAGCGCTATATTCGTACACGTTCTTGAATTCCGTGTTAGGAAAACACTTTTCGGAGTGCAAAAAAACATGCAGAAGTACCTCCGGCTTACACGAATCAGCAACTTCAACTTCTACTTTTTATACTATAGAGGTTTTAAACATGAAAGTTCATTCGCCTCTAGTGTCTGCACGATTGTCCCAGGTTCCTAGTAAATTATTTTCCCAAGACCATGTTCGGGAAACATGCAGTCTGTTAAGCGAACACATTTCAGTCGGAACGAAAATGCCACCGACTTGCATGTACTTGCAATGCCGATTTTCCCAGACACTTTGGTTTAGAAGTCTGTATTAGGTAAACAGTCGAAACAAAAATGCCCCTGACTTACATGTATTTGCAATGCCAATTTTCTCGAGGCTGCTTGGTTTTGATGCCTGTGTTGGGGAAATTGTAAATCGGACCAATCAAAACGAGGCAGTTAGGGCGTTTAGATAATGCCTAACATTTTACAGTTATTTAATTGTTTATGTAAAGAAAATTAACATTTTATTAATTGCGATAGATGCGTAGAAATATTCCCTATCAATTGATGCAAACATCTTTCCGATCCAGTAAGAAATGTTCCAGTTATAAGCATTCGCATTCTTTCATGTATTCCTGCATCTGTTCTGTCCTGTGTTTAGGTTTTCATTTAACCCCCCATATATTCCGGTTAGACGTAGTCCCACGTCAACAAATGTTAGGGGGTTTCCGATTCGTTGTAGATCGTCAAAATCCGCTAGCGGCAAAAATAGTTATTGACACTAACTTTATTTCATAAAAATGCGACGTGTTTTCTGATTTGGCACCCTTAATGAAAGACGTAGTTCTACGTCAAAAAATTCAAGCAATTCAGTATTTCAAATTAAAAACATAACGGTTGTTCTTCAAAAAAAAGTCAGTGAATATTGGCAAAGGGGCCGTGTTCAATCGTACGGCGCAATTTGGTGGAGATGCTCTCCGAAGAGCGCTGGACGGCACTGACATCCATCTTCCGGATGCATTCCGATCCTCGTGGTAAGCTGCTTGGAGTCCGTGGAACGCTAATTATTCTTGTACAATAGGGCACTGAGGGAGCCGAAAAAATCCTCGATCGGACGGCACTGGGACAAGTTGTTCGGGTTCCGTTCCTTGGGTATGTACGGTATTTGTTTTTCCTCGTGGTACGCCAACGGCTTCTTGGCGTAATAGGAAGACGCCTTGTCCGGCCAGAAGACAAACTTTCCATCAGAATGATGCTCCTTTTAGAACCGAACCAGAATCTTCTCCAGGCACTCCTTCTGCTACACCTTCTGGTTGATGGCAAGTCCGCTCTGCTTGTTAAACCAGGGCTTTGAAATCCCTTTGTCCGAGATTGCTATGTACAGCATAACTTTCTTCTCAAACTTACGCTTGCATTTTTACTTCACCCAGTGGGAAGTGGGCGTTTTGTCGCTGGTATTGTATCGATCATTGCCGGGAATGTGTGACTCTTTCGATAATTCTTCGTCATCCACCGGCACTGAGATTTCACGGTCGCTATCTGCTCGTCCGTGTACTCTGGCGACCTAGTCTTCTTCTGGTTATGTGGATTTAGGAATGGGAGCAGGTAAATTTTCTGCCGGTGTCACGCAAACTCGTACCGTCCTTGTTGTCGAACAGCTTTTTCGGAGATTCCTTCTTCTTTTTCGTTATGATCTTCACCGGAGGGCCACTACCGGTCTTCCGCTCGACGTTTTGGGTTGCCAGGATCTGGTAAACAGTACTCACCGGTACATTTTCGTGGTCTACTTCCTTGACTTTCACGCGTTTCGAAGAACTGTACAACACGTTCGCGAAGTGCTTACTGTTCCGACCCCATCTTTGATCGAACTGAAAGCACCCGAGCAAAAAAAACGAGCATCCCGTTTTTAGGGAGCACAGGGAGCAATTCTTCGCTGATAAAAAATCACGCGCTTCACTTTTTTACAGAAAGGTATTGAAATGAAACTTATTTTTTTTTAACACCGTTACTTGGTTAGAAAGTGATCGTACAGTTTCCTTGCACGGTTTCTGGCAACCAGGTTCTTTTTCAGCGTCCTTTTGGGATGTTTGCTGACGTGGCACAAAACAAAATCCTCCCGCATACAAATCTGTCGAACTGTACTGTGAACCGCAGTGAACTTTCTCGCCAAATCACGTCTAGTTATCCCAGGATTATTTCGGACAGCCCTGATGATCTTCGCTCGTCGGTTCTGATCATATGTTCCATTTCTACGTTTGTTATGCTTTGTGCGATCCAACGTCAATGTTTCCCGGTAATTTTTGAGTACGGTATTCACAATAGATTTAGGAAATTGGAAAGACTTGGCGATCATTCCTCCGGTCAGGGTTTCAATGTGAGTTTGCAGATTTTTTTTCTCACGTTCCATAACTTTTCAACCAGTGTATCACTCCTGATGAAATTTTTACCACTAAGTAAACAGTCCTTTGCCACTTTGTCCAACTTCATTTGGAATAGCGAACGAACACAAGAGAATGTGATATTGTGAATTGAATAACACAAACACTTGGACTAAAAACCTTTCATATTATTATTTACCCTATTTAGCTGTATATTTCATTTAGAATTAAAACAATCTTTCTTTAAAAAAACTATTCAGATATTGTTTAAAATCTGCTTCAGATCGTTCGGAAGGCAGCGCTTCATGCTCTCCAGATGCCGGAGCAGCTGCTCGCGAGTATCCTTGGTGTTGAGCGGCACCGGCAGGGCACTCATCTGCGCACTGCTGCACAGCGTCAGCTTCTGCTTCAGCCGTAGGATCATATCGACGATCTCGACCTCGTGCTTACCCTTGACCCAATCGGTCAGATTGGACTCGGACAGGGTCTGCATGTGCAGTGCTTGGAGCGTCTGCTGGAGTTCGTGATACCGCGTCTCGTACCACCCCTTGAAGTTGGGCGAGGAGAAGAACCGCCGGTAGAGTCCCTCCCAGTCACCCTTGCAGGTGGAGGTCAGCTGGGGGCCACACTCCTCGAGGGTGGCCAGGAAGTCCTCCTGCTTGAAGGGGTTCGGCAGGGGGGCGGATTTGAAGGGTGAGATGTCTTTCTGGAGGGGCATCAGCGAGGCCAGGTAGCGCTCGAGCGGGATCATGAAGCTTTGGGTTAGCTCGAGCAGATGACGCCGGAGGAGGGCGGATTGTACTGACGGGGGGCGTTCGGTTTTGATGCCGAGCAGGATCTTCTTGATGAAGGCTTTATCCTTCGAGACGAAAGGTTTGTACTGGGTGTAGACCCCGGGGGACGAATCCAGGAGTTTGTTGGTGATTTGTTTGATTTTGGACAGCTTAGATTGGGGAGTGCTCGATGCGTCGGAGGAAGTTGAGGTCGAAGACGCGCAGCCGCCACTGGGAAGGGGTGATTGTTTTTGCTTTTGCTGCAGTTGGCTTTCGACGCTGTCCTGCAGGCGAATTGTGTGCGGCCAGTGTTGGAGGGTTTTCGCGAAGAAGGGATTCGTTACGCCGAGAATGATCGGTGGGTGACCGGCGGTTTTGCTTTGGGTGAACTCTTTGAATTCGGTGTCGTGGATGGTGAAGTAGGGGCGACTCTCGGCGCAGTACGACAGTGGGCTGATCAGGCTCATGAGGGTTTGGACCATGTGGGCGCAATCGGTTGGCGAGGCGCCGGTCACGACAATGGGTTCACCGGTGAGGACAAGCTCCCAGAGCAGATAAATGTGTGGCAGGAAAAACTGGAGACTCTTGAAGATGTCGATCTCGTGGACCGATGCGATTATTTGAGCTTGCGAGCCCGGAGATGTTGGAGTGTCGGATTTGATTTTTTCATTGATGGGTGTTTTGGTGTTTTGTTTTGGTAAAGCAACCTCGTAAACGCTGCCTAGAATGTGCAGGGAAAGATTCTCACCCGCCATCAGGGATGGCCAGTGGCAAATATTGTCACAGACGGCTTCCAGCGTTGGCTCGCCGCTGGCGAAGAACGAGGGAGCGATCAAGGAACAAATTTCATAGAACAGATTGACGAACGGAAGGCGACTGAGTAGAACTAAGCTTTTCTGGAAGTAACCTCGCTTCAGGGTGGCATCTTTGATCTGGCGGAAGTACACGAACCCCCAGAAGTGTCCGGGATCGGCCCGATGCACCGGTAGGCAATGGCAGTTGAAGTCGAAATGCTCCTTGCGAAGCGCAGAAGATTCTGACCCGGGCGAAACTCGTAACCTAATGTGGAACTGGGAATCTCCCATGCAGCCGGAATTGGAGTCCGGAAATGCCAAATAGCAGATATTCATTTTCTCCTGCTCGGTGAGTGTAACATGTTTTGGGTAGATTAATTCCATGGCTTGGCCAAGCTCCAGATCAAACGTTACTATACAAATACAGTGAAGCCATTCGCTGAATCGATCCCAGGTACCAAATTTTTCATCTAAATCAAGCGGTTTCAAGCTAGTAATCGTTTCCTTTGGCGATTCTTGCTCTTCTGCATCTTTCTCCTGCTTTTCGGCTTCCAGCAGAACCTTTTTGTGTTCGTAAACGATCCTATCGATTTCGAATCTCTCAAGTCTTCCTTTGTCCAGGGTGGCTTTCAGCTCAATGTTCCCCTCGACAACGGCGTGGAGCACTCCGTTCGTGTCGGTGCTGAACAACAGCCCCACGTCTTCGATATCCCCAAATGACCCCTCGATTATCAACTTCCCCAGCATCACATTATCACTAACAATGGCACTTTCCCCTTCGTACAGCAGTTGTGCTTCACGAAAACTCTTCACTCGATGCTTCACCTTTAAGGGAACCGTCGAATTTCTACTGATCAATATCCTTGGTGAACCTTCGATCGCACTTTCCGACACTAGGGCAATCGATCGCGGCACCAAATCCAGCCACAGCAAGTCCTGTATCTCCGCCGATTGTTCCCCACTCAAAATAGCCGCCGCAATCGATGCCCCCACGACAACCGCTTCGTCCGAATTGATGGAACTGCAAAGCGATCGACGGTCGAAGAACTCACTCAACATCACCTGCACCTTCGGTATCCGGGAGGACTCTCCCACCAGCATTATTTCGTGGATGGCAAATCGATCCTTCCTCGCTCTGCGCAGTGCCGTCTCCACGTGAAGCATAACCTTATCCGACAGATCCCGGGTCAACTCATCGAACAATTCGCGGCTCAGAATGGAAGAAAACGATTGCCCCTCGAAGAGATCTTCGATCTCGATTGTCGCCCGATTGGTGTAGGAAAGTGTCCGTTTGGCTTGTTCACACGCTTTCCGAAGTCTCCTCAAAGCCGTCTTACACGAGGAAATGTCACGCGAGTGTATTCGGTTGAATTCCTTGCAGAAATGCGCTAAAAATCGGTCATCAAAATCCGTCCCACCCAGCTGAGTGTCACCGGATGTGGCCTTCACCTGGAACACCCCGTTGTAGATTGTCAGAATGGTCACATCCAGGTAGCCTCCGCCCAGCGAACAAACCAACACAAACTGTTCACCGATCACTTTTTTGTTGATCCCAAACGAGATTGCCGCCGCCGTGGGCTCATTAACCAGCCTCAGCACATTGATTCCGGCTATCGCCGCAGCATCCAGCATGGCTTGCCTCTGCCCATCGGTGAATCCCGCCGGCACCGTAATCACTGCCGAACCCACCACTTGCCCGAGCTTCCGCTCGGCCATCGATTTCAAATTGGCCAGCATCACTCCGCATATTTCCTCCGGATGGTAACCTTTGGTTTCGCCCTTGAATTGTACCTGCAGCTTCCTTTGTTTATCCCCACCCAGCATCCGTTTCACATTCAGCACCGCATTGCCAGGATCCCGATCGGCTTGCGCTAACGCGTCCTCACCCACCAACCGCTCCTTGTCGGTATATGCCACGCAGGATGGGATCCGGTGGCTTGCCGACGCATTGGTGATTATCTCGAACTTACCGCAGCGATACACACCCACACTCGAGAAGCTGGTTCCGAAATCGATTCCGATGGCCAGCGAATTGCGACCCTTGTGCTCCATGTTCTCACCAGCTTGCGGCTTCTAGCTTCAGCACATTTCGCTTCCTTGGTGGTCTGCGAATGAAATACATATAATCTGTAAGCATTTTAATTGACTTTAATTGCTCGTATAATCTTGGGATTGGATTAAATCTATGACGTAAAATATTCTTTTCCTAAGCTAAGTTTACTTTCCATTCCTCGATTTTACGATTTCATACATACTTCGCAATGCGAAACAAAAAGATCGCATTTTCGAACTTACTTCCTGCTTTGGTTTGTTGAGCTATTTCCAAACAGCAACAGCAGCAGTAGCAGCTGTAATAATCCGCTAACTCAACCAGGAAATGTTTGTTTATTTCGCCCCCACTACCCGATTCAAACTTCACCACAAAAAAAAAACACTTTCACCTTCAAATCGATACCACCGCGATTAGGTCACACTGTTCGTCCCGAAATCCATGAAATCGTTCACTTTTCGCCCCAATCCACGCAAGTAATCCTTCTCCAGTGCGTTCACGAAACTAAATCACCCCAAGCTTGGGCATTTAGACTAAGAAAAACACTTTTCTTCTCAGCTGCTGCTGCAGCAGCTGAAACCCTTTCTTCCTCGCACAAAACAAGCTAGCTGGTTCACTTCGGAAGCAAATTTCAACACGTTTGACGTTTACATAATTTTGGTTCAGTGGATCGACCCGACCGACGTGCGAATGTGAGCGAGAGCGAGAAAGAACCAGCGAAGAGATTCCTGCTGTGGGTGAGTGAATGAAATGCGCGACGCGCAGTCGCATTGCGCGCCATGCGCGCTCTGTATTTGAAAATTCAAATTAATTGTAATGTGGAAATAACCGCGTGGACGGATGTAGAGAGGATTTAAAATTTTAGTTAAAATCAATAGACACTGATGGCCCATTCCGTGGTAACTTGAATAGATTCCATCTCGAGTAGCAATGAAGAGTCGTTTTACTTGCTCACCTTTGTTTTGTTCCCAAATGGAATATAAAAGTGCAATCTGGCACGGATTCATTCGAGATATACAGTCAATCACAAAATTTAGCATACACGCCTGATTGATTCGTTATTTTGAGTTCAGAACTTCCTTCGTGTGAAAAACGATATATGGTAGATAGGGGCAATATGGTCCCCCTAAGAACGAAACGTCTTAGATCGTGTAGGAACTTTTATAAATTATACTACATGTGAAAACCTCACGATTTGAAACCTTATTGATCGAGATGGGAGATGAATGGTAAGATGGGGGTAAGACGGACATGTTAAGGAAAACTTCAATTGTATCTTTGGAAACTCATGTTTTCAAAAATTTAAAAGCAGTTTCTTACAGTTCAATATACTGGTTTTCGAAATAACTGGCCGAATGTTTTATAAAAATCCATTTTTTTACTGAAATTAAAACAAGCCGAAAGGTAGAACATTTTTATCGGTTCCGACATAATGGACATGTAGTGGGGGGGTATATGGACAGGTTCATAATATACGAAGCGTAGAGGTTTATTGCTCGCGAGAGGAATAATTTCACTCTCTCTCAGTGTTTGTGCGTCCAGTAACTGAAATAGAACAAGAAAAAGCAATATAAAAAAAGAGTTGAATATTCATTCCTTCACTTTCCTTCATACATTGGATGTGACTGTTTTTTTTTTGCAATTTTCGGTTTTTGTTTCTCTATTCCACTTTTGATCAGTATTCATTGTCATAGGATGGTTTAAATATTATAGAATAGCATGTAGAAGGGTTTCCCATCAACAGAAATTTGAAATTCATAATGCAACTATACAAATCAACCACCTGTCCATCATACCCCCACTGTCCGTCTTACCCGCAGCTCCCCTACGAGTGGCATCGATAATCCGGTTCCATTCATCGCCACCCGTAGAGGAACCGAATTGTGTCCCACAGTAGGAACATAGGGTGTCCGGTGGAAGATTCTACAGGCAAACCTTTTTTGTGCGGGGGATAGGGACCGACAATCCGATAAAAAGGTGGTAATCGCTTGGTGCCTAGTCCGGAATAAAACATCCCAATCAAGCTCCCAGTGTTTCTGCCGGGCGACTAATAGACACGCGTGGTCTTGTGTTGTCCTGATGGGAAACAGAAACAGCAAAAGATTTTTTTAGTGTGAAATGTCACCTTAACAACTTTACAATTTCACGATTGACTGACTGTACACTCGACAAAAAATTAGAAGAACACGAGTCGAGTTTTTTGAACGATTTTCGAAATGTTGTAACTTTGTTAAAATTCAAATTCAACAGTTCCAGTTCCAAAGGTTTATGTTTCTAGTATAAAAATATACTATGCTTATATTAGATTGGGGAAAAAATTATCCATAATTTTTTTTGTTTCGGGTTGTCCGATTTGGGTCAAATATGCACCGTTCTGTTGTAAAATTTGTTGCCATTCTAAAGGTAACTTCATAACTTTTGATCCCAATTTCTTATCACTCTGGAAATTTTGCAATGCGAGAAAAAGGTGGTAATCGCTTGGTGCCAGGATATGGTGGATGCATTGAAACATCTCAACCAAGCCCTCGGAATTGTGTGACCTTGCGTTGTCCTGAAAGAACGAAACGTCTCTTCTGTTGGTAAATTCTGGGCGTTTCTGGTCAATCGCTAGCTTCAAACGGTCTATTTGTTGACATTAGAGATCTGAATTTAGTTTATTATACAAAAAAATTTTTTTTTTTTAATAAACCAAATTGCACGTATTTTATTGTTGCAGCATCGGCGCCAAAAACATGATTAACAGCGGGCTGGCTTGCTTTTTCGCATTTATAAAATGAAAAGTAAAAAATGTATCGAATTTTCTCTTTGTTGACCTCCATTGTTACCACCCTGTTACTCACAACTGAATGGAACAAACACAAAACAACAAAAAAGTTTTCTTTGGTGTGAAGTGCCAACTTTACAACGAGCCTAAACTTGAAATTGAATGATCGATACTACGCGAGATATTGATCACCAAAGCCAGCCAACGAGGAAATAATGGATAACTTTTTCCCCAACCTAATATTATTGAAATTTTCTACATTTATTTACAAAAAGTGTCAAAATCAGGTATCTTGTAGGTTTTTAGAAATGAACTGTAAATTGGTAAGCTTAATAGTTAATACTAATGTTAGAAGGGTAGTTTTTAGATTCCCGAAAAACCTCTGAAAACGTTTCACTTCGATACGTCAGCCGTTTTTCTGAGCCGATCGATCAAAGCTTTGAGCAAATCTGAGGAGCATTTCATCGCGATATGTACCAGAAGTACAAAGTGTTATGCGTATTCGTTGAATAACCGAATCGTAACTTTTATTGTAGAGGATTGTTTTTTTTAATGAAATTTCGATGTATTCTGAAGTAATAAAAAACGAATTGATTTCCATAATTTTTAACTGGGAGATAGCTTCTGTGAATTTAGGAGTGTGTTTGGAATATTTCGTGCCTTTTTTTCGATCGATCATTCAATTTTCGTAAATTCGAGCATTGTTTCCGGATTAGAAATACAAGTGCAAAGTGCAGCACATTTCAAGCCGTATGTGAAGAAGATATTTTGTTGCGGTGAGAGTTATGTTCTTCGGTGAAAAACTGGAGGTGAAAACTTGTTGCACTAAAGAGAGGCAATACGTTTGTTATTCAGATAGCTTCTCATCAACACGAATGAACAGTCAGGAGTTGTAAAGAAAAGTTTACTCAGTGAAGCAACATAATTGCTGAGCTCATTGTGGACCATGTTGAAAAATGTAATTAAAAATCTTGCATTTGTTCCTGAGAATGACGGACCCTGTATAAATTGTATAAATAGCATTTATTAACATTTACTTCTTGAAAATTGATCTGTTCCATGTTGAAGATCCGATTGCCCAATCTTCACCTTCTTATCAATATAGATTAGGAATCTGAACCACACAGAACCGTTGCTTTGTCTAGATGTAATAAAAGCATTCGAAGCTTTCTGGGAATAAAAACTGAATTGATTTTTTGTTTAATTTCTTTATCTTCGTAACATTTGTGTCACCAAGCAATTAAAGTTTTAATAAAACAACTTATTACACCCTTCGTAAAATTAGAAGACAAGAAGGTACAACCATCGTTGGCATAGTACCGAAGAAAAAACGTTGTAAAATATATGCTGTAAAAGTGCAAATGTAATCCCATATTTATCGTTGCTCTTCACTGGGTTGAAATGCTTTTTTTTTTCTTACGAGTGCATATTTTACAATCTCTTTAGATTTTTTATCTCTCCCGAGGATGATTCCTTTTGCCATTCGTTCACATTACACCTGCGTGGAAAACTGCACTAACCGAGAAAATTACACTTCGAACAACCTATTAATCTTCACGAAGTTGCCTCTGGTGGGAAATAAATCCGCTTTACGGTGGGGTTCTGCACTTACTGTTCTGTACTTGACCGGCTTTTGTTTTCTCTTCTCGTTCCAGGTATGGGAGTCCACATCACAGCCGGTCACAGTCCGTCAAAACACCCGGCAGCCGAGCGTCAGGTCGACCAAATCAACTCTGTTTGCCCCAGCAGCGGTCCAGGTTAGTACGAATTGACATGCGTGAATGACAGATGAAGATCTCATCAGTTGAAATAGAACGATTCTCAGCAGGAGTTTGCCTCGACCGTGTGTGAGCAGAAAGCTCTGCTCAGCCATAAACAAACTTTTATTAACACCGGATATGGTCTATTCCCATTCCGTCACGCGATATGCTTTATCGGACCCAGGAAAAAGTTATCATGAAAATGAAAACCCACCATGAAGTTTTTTCCCCGATTTGATTATCCATCTTTCATCATTCCTCGCTACTGATTGCGGTCGCTCCGTTCCGCTGTCTGTAGCTTTTCCAGACACGAAACGGTTCATTAGATGTGTTAAATCATACGGTACATAGTGCAATGGCGTGGTCCGCTATAATGAATTAGCAAATTATACAGCACGTACACGTGGCTTCACTTTAGCACCTTCCGGTCATTTTGTGGAACTATGGGAAACCCCTGTGGTGAGCCCAGAGGAAAAAGAACAATAGCACCTAGCTAACCTAGTTAGAACGTGTAAATTGCAGGTGTTGTGAACCCTTTCTCAATGAGTTAATTATAACTTCAAGAGGGAGAAATTGTTTTTACACGGTCATTACTATTTGTTTTCCGAGTTTTCAGCAGGGTAACTAATGATGAAGTTTTATTGTGCGATACCGGTTTTCGATTACTTTCTCAAACACAATATGTTCTCCAATAGTCTCTAATGGTTAAGAAACCAACAGATGGCAAATCCTACATAAACAGAAATGAACCGTATCTCCTTTCGTTACTTTTCATTAACACCAAATAAAAATAAAAGATGTTTTTGGAGCTGAAAAAAGTGTATCATTGCTACGTTTGTTTGCTATAAACTTAAAAAAACGCTTTTGATTTACATAGAATGTTGGCATATGTGTACCTGTCTATTCATTTTTTGGTGGCCTTGATGCGTGATTCAATGGTACCTTCATTTTAGCCTTGAAGTCCCACGTTAACAATGCGATCGGTGCTCGGACACCACCTTCCTATTTTTTTTACATTTTTCATCGCTTCTTTGCGTTTAGCAATCTTCATATTCTTCTAGGTTTCATAGGGTTCCTCAATTTACTACTCTAAATATAATGGTATCTTTCACCATTACTTTTTTTGAACTCGTTATTTTGTCATCTTTACTTTCAACAGTTTTGAAAATCGCCCGCGCTGAAATGATACATTTCTGAAAAGAAAATTCTCTCGCAAAACTGGATTGATCGCAATTTCATTCAATATCGTGAGGATGACTGGCTGGAGGCAATAAACATATTTTTTCCACTGATCTTTTGAAATGGCCGGTAGCTGTCTTCAAAATAACTACTCTGACGACTCCGTCCATACCAGGATGTAATTGGACAATACGACCCATTTTCCATCGAGTTGGTGGTAAGTTTTCATCGCGTACAATAACTAACTGTCCTACAGCAATGGGAAGTGGTGGTTGACACCTTTTTGTACGTTTCTGCAACTGTGCCAAATACTCCGATCTCCATCTCTTCCAGAAACACTGCAATATCCTCTGGGTGGCTTGCCGTTGCTTTATTCGGTTCATTGGAATTTCGCTGACGTTCGTATCCGGTAGTTGGAACTAGCATACTAGTTCCTATCAAAAAATGTCCTGGAGTGAGAGGCTCCAGTTCATTTGGGTCATCGGACATTGAAATCAAAGGTCTCGAATTCAGACAACTTTCAGCCTGAACCAGCAACGTGCTCATATCCTCGAAGGACAATACCGTATCGCCTATAACTTTCATGAGATGGATTTTTGCCGATTTTACCGCTGCCTCCCACAAACCTCCAAAATGTGGGGCGCTAGGTGGATTGAAGTGCCTTCGGGAAGTACACCTCTTGAAATGAGGTCGGCGGGGTTTTGGCATCCAGGAACATGATTCCAAGGACGATTTTCAGCAATCTGTTGGATTTTCGCTTCTCGGTTGGCTACAAAAGTTGTCCATGTAGACGGAGTTGCCCTTATCCATTGTAAAAGGCATGTTGAGTCAGTCCAGTAATATACCGCTGGGCTAAGTTTGACAGCCGCTAGAATCTGTTCCGATAACTGCGTTGCTAGCAACGCTCCACACAATTCTAGTCGTGGAATGGATTGACGGTGCTACCTTTGATTTCGACGAAAGCAATATTATTTTAGTTGCGCCATGTGAATTGCAACTTTTTTAGGTATGCACAGGCACCATATGCTTTCCCCGAAGCATCTGAGAACGCATGAAGCTGAATGGTGATTGAATTGGGGACCAAAACGTTGAACGTTGTCAGTTGTTATGCTATTCAAAATAGGAAGTTGTCTTTGGAATTTTTGCCTTGCTTGCACTTGTGGGAAATGTGTCATCCCAATCCAGTTTCCTTCCCCTTTCATCCTCAAATTTCCACAGTCGTTGCACGAAATGTTTTCCAACAGATATGACTGCTCCGACAGCAGTTTTATTACGAGTATGACAGCTTTATTACGAGTTGTATAATTTTGTATCCAACAGAGTGAATATTAAAATTACAGCATTCTACATTTGAAAGATCAAAACACTTTATATTCTACGTGAATAGAAGTGATTGACAATAGAGGTTAGGAAGATGATTAAAGCTGATTGAAATATAATCATCGCTATCGGAAAACCCGGGTGTTTCCCTTGATTTACACGAACAAATAGTTTTGCAACGTACAGTAAACCTTTTAGAGATCCAAAATACCAATGTGCGTCTGAAAAAAATAAAGTGATGGGCGCAAAAAAAATTCTCCCCCCTTCAAAATCAAAGTGTTCCAATATCAATTTTTTTTCGAACTTTTCGGTATTCCAGTCAATACTACGTAAAAGTACGTAACTAGTAGAGTTCAGTATCGTTGATTAATTTTTTTTAGAAAAATAAAAATGGCTTTTGTTCCTAAAAGGGGAACTTTTAGGGTATGACATAAAAAAATCCACTTCATGGTTTATTTCAAAAAAATAATAAAACAAATAATTATTAGTCAATATGACCCCCTTTAGTTTCGATAACCAACTGACAACGCTTTGGCATACTCTCCACGAGGTTCCGAAGGTGTTGGGGGTCCAGCTCGTCCCACTCCATCGAGCTTGCGACAATCTTTAAAAACGCTCAGGAACATTTCTCAGTGATCAGTTGGAACTGCGAAAAGCGAGTGAACAGATTAAACAGTTCTAAAAATGTCACACATTGTAGATTCTTAGCAAAATCATATTGTCCTCAAAAGCCCAAAGAGTTGTCTACAACCCTATGGATACGGATTTTTTGTTTTGTTGTGTTGATCGCACCCCCCCCCCCTCCACACTACGCCACTGTCTAGCTTCTTCTCTGAAGAATATAGACGACAACAACCTTTCCAGAATTTAGAAGGCTACTTCCATTGGCTGTTGACACCTTTTTGGTTGCGACTTAATGGAACTTGAAGGACTACCTTCCTTTGTTCATTTAAACAGGAAGATTTGAATTTGTCAACCTCTACTACTCTCTGTCATATGCTACACATGGCTTACCTTACTTTTTATTGATCATGTTTATTCATCACCCCTTAACTTCCGACAGCTCTATTCCCATCACTTATGCCATGTGACTTTGCTTTAGAGCTATTGGCGGTGCTGTCAAATCAGGTGGTAACCGCGGAATTGCCCTGGGGACTTAGGGGTCGATTTCTGATCGGCCCAGTAGACAGCTTAGGTTATGCTGCGTTTTTTCATGAGCAATTTGCTGATCTCTCTGCATTTGTCGAGGTACATTCGGTACTTCGGACAGTGCTGATCGGTGTTCGACTCAATGTTAAGGTTTACAATGAAATATCGCAGATTTCTGACGATTTACTCTCGAATAGTGTTGGATAGCGGTGGATTCAGTTTCGACGAAGGGCCTGATTTCCCGGAAATACTCTTTCTACGACTGATCAGCTAATAATTAGTCAAAATGCGATGGTGACTAATCATTCCCTAGCAGATTGACATTCCTTCTATTCGCTTGCCACCCGTGACAGATCCGTTGAGTTGGTCCTGCTGGAGCGTGCCGATGTACATCGATGTCTTAGCTTTAGCGAATAGTGTTGTCCCTGTCTCACTGTTTTATATTTCTAAATGACGTGACTCATAATTTTGAATTTTGAGTTTATTTTTCAAAATATAGACATTAAATGTTTAAGATATATACAGAAAATAAATTATCGATCATATGGTTTCCTTTTCTCAATTTTTCAGGGTGGCATCGATGCCAAACACCGGTGTCGAAGAGGAATACTACAGACTGAGGCACTTTTCCATCACGGGCAAAGGAGTTGTAAATCGAGGCGATTCTCTCAAAAGTCGTCGCAGTAAATCCAATACCAGTGTCGCCAGTTCCAACTCCAGGTTAGTATGATGTTTAATTCCCGGAAAATACTTGAACTGGAATATTTACTTTACGGCAAAGGGACAGAGAGAAGATTTTTTTGTTCTTCTCCGGGATGTGAAGCTGTCAGTACATTCTTTTACAATTAAAATCATTAGGATCTTTTTTCTTCTCTCGCCCTCTCCATCTTAATACAACACAAATTTTGAGTAATTAAAAAAGTTGGCTTTGAAAAAAATCTTTGAGCCACGTTGATGTACCATCCTCCTTCCGTCGCTCAACTTCTACCGAGTCCAATAACGTTCAATTATCTGAGAGGATTACGGAACAAAAGCAATGGGAGAAAACGTTGGCTTCGCTTAATTTCCTGTCGAAATAAAGCGGCTTTTAAAGTTATTAAAGCACGGTAAACGTTTAATAAAGGACCGTTTTCCCCACAGAAGAAAGAACACATTTTCGTAATGGATGGAGAAAATTCGGTGTTCCAATAGTAAAGAGACAATGGAGGAAAGCCATCTTGCCAACGGAAACAAAATAAAAAAATACATTCCTTTGTCACCAAAAAGACAAAAGATGACAACTGAAGAAACCTTTTGATGCCTTTGTTGATGATGGGATTTTGGTTTAGTAGTTTTAATTTGCTTAATGGATGAATCCCAGATGGATACAGAGATACATTTTTATTTTGAAAACTGATATACAGTCAGAAAAGAGGAAGTGTTAAAATATTCTCCCTAGGCGCACATAAACACACTACACATATCCGTACATTACAAAAGCGAGCATATGAAACAGATTTAATTAACAGTTTTAATTAATTGAATTCATCAACGACACAGACGGTCGGAGATGGTTTGAAAAGTGCATTTTAAAATATGTGTGTCTGTGTTATACATTGCAGCACCGAGCACTTGACAGCGGTGGGGGCAGGTTCCGCCCGAACTTCAGCCACATGCAGCCTCGCGTCCAGCAGGGAGAGCAGCACCTCGAACCCAGCGTCAGGTCCGTACAAGTGAGTATCCTGTGTGCATTAGGTGAGAGCACTTTGCCACAGCCGAGTCCATCGGATGAGTGTTGCTACAAAGTGGCTGAAAACTATTCCCACGTTTCATAATGATTTATTCCTCTCATTTCATATCGGCCCAACCTTGGCGTTAAACGGACACGGTGTATGTATCGATCGTTGCTTCCGGTTTCGCTGTTTTGGGTGTACTTTTTGGCGGGCGCAAATACACACACACACAGGGTGCTTATGTTGGGTGGTGCCGCTGTCGGAAAAAGTTCATTAGTGTCGCAATTTATGACGTCTGAATACCTGCATGCTTACGACACCAGTATAGGTAAGTAAAAGTTTCTTTCCAAATTGCATGCTTCAATGTTCGATGTTATTCATTGTTATTCAGCCTTGAGACCTTGACTAAATCTGATCGTTAATTTGTAACAGTGAAATGCGGATGGATTAAAATCCCTTGAACAACATAAAGCGATAGAAACTCCACCCGAAAACCGGCAGAATGTTTGAAAGTATAAACCCGAGTGAAGTGATTAATTTGAAACTTATCGCAACCCACAGTCATATTATTTCGTAAACTGATTGTTCAAAAACACCTATTTGAAGGAAAGCACTAGTCAAAACGATAATGCTTCCAACAAGGGATGGAAGTGAAAATAGTTATTGAATTATTTTCAACAGTAGCAACTCAAATTTGATTAAAATTTTCATTTTTTTTAAACAAGATTGTCACAAATTTTTAGAATCTCTTTCGAAACTCGTGACATTGAACAGTGATTTTCACGGTTCACACTAATAAATTTATAATGGCTATTCGAAAGCTGCTGGAAGCTGGAAATATTTTCGGCAGTGCGACAAAATTTAGATCACTAAAAAACGTTATAGTTTATTAGAAGAAAATTTTCTGTACTTATTTTGGTTTGAATGCGGGTTTTTTTTTGTTGCCCCTCTAACCTCGAGTAAACCGCGAGTAATCGGTCGAATCCCACTAAACATAGAATTAAGTTTTGTATGAACCAATCTTTAGTGGCTCCGCAAAGCAAAGTGATTGTTGAGAACTGTTTTCAAATCGTCAAATGGTTTGGAATGAACATAAAAAAGAAAATAAGCTTCAGGCAGTTCAACTGTCTAATTGAAAATGATTAATGATTAACAGTGTGACACAACACATAACAGATAAAGTATATGTGGATCAATGAATAAAAAAAATATATCGCCATTGATTACATTGAATATGAAGTTTATGGAGCAGAAACGAGAAATACTTACAATTTCGTGATATTTTGAGGTAAAATACACATGAAAACATGAAGTTGCTTTAATTTTGATGGGTAACTCTGGTAGTGTGATTTCTTATTCTTATTCATATTATTAGTCTTATTCTAAGGCAGTAGCAGTAGTTTTTTTATTTGGTGAAATAATGTTCGTTTACAGACTATCAAAATCAAGTCGTATTAGTTCTACTGTTCAATCTATCATAGAAGAAATTGAGTCATTGAGAATTATGAATATGAGTCATGAAAATTATTAATATTTTAGTGCGTTCCATTTTTTGTGATGCAATGTAATGTCGCTCTCAATAAGTCCTCGCATAATATTCACTGGCATCCTCCTAGTATTGATATCATTTTTCACTGTATAATTGCCCATGTTGCCGCAACGCGGAAGACACTGGCTTAAGATGTTCGTCACCCCTTCATATACAGAAGTCATTCACTAACTGGACTATCTTCAATTGGACTTATCTATAACAGGGCGTACATTAACTCGACTGCAAAGCAAGTATGTATCAATAATAGATGTCATCTTCAATTTGAAGTTTTACTTTTGCTGTTTTGCAGTCCAGTTAGCGAGTGAAATTCGATAATTGAATTCCGGCCCCATTAACGAACGATCACAGTATGGATGACACTTTCCTCGTTGTTTTGATGAAATCTTGCATGAAATTTGAGTGATGCATGATATCTTACATCTGATCACTTCAACATGTTTACATTCGAAAACGGTCTTGCTAATTTATTTGATAGAACGAATTATTGCAAACAATTTTGTGTTGCATACAACAATCATGGGAACGAAGTAGGAAGAAAGAATGCATAATACATGATTTACCTTCGCATCAGCTCGCAAAACATACCTCTTTTATTTGTTAAATTGCTCACTTGTTTTATTATTTCCACTTTTGATGCCTCAGACAAAAAAAAAGCTGGATAAATTTGCCGTCTAATGGTGTATATTATAACATATATCCTAAGAACGATTCTGCTTAGTATGCATTTGAAAACTCTTAATAAACGTTACATTTTTCGTAGAGTGACCCCCCTATATAGAAATGAAAGACGTAGTCCTACGTGAAAAAACGGGTTTTGCGATTTTTAATCCTTTTGAATGAAAATTCGAACTGGTCAATCTCATCGGCTGCTTGTTCCAGTATTTGGCCGTTGAAGTAGGATTTTTAGCCATTTCACTTCATTTCTCCAGTTTAGCTTTGATGATACCCAAACAAATATCAATTGGGCGGTATTCCGGGCAGTTCGGGGATCATCCCTTTCTGAATGACATCTAATCCGTTATCTGCACTGTTGGTTGACCACTTCCACGTTCGAAAGTCCTGGAAAGTCGCTTCGAAAGCCTTCATGGCGTTCTGACGCAATTTCCGATCCACTGTACCACTTGAACGTCTTGATTGAACCCTCCAGGAAACAGACAAACGTTCCTTGAAACGTTTAAACACTGCGCAGATGGTGGTATTGACCATTTTCTACTCCTTTGCGATCCTTGTACACGATTATTTTATTTTTTTAAATTTATTTGAATTATTCATCGATAATGTGTACAATACGCTTCCGAAAACATCGACAGGTTCTGAGCACAGTTTTGTTCAAGTGATGCTTAGGATATGGATAAGATTTTATCAAGCGCCATACAGAAAGGTTCAAACGATTGTAATATGGACTTGGTGAGGGCCACATTAATTTCGACCAAAACAGCAAGTGTTCTTATAGCCGGTTCCTGGAATAAATCGCCGCAGAAAACGACTGCAACAGAAACAACCACTCAGAAAAAGTGTAGTAGGATAGAAATATTGTGGCGCGGTATTTTATTTCAAAACAAAAATAAGGCGGGCAAACGTAATGCACCAGGCAAACGTTTGCTGTCCGGCACTTGCTAAATATTGGTCGGGCATTGTTAATGGATCGTATCTTATGTTTCTAACTAACCGGGCAATCAGTGGAACACAGGTTTGCTTGCGATACACCGCTACTTCACGATTCAGTAGTACTCCAGCTAACGACCAGACGGCAGCGAGCCTTTCTCATGGCCGAGAGTTTGGTTAATTTTTCCAAATTGGCCTTTTGGCCTCAATTCGAATGAACTGAGAAGCGTTTTTAATTCAAACCATGACGATTATCAATAATCAAGTCACAGTCTCGCTCCAGCTAGCAGGCAGCAGTCTTTCTCATTGCTGATGTCAGATATAGCTGTTTTACCCGAAACAATTAATGAATTGATACCGCATACTGCTGCTGGTGTAATTTCGTTCAGAACAAGCACCGTGTCGATTTTCATGCCATCTGGTGGAGAGTGCTTTTGTAGTTTTTGACTACATCATTGCTGCATCTATACTGAAGTGTGAGTTCAAAATTTTGAAAACGAGAGTGTTACGTTTGGGGTGCAAGGATTTGAGTGAAAATACCTCTTTACTGGCCGAACGAAGTGGTATGACAATCACTTTCGAAAGACAAAAAGTATATGAGTGATATTTGTTACTTACTGAGCCGAAATTTAAATTTAAAAACTGTTTCAAAATCAAACTATTGAGTTCACACAAATATATATTAGGCTGTCAAAAAAGTCCTGCGGTATTTTTTTTGAATTTTCATTTGTTCATAAAATTAGTTACAATCATCTGTTTTAAGTCAAATATGCGCCGTTTTGTTCGATGACTTGTTCCCAACGAGATGCCAACTTCATAATACCCCTGTTATAGAAGTTCGCTTCCTTATTGGCAGAAAACTCGGATAGCCAATTTTCACAGGCCTCTTTTGTGGCTAACTTCTGACTACCTAGCTCGTTCGCCATGAACAAAAACAGGTGGTAGTCATTTGGTGCAAGGTCCGGACTATACGGTGGATGCAAAAGAACCTCCCATCCGAGCTCCCGGAGCTTCTGGCGCGTCACCAAAGAAGTGTGTGGCCTGGCGTTGTCCTGATGGAAGACAATGCGGCCTCTGTTTATCAAAGATGGCCTCTTCTTCATGAGTGCTACCTTCAAGCGGTCCAGTTGTTGGCAGTACAGGTCCGAATTGAGCGTTTGGTCATAGGGAAGCAGCTCATAATAGATTATTCCTTGACAATCCCACCAAACACACAGCAGAACCTTCCTGGCCGTTAATGAGGGCTTGGCCACCGTCTGAGCCGCTTCAGCGGGCTTCGACCACGACCGTTTGCGCTTCACGTTGTCGTAAGTGACACACTTTTCATCGCTAGTCACCATCCGCTTCAGAAACGGGTCGATTTTGTTGCGATTCAGCAGCGATTCACATGCGTCGATACGGTCAAAGATGTTTTTTTGCGTCAACGTGTGTGGCACCCATACATCGAGCTTCTTTGTGAATCCAAGCTTCTTCAAATGGTTAATAACGGTTTGATGACTTATCCCCAGCTCTTGGCCGATGCTACGGCTGCTACTATGCCGGTCTTTCTCGGCTAATTCAGCGATTTTGTCGCAATTTTCGACGACAGGCCTTCCAGAGCGTGGCGCATCTTCGACGACCTCTACACCAGAACGAAAACGTTGAAACCATCGTTGTGCGGTGGAAATGGAAACTGTATCGGGTCCATAAACTGCACAAATTTTATTGGCAGCTTGAGATGCATTTTTACCTTTGTCATAGTAGTACTGTAAAATATGTCGGATTTTCTCTTTATTTTGCTCCATATTTGCGACACTATAACTCACGAGCGACTTAACCAAACAAAACACTGTTAAGGACTATATTATAGCGCGCAAAAATACCTTTCCAACAAGCTACAGTATGACTCGATACAATGAATACAACTAGAACTACGCGCTTACAACGACACCTCGCGGAAATACCGCAGGACTTTTTTGACAGCCTAATAAATATGCTTGAAGGTCCACCGAAGTAAAAATTGATCATCGGTTGATGCATGTCGTCGAATGACCGTGAAAGCACTATAAATATTGTACTCGCCCTGGTCGACCTTAGTTTTCTTTGCTACCGTATTGAACGAACGTGCAAAATTTTTCACCTTAGAATGCATCCTCAGAATATGAGCAAAGAAAGCATAATGCAGAGCTTGCACTGACAGACAGGAGCACAGTAGAAGAAAAATGTGAAACAGGACGACCGCGTTAGTTTCCAGACCGTTATGTGGAGATTGGTTGTGTATGATTTATTCATACGCATAAGTTGAAGATTTTAAACGTTATCAAACAGTTAACGGTGGTGGGGAAATAAATATGTAAACACCTCGGACCACACGCGAATTCTGCTTCCACAAAACCAGGCAAACCCATCGGTTCTTCTCATGAGCACCAAAAGTTCTTCAACACTCTTAAGTCATTAAAAAAATGTCGATGCATTCAAAAATAATATTCGAAGTAATCAAAAGCAATGTTTACAACTTTTCGCTGAAAGACAGCTTTAGGGAATTTAGAAGTGTGTTCGATTTTATTGGTGTAACGGTGATGATGTTTTGAATTGTAAAGGCTTTCTCGGACTCCTCTCAGACTTTCTCAATTCATTCACCAAAGGGCTTAAAAACGTCAATTTGAAAAACTAACTCAAACACTTGGTATTGAGAAAATAGATTTTTATACTATTTACAGAACTCTTTTTAATTGATCTTCTAATTGACCCTTTACAATTGCCTTTTACTATAAATTGCCTAGTACCTCTATCAAAACTCGTCATTGAACTATACATTTATTTTCAAGCACAAGTTTCGCTCAAGATTCTTGATTCATTTGCAAATAACATGTTTCTTCATTACATGGAATACATGTTTGATACAGAAAAGTAAATTTTCAATCATAATTTTCATTTTAAAAATGCGTTATTAAACCTGAGAGTCTATTTCCTTTTATGAACAACAAAATATTCGTTAGTGCAAACATTGCATAGACTAACAAAGTTTATTCCGATGTAATGTTATCACATATGGGAATTCAATTTTGCGACTTTCTCTCAAAGTTTTCCGAAAATGTTCCGATATTTTTTCCGTAACATTGATCTACGAACAGAGACAAATACAACAAAATAAAGCCGACCCAAATCTGATCATTACTTTCTCGGGTTTTGTGCTTTTTTCCATTTTTATTTGTATAGATTTTTGTAAAAAGAATATCTTTATTTCCTTCGGAGATCGAGACCATTTTCTCCTTATGGACAAAAGAGGCTTGAGCTGTTCAGGATTGGTTATTGTAGAATTTAGGCGTCTTCTAAAAATAATTCCTGGCACTTTTGTTCTGTAATATCTCAAGTACAGTATGGTTGCATCTGATTCATAGTCAACCTACGTGCTTTCGTAGTTGTTACATTAATTATGGAAAGAACGATCAATACTACTAGGAATGACTAGGAATACTAGGAATGAAATGATTTTACTATTACTATATGATGAAATCACATGGTTTTGTCAACTGCGGTATCATTCAGACAATGGTGTAATGTGCCAAACTAAAACTTAAGGCATCATGCACAAATTAGGTGATTTGAGGTTGTGTTACTTATTGGGATATGGGGGGGGGGGGTGTACAGATGCGGGGTGTAGCCGTAATCGTTACGTAACAAAAGTCCACCTTTATTCCTAATTAAATCAATGCGCCACTCAATGTTTCAGCAACTTCGATCTTGGAACCGAACGGGGTATGTTTCCTAAGCCAATATGATAAAGCATTTGTTGTAATAGGCTTAACAGCTACCAATAACCAGGCACCGATTAACGCATTTCGAATAACGCGTTTATTTTACGTTTATTTCATAATTTTGTCGAGACTGCCAAACATAATCCTATTCCATATGTTATCCCAGGATGCAGAATAAAGCTAGAATACCTACGTCATGCTAAAGCAGTTGGATATGGTACGTTGCAGTTCAAGTTTAACACTTCTTCATGATCGTTACGGATCTCACTTGGAAGAAAACCTCAAAACAAGTGATCCGGAAGTGAAAACGAAACATTTTCAGTATGCAGGGGAATCGTTAGCTGATCTGTGGAACGACCTAGCGATCCCGTCAAAGCAGAATATATTGAGTCCACAAACTCCAGAATCAATGAAGCATAGGCTAACCAAATAGTTCAGGTTTGGAATATTGTATTTTATTATTATATCATTTTTAGAAATTTCATGATAAAACTTGTCATATTCCAGATCAATGTTTTGTTTGACAATTATATTTAGACTTCCGACCCTTGTTCAAGTATCGTTCATCGCGAAACATCCTTTCAACTGATGCGGTACTGCTAGGCAGACACAAAATATGATCAATAAGTTTCACGAATTTCTTACACTCTGAAATTTGAAATTTGTTTCTAAAAATACTGGCACGCAACGATTTGTTACTTGCACGGATTCTTTGTTTCTTTTTTTCATCTCATTCTAATTCTTTTATTAATTAATCACTTATCAACCAAAATGCGAACAGGAACCATCTATGTGAACAGGAAGATTTATATCAATGCTTCATTGATTCTCTGCCAATTCAGGAGTGTTGTCCGTCTCCTAGACTTCTCTTAAAGCCCTCCATTTTTCAGTGTACCTCAACGAGAATCGTAAAAATTTTCCACAGTTCTATGAAATTAGACTCCCGTAATCCATCTGAATCGAAAAAAAACTTTTAAGAACACTTTGCACCTTACTAGCCAAAAATACTTCTTCCCCTTTATCATCAAAATTGCCAGCAATTTCAGGAGCAGATACATCACCTCTTTCTACATGGCCAATAAATGTTTGAAAGGTTTGAAAGGTTACTAACGGTTCTCTGGAAAACGTAATCATAGTTTGAGGAATGGGTTTTCAAATAAATCGCATAGTACAACAAGGCATTTTTTTGTCCATGGTCCGTAGACAGGAATCGTGGCATGCATCAGTAATTTAGAATAATGTTCACCAACGAAATCAAAAAACCACTTCAATTATTCCACACGGATGCCAGTATTTATACGATCTATTGCCATGATGCTTTCTTAACCTTCCTATACTCGCGCATAGGTCTGACAGACCGAGAGTAAATGAGGTGGCTGAATTAAATGACTATTAAAACTAAATGAAGTCTTTTGGAGTTTTTTATACAATTATATCCTTTTCTTCAAATAAATACCAATAACGTCTTAAAATACACAATAGGTCGTATGAATGAAATGAATGAAAAGTATTTACTTATTCTGCCCGTTTCCAAGTAAAGTAAACTTTCCAAGTATTTACTTGAATCCGTATGAATAAAAGTTTACTTTACTAATTTGATTTTCGAATTCGAACATAGTTTTTACTTTGTCAAACATCTATCAACTGATTGTTTAGTTTTCGTTTCAAAACGTTTTTTTTTTTGGACAAAGCGTGAATTCGATGAAAAAGGAATAGTGTCGACGTCTGGTGGCGACTTTCAATTACGGACCATAGTTTGGGTCCCTATCTCGTTAGTGTAATACCTATCATATTAGAAGACACGAAGCCAGTTTTCAAATGATAAAATTTGAATGGAAATGTTCACATCATGTTATTTAATCACTTACATTTAAACACTTTTTTCTGACTTTTATTTAACCCTTTGTCTATACACTTCCAACATCATTACTGAAACTTTTCATTATAATATAAAGTTGTCTTCAAAAACAATATTCGTACCAGATTTTTTCACCACCTGCAAACAAAAGTGTTTTTCATTTGAACAGAATGCCAAATTGGTACGGAAAGGTTATTTTTCATTCATAATTTAAATTTGAAAAACGTGTTCATTCCGCCTGAAAATCAATCAATTTTTTTACGCTCCCCTAAACTAGTAAACGAAGCTCAATGCCATCAATGCGGATCGTTAACTTGTTTAACTTCAAGCGCAAGATAGCAGCATTAAACATAAATCGGATATGACATCAGAACGAATGAATGAAAACACCTTCGATCCAAAGTATGCTCATGAGCATACTTGATAATAACGAAGTAAATACTTGATGAATGCTGTTTTATTCATACGAAATAAGCTAAACATCCATTTTCGAAAAGTAAACACTTTGTTGTTTCTTTTATTGATACCAAACGTATTAAAAACTTAATCTCACTGCTCGACTGCTCGAATGAAGTAAAGTAAAGGTGAATTTTGTTTTTATTCATACGGCCTAATAACAATACAAGTTAACGATCCGTATTGATGGCATTGAGCTTCGTTTACTAATTTAGGGGAGCGTAAAAAAATGTTCCGTACTAATTTGGCATTCTGTTTAAATGAAAAACACTTTTGTTTGCAGGTGGTGAAAAACTCTTGTACGAATATTGTTTTTGAAGACAACTTTATATTATAGTGAAAAGTTTCAGTAATGATGTTGGAAATGTATAGACAAAGGGTTAAATAAAAGTCGGAAAAAAAACGTTTTAAGTGATAAAATAATATGATGTGAACATTTTCATTCAAATTTGAAAACTGGCTTCGTGTCTTTTAATATGATAGGTATTACACTAACGAGATAGGGACCCAAACTATGGTCCCTAATTGAAAGTCGCCACCAGACGTCGACACTATTCCTTTTTCATCGCGAATTCACGCTTTGTCCAAAAAAACGTTTTGAAACGAAACCTAAACAATCAGTTGATAGATGTTTGACAAAGTAAAAACAATGTTCGAATTCGAAAATCAAATTAGTAAAGTAAACTTTTATTCATACGGATTCAAGTAAATACTAGGAAAGTTTACTTTACTTGGAAACGGGCAGAATAAGTAAATACTTTTTTTTATTCATACGACCACAGTCTGTGAGTATACGAGTTACGATATTGCGCGCGATACTTATTGACACTTAAATTCCGGGGCTCCCGAGAGGCAGCGTGGCCGAGTGGTCTAAGGCGCTGGTTTTAGGCACCAGTCAGAAATGGCGTGGGTTCGAATCCCACCGCTGTCAAAAAAAATCTTTTTTTCTTTTATTTACGGCTCGTTTTTATGATTGATTTTATAAGTGAAAGCTCCTAGGTATTTATTTTCATTAAATGTATATGACCCATTCCAGCGTGACGTGACAACGGTTTGACTCACTAAAAACTGGTTTTTTCTCGTTTTCATGTATGTATCACACGATTTCCAAATGGTAAACGATTTTAAAGTGAAATTGAGCAAATTTCCTAAAATAATCTTCAGTTGGAGAATATTTTGCAGTTGAATTCGCTTGTTGCCAGCCCAATACTTTTGTGGCGTGACAACACCTGTCTTTTTGCGGGTTTCGACTTTTGAACACTGAAATTGTATTTTCAGTTCCGTTTCAAAACATACAAACGAACTTTTTTCTATGATTTGTCAATGATAGATGAACATAGATTCCTGTATACTCAGTTTTTCAAAAAACTCGCAAGAACATACATTTTGACTGCATGCATTTTGTGACGTGACAACGCGCTCTGTGCGAATAAACAGTCTCCACGAAGCGTTGTCACGTCACACAATCAATAAGTTGTATCAAATAAGAATTCCATCGTATTGTATCATGCGATATACTATTTTTTATGTTTTTTTATTACTCTGAATACTTCTTACTTTCCTCTGAGATCTCACCTTCCCCTTCAAAAAGTCCATCCTATAGGGGAAGGTGGTCCTAACGCAACCGTTGGTCCAGAACCTACCCTCCTTTGTATCTTAGGAACGGTGCTTCCTGCTGAATTTTCAATAGTGTCAAATGTCCTAACGCTTACAATTTGATAATATGGTACAATTTGATAATTCTGGCTCTCTTCATTCTAGCGTTTTAGCGCCATTTTACGTTTTCATTCCTTCAAAAACAGAGAAGAAATATATTCGACCTGTGTGCAAAATGAGTTCTGTTCTTTTAGATTTTGAAACATTGCGAAACAAGGCAATTTTAATTGTTTATGGTGTGTTCATCAGAATGAGCTATATAAATTGAATCTACCTGTCACCTGTAATGCACGGTATGTCTTTATTTGGGAAAAGTCAGGGTGGTCCTAAACCGACCTCCAGTTTTTATATCGTGATCAGGGATGCCAACCTTCCTGATTTTTCAGGATTTCCCAGACTTTTTAGCACGCTCCCTGATATCCTGACGAACACTCAATTTATCCTGATTTTTGTGAAATGATCCTAATTTTTCCTGATTTTTGTACTCTTTACGTTATTCGTAATATATATACTGGTATTCATGCATCTTACAATCTTGCAAATTTTCTAGACGCAAAGCTGTACAAAAGCTTCTAATTTATGAAATTAGAAGATTAAGTTTGTGGAACAACATTGCTCTATTGAGGATAATGTGTATGTAGATGTATCCCCAGAGATATTAATGTAGAAATACGGTTCAGAGTGTAAAATTATTCAAGAGAAATTTTTTCAATCCACAGTCAATATAAAAAGATTTTGTATGCAATTTGTTCGTCTGATTCAAAGTAGAATCAACTTTAATGATGGGACTATGGTAAATATATCTATAATCGTATTAAATATCATAAAAATTAGGAAAAATTCCACAAGTCTTCCACTGCTGATATGCTTTTTTCATTTGTTTAGAAAAGATTCATCTCAAAGCATGGACAATGAATTCAGTGAAAATTTGAATATTGATTTCTCTGCAAATGACTATAGTGATGCTATAGGGTTTTTTCGGAAACAAGCATCTCCGCTTATGCGATGATTTATACCAGGGATGGCCAAACTTTTGGTCATTGCGGGCGACTAATTGAACAAATGTCAGACTGCGGTCTACCAACGATGACAGTATCAATGATTCATTAGAAAATGTATCTAGTATCAAAAATTGAAACAAAGTTTAAACTAAAAGAAAAACATGAATAATAGTAATACTTATTCAATGAAAATAATTCTATAGAAATAGATTAATTATCGATTAAAATAGAATTGATAGGTAAAACATTATTTTATTCAGAGTCTTAAAGCTAAATATCGAAGAATGTTTGAAGAAAATCGTATGTTTGTATGTTTATAAAGATTTTTTTTTCAAGGACACAGAAGTAGAGTGTTATACTCCCTAATTACAGAGAGGTATAACATCTATTATCAGCGGAAAAAATATGACGTTGTTAGAACAATTGAAGGATGAATAAAAAATTAAAAACTCCACTTTCATCGAGCTAATGTACATCGCTAGCAGTCGATCGCCATAATAATAAAATTATACGTATTGCCATTTGAATTACCACCTTTTTTATCGTGTTATCCAGATTTGGCAACCACAACAGGTATTTGTTTGTAAAATTGAAATAAATGTGCAATTAAAAATGTTATTTGACGTGTTCCACTGATGTTATCAAAATATAGAAGAGATAATAATAAATACGTCAGTTGTGATGCATAGTAAGATACACTATCCAAGATCACCTGGCGGGCACCTTCAAGAAGCTACGCGGGCGACCGGTAGACCGCGGACTACGCCTTGGCCACCCCTGATTTATACCATACTTATTAATTCTTTTACATATTCGGTCTTCGCCCGAAGAAAGATATACTCTGTTTCTGGTGGGATTTGGAATGGATTCTGTATAATGAGCTACTACCAAGCATCCTGCTTTTTACATGTATGGTTCGCAGCAGTTTTCGACGAGGAAGCAAACATGTTCTGGGAGGATAGAATATTTAACCTGTGTGAAAGAATGCGAATGATTGTGAAACAGAACTATGGTTATAAAATTAAATGATAAGATACATGATACAGATTAAAAATGATGTTTTTGTTTTCCCTAAAATCGACATTAACTTTTCGGACAACCCAATATGAGCTCTCCTGATTTATCCTGATCTTTATTTTCATTCTTCCTGATTTTTTAAAATTATAGTTGGCAACCCTGATCGTGATTGTTTAACATGTTCACTCTGGCGCTTGCCATCAATGACTAGCACAATCCTGGTTCATCGAGTGGCGCTCAATACAGGGGGAACGCATTTGATTTTGCTATCAGATACTTTTGATAAACTCTTTGTATGCATCCGCGCACATACCTGTGCAAGGGCGTTTATGTTTGCGTGTTGAAGATGACTTTGACATTGACGTTGACTTTGATCGTTGATGTTTGCGAGTGCATTTGTATGAGCACTGTTTTTATATAACTCCACACACGGCACTCTAATGCTAAGGTCTTTCCACTCAAACATTATCTCCCTCTCACTTAAATCCTATCTCTCACTATCAAACAATATTATTTTTTATTCCTCTTCGCGCCCCATGGATATATGCCAACATTACCATCCACGATCGTATTGTGGGATTTCATGCCATTTCCGGTCTTTTATATCCGTTTTTAAACAGTTTTATTTAGCTTGCCCTGTAATTTGTATGTTTGTAACATGTTTTTCTGTAGCGCTTAACCACATTAAAAGAAATTTGAACCCCTTCCTGTTGACCGATTGATCTGAAATTTGGAACACACCTTTATCTCTGCAGCCATTATAAAACTGCGTATTTCATGATTTTTTTTGTGCACCCGTGGCCGAGTGGTTCGCGTCTCACATTATCATGCCGGGTGTTCGGGTTCGATTCCCGTTCTGGCCGGGGGATTTTTCGTCAAAGAAATTTCCTTCGACTTGCACTGTGGTCACACGTATTCAAGAGCTTGCCCCTCGGAATACATTCAAGGCGTGTTATTTGGCTTAAGAAATTTCAACTTAGTATTAGCAAATGACGCTAATTAGTAAATACGTTGAGATGGGTAAAGTTCCACAGGGAACGTTAACGCCATTATCAAGTGAAGGAGCTTGACCAGTAGATCACAGCTATTTAAGAAAATTCAAATCCAAGATGGCCGCTGTAACAAAATAGCCAATTACTTTTTTAAACGGTTTCATTGAACTTGGCCTGTTCGTATGTATGTTCGAATGTCTGTAGGGTTGTTATACATTAATAAAAATTTGACCTTTTGATTTTTTGATCTGAAATTCGGAACAAACCTTTATCTCTGCTGTCATTATAATACTGTGTATTCCATTATCTTGAAAAATCCAATTTGCCGCCGGTAAAAAATGGCTGAATGGCTTGACGTGGAGAACACACTACATTATGAACAACATAAATTCAAAAAGGTGTATTTTTTTGTAATCCCCTCAATATCGGTATCGAATGAAATGAATTGACTAATAGAATACAATACATCATCAAATGGTTTTATTGTAGAGAAGTATACTAATCATACAGATAATGTACTAAAAACTAGAAAATAAAAAAGTAAAAAAAACTTTTTAAGTTAAACGGTTTAGTGTACTAAAAGCTAGAGACTATGTTAGTCTCATCATTGCCCTAGAATAATGAAGGAAGGGATGTGATAACTATTAACTGCTACTTGCCTAATTATTTTCTAGCTTTTAGTACACTAAACCGTTTAACTTAATTTTTTTTTTTACTTTTTTTATTAACGAACCGAAAGTCACCATCCTCGATTCCAAAATGGCATCGGAATATGATATTCGACTTCCGCTGGTAAGCCCTTATCGTATGTGTATTTTATGTTTTTAGCATTCAATACTACCATCAGCAAACCAGAAGTTGGAAAAAGATTATATCTTATAAATATTATGTAATCTACGTTCATATATTGTTGATAAAACATAGTAGAAAGATCATTTGTATGTTTTGAGACGGAACTGTAATTAATTAAATCAATATAAAAATATTCAACAGTCCAAAAAAGCAGAAAGTCAGGTGTTGCCACGTCACAAAAGTATTTGACTGACAACAAGCCAATCTAACTACAAAATATTCTCCAACTGATGATTCTTGTTGGAAATTTTCTTAATTTTACTATAGCATCGTTTAATTTTGTGTACTTTATTCATGAAAACGCAAACAAGTGTTTGTAGCGAGTTAAAATGTTGTTACGTCATACTGGAATGGAATGTCACTTTTTGTGGACTTGACAACAACTTCTGGAGACTATTTGTGGACCGATCTCAACCAAATTTTGTGGGTTGTTGATCTTCATTGTTTGCTCAGAGAAACCGAAGTATAAAAATGTTTGAACCTATGTTCATCTGATAAACTAACAAAATGCTCTATTTTTGTGACGTTTCAAAATACCTGTTTTTCAAATGCTTGTTTATCATAAATTACAAAATGAAACGTAGGTTACGGCTCTTCAAACAAACATTTAATCACCCATTCAATGGTATATAGACATTGAAGTTTGGTTAACACGTTGAGTGCCACGCGGTTCTACAGCGACTTTCCCGTCAGGCTACCCGCATATATCGTAGTACAGCAATGCGAAACGCAATACTGGAAAATTAGAATTTACTCGATGAAAATTTTTTAACGTTTTAGTGCCATCGTTTCTTATCGTAAGAAGGTATTTCTGCTCGGAAGCAGTAAGATTTCTGTGAAAAAAAAATATTTTTTTTGCTATTATCATCGTATTTTATACTGTCAGTTACCGGTGACTGACGCGGCCTGAACGGAAAGCTCGGTGTCAGTCACCGATGACTGACGTGGCAGTCATCGTGTTAAGCATTTGCAGAGATATCTCAAGAAACATAAAAATAGTGAAAACCCAAAATATTTTAAATACAATTATGTAGTTTTTTAAACTCGCCTCTCTCAAAGATTGGTGCATAAAAATTAAATTTGTTCCAAAAAGCTTTTGATACAACTAGTGATTATTCATATAACGTTCTCAATTTTCTACTAAAACTAGATTTGGAATTTGGTGCTCTGGTGCATGGAATGGGTCTGAAAAAGATGTTACGATATCCTTGGAAAATTTGTAATTTGCGCCTTTTATCGAATTCTCAAAATGATCAAAGTCGTGCTGCACAATATTTTGTAAATCAGTTAGAGTATACAAATTGAGAAAAAATGCAAGCTATAAAAATTATCTACTATTGGGTGACTGATTTTAATTCACTAATGTTACCACTCTTGCCATTGGTCCATTGGTAACTTGAGATCGCGAATATCGTGATTGACTTCGCCGTGTACTAGGAGCATCTTCTTGAATATGCCCTGAAGCTGTATGTACGTGGATATTTCGGACGGAAAAGGTAGATGTTACAGAAGGACTCGGTGTGATTCCATATGTTGCGTGTTAACCAAAAACAACAATCCGTGTTTGATAATTTCCCGCTTAACCTCCGGACGTTAACACATTGGAATACTTCAACTCGGGTATTTTGCAGGGTATGATCAGTGCTCGAAGGTCCCAGTGTATCGATACTCTGATGCAAGTCGATAAGCTACAATGAAAAAGATGGATGCGCCGAACATTCGAAATGAAATCCGAGACTTGGGAGTGTCGCTGGAAATTGTAAAAATAATAAAATAACAGTTTTTCAAATTGCTAGCACTTGGAACTAGTTACTCTGTGCATTTCCATTCTACAAATTTTGGCGGCAATCAAAGCCAAAGAACGGACCTTCCTGTTACAACCATTAAATTTCAAAACAATAAATCTTGGCCACTGAAGCATTCCTCACGTTTGTTCACACACGTAAATCCGTTATCGTTACGTGATGTGGCCTTCAGGTGGTCCTGAAAACGACCTTCCAATTGTTTGTAATATATGGGACATCCAGACCAGAATAATTCAGGAACTGATATGCACTACTGGCTACTGACAGCATACATTGCTCATGGCAAATAGAGCGTCACTGTTTTCGGGGGGAAAAACAACCTTCTGCTACACAATGTTGCCTCCAGAGTCACACCGCCATGCATACATACATGATCCGCCAAATCTCCTGTCGACCTGCAGAATTAAATGCCCGTTCGCTCGAAAAATGTGTGGTGGTATCTCTGGACGTGGGGGTGTGCTTTGTGTAATGGAAAATTTATTATTCATGCAAATTGCATCGTATGGAAAGTTTGTTCTGAAGAATGCCAACGCGTCCAAAGCTGTCAGAAGCATCGGCTTAGTGTGAGACTAAATTGAACGTTTGAAATTTCCAATTGCTGTAAGCATTGAGTAACTTATCTTGAACATGGATCCAAATTCATCATCATTATTTTCAAACTAACTCCGCCCTTTCTCCGTTGCTCACATTCACCTGTGCGAGCATTTTTAGTCAGGGCGTTGAGTGCAATGTGGCAACAGCATCAATGCAAACAAGCCACTGTGACAAGCGGTGTGCCATTGTGTTGTCCTAGTAGGAGCAGCCGTGTGCTCATAATTATTCTTTTTATGTTGTTCTATGCTTACACTTTTACACCTGCATCCACTAACTTCAGCCGTAGGTGAGAACTGAGGGTGGATGCTTATGTTGGTTTGTAATATGCAAACAATTCTATGTTGGTATACTGGGTTGGTGTAATGGGTGTGATGGGTGCATGCGGAGGGCACACCAAAGCCAGGATAAAATATGACATCCACTCAACGTTGGCTTGGTTCCAGCATTCGGTGGGTCGCCCAGCCTGCTCGTGCGTGTCCTGGAACCGGTTCAGTAACGCTCGAGGTGGCAGCGGCAGGGAGCGCTCGAATGAAAATGCAGATTGTGTTGACACTTTCCATTATGCCCTCATCTCGGGCTATGAATTTTACAACATCAATCCAGGGCTTAATCGGTTCGGAGCTTGTCCGAGCTGCTTGCTAGACTGCAAGCGGCGCATATGGGGAACAATTGTTTCCAGTTGGCTTGTTTGTGCTTGGGGAAACGAAGGGAGCGTTTGCCCTTTTGTTTTGAGAAAATTGAAAACCAATTCAATGTTCATTCGATGGGAGGATGGTAACCATTATTGAAGTGAACATGCATTGCAAATGAATTTCGAAATGATGTGACATTTGCAGGCGGTACTGTTTTCGTAACAACCGCTCAATACTATGACAATGTGTATTCTAATAAATCAAAATTGACAACTACGCTGAATTAGGGATTGCATTACCGTGCCAAAATTTTAATAACCGGTTATTCGGTAATGAACATTTCATTACCGGTAAAACCGGTAAATTACCGGTAAAACAATACTTTGATACTTTATTTTTATTTTCTTGAAGAAACGGCTTTTATTGATAATGATTAGTTTACAAGAAAACATTTTGCAGGATTTTGCAACTTAGTTTGTTGTTTAACTTAACACTAAGGGACACAAATAATGTTAATTTTATCGTCTTCTAATCTAAATCCGATCTCATTAGGGGAAATCAGGGTAAAACCGACACCCTAAGGATTCCCACATATTTCCAAGACCTCCCATGTTCCTCCGACTTCAAATCGTTACAGAACTTCAACTATTCATGAACTATTCTCCAGTATCTGTTGATTATTTTTTCAATAGAACTCGAGTTTTGATAGAATACAAAAACTGATGTTTTTAGGTGAAATAAATGAGAGTGCGGGTGAAATCGACACCCTGTTGGGTTAATAGAGAAACGAATGTAAAATTGTTACAATAAGCATGTGATGGACAAATTCCTACTCCTGGTCCGGAGTAAACACGAGAGTTTTGAGTTGAGTTGGTGAACAACCACGGGGGTTGTGCCGATGAGCGTTGAGCCCTGTTCAACGTTGGTTTTGACTGTTCTATCAATCCAGTTCTGTCGTTTTGTCTTCCAAATATAAACACAAGACATCTACAAAAAGCAAGGACGCATTTTTCTTGTCAGTGGAACACAAATCAGGTGTCGGTTTTACCCTGACTGAAGGTGTCGGGTTTACCCTCAATGGGCTCGAAATTTCAAAACAACGTTTTCCATCATCGATAATCAACAAAACCACCTACTGTCTCATAAAATACACTGAACAATGATCTAAGATGAATTAGGCTCACAGAAGTATCCCCAAATTTCCCTAAATTTCCGACAAAAACACTTAAATTCCACTAGCGAAATTTTACACGGACTAACTCCTGTTTGCTGACCGCTCCTGTTGTGTTGTTTGTTTTGACAGTGAAACGACTTCCGCAGCTGTAGGGTGAATCGAAACGTAAAAAATGACAAGTGTGTACACTGCCGTTCTAAGCATAGTTGTCCCATGTTACTTTTTGACAATTTTCACTTTTCTTCATAAAACGATGTTTTTTATGCAAAATCTTCCGGAAAAACACAAAAAACCTTATTGTTTGTTCCTAGTATTTAAAAAAACAACATCAAGTTCAATTGTCCCATGTTGATATTCTAGGCATAACTGTCCCACTATGTATTTTATGTAGATCTATAATAAATGAATCGATTCAAGTACAGGAATGTTATGTGTATTATTCATGTAATAATACAAACTGCTAGGAGTGCTTTTGAAAGAAAAGGGTCATCCATAAACCACGTACACTTTCAGGAAAAGAGGAGATTTGGTCAAAGTATACGATTTGTAAAAAAAATCCAGAAATGTATGCATCAAGAGAGAAGAAGAGAAGGACTGAATTGACTGAAAATGAACTTACGTGGTTTATGAATAGCCCCAATTGGTATAATCTAATGGAAGTGTAATGTGTAAATTGAATGTGACGGCAGCATAATAAACATTGAAATATTTTGGCATAGTTTTTTTAAAAAAATTTTTAGGAGATCTATCATTTTAAGCTCTATCAAATGGTAAATAAAACGCATTGTAAATGAAGAAGTATATAAGCATTAATTTGTTGGCATGTTCTCGAAAAAAACCTTCTTGGCTTCTGGAACAACTGCAAGTATTGCTGCCAATAACAATTTCTTCCGTTGCTTTCGAATTCCTCTCGGAGCTTTTTGCCACTTCATGCTGCCATCTAACGAAAAGTGACCAGCTGCAAGCATCTTTCGCTGTTTCTTAGATAGCAAAACACAATAATTCAGTTGCTCGCTGTCAACAACATCAGAATAGACGATATGATACCGACCTTTAGCAATTCTGACCCGTCTAATATTCTCAATATATGGCCGCGAATTTAATTTATTGAGAATGTATTGAGTAACGGCAACTTCAGTTTAAAAAAAAATTATGCTCTGCATGTCCATCACATCGACGCGCTTCTTGGCCCCTCCAACAGCCTTTTTGAAATCTTCGAAATCCTCTACTCGGTCGTGTCGCATGGCAGTTTCAACAGCAGCATGAAAACTGTCAGCCGCCATGAACGTATGACCGGATTCGAAGTATTTCAGTACAATCTCCTTGACGTCAACTTTATCGTCGTTCAATATGGGAACAAGATGTAGGAAAAAGTTCCAGTTCTTATTCTGCGCCGAACAATTATTTATCCAGCCAAAACGTAATCCGGTCGAGATGCCCGTATTTTAAAATAACCGCATGGAAGCAGCTGGTGATATCACTGCTAGTACGGCCGCTGATTGACCCAGGCCAGAGACATGCAACAACCGGAAACGTTCGCGTAAATGCTCCAACTGGTGCAAACGTTTGGTTAAACGCCAGAATCCGCTGTGCAAACACGATAGATTTTAATCCATCCAACCTAGGCAATTGAATGACCTATGATAAAGTACAGAAAGTAAAATATTAGACAAAATTTTGATAATAAGAATAAAAGAAATTATGTACCTTTTGTAGATCCACTGCCATCACCACTTCGTTTGTGGTGACCTCATCTCCGTCCTTTCTGTACTCAATTCGAGCTACCTTCACATGCTCTATGTGTTGCTTGTACCCGCTGTAAAGCGTACATTCATTACTGCATTCGGTCTCGTCATTGAGCTTCTTATGCTGCTCGTATGACACACAAGTCTCGCACTCCTCGTGGCCCAATTTAACAAATGAGATGTTCATTTCATTGAGTATACGGGAGAACAGTGAATAACTCACAGGACTGGCATGGCTTGTGCATTGCTTTCTGTGACAAGTCGGATGGCAAGTACAAACGATTTGGGGCGTGTTCCCTACGATAGTGCGAGACACACGGTCCGTAGGTCAAAATGTGTTTTTTGATAGATTTCCGCTTTTCATCTGACCTGATGTACTTGCCACGTTCGGAATGATAAGGTTCACTATTTTTTGGTTGGTTGATACATCGGTATATGATGATGCTAAAGAA
Organism: Toxorhynchites rutilus septentrionalis; assembly: GCF_029784135.1. NCBI lineage: Eukaryota > Metazoa > Arthropoda > Insecta > Diptera > Culicidae > Toxorhynchites > Toxorhynchites rutilus. The sequence goes on along the minus strand of NC_073745.1, from coordinate 314,794,740 downwards.
AAAGGAAAATAAATATTATCTAACTATAGCTTGTGTTTTTAAAATATGTTGAATACATACCCACAATATTTGCTATAACCAAGTGTGTTCAAAAAGAACATTCGACATACAGGAATTTGGTCATCGGCGGATGAGGGAAGATTGCATTTGTACGATTTCTTCTTGCGTAATTCCATCATATGAGTACTACAGCGTTTGCGTCGATTAACCGGAATAACAGGTTGTACAAAAGTTTGTATGAAACTGCTCTGTTCCTCCTCGTCAAGTTTCCAAAACAACTCGTTGATGCTCGTTCGGTCATCTTTCGACAAAAGGGTAATGCACTGTTTTGGACAATCGCATTTTTGTAGTATACGTTTGTGCGCCAACCTATGCTTTTTAATGGAATCCTCACGCTTAATTTCTTTTTTCGTTTTTCGTTTTCTACTCAATGTACCAACGTAGCTGTCATCAGAGTTAAGCTCAGCGTATTCTGGTCGGAAATCTGACGCATATGGTCATCCGTTGTAGCGTCCAGCCCAGATGGACGGACATCATCACCTTCCACTTCGCTTTCATCACTCGCGTACGACGTGTTCAGCAGCGCTAATGCACTCATTTCTGATTTTCAAGAACGAACTTATTTTCAAACAAATGAACTTTAACAGAACTTCAATTCGCTACAATGGTTGGTCGATGAAAGAGGTAGAATGCTGGATTGGTACATGCTTTATAATATTTGCTATAATTATTTATGGTATGCAAGAAAATAACATATACGATTGCGACTTTTAAGCCAGTACTGATACTAGGGATACTACATTACTATATACTACATACCGATGCCACTCGCTACGGCACCAATTATGTATACTTTTTTATGCTATGACACTGTCGTTTTACGCATAGTTCTCAAATGTTACTTTTTGACAATTTTCACTTTTGCTTCATAGAAGATTATTTTTATGCATAACAAAATCAAGTTCAACTGTCCCATGTTGATATTCTACGCATAACTGTCCCACCATGCATTTCAAGCCCCTAATCCACTTAGATTGCTTCAATTGAGGGAATCTCTTCACATTTCATTAAACAATAGCTTAGTGCTTATAAAAAACCCGGTGTATTGCTAAACTGAAATGCTTGAAGCTTCTGCTAGACAAATGTGTTAGAAAACTTTGATTGCGTTTTTCTCAGTTGCTGATTTTGGAACATGGGACAAGTATGCGTAGAACGGCAGTACAGGGGACATCGGAAAATTTGCAAAAAATGTCTTCTAATTGGAAAAATCAGGAGGTGTCGGGTTTACCCTGATTTCCCTCTACCGAAATTTCCAGAAGAGGAAAACGGACGTTCAGAGTCCAATGATGTTAGGCGTACAGTACGAAGAGCATCGAATACCATTGCCATGTATTTGCCTCTGATGCTCTCTGTACAAAAACATGTCTGAGGATTTTCATCAATCCGTTTATAGACGTTGAGCTTGGGCTGGACGGTGATACCTTTGATTGCTGCAATCGTCAATTTTTTCCTTGATGCTCAACAGATTCTGCATCTTCCAGTGGGGGTTTCCCTCCTATTATCCAGCTACTGAACCAATACCATAATCGTCAAATTTAATCAAATCACGAACGATTTAAAATGCCTGCTTGTTCAACGTGAAGTTTGATAGAAGACGCCGAAGTCATCATTAATTGTGCCAAGACCACGAGCAGAATGCAGATAGCTGTTCTAGCATAAATTGCAATCCGACGTCAGTTTCATAAAGGGTGCAGTTCTTCCGTCATAGCAGTTAAACAGCGACCAGAACTGGTTCGAGGGCATCGAGTATCGAGATCGAGCAGCTATTTTTGAACAATATGTCGGAGGTCGTAGAATCGGCGCAACACTGCTAGTTGGATTTTTCGTTCTTATTTATATTTTAGAGTAATATTTTAAAGCGATATATTACTTATGATGTAAAAATTAAAATTACCGAAATTACCGGTTATCGATTGTAAAATTACCGGTAATTCGGTAATGGAAAATTACCCGGTATTACCGTTAAAACCGGTAACGGTAAAACCGGTTAACAATCCCTACGCTGAATGGCTTTTGTTTCTAAATGGGTACCTTTAGGGCATGAGATAGAAAATCCACTTACCTAAATTTGTTTTACAGTGTTCTCTTCATCGATACACCCCTCGGTGTTAACAGTTGGTTGTTTACATCTGACATAAACAGGGTTGCCAACTATAATTGAGGGGCTCAGAATGCAAGGGGTGTAAGTGACTTGATCGATTTCTCTTGCGACACTTGTTGACACCATTGCGATGTACAGTGGTTACAAAGCAAAAATATGTGACTTTTAATAATTAAATTTTTCAAAAATGTGCACGTTTGTGCATCAATACTCAACGTCATTTTGTTCATCAGGGTTCAAAGTATTCGGCAAACTGCTTTTCGAACTCGGGAACTCTCGGGAACATTACTTTTTATACCAATTTTTACAGCGCAATTTACTCAATTTTACTCTGTTTTCTTCATACTTTATCTACTATTGATGTTTATTTGCATTATATTAATATATAAATCAATTTCCGATTCTATCTCATTATCATACCTCAAATTTGAGTTATTTTGCGGTAGTTTTATTGCAGTTAGTGATAGCAATTAGACCTTTTTAGATTTTCATTTTCGCAAGCTGCTTATCAGAGGGTCGGATGTCATAGGCAATCTCACAAAAACGTAATGATTGCTGATCTCACTTCAAGTTGAATTTTGAAGGTTTAGAATGTGTTTATACGCTTCTTCTTGATATTTGTGATTTTTTTTCAGAATTTCAGCAGTGTTCGCGGTACAAAAATCTATATATTCATAAAATTTTGATTTTTTTTAGAATTTTGAGACTTATAGACCGTTCCAGAAAGTATGGGCACACTGGAAGAACGCTGCCGTTCAATTGTAAATAATTTTCTGTGACCGTGTTTGGATACGTCCGTTTGTTTACACTCTCTGCTTCATTTCGGTGCAAATACAGTCGATTTTTATCACATCCTTTCAAAATGCGAAGAACATCGTAAAAAAATTGTGCACAAATGGATTACAGTTCCTGGATTGTCCCTGAGAAAACTGGCGAAACAGGAAGGCGTAAGCGTTAAAGCTGTTCGAACTGCGATCCGTAAGTATGTTGAGGAGAATTCCTTTCTGGATCTGCCAAAAACTGGCCGGAAACGTGGTCCAGTATACCCAAAACTCGACAAAAAGATACAAGAAGTATTTACTACCAAACCTTCGGCATCGGTACGCGACGTAGCAAAAAAAGTGGGAACATCTACTTCAAATGTTGTGCGTGCTAAGGGAAGACTTGGCCTAAAGACATACAGGAAGCAACAGAAGCCAAAGAGAAGTCCACAACAAGCCGCATCAGTGAAACCAAGGGCCAGAAAGTTGTACGACAAGAGCAAGAGCAAGAATAAAAACTGCATTATAATGGATTGCCGGGACCGCAGTTTTATACGGTAAAGGAAGGGAAAAGTCTTGAGGAAACGGAAACATCGATTTATACCGAAAAATTCGGTAAAAAAGCCATGGTGTGGCAAGCAATATGTCAGTGTGGTAAATTTTCCCAACCTTTCGTCACAACTGCTACTTTGAATACACAAATATACATCGAAGAGTGTTTGCAAAAAAGATTGCTGCCTCTGATCCGTCAACACAAGGATCCCGTAGTTTTTTGGCCAGATTTGGCATCCTGCCACTACGCCAATGCTACGCTGCAGTGGTTTGAAGATAATGAGGTCAATGTTGTTCCGAAGCACATGAATCCTCCAAATTGCCCGGAAATACGCCCAATTGAAACATTTTGGGCTCTAGTGAAGGCGTACCTCAGGAAACATGTTAAGCCATCGACTACAGTGACTCAGTTTCAAAAAGACTGGAAGAAAGCAGCCGCAAGCGCCGGAAACTCATCTATGCAAAATCTTATGGCGCACGAACGAGGAAAAGTTCGCCATCTTGGATATGATTAATCAAATGAAGGTTTTGTTATTATTTTTTGTATCTAGAGATAATAGAGAACATATTTGCTGAATAAAGTTTCTTCATAAAACGTTAAATACGCATGTTAGAGTCATTTCCAAGTGTGCCCATACTTTCTGGAACGGTCTATAGTACTGTTTTAATTTAAATTTAAATGTGTTCGTATGTGCTTCTTAATTTCAATTATACTTCAGTTGAAAAACTAGTTTTGAGATAGTCTCCCCAGAAAAACAGTTATATCTCCCAAGGACTGATAGATAGATATTATGTATCTTTAATACTAGTACAAGAATGGACACGAAAATCATCCGGGAAATAAAGAAAAATCCACGAATGGCCATTCGGGCGATTTAAGAAAAGTTGTATCTGGACCATTCCAATCGCACCATTTGACGACGCTTGGTGGAACGGGAACTGAAGAGCTACTTCGCCAAAAAGCGACCGATGATCAGCAACACCAACAAAAGGAAACGACTTCAGTTTGCGAGGGACCATGTCAACAAGCCACTGGAGTTCTGGAAGTGCGTTATTTGGTCGGACGAGTCCAAGTTCGGGCTGGTTTACAAGAAAAGGTGACTCCGAGTGTGGCGGAAAAACGACGAGGGCCTCCAGGATCGGCATCTACAACCGACTATGAAGCCCGGTGGTGGAAGCATCATAGTGTGAGGCTGTCTCTCGTGAACTGGGGTGAGAAACTAAGCGCAGATTGACGGTATTATGACTGCCGATGGTTATATCGACGTTTTGTGCGAAAACCTGAAAGAATCCATGCTGAATGGGACTACACCTTCCAGCAAAATAACAACTCGAAGCATACTACAAAGAAAACAGCAGCATTATTCCGATCGTCCCGGACAAACCAATGGTGTGGCCACCCCACAGTTTCGACTTGAATTTGAATTGAAGAATTTATAGGCAAACTTCGACCCGCCCAAAATTTATTTTTCGTTATCACATCCACGTTTTATTACTAAGCGCACGTTCATGGGTCACATCGCAGAACTATTCATTGATTGATCAACTAATATACCCTTTAGAATTACATTTTACTAAAAAAATTCTGATCTTCTTGAATGGCGTTAACGTTCCCTGTGGAATTTGTGCCGTCTCAACGTATGCATTAACTAGCGTCATTTATTAATACTTAGTTGAGATTTCTTACCATCATAGAAATATTTCTCGTACCCAAAAACCCTCACATCCCAAAAGTGGCTCCATTTGCTTGATTAGTTCTCGAGTTATGCAGAAGTTTGCGTTTCATTTGCAGAAATTCTTGTTTTATTTGTATGCAACCCCTCTTAGAGAGGGGGAGGAGTGTCTAACCTCTTTGCCCACGATAACTAACTGATAGCGCATTGGAATATGCTCAACGAGGTTCCGGAGGTGTTGTTGAGGGTCCAGCTTTTTCAATGCAGCAAAATAGTTTTGCTTGTTCGAAACATCGGTTTCGTCCACCATATGTAAAAATAGATTTCTGTCTGTCTGTCTGTCTATTTGATTCTAATGGACTCGGAAACTACTGAACCGATCGACATGAAAATTGGTATGTAGGAGTTTTTGGGGTCGGGGAAGGTTCTCATGATAGTTCGAGACCGCTTCCCCCTCTCTAAGGGGGGGCTGCCATACAAATGAAACTCAAATTTCTACATTACTCGAGAATTATTCAAGCAAACGAAACCAAATTTGACATGTGAAGGTTTCAGGATGCAATAAATGTTTCTATGGTGGTTCGACACTCCTCCCCCTCTCTAAGGGGAGAAGAGGAGAGGGGCCTGTCTTTATTCTATCATATTTTCTGTATCAAACATTCATTCCATGTAACGGAGAAACCTGTTTGCAAGTGGTTGAAAAATCTTGAACGAAAATTGTGTCTGAAAATAATCTTATATTACAATGATGAGTTTTGGTAGAAGTACTAGGACTTTTTTAATAAAAGGTAAATTCAACGGTTCGGTTCTCAATGAACAGTTCTGCGATTGGACTCATGAACTTGCGCTTAGTATGAAAACGTGAATGTTTGAAGGTATTGATAACAAAAACAAATTTTGGGCGGGACGAAGTTTGCCGGGTCAGCTAGTTTTAAGTATAAAGAAAACACAAATATTTATTGGCCTTGTTGAAAAAGATGATGATCCATCTTGGGGCACTGCGCAAAAAATGTCATTAGCTGTCCGCTGCAACAAAATATTGTTCTAATAACGTTACGGTGAAGGTCTTCCTCTTTTAATGCAAAAATGCCACGAATCGATTTTTTTTTATGCCTTTTTGGGTCCACGATGCGTTTCATTCACGAGGAGGGGCGCAGCACATAGGAACGTAGATTCCATACGATGACTGGAAAAATAGAACCCTAACACATGTTCGGTGGAAATTTCATTTCCCAAAGTTCAATCGCTATTAGTGCAACACATTGCCACGATTTTACCTCACCTTCATACGATAAACAATTCCAGAAACAAGTGAAACTGTTTGAATCGAACTTTGCTTGGAAACCTTCGGTTGAAAATTAGCTGTATTTGGGGCTGCATGTTTTGTGTTTCTTTTGAAAGTTTTGGAACTGGAACAGTTCCACCGAATCAGGATATGATTGAGAGCGAATGAGTATGAAGTTAGTATGGATTAGTTGGTATCGGTTGAAGGTATAGCATTTGCTGTGTTGTGATACCGATTGGCTCGTTGCCTGGAAATGCCCATGCTTTCAAAGTGCTATCAATGTGTGCCAGATGTAACATACTGTCGGAAAACGAACCTAGCCTCGGAAACTGCATTCTGCCAATGTAACTGCAACTGCAACTGAACCGAGATAATTGATTTCCAATAACAGTAATTAATTATCACAATGATGAATCTCACCACATTTGGGAGCCATATTTTTAAAATGTTTGAGAACAAGCAACCTTTAAAAAGTTGTGATTCTCACCTACAGAATAATGAATATTCCCAGATTTCCAATTACCGCCAACAACGCGTCTTAATTTACCGCCACCGGCGGGAGAATTATCCACACGACACAATATAGCATAATTAATTTCCACAACGTGACAATGGATATGAACACTTTTATCCCGAACCGCGCTGATCCCAGAGAAGACCATCTAATCTGCATGTAACAGGTGTTAACACACACATTTCTATGCAAACGTCCGCCGCGCAAACGATGACAAACGGGGATAATGATTGAAGGCTAGGACTGAATGAGGGGACTGAGGATGAGCAGTTAGTGGAGCATAATTTCGCGCCACAACGAAAACAAACCCGAGAACAAAAGGCTTTGTTCGACGTGTCCTGTATAACATTATGCGGTGGGATTAAACTTTTCACCGATCGTGAGCGATTACGAGAGAATTATTCCGGGGTGGGTAAATCACGATTGATTCGATGCACTGAGATCAAAGAACAGGATGAAATAGAATATTCGAACAGTAATCGGAATCACAATTATGATCTAATCAAGCTCTAATGTGGATTCAGATGATTGGGTATAATGGGCTTCCGATAATTTTCATATGATTGACTGTAGTGGTATGAGAAAAAAATACTTCTTCCATCGGGAGTTGCATTTCTATAAATTACTAGGTGTACCATGCCACGCGTTGCTGTGGCACATGATGGTTGCATGGTTGAATTGAATTTTTCATTTTTTTATGTTGTAGCAACACTCCTTGCAGTGGATTGAATATTGTGCCCAACTTTGAGCTCAATCGGTTTCGTACTTTTCGAGTTTTTGACGCGTACACAAACGAACAGAACATTTTATATATATACTAGCTAACCCGGCAAACTTCGTCCCGCCCATTTACTTGATTAATTCTCGAGTAATGCAGAAATTTGTGTTTTATTTGTATGGCAGCCACCCCTAAGAGAGGGGGGGAGGGGTATCTAACCACCATAGAAACATTCATTGCACCCTAAAGTTTCCATATGCCTAATTTGGTTTAATTTGCTTGATTAATTCTCGGTTAATGCAAAAATTTGTGTTTCATTTGTACGGCAGCCCCCTCTAAGAGAGGGGGAAGGAGTATCTTAACACCATAGAAACATTTATTGCATCCTAAAACCTCCACATGCCAAATTTGGTTTCATTTGCTTGATTAATTCTCGAGTAATGCAGAAATTTGTGTTTCATTTGTATGGCAGCCCCCCCCCCCCTTTGAGTGGGGGAAGGACTGTCTAACCATCATAGAAACATTTATTGCACCCTAAAACTTTCACATGTCAACTTTGGTTTCGTTTGATTGATTAATTTCCGAGTAATGCAAAAAATTGTGTTTCATTTGTATGGCAGCCCCCTCTAAGAGAGGGGGAAGGAGTATCTTATCACCATAGAAACATTTATTGCATGCTAAAACCTCCACATGCCAAATTTGGTTTCATTTGCTTGATTAATTCTCGAGTAATGCAGAAATTTGTGTTTCATTTGTATGGCAGCCCCCCCTTTGAGTGGGGGAAGGACTGTCTAACCATCATAGAAACATTTATTGCACCCTAAAACTTTCACATGCCAACTTTGGTTTCGTTTGCTTGGTTAATTTCCGAGTAATGCAGAAATTTGTGTTTCATTTGTATGGCAGCCCCCCCTTAGAGATGGGGGAGGGGTCTCAAAATATCACGAAAACCTTCCCCGGCCCCAAAAACCCCTACATACCAATTTTCATGTCGATCGGTTCAGTAGTTTCCGAGTCTATAAGAATCAGACAGACAGACAGACATCACTCCATTTTTATATATATAGATAGATAGAGATAGATGAGAAAAATCGATAAATTTCCATTGCATTCTACCCATCATTGTTCTATTATTGTTTAGTTGATAGATGTTTTTCGTATCACAATCGACGGTTTTTATGTTGCTTGCTGAATAACTCATACGGATTAACCTATTCATACCAAGTTTTGTCTCTTGCGATCAGAATGAATAGGATATTTCAAAATTCAATTATAGAAAAAAACAACGCTTATATTGTATTTATATGCACTATACAGAATAATAGAGGCAGATATAAAATAACAGAAAATACGCCGAGAAAAACTGAACTTATGGTATGAGCTTCTGAACAGGTGGATTTCCATTGAGGCTGTCTGGGTAGACGGTAAGAAATGATATGAGCGATGAGTTCAGCTCAAGCACAATATAAGATAATTGAAACTAAATTCAATTATGTCTCCTCTCTGTGTAATTTCCACACTCCGTATCTGGCTGACGATGGTTGATGATATGTGCACTGGATATTTTCAATACTTGTGATGGAATGATCCCATAATTGTGGGGATTGTCATTCCGATGAAACGATTTCGTTCGATACAAATAAATTGCAATTGCATTACAAAAAATAATTTTAATAATAGTATCTGAAAATATTAACATCTGGTGTAGTTTAAAAAAGGGAAACACTCTCACTGGATTTAATTACCTGTTTCTAGAATTTTGATGTTTGAATTCCATTTCGATTCAAGTTGTATTTTATTGTGAATTTAACCGTTGGTGGTATTTATATCAATCCCCATTAATCAATCAATAAATTTGCTTTCTACATCATGTTCGAGCCACGAGTGTGAATTTAATGAACTGAATCCTCATCATTGGTTCATCACATTTATTGGAATAGCAAGTGGCGAACTGAAATACCTAACCTTAACTGAATGATACTTTATGATGCCAACTGTGTCGTAAATGTATCGTTGAAATGGCTTGAAACAATTGAACCACATTCTCATATAAAATCAACGAAACGCAAACTAACAGCAACTTAACGAAAACGCAAAAGTATGAGTAATTTCTTTTTTTTTTATACGATCCCGAATTATTCTCCTAAACCAACATTTTAAATATTTTAAATCACAACAGCAAACTTTTTCCAAAATGTAATGAATAAGACATCGCCGATAACGAAGTGACTGTGTAGATATATACTTTGAAAATTCAAACTTTTTCACAAATATATTTCAAAAACATGATATCCTACTTTTTGATAAAACAACAACCACGCATCTCCATTAGTGAAGTAAAATACAACTGGACCAATGGAGACGCGTGGTGTCTGACAACATCTTAATCCATGAATGTTTCCAATGTCCACTTTTGTAAAAATTATCTATAAATTAATTACGCTTTAGTTTTTCCAGGTCTTGCTAGGCTCAAAACTTTGGTCTAATTAATGCACCTGAGCTTCCCAGACAAATTCAGAGGAGATCGCATTTGCTTTAATGTGTTTCCATATTCATAACAAGCTCAACAAGGAGATGGCAGGGGAATAGACCTCTCTGTTGCTTATAAGCTCCGTTGTTTTCCACCACCCTCGTGTTACATTACATGACAGTGATGGCTTTCTGATGCGAGCTGCCTATCACATCGATTGACAGAATTAATTCTGAGACCGGTCGACCGGTCAAGTCTGTCCGATTACAGTGAAGGTTGAAGTTCAGTTGTTGCGCACTTAAATTACTCGTAGAACATTACGTCCGGTCACAGAGCATGATTGTATAAATGGACAGGGATACTCTAGTAATCAGCATTTACGCTAGCGAAATGGAATCAAAATGCCATTCGGGGAGAGCACTGAAACAGCAAGATTATGAATATATTTTGAGCTAATAATTACAAAATGTACGGTCATCGATCACGATCATGATGGGTTCTTGAGCAGATAATTTATATTCTATTTATATATGTACTAGCTGACCCGGCAAACTTCCTCCCACCCAAAATTTGTTTTTTGTTATCAATACCTTCAAACATTCACATTTTCTTACTAAGCGCAAGTTCATGGGTCCAATTGCAGAACTGTTCATTGATAGATCTTCTAATCGACCCCGTTGAATTTACCTTTTACTATAAAATTCCTAGTACTTCTACCAAAACTCATCATTATAATATCAGGTTATTTTCAGACACAATTCTCGTTCAAGATTTTTGCAAAGACTTGCAAATAACATGTTTCTCCGTAACATGTAATAAATGTTTGATACAGAAAATATGATAGAATAAAGACAGACCCCTCCCCTCTTCTCCTTTTAGAGAGGAGAGGAGTGTCTTTTCACCATAGAAACGCTTTGTGATTAAACAGTGTCCGAATATGAAGCTGTCCGAAATATGATTCAGAACTGTAAAATAGAAGTCATATAGAAAATTTAAAAAATTAGTCCAAGATGGTAAAACCATTTTTGACGATCTTTGTGGAACATCGATTTTTTATGAATTTTCGTAACTTCGAATTTTTGTACGTTAACAATCATTTTTAGCCACAAATTATGAATCCTGATGTGATTTAAAACAAAAAAAGCTCTTCATCAATCCCCTTCTTAATGCAGCCATTCTCGAGATATTTGAATAAAACATTTCTAATTTATTGTCTGTATAGTAAATAGGCTTTTTTAATATTTTTGTCGTGTTATACCGTCATGTTAATGAAATTTTATGAATTTGCATATAATTTTTAACAACTTTTCCAAATACATCATTATCGTAAATTAAGGAGTTACATTGAAAAACTTTTCAAGAAATGTGGGTTAAAACTCCTAAACATTAATACTTAGCGAACGAATGCCGCCATACTCGCGACTTTGCCAATATTCTAAAAAAAATCGAATGCCGCCATACATGCGGCATTCCGTTATATTTCAGGAATTCTGTTAGGTTATGCCTTTTTTATGTATGCAGTGTGATCTGGAGTATCCCTTTCCGAGCACCTTTTCTCGCTCTGGAAATTAAGCACTTAATTTCTTAAAAATCCGTCGACCAACTGGTCATCGTTCTAGAAAAATGGGCTCATTCGTTAAAGGTCAAATGTGTTGGAATGTTATAACGATCTATAAAATTAATCGAATGTGATCGATAAAAGCGAATGAAAAAATTTGAACGGAAGTTTGTATGATGTTTCCTGATTCAATGTATTTCATTATTGTAACTGACATGTTTGATTTCTATCTTTATCGAAATCGACTTCTGCATTCTTATTGCAACCTTGCCTTGCCATTAAACAAACTTCAAAATAATTAATCCGTATTTGTGGAGCAATTTACGATTTATCATACTGACAGACCCGAAAACAAATTTAAATTGTCAACATTTGAATGAAAATTATTACTTGATGTCGTTTAATTAAAACATAGAAGACATAATACTGACCGTATTTAATTATTTTTTAAAACTTTCTTGCATTTTCACAAGAACTTTCTTCAAAAATAAAATCATCATCAGACACAATTTTCGTTCATAATTTTTCCCCACCTGTAGAGAATGTGTTACTTTTTTACATAAAACACATATTTGATATGTAGAACTATTTTTCATTCATAATTTTTGGTCTAATGCGTCTTTATTGAGCCCGAAAATCCATTACCATTTTTGCTCTACATAAATGGAGCACGAAGCTACATGTTGTCTATGTTGAATTGCGTGGCAAGTTTGCAACACTTGCACAACTCAATTGGACTTGAGTCGAACGGGTTACAGAATGCAAAAACGCAATCCGTTCAGGTAATTCTGACTCGATCCGATTTCAGAATACGGATGAGTAGTTCATCAGTAGACAAATCTGGAATTTCTGAGGAGATTACACTATCGATTTCCTCAGGACGTACTTTGTCGACTACACGACTAACTAATCAAAAATGTGTGTATGAGGTAATTCTCGCTTCTTCCATTCAACCGAATACATCCAGCTATATGTGCGACCGAAACCAACCGGATGCATTGCATTTTGACCTGGCAAAAGCAAAGGCAGTGTCGGCGTTGCTCATGATAGCGTCTTGCGTCTTGTCCTCACGCCGCTTTTGTTGATTGTGTTGTAGGATCGACTACGATCGATTGCTCTCTATTTTCGCGTACATGTCGACCATAAATTGTTAACAGAGCTCACGAAATCGTAGAATTGCGTTGTTCTGACCATGCCGAATAAAATTTCCTCACCATCAAATCCTTTCACTAATTGGGAGTCGGACTTCGTCCAAGCAATTAACACAGATTTGTGTAGGGATTCGTGCTGTTATTGGTGATTTTTTCTGGAAACAGTGACCATTATAAATCGGCATTATCGCCGGATGGTTGTGCTTGGTGTGACGTGGAATTTGACAATGGTTTTGAAGATGTTTGATTGATACGATTTAGCCGACATTTTCAACTATTCTGCGCAAAAATGTATCTCGCGCTTTGGCTTTTTCTTACGTTTTCGCTTCAGTGCGGCCGTAAGGAAGTATAGCAAAATCGTTAGATTTCTCGACTTTGGTTGCATTCGGCCGTACGGACGGTTACGATTTTAAACTGCACCAGTTCCCTCAAACGAGTTTATAGCACGATACACAAAACTACGAGCTGCTAAGTGCGAAAGATAATATTATTTTCCAAACAACATTTTCTAAAGTCAACCATAACAATAGGCTTTACGGTGTCATCCCAAATCATGATTATAAACAGCTTATATTACAAAGGGCTTATCTAGGAAGGAAGTAAAAAGAAATCTATCCCTTACTATCTATATAAATAAAATTGGAAGGCCAACGCAAAACTCGAGGAAGGAATGGTCCAATTTAAGCCGTCTTTATTTTGTTGTACTCGTCTCTGCCCGAAGATCAATGTTATGTAGCGGGGAAAGTTTTGAAATCTTCGAAATGCTTTGGAACAAAGTTCGAAAAAACAATCCCCATGTGTTCTACAATGACATCATTGGTAGCCCAATTGTATTCCGTGTTTGCGGAATTAAGCTTCGTGTTCCGTTGATGTGAAGCGAAAATAGCAACGAATTCTCGGGTGAAAAAACGCGTTTTGAAAACAAAAATTAAAAAGTACACTTACTTTTCTGTATCAAAAATGTATTCCATGTAACGGAGAAACATGTATTTTGCCAGTAAATCAAGAATATTAATCGAAAATTGTGTCTGAAAATAAATTTATACGAGATATAAAATGACGAGTTCTGGTAGAAGCAATAGGAACATTAGAATAAAAGGCCAATTAGAAGATAAATCAATGGCGAGTTCTGCGATTGAACCCACGTACGTTCGCTCAGTTATAAAACGTGAATGTTTGAATAATTTCATATAAAAAAAATTTGGGATTGACAAGGTTCGCCGGATCTGCTAGTATTTATTATTTTAAAAAAATCATCGAAAATTCTTTTTTTTTGTATTTTGAAATTTTGAACAGTTTTCTTTCGATTTGAAAATGCAACACTGCTCTAATTTGTATTTGAAAATCTATAATTTTATTGCTTTCGTGAATTTCAAAGTTCTGACATGCATGTGAAAATGCTCTCGAACCATATTACCAGTACTATTTAAATATTGTATAGGATATCAAAATAAAAATTTAAGTTTTATTTGAATCGCTATGTGGTTCACTATAAGAGCTATGGTGAAAAACGTCCATTTTCGTTATTTCCACGATATTCTCAAAAGTTTGGAAATTAAAATAAGAAAATAATACTCAAAGTTCATCTCCTATGATATACCGCGACAAATCATAGAAAAATTTATATTTGTGAGCATTTTTCATAATGTTTTGAGGATTGAGTAAACCATTTTTTCCTATCTTCCACAGTCTAAATTTTTTTTGGTATTTTTATCCATAAATTGCGATGCGTTTTGACCCCTTTTTAATGTGTAAAGAAAGCAAAGGTTTTTTTAACATATGTACTTAATTTCCAGTTAGACGATTCCTCATCTTAGAGGAGAGTAATTTTCCATAGGCAAGATGATTTTTGTCGTCTTTTGCTGATAGCGACATTGACATTTTACAAAAAAAATTTCATTGCCTACAAGTGAGTGTTCGCGACCAAAGCGCGAAGTTTGAGCAAGTGTTCCGAATTTCCAATTTTCAATGTCCGTCGCTATCCCTTTTCCTATCCAAATCATTCCCTCCCATTCAAAAGGCAGTGTGTGGTGTACGACACTACGACAACAGCATATCCATTCTATTTCCATCCGTTTAGCATGTTACATCGCGTGAATAATCCAGTTTATGTAAGAAGTTTCCAAAGTGTTTCAATTTTCCTGTGCCACATCTAAACGGTTCGGTCTTCCACAAGACCAAAAAGTATCAAAAGTCCTGAGCTATCATCCAGGCCTCCTTCAGGCGAAGGAACCGCCATCTTTTCTCAATGGTGTGATCCACCAGTGAGTGAGCACGAGTTTTACTAGTGCCTAGTACGAATGTGTGCGCAGCATCGCCTTGCTAGAGAAAGAGAGAGAAAGTGAGAGAAGATGAGAGAATGAGAGAGAAGAGGGAGAGAGAGAACGGACAGCAGTACAATCTCATTACAGCTGAAGGTAGTCATCTTGCATAAGGATACAGCAAAGTATATTATGTGTAATACCACAAAAAACCACAAAAACACGAGTAAATTTAAAAAAGACTCAATTAAAACAAAATAGAGTTTTGAAATTCAAAAACAGGGATGGCCAAAAGGTAGTCCGCGGTCTACCGGTCGCCCGCGTAGTAATTCATAGGCGTCCGCCAGCTAGGATAGTGTCACCTCCAAACGCAAAGGATCAAATATCCTTACACCTTTTGTCGTGATCATTTTATAAGGTAAACACCACTTCTGTAGGAGAATTGAACCACTACGACCATTAGTTTGATCTATATCACCTTTTGCTAATCTCAATAAAACATATTAGTTGAAGAAGTAGATATTTGTTCATATTTTCTATATTTCTATATTTCCATTCAGATTGTTAGTTAATTAAAATTAACACATTCAGTTATTCGACTATAACTTGTAATAAAGCAAACAATTGTCACTAGGAACAATTTAAACAATGTTTTCTCCACGCATATCGTTTGTTAAATGAACAATTGAAAATTCTGGAGGAAACATTCAGAAACAAGTACAATTCTGTTTATATTGATTTTCGAAACCTTAAGATTAATAAAAACTAAATTTTTGGAGAAAACATCGCCTTTGAAGACATCGATTGCGAGTTTTGATGAAGTATTGTCACTTTAATTTTAAAACTAAAAGTGCACCTGTGATGGGGCAATCTTTTTTTACGCGATTCTCTCAAAATTACGCAATTTACTCGAAATTACGTGATTTTTTTTGCGCGTACGCCTCAGTCGCGTAAAAAAAGAATTCAGTATAATGTGAGTCAATCGTGCAGATTTCTTCCAAGAAATATAGTCACGAATAGAGCAACTAGTGAATGAGAAATTGGAAATTTCTAAAACTGAATATCGGGAACTGTTATGTAATTCAAGTTGAACTGAATTTTGCTCGTTAGCTCTATTTTGCTGTTATAGATACAGTCAGGTGAAAGTTGTCAGCATAACTTTTCGAGTTGTTTGGTTTCCTTGTTGCATTCCTGATGTTTTGCTTTAGGAAACATTTCGGCAATTCGAAGAAATAACTAGATTCGATAAAATTCTATCGATTTGAAAAATACAAAAATTTGTTCGGTGTGATAGTTATGAGGATCGAATCGACTTTTCGATAGAATTCACAAAAAAGAGACCAATATTTTCGATAGATACCGTTCTGAATCATTTTTCGGACGCTTAAGGCATATGATGCAGAAAACAGATCTCAACATGCTTTGAAGCTTTCTACTTTGGTACCGTTCCGAATCATATTTCGGACACTTAAGGCATAAGATGCAGAAAACATATCTAAACTTTATGCACAGGTATTATTTGGTAGATATTTTTAATAAATTAGTTCAATATGCTTTCAAGCTTTCTACTTTGGTACCTATTTGATTGAAAACATAATAAAATCATCGAATAAAATGCTTTTCAAATGAAGCAAATAAGAATCAAACTTCGGAAACTAAATCAAATTTCGGACACTTTATTTTGTAATTTTATGGACGAAAATTACATTACACTTGATTATATTTTATAGTCAACTGTGAAACACTTACCAAGCAATCACTGTAAACTGTTAACGATGATGAGAACTGATGAAACACGGGAGAAATTTGAATATTTATGAACGGGTAAATTCTACATGCTCACGCAAAACAAACGCCAAACACAAACGATAATGAGTGGTGCTGTTGAATTTTTTCCTACTATGTGATAATTCAAATGTTATCCTCAAATGAAGTGATAGTGAAACCAAGGGATCACTCTAAAGAAGCAATTGTGATATTAAAGGGTGTGTCACATCAAATTGCATCACGGATAAAACGCTGTAGAAATTCGCCCAGTAAACCGATCCTTTTGAAAATTTTAGACAGTAAAATAAAAACTATTAAACAACTTTTGGCATTTTCTTTTTATTCATACTTCGAGCCCAAGCCCGTATGCTCGCACCTTCCTCTTTACCCCGTCCATAAGGTTCTGTACAACGTCAGGTTGTAGTTTTTTTTGAACAGAAATCCATTTTCTCTTGAAGTCCGCCTCCGATTTGACAACTTTTGGGTTCTTCCGGAGGGCCTGCTTCATAATCGCCCAATATTTCTCTATTGGGCGAAGCTCCGACGCGTTGGGCGGGTTCATTTCCTTTGGCACGAAGGTGACCCCGTTGGCTTCGTACCACTCCAACACGTCCTTTGAATAGTGACACGAAGCGAGATCCGGCCAGACAATGGTCGGGCCCTCGTGCTGCTTCAATAGTGGTAGTAAGCGCTTCTGTAGGCACTCCTGAGGGTAAACCTGCCCGTTAACCGTGCCGGTCATCACGAAGGGGGCGCTCCGCTTTCCGCAAGAGCAGATCGCTTGCCACACCATGTACTTTTTGGCAAACTTGGATAGTTTCTGCTTGCGAATCTCCTCCGGAACACTGAATTTATCCTCTGCGGAGAAGAACAACAGGCCCGGCAGCTGACGAAAGTCCGCTTTGACGTAGGTTTCGTCGTCCATTACCAGGCAATGCGGCTTCGTCAGCATTTCGGTGTACAGCTTCCGGGCTCGCGTCTTCCCCACCATGTTTTGCTTTTCGTCGCGGTTAGGAGCCTTCTGAACCTTGTATGTACGCAGGCCCTCCCGCTGCTTGGTCCGCTGGACGAATGAACTTGACAAATTCAGCTTATTGGCGACATCCCGGACCGAACTTCTCGGATCACGTCTAAACTGCTTAACTACGCGCTTGTGATCTTTTTCACTGACGGAGCATCCATTTTTGCCGTTCTTCACCTTCCGGTCGATGGTTAGGTTCTCAAAGTATCGTTTTAGTACTCTGCTGACCGTGGATTGGACGATTCCCAGCATCTTACCAATGTCCCGATGTGACAACTCCGGATTCTCGAAATGAGTGCACAGGATTAATTCACGACGCTCTTTTTCGTTCGACGACATTTTTCCAAATTTACGAAAAATTGACAGTGAAGCATGGCCAACGTGATCTATACACTCTTATCTGATTATAAGCGAAAGCTGAAGATATAATTCCTAAAAATTAAATTTCTACAGCGTTTTTTCCGTGATGCAATTTGATGTGACACACCCTTTAAATTTATAGTTATATCATCAGTACATGAAGCATTTCAAGATATTAGAACAAAGTGTCCGAAATATGATGTTGTCCGAAATATGATTCAGAACGGTACCTATTTGATTGATAACATTAAAAAATCATCGAATAAAATGCTTTTCAAATCAAGCGAAAAAGAATCAAACTTCGGACACCATTTATAAAAAAAAAATCAAACGTCAAACACAAACAATAATGAGTGGATTTTGGATTTTGGATGGATTTTTTCCTATATATGTAATATATAGGATATATTACTATATATATATAATCCAAATGTAATTCTTAAATGAAGTGAAACCAAGGGATTACTCTAAAGAAGCAATTGTTATATTGATTTTATAGTTATTTCATCAGTGCATCAAGCATATCATATTAGAACAAAGTGTCCGAAATATGATTCAGAACGGTAGTTTCATTAAGGACTTGTAATTTTAAGAAAAAAAAACACAGGTTTTTTGAAATAGTGTGTTGAAATTTATTCTGGTTGTCTCTGAGCACTTCTAAAGTTGCTGGCATGTTGGCATAGACTAGTGACTTTACATAGCCCCATAAAAAGAAATTCAATGGCGTCGAATCGTATGACGAAGGGGGCCATTTCTCGAAATAAAACGTTCATCAAATTTACTTTTCAATAAATCCATTTAAACGTGCGCTGTGTAGCAAATGGCACCGTCTTGTTGAAATCACATATCATTGATGTTAGGAACTTCCAATTCTGGTCAAAAATAGTCTTCCAACATGTCGCAATAGCGCACTCCATTGACGGTAACATGACGATCATTCTCATCGACGAAGAAATACGGCCAATCACTCCTCCGGCATTAAAACCACACCAAACAGTATTTTTGCGGATGCAATGGAATTTCTTGAAGCACAATTGGGTTTACGTCTGACCAAAAACGCATATTTTGCTTGTTGACTATTAATGGCCATTTAGACAGAAATGAGTCTCATCGTTGCAGATGATTTTGTGATAAAAATCATCTTTTTCTTCAAGATTTGTCAGTGCCCAATCGGAGAAGTTTCGGCGCTTCATATGGTCAAGTGGCTTTAGTTCCTGAGTAACGATGTAACGTAAGATCTTTTCGCAAAACACGCCACAATGAGATTTGGGAGATACCCAATTCTTGAGAACGCCGTGCAATTGACTGATTTGGGTCATATCGGATGGATTCACTACTTGCGATTGCGATATTTTGGTTGCTTCGTGCAGGGCGGCTTCTCGTTGGCACTCAAATTTGGTCAGTAAACTATACAAAGCCTGCCGGCTGGGACGATTATTGCGGCCAAGATTTGGAGTAAGCGCTCTTAAAGTTGCAACCACTGAAACCGAATTTCGCTAGTAATTTTGATGAAAATTTTGATTTTGACTAACGTTTTGACATTAACAGGTCATTAAAATGTTTTAATGGTTCGTTCACACGAATACACAAAACTGTCAAGCCGCTTATGGATGACCCTTTACCTCTAGGTAATTGAGGAATATAATAATCATCTTGGGTGTATTTTTATGGAAAACATGTGCATAAATGACGATCTTCTTAAAAGAAATCAACGATATTGATTGATGAAACTTTACAGAAAATAAAGTAATATTTATCAATTATTTAGTAACCGATCATTTTTATTTTATAAAATAATTTACCATTGAATTGACCGTAATTATGACCTATGTTTTTCTTTTAATTAACCTTCTCACAGTCTAAGTCTCGAAGACCGAGAATCAATTATTTTGCTTCAAGAAGGCTGAATTGCATGACTATTGAAACTGAATGAAGTAAAAGAAAAATATTTTCTCGAGTTTTTTCATTTTATTACATCTGTTTTTGCTTTAAAAAAAATAAAATTGCTAAATTACAGAGACACGCACAGTCTGTGACAGAAGAGTTATGATTTTGCGCGTGAGTACAGAAGGTTCAAAACTATGTTTTATTGTCTAGTACTACATTCATTTTCTAATGCCTTTTTGAAACAGTCATCGTTGGTAGACCGCGACTAAACATTTGGACAATAAGTCGCCCGTAATGCCTGAAAGTTTGGACGTCCCTGCTATAGAGGATGGCGGTTGACCTTTTTACGCGGTTGATACGTGTTGCGTAAAATCCGAAATCCGCGTAAAAGCGGTTTCAGTATTTTCCATAATGCTGGTGATAAGGTTTGGTGGCACTTTTTACGTGACTACCCTTTAAAGTTATTTATACAGTCTTTAAAGTTATTTATACAGTCTAAACCTTTGATTTTAGGACAATACAAAAACTGCGGATAGTCAAAGATTTAATGAAAAATTTAATGTACCGCGCAATTCTCGGAAGATTCTGGATGGTGGATCTCGAATAAAAAAAAAACTCATACCTATACAATAGTTTCCATAGAACTGGTGGATTGGTTTGGGTGCAATTTTTATTTCCTTACCCAGTCAGGCCCTTTCAATATAAGTTTGAACGAAAAGTGATGCTGTACATTGCCACATCTGAAATGGGAATCTGAGCCCCATGGTCTCTAGTCTAGCAGTTTGGCTATCAATGGAAATGTTTGCCAGAACGCTTGCTTGGAGAAAAAAATTATTCTATTTCTTCAAAAACCTGTTCCTGAATAGTCCATTCGATACCATTTGTACACAAAAACCGTAACCCAACCGATTCGCCTCAGAGTCGTCCGATCGGAGAACTATGAACTCGCCGCATGAAATTGGATAAATTTTCTTCAACTAGAAAAATAAAACAATTATTAATATTTCGATTGATCAGACCTCTTGTTTTCAGATTGCGATTATCATTGTGACATTACGATCCAAGTGGAGGGAGCAGATGATGGTATTGAAAACATTTTGAGAACTGTATTCGATGGAGTAGAAAACTTGAAATTGTTTGCCCCCAGAAATCGTAGAACAGATACCTGGTGTTGCCGACTGTCCGCATGAAGTAATAAGAAATTATCCTTTCAAGTGGTGGTAATTTCATCATATTTGACCGGAAGCTACAAACGATGATTGAACCCCATTTTAACGGTCCTAATTAATCGAACGCATGACGCATGGTAGATAGTGAATATCGATTTGATGAATGTAAAACAATATTGTTCCTATATCTACTTGTTCTTCAACAAATAAAAACGACGCGATAGAAATTTCCACAGGAAAAAAAACTCGTTCAATCTGAAGGAGGCACTTCAGAATCCAGCGCACAATTTCCGAAGAGGCTATTAATGTAATTTCTATCAACGCAGTTCCACCCCCACAACTTGTTATCGCGATGTATCTTTCCTCATTACAATGGAGAGGTCTCCAAGATGAAGATAAAAAAAGCGATGAAATATTTAATTAGGTTGAATTAATTGGTGAAGTGAATCTCGAAGCATCATCTAAGATGTTGACGGAACGGTCATGTCCTCTTACCCCTCACCCCGCACTCTTCGTGTACCGTCTGCACAATATAATAAAGCGTCAAATTTTACGAACCTCCTCGGTTGTTTCTAGCCATTAACGGCTCGGAGCGTGCGCCTGTTCCGGCCATAAAAGACGTTCCTATCTTATTTACGAGAAAGTACACAACTAGGTTCGGGATATTTTCTCGTGTGCTTCAATGGCATGACATTCCATGGTGAAGTATCCATGTTCTCAGCGTGGTAATGTAACGCGGAATCGAGTCCAAACGAACACCGATGCTGCTAACCGCTAAATCACGGAAATATGTGTACTAAAAATGATTGGACCGAAAATGAGTGTCAATATTGGACAGTTTAGCACGGATATTTATGAAAATATCGAGAGCCAAAAATGCCTCGTTACCATCAACCTGCATCATCGTACTAGCAACGAAGAAACAATTCAAATAAAAATTAGATTATCCTTTATACTCGTATCATCGCTCAAGCTGTCGTCTAAATTGCACATTTCCGCCAGCTCGTCAGCTGAATTGCGACTCGTTCGCCCACTCGGTAATATCCCATCGAGGAAGATAAGTAAATCAATCAATCAACTGGCAAACCCTTATCATCTGGTTGAAATTCATTACCCAAGCAAAAACTTGCTCCTGGGCACCGCGCCAATACTGCTGCTGCACGTAACAATGTCAAATCAATTTCAACAGCAGCATCCGCGGCATCAACTCTTTCCAAGAAGAATCTGTTTTGAGCCGCACCACCGTCAATCGGTCTCGGGTGCCTGGTGAAAAGTGTGAGAAGGATGAGAGTCTATATTCACGTTCGAGCGAGTGAAGAGTTGAGAGGGAGTCTGCATTTCAAGGAGCAGAGATTGATTTAATCAATGTTAACAGTATTTCCGTACACATTGAGCGACTCAGTTAAAAAATTGATGGCAGAGACTTTCGATGTTTTGAAATGTGAAATATTTTTCTATGAGGAATAAATAATGAACACTCATTGATTAATATTTTAATGTGCCTTTAAAAAAGCTATAGGCCAATGAACGTTGTAGTCTAAATTCTCTATAGTTGAAAAAATAATCAACCAACCAATTCGCGATGACGAAGGTACAGTGTCGCCATCTCATCTACCTTGGCATGAAACAATTTTCCCCTATCATATTAGCAAGCCAGTTTCAAATTGTAAAAATTTGAATGAAAATTATAACTTGGCATTATCTGAATACTTAAAACATGTAGTATTGATCCGTACTGTACCATTTTGCTGTGAATTTAATAATATTTCCACCAAAACTCATCATTGCAATAATAAGACATATTATCAGACACAAATATCGATCAAGATTCTTTCATCACTTGCATAAAAAAATAACCCTATCACATGGAACACATATTTGATACGGAAAAATTATTTTCATTTTCAAAGTGCGTTATTACACGTGAAAATTTATTATCATTTTCGTATCACCCCAACAAAGCACGAAGCTCAATGCCGTCTTCTCGCCAACCACGATGTCACTGTAAAACATGGGAATTGTATTTTTTTCTTCGAGTTAAACATTTTATGATTTTTTCTCCGTATCAAATATGATTAGATATACACTCAGGGTTGCCAATAATATTTTTGAAAAAACTGGAAGTTTGCTCTTAAAAAAACTGGAAGAAAACTGGATCCTGTAAAACCTTTTTATTTTAGGAAGACCTATGATTTATCTAAATTGATTTTTTCACCCATTTCAATGCTTGAGAAATAGATTTTTTTATGCTTCGTGTAGTATTTATATGTAGTTCATAAAACTGTAACTGTAATTACTGTATAACTAATTTACATCTTATATTAGCCTTGTACAAACCAAATTTCGGTATCAAGATCAAGATGAGGAACCCTTAAATATTTCCTCTAGCTCGAGAAAGTACTTTTGAAAAAATATGCATAGTATGCTTTCTTGTAAAATATACACTATGGTTCACATGCATTTTATACAAAGTATGCATTAGCTATTTAGGGGAGTTTGTTTGCATTAATTAAATTATTTATTTTTTTCTTTATAATTAAATTATTAGTTTTCTTTCTATGAACATTTTACCAGTCGCGAATGGAATGGTAGATCAATTGGTCTGAACTTCAGAATGGTTTGGAACATCCGATATTTATAAGAATTGAAACACAGAATAGCACATTGATTCATTGATTAATGGTTGAGTTGAGATACGCTGTTTTTAAAGTAGTTTTAAAAGTTTCCACCATTCGGGAAAGCTATTCGTTTCGGAATTTTCGACAAAACATCGACTGATTGAACAAAATGGAAAGAACCGACTTACAACCTCGCCTGTCGCAGAAAAGAGAGATCGATCCAAGATCGAATGATAAATGTCCGAAAATAAAATTACATGAGGGATAGGAAGAGGGAGGGACAGATAATATTTATCATTGTAAATTTATTTTACATACAACGGATAAAACTAGGGCACACATATGAAAAACTGGATAAAACTGGACGATATTCCAAAAAACTGGAAGATTTTAGGGTTCGACTGGATGACTGGATTGAGAAAAAAAAACTGGAAGAATCCAGTTTAAACTGGAACACTGGCAACGCTGTATACACTAGACGGCTCTACCGCGCGATTTTCACAATGACAAGTCGCAGCAGGAGCTTGATGTAAAACACATTCAGCGGCTTTCGACGGTTTCACTATCTGCCATTATTATATGTTTATAGACGAATGCAAGTCGAATCTATGGTACAAGGTACAACTGTTTGGACAGTAAGCGGATTAGAGGGGCGGTATATAAAAACAGAATGATGGGAAAAGAAAAATGGGATGTTTACCTGAACGAGAGAGAGAACTTGATCACAAACGTCTGAAATATTGCATTTCTCATCAATTTGGATGGAATACGATTATCCGCAGCTGCATGACCGCAGAGTGGTTTTCACGTATTGGCTCACCTGAGAGTACATTTATTATTGCCTTGCTTTATTTTCACCTTTCAAAAGCGCATAAACACTAATACTCTCACAGAACCGTTGCGGCGCATCATCTCCATCGAGCCACCGCAGCGAATGGGGAACCGTACAACAGTGATTTTGGAACTGTACACACCCGCCCCGCCTTGTGTGTTTTATATCATACACATTCCATTATCGAGGCTCCGCGGCGGTCTGTCATTGCAAAATCCGCGCGGGAGAGCCATCCAGTGTGTTCTTACTCTAACTATCATTATTATCAAAAACAAAAAGCGGGATGGGGATAAGAGAGTAAAAATTTGAGGTTATAGATATTTTTATACCAAATAAAAAAACACGAAAAATAATCTTGATTAAACTTTTTTTGTAGGTACATCCTAATCGCCTAGCGATGTAAAATGTAACTCCTGCATCATCTAACTGTATGAAGATACCTATATCCATACCTGCCAAATATACACAAAAAAATAAAGGAAGTTTTTGTCACCGCATAGGTGATGTAGAATTACGTTAGGGTTTTTATTACATACTAGCTGACCCGGTAAACTTCGTCCCGCCCTAAATTTGTTTTTTTTTTGTTATCAATACCTTCAAACATTCAGTTTTCTTACTATGATCAAGTTCATGGGTTCAATCGCAGAACTGTTCATTGATCGATCTTCTAATCGACCCCGTTGAATTTACCTTTTACTATAAAGTTCCTAGTATTTCTAACAAAACTCATCATTTTAATATCAGATTATTTTCAGACACAATTCTCGTTCAAGATTTTTCAACCACTTGCAAATAACATGTTTCTCCGTTACATGGAATAAATGTTTTATACAGAAAATATGATAGAATAAAGACAGCCCTAATTCGGACAATTCCTTCTTCGAGTTCTGCTCTTATCAACACATTCGGCGATACTTTTTATTATTATAGATAGAAGAAGATATAGGAGTGCGTTTCATCACATTAAAAACCATTTCCAGTTTCGAACAAAGATCCACTTCGCTAGCGCAAACATCAAATGAACTAACAGCACCTGTCACTATGTAATTGTAGTATGGGAATTAAATTTTCCGAATTTTCCCTTTTTCCTTCAGAGTTTTCCGAAGATTTTCAATTGTCATGTTTGGTTGAAATATGTGTAGTATTTTTATGGGACCCCTCTCCATTCCAGAGGAGGGAGGGGTGTCATGCAATCATAGAAACAACCCCCCCCCCTCTCAGAAAGGTGGGAGGAGTGTTGAACCACTTTAGAAATGTTTCTTGCCTCCTAAAACCTCCACATGCCAAATTTGGTTCAGTTTGCTTGATTAGTTCTTGAATTTTGCAGAAATGTATGTTTTATTTGTATGGCAGTAAACTCCCTGTTCGTGCCAGAATAGTTTCGAGTATCCCGAACGAACGTGATCCACAATGGTCAAGTGATACTGTGTTCCTATTACCCACACAGTATCGCTTGGTATGCTTCAGGTTGAGCGAGGACCACTCACAGCGCTCATTTCTCTGAATTTGGAGATTACCTTTGTTCGCTATTTCGTTGAGAAATAGAACAGCTGATGGTAGATAGCAGACAGGACAAAAGAGCAATAGAGGGATTCTGAATGGTATGGTCGGTAAATGTACATGGTCAGCTAAATATATGTGTTCGCGTAAAGCTCTGTGTTTGAATTCAAATTTATATGTTTTTTACTGTCAAGTATCCGAAATTCAAAACGGTTGCGCGCGAACACTCTTCATTATTTTTCATTCACAAATTTGATCAGTTTTCGGATCATGCTGAAATTTGTCTTTCATCTGTATGGCAGCTTCCCCTTAGAGAAGGGGGTGGAGTGTCTAACCAGCCTAACCACCGTAAAACAAGTTCTAGGTTTTTTACCTTAAGGTTTTTCAACGAAAATATAATTCAAATTTTCTGCAACTGTAGTATTTTTCCAAAAAAGACCAGCTTTAACTTAATATGTCGTACATCTGAATTGGTACAGTGGTTCAAAAGTTATGAATTAAAAAAAAATCATTTTTGGCAAAAATGCGAAAAAATGGATTTTTCGGACAACCCTAAAATGGAAATGGTCACCCTAACAAAAAATAAATAAATACGACTCTAATGATTTGCGATAAAGAACAAAACTACCCCTTTTGACGACAATTTGAGAGACACTATATCGGTTTGGCATGGAATGGCTGTATGTATATAAAAATGGATTTCTGTTTGTCTGTCTGTCTGTCTGTCTGATTCTTATGGACTCGGAAACTGCTGAACCGATCAACATGAAAATTGCTATGTAGGGGTTTTTGGGGCCGGGGAAAGTTTTCGTGACAGTTTGTGACCTTCTTTAAGGGAGGACTGCCATACAAATTAAACAAAAATTTCTGCATTACTCGGGAATCAATCAAGCAAATGAAACGAAATTTGACATGTGGAGGTTTTAGGGCACAATAAATGTTTTTACGGTAGTGAGACACTCCACCCTCCTCTCTAAGGGGGCTGACATACAAATGAAATCAAGCAAATAAAACCATAAATAAAAATTTGGCATGTAACGTAACGGAAAAACATGTTATTTTGCACGTGGTTGAAAAATCTTGAACGAGAATTGTGTCTGAAAGTAATCTGATATTATAATGTCGAGTTTTGGTAGAAGTACTAAGAATTTTATAGTAAAAGGTAATTTTAAAGGGTAGATTAGAAGATCAATCAATGAATAATTCTGCGATTGGACCCATGAACAGCGCTTAGTAAGAAAACGTGGATGTGAAAACGAAAAATAAATTTTGGGCGGGACGGAGTTTGCCGGGTCAGCTAGTAATATATAATATTGAGCATTTGCGAAAAAGTGACTGTCTAAACCAATGATTAAATTTTGCGTTAGCAAATTCTGTAAAAAACAAGTATCGTTAATTTTTCAGTTTTAGTAGTTTTTTAAACTATTTTGTTTTGTTTTTTTCATGTGAAGTGCTAGAATTTGTACGAATCTACAATAAATGGATGAAAAAACGATATTTTATTCAGAAATCTTCATGAAAATTAGTTTGCGGAATATGTATCAAGTTTTCACGCATGATTCAAATTGTGAACACTTCATTTTTCAATGTGAATTCCCTGAACTGTAATGTTATTAATAATTTAATAAGCAAAACCTTGACATTATGTTGGATAAAGATTTCATTTTAACATCATTTATAGGTATTATAGGTATTGATACCGTTATAGCGCCCTTGGTGCAATCAATAATTACTAAAGAAAAATCCAATTTTTTAGCGAGAATAACATTTTTCTAGCTAAATAACTTTAATTTGATATATCGATCATATGAATCGGTCCGGTAGTTCAAAAGATATGATTTAAAAAAATGCATTTTTGCTGTTCGGAATTTGAGACAAAAGTGTTCGGAATATGAGTCAGTGACAAAAATGGCGTTCGGAATTTGAGACAAAAGTGATTAAACATATTTTTAGTTTTTCACCATGAATATGTATTTTTTTTTATCCCATTTATTTATTTAAGGCTCATTAGTATTTTAGCTGTAACAGAGCCGAATTTTAATCGTGTACATGTCACATGGTTATCATATCTATAATTAGCACATTACACAGTTGCCATTCGCCAGTATTCCTTCTATACCATTACATATGGTGGTACATTCACACAGTAGCCATTTAGGCGTAAGGGTATTCTTTCTGTTCTTCCATTATCCAGTTGGACCACCGGACAGCGGAGACAGTTGTTTGATCATTGTTGAGTTATTTATAGAACAGTAGCCCGATGTGTCTGGCAGAGCAGAGCAGTTGTATGGATGAATCGATCTTATTTCGACCGTGGATCGATCTCCATCGCTATGATTGTTGCGTGGACGTAGCTATTCTGTAACAACACAAAGATGGTCAATGAGGGCCCTGAGTTTTGAACTCACGATCGATCGCTTACTAAGCGAACGCGCAACCAATGTGGCTACGGAGACCCCCTACCATGAATATGTAGTTGTAAATAAATTTTATTGTAGTCAAATGAAAAAGAAGGCTCTATTGTATCCAAAAATCAATTTAATTTCGCGAAAGAGTACCATTTTGAGTAATGCGACACTGTTTAATGTCCATCAAAGCTTAAGTATTCGGAATTTGAGACAAAACGGTACCTATAAAAAATGACCAAACCAAAATAGTAACCTTCGCACATTGCATCAGAACCTTTATTAAATCTTAGAAAAATATTTCACAGTCCTTAAAAATGAATGTTTGAGAAAAAATCCAGTAGTTTTAAAACCAATATAAATATCCTATTTCATTTTATGGAATCCACGAACTAATTCTAATTCACTGATTTCATTTAGTGACAAATTTTCATCTCTTTTACTTTAAATTTTTTCCAGATGACGATTCTGGTGAGAAAACCGTTTCCGTGCTCCTCAGCGGCGAAGAATCCGAGCTGACGTTCATCGATCACAGCTATATGGAAATGACGGTAGGCTTCCCTTTGCATTTCTTTACTCCAATGATTTAACAAGACCATTCACAACATGCATTTATGCAGCCCGAAAACTGTATGTCCACGTATGATCCCCACGGTTACTGTGTGATATACTCCTCGTCGGATCGAAGTAGCTTCCTGATAGCGGAACAGATTCTCCAGGTGCTTTGGACGACGGAAAACATCGCCCAGAAGGCGGTCATCTTGGTGGCAAACAAGGCAGATCTGGCCCGCAGCCGGATGGTTACTTCAGACGGTATGTACAGAGAAGATCTTGGTATCTTTGTCAGCGAATTCAAGTAGCTTTTTTGATTCTGCATTTTTTTTAGACGGTAAACAAATGGCGACACAATACGACTGCAAGTTTATCGAAACCTCTGTTGGAATCAATCACAATGTGGATGAACTGCTAGTCGGGTTACTCTCGCAAATTAGACTGAAGCTGGAGAATCCGGAGAAATCCAGGTTAGTGTACATGTCAGAGTTTTCTGTTTAAGTCGTTATATTCTTCTTTCCATTCAACCAACAGAGACCTCTTCCGCAAGCGCTCGATCCGCAAGTCCAAACGACGTGCCTGCTCGCCCCTCGGTGGCGCCATCTGTCTGTCCGGCATCGGCGGTGGGACCAATCCTAGCACACCGGTGTCGGCGACGCCGACTGCCGCTGGCTTTGCCGAAACGCCGCCCGGCAGTGCCCACAGTAGTCCCCGCAAGTATCGTGGCTCCCGCACCTCGGCCAGCCTGAAGGTGAAGGGACTGCTCGGACGCGTCTGGGCACGCGATTCAAAGTCCAAAAGCTGTGAGAACTTGCACGTACTGTAAATTAAGCCGTCTACTTTATAGTGATTGGGAAGCAAACACTTTTCGTCGGGACGACTTTATTTTAGAGTTTTTAGCAAACGACGAATCTCGATTGCAATTTTATTTAGTTAGATAAGCAGCAACAGCAGCAAAAAAAAACAAAACTGAACGGACAAAATTGGTTTCCTCAAACAGATTAGTTAGGCTTAGGTTCCTTTTTATGCGAATCAAAACTCGTTCGGTAATATCGGAGAACGCAAATCATTTTTAACACTAGGTGATTAATCGAGCTAAGTGAGCAAGATATACGATTTTCCTACGATTTTTTATATATTCTTTCTATTTAGTTTACGCTGAAAATATTCTAAGTTTTATATTCCTGCGTTTTACAGTCCACTCCTTATATTCAATCTTTGGTGATTAGTATTTTATCGTACATTAGAATTAGCGAGCATTTATTTGATGCTACTGAACAAATCGAGAGTCATAGTCTTGGCCATTTTAATGTAATAAATGTATACATCATTTCATCTGTTTTTATTTTTTACCGCGCTTTATTTATCATTTCCTCTGTCCCACTCTGTAATCTAAATGAAACGGTACAAAAACAAAGGCACACACAACACAACGCCATTGCGAACACACGTACATGCAAATGCTAGGACCGCAAGTCATCGAAACAATTTCTTCCTAGAATCCATTCCCGAACATTTTTAGGCGATACATACGATTCCTTCGATAATTCGACCGAGTTCCGATGATATAAAAGGGGATGGTAGATCGACATAGATAGAGCAAATAAAATTTCGGCAAAGCTTAATCGTTTAAAAATGCTAGGTCGGATTATCGATCATTAAATTAGTGAAGAGATTTATCATGCCCACTAATCAACGGTAAGTGCCTTTTTTAGTTTAATAAATCCCATTCTGTTCTGAAGTTCTGATGGTATATCTCACCGAGAGGCGCAATGACTCAATCGATTGGAAGCTACATTTGAGGGTGTTGAGAACGATTAGGGCCAACCCAGGGCTGTCGGATTACGATACCGCCAAGAAACTCGATGCCAGCCAAAGTACCATCAGAATGATTTGTCTGCGACAAGAATTTACATCTTTTCGGGTCATTGAGCAACCAAACAAGACACTGAGATATTATCTATTGGCCAAAAGCGGTTGCCGGAAGTTGTACAATTAGATTTTTACGAAGTACAAAAGGACGGAACGTACGTGAAGATATGATGATGAGTTATGGGCAGCTACTCGGACAAAAGTTCTATAAATCAACTGGTCGATATATGCCGATAAATTCGGAAGAAAGCAAGGTATTTGCAGATGCGGACAAACCCATGCTTTTGTGACATCTATGGATCCCAAAATGCACGAAGAGGAGTGTTTGATAAAACGTATTCCTCCGTACATTAACCCTCTACAACCCAAGGCTTTTCCCATAGTCTTAAACTTTTAGAGTTTGGCATTGAAGAAGAACTTGCAGTGATTTTTAATGCACCACAATATTCAAATAAATCCTTGGGGCAGTAGTTCTTGTTCAAACTTACCATGTTCTGTCAGGAATAACATACAGAGAATAGTTTAGAGCAGCTATACCCAACCTGCGGCCCACAGGCCGCTTGTACCCTAGTAGCTTCTTCTGACATACAATTTCGTATGCGTCACAATAACGAAAATCTAAGAAATCTCTATTTATTTTTTCTGTGTCTTTTAATCATGGTGCGACTGGTGCATTTAATTTTTTGGCGTCTTTTCATCATGGTGGTTTAAAAAGCAGTGATACATGCAAGATTGTGGAAAATAAACCTTTTTTTATTTTTTAACACGTTAAGCCCCGATTTTTTCGCGCATCAAGAGCGTTTGTACAATATCAATGTCGGTCCCAGTTCCCAAAGCCACGTATTGTATAAATAAAAAATAGGGAGCAATTTCGACTAGAAAGTGGTCACATTTTGTAAAATATCTGAAAACAAACCGTATATATTTTTATTTTATTACTGTCAGTCCCAGCCAGTCAGCAGTTTCCTACCAAAAAGCTCAACGTCGGCCGACGCTGGGCTCAACGTGTTAACTATATATATGTATTGGCTTAACAGAGTGTTTTAATGTAATTTTTTCACTTTTTTCTTTTAACAAACAAAGATTTATTTACATAATATTATTCGGATTACATAAGACACTTATGCGATTATTCAATTAACATGAGACAATTATGCAAACAGTAGTACTGAATTATGAACAATCTTTTCCATCACTCCAAAGTGTAATGATGACTAAATTCTGCTGTTATGATTTTTGTCCCACATTTCTATGCATTCAACGCACTGTGCGTTGTCTTGTGTGTATTTGATACTACTTTGTTTGATACTGAGTACCGTTAACTATTACTCATTGGAGCGCCGTATTGATTCGTGAACAGGTTCACTAGGCATCAGGCTTCATTTAGGAATAGCATAAACTGATACTTGGTTGAATAAAATTTAAGATTAGCATGATTTCTTGCTGTGGTGGTTGAGAGCAGACAAACGACCACAAAGAGTTAAACATAACTTACCGCGTCAGTTTTAATACCGTTATGTAGAGATTGGCTGTGTATGATTGAATCCCACGTACGAGTTTTAGATTTTATGCGGATAACATAACGGGGGAAAGCCGGGGGAAAAAATATGATCGTTTTGGGCCGCTCTGTATATAGCACGAGAAGAATTTACGCGAGAAATACTGAGTGCGCAAGGTGCATTGGCAATAAAGGCACAAATCTCGTGAATTGCTCCCGCGAGAACAATAATGAATCAAAAATCACCCATCTTGAACAGCTTCTTCAAAACCACCACGCAAACGCGTCCTTTTCAAGATCATCAAAGCTTCCGTCAAAAGAATTATTTGGAAATTCCGATACAGTTTAAAATAATATCCGAAGTAATCAAAAGCGAATGATTTTTTTATAATTTTTACTGGAAGAGAGTGCCTGTGAATTTTTCTTTACCTCAAACTTTTTCAGTACATTCGCGTTTTTTAGGTACATCTCCGAAGGGGTCTTCTTCGTGGTCGAGTGCGGTGAAGAACGATACATTAACAGGTATTTGTTCAGTTCATCGATCCAGTTACCGTTCGTCGCTTGGCAAATGGTCAATCTTTTCAAGATAGATCGGTTTTGCCGCTCTACTTCACCGTTCTGCTGCGGCCAGTACGGTCTTGTGGTGATTAGCTCGATACCGTGCCCATCACAATATTTCTGGAATTCCCCACTAGAAAACTGACGACCGTTATCTGAAGTTTTCGAAAATGGGAAGCCAAACCGCGCAAAAATCGGGTCAAGCCGTTTGATTGTCTCGCTAGAATCCGCTGTCTTAGTAAAAATTTCAATCATTATATAGCGGCTGAAATAGTCAACAATAATTAACAGACCCGAGAGAAGTGGTCCAAGGAAGTCGATGGCTATGTGCTGCCATGGTCCTGATGGCAGTTCTCTATGCTTAATCGGCTCAGGTGCAGGATGTGCTGCTACCAGCATGCATCCTCGGCAGTTTTTGACATACCGTTCGACTTGTGTGTCAAGCTTCGGCCACCATACCTTGGCGCGTAACCACTGTTTCATTATTGTTATACCAGGATGACCCTCATGGGCCAGATCCAATACCCGTAGTCTCAAGGCCTCTGGTATGACTATACGTGTTCCTCGTAGCAAGATCTTACCGGCAAAGAACAATTCCGTAGCGAATATCTTATACGGGTTAGCATCTTCCGACCAAACATTTTGTTCCAATCCATCTTCTACAGATTGAATCGATTTGTCCGACTCCGCGGCTTGCTCAATTTCTGTGATGTTTAGAGCTACCGGCATTGCATTTCAGGCAACCCAGTGTACATAGGATTCAACGCATTCGTCAAATTTCCTACCCGAAACGTTATCCTTGATTGCCAACGGTTACGATACTACACTCGCTACCGCTACTGGCATATGGTTGTTAGCAGGATGACTGATAAAACGTGAATTTATTATTGGTGACTTTTTCCGAACGATCAATATTTTTTGTGAATTCGAACATTATATCCAGGTTAAAATGAAGTCAAAGTGCAACGTATTTCAAGCCAGATATGAAGGTGGTATTTGTTTTACCGGGTATGCGTTCTTCGGTGAAAAACGAAGGTGAAAATTTGTGCCGCAGCGGTTGTTGTCGACGACGTCAAAAAGAAATTGACAAAACTTTGAGAAATATAATCCAATCCAGTGCTTCAATCCATTTATAATAATTTATTTGCATTATTGGAAGAAATGTATAACATATGTAGTTAAAACAATAGTCATCCATTAAAAATGCGTTTTAAGCATGTTTAACAACTAGAATAACACGACAAAAATTAAGACCGGTTTTAAAATTCATGGTTACAAAAAATTAGAACAAGAAACTTCATACCGTGAAAAGCTTGTAGGGTTTGTACTTTGTCGTGTAACCTTTGTTACGCATGACGACATAACGCATACGGCACATGGTGACTGGAATGGCGTACCAACAAGCTTCCCACAGCGTATACCGACCTGTCCACGATCGCCCATAGGTTGATCTCTATAGAATTCAGATCCGGTGACTGCGCTGACCATTCCATGACGTAGATTTTGTTATCCTGGAACCATCATTATCGGATCGCTACTGCATGAACTGCCATTTCAGCGGCATCTCCCACTATGCGTATGGCATAATAACATCCCTAAAGATATGGGCGTAGAGGTACTGATCCATGATCTTACCCACCCTGTACAGGGGGGCAATCTCCTGGTACGGGATTGTCACCTGTACTGGTGGATAATGTTCCTCCATGCATTTAATGTTCCCCCACGCCATAATGTTCCGGCATGCATGAATGTCTTCATGGTATACTGTGGCATCTCAGCGCTAATAGGCGATGGACCCAAGTTTTTCCGTCCGAGCCGATGAGGTTTACGTGGGACTACCATTGGCTTAATAATCATTTGTTTCTATTGATTAAATTATTAATTCAGTGAAATAATTTTCGAATTCAATTGAATTCAATATATTTGCTGTGTAAGTAAAGAATTTGAACAAACGCCATGTAATGTAAGGCCCCTTGGTTTAGATGGCTGTGTAAGAGAACACATGTCGATGGAAACAAAGGTTCGTACTCAAGAAACATGTGCTACTCAATTTAATCGGAATGTCTTCTGATTCGTATTGGGGCATGACCACGAAATGGAAGCATGGTGTTCGGCGGACAGCATAGCGGAAGCGGGAGTCATAAAATGGGCAAAATTCAATGGAACGGTATACACAAATAGGAAGGGAAAAGATGCTCCAGCTGTGAAAATAGGAGCGGATTGCGCCCGTAGCTAGGTTTGCTTGGATGAAAATACAAGTGAACAGGACTGATACTTGCAATACTTCATCGTTATCAAAGGCCATCAGAAAAGAAATACCTCGGATGGATTAGGTAAGCCATCCAGAGGAAATACTCATGGGTAAAATGTTCCGACATTACCCTAACGATATGTGAGGCAAATCATCTCCCGGAAACTGTAATTGACCTTGTTGGACAACTCATTTTGTTGTTTCCCGTAAAAGTGTCCCACTACATCCCCGTCGAGAAAAGTATGAGAAACTACGCGAGAAAACAACTATTACGTTGGAAAGCAGTGACCGGAAAACGCCCAATAGACAAAAAAATGCACTTCAAGTTTTCGCAGTTCAATCAGTTTTCTTACTAAATAAACTTCAAGGAAATGGTCTGCCGTTCTACGCATAGTTGTCCCATGTTCCAAAATCAGCAACTGAGGAAAACGAAATCAAAGTTTTCTCGCATATTTGTCTACCAAAAGCTTTAAACATTTCAATTTAGCAATACACTGGGTTTTTTATAAGCACTGTACTATGTGTTCAATGAAATGTGATGAGATCCCCTCACTGAATCAATCATGCTTGATACGGGTTTAAAAATTCATGGTGGGACTGTTATGCCTGGAATATCAACATGGGACAATTGAACTTTTTTTTTTTTTTTATTTAAATCGTTTATTTTTACAGGCTCAGTTACATAGGTTTAAAGGAGCCGAACTCCTTACTGTATTGTTACTAGTATATATACATTTTTCCTTAATTCTAATGTTAATAATATAGGAAACCGATTACTCGCGGTCAACTCGAGTTTAGAAGGGTGACATATTTTCTTCAGGAAAAGGAGGGGATATGAGGATATGTTGACATTGATCACACTCACACTCTCAATCACACTCTCAATCACACTCATCACACTCAATTCTTAAACCTATCTTATATCTAATATGTATTTACATTTCATCTTATTCTTAAGAAGGGATCCGATCTCTCACAAAGGAAAAGGAAAAGGAAAAACTAAGGGTATAAGGACAATCACACACGAAGATCGATAGCTTTAAGGAATACATATATTTGGGACATGTAATCAAGGTCTAACCGAGCCAACACGTCTCTCACCGGCACCATGGGCTGCCTTCCTCGGGCCCGAAGGGTGACTACTAAATTCGATCTGGCGACAAGATACAGCTCGCACGACCAAACAACGTGCTCGATGTCGTGGTAACCTTGGCCACAAACACAAAGATTGTTGTCGGCAAGATTAATACGAAAGAGTAGCGCATCTAACGAACAGTGATTGGACATGAGTCGGGAGAAGGTGCGAATAAAGTCCCGGCTCAAGTCCAGACTTTTGAACCATGGTTTGAGGCTAACCTTAGGGATAATCGAGTGGAGCCACCGGCCCAATTCATCTTCGTTCCATTTGCGTTGCCAGTTAACTATGGTATTTTTGCGGACTAAAGAATAAAATTCATTGAAGGCGATTTGACGCTGATAAATATCGCCTTCAATTGCACCTACCTTTGCTAATGAGTCAGCCCTCTCATTACCCAGAATTGAGCAATGTGAAGGGACCCAGACAAAGGTAATGACATAACAGCGTCTGGATAAAGCACTCAAAATTTCTCGTATTCTCTCAAGGAAGTACGGCGAGTGCTTTTCCGGCCTCACTGAACGGATAGCTTCGACAGAGCTAAGACTATCCGTTACAATGTAATAGTGTTCAACAGGTCGTGAGGCGACGCTGTCCAGCGCCCAGTGTATCGCTGCCAATTCAGCAATATACACTGAGCAAGGATTCTGAAGACTGTGTGAGGTGCTAAAAAATTCGTTGAACACTCCAAATCCTGTGGACTCATTCATAGAGGACCCATCAGTAAAGTACATATTATCACAATTGATATCCCCATACTTTGCATCGAAGATCGTTGGAACGATCCTCGATCGAAGATAATCTGATGTTCCATGGATATCCTGCTTCATGGACAGATCAAAATGCACAGAGGAATTGATGTAGTCAGGAAAACAAACACGGTTGGGAATATACGAAGAAGGATCAACCTGCATGGAGACGAATTCATGATATGAGCTCATGAATCCAGAATGAAAATTTAGCTCGATCAGCTGCTCAAAATTTCCGATCACCAATGGGTTCATGACCTTACACCGGATGAAGAACCGAAGAGATAATAAATTGAAGCGATCTTTTAGTGGGAGTAGGCCTGCCAAAACCTCGAGACTCATGGTATGCGTTGAGGGCATACATCCCAACGCGATACGGAGACAAAGATACTGAATTCGCTCGAGTTTAATGAGGTGTGTTTTGGCAGCTGATTGAAAACAGAAACTGCCATACTCCATCACTGAGAGAATAGTTGTTCGATACAACATTATAAGATCTTCGGGATGGGCTCCCCACCAGGTGCCGGTAATTGTACGGAGAAAGTTTATTCTTTGTTGACATTTTTTACTCAGATACCTAATATGGGCCCCCCAAGTACATTTAGAGTCGAACCAGACCCCAAGATACTTGAATGACATAGCATGAGTGATCGGTTTACCCAAAAGTTGAAGCTTTGGTTTTGCTGGTTTATGCTTCCTAGAAAAAACCACCATCTCTGTTTTCTCCGTGGAGAATTCGATCCCTAGCCCAATGGCCCAGGTTGAAAAATTGTTCAAAGTATCTTGTAAGGATTCTTGCAGGTCGGATTCGTTTGATCCTACGACAGACACCACTCCATCATCTGCAAGTTGTCTTAGGCTGCAATTTTGTGTAAGGCAATTGTCAATGTCGCTTACGTAGAAGTTGTACAAAAGGGGGCTTAAACATGAGCCCTGGGGGAGTCCCATGTAAGAGACCCGACTTACTGCCGAATCTCCGTGAGAAAAGTTCAAATGTTTCTCACAAAGCAAGTTATATAACATATTATTCAATAGAGGCGGCAGACCCCGAGATTGTAATTTGTCTGACAAAACCTCTATTGAAACAGAATCAAAGGCCCCCTTTATGTCCAAGAATACTGAAGCCATTTGTTTTTTTTCGGCGTAAGCCAGTTGAATTTCTGAAGAAAGCAACGCAAGACAATCATTCGTCCCCTTGCCCCTGCGGAACCCATATTGTGTATCTGAGAGTAGGCCATTCGTTTCAACCCATCGATCAAGGCGAAACAAGATAATTTTCTCCAACAATTTCCGTATACAAGACAGCATTGCTATTGGGCGGTACGAATTGAAGTCGGACGCGGGTTTTCCGGGTTTTTGAATAACTATAACTCGTACTTGTCTCCAATCATCTGGAACAATATTATGCTCCAGAAACCGATTGAATAAATTCAACAAGCGATGTTTCGCCACATCAGGGAGATTTTTCAGCAAGTTGAACTTAATTCTATCCGATCCCGGAGCAGAATTGTTACATGAAAGGAGAGCAAGAGAGAATTCTACCATCGAAAACTCGGAATCAAGATCGCACCTATCTTGTGGTATATCTCGAATAATTCTTTGCACTGGAGCGGAATCGGGACAAACCTTTCGTGCAAAATTAAAAATCCATCGATGTGAATATTCCTCGCTTTCATTGGATGAAGAGCGATTTCTCATGTTTCGAGCCACTTTCCATAATTTTTTCATTGACGTTTCTCGTGACAAACCTCCCACGAAATTTCGCCAATAAGCACGTTTT
The DNA here is from genome assembly GCF_029784135.1 of Toxorhynchites rutilus septentrionalis. NCBI lineage: Eukaryota > Metazoa > Arthropoda > Insecta > Diptera > Culicidae > Toxorhynchites > Toxorhynchites rutilus. The sequence continues at coordinate 314,755,682 of NC_073745.1, read as the reverse complement.
TTCCCTTTGATCAAGTTTTTAAATTGATTTTCAAGGTCCAAATACTTCTGAAAATTTTCAGGGGTTCCACGTTTCCGAAAAGCTTTAAATGCATTCGATTTATCTCCATAAAGCTTGGAACACTGGCCATCCCACCATGGATTGGGAGGCCTTCGACGAATAGTGGAACCTGGGATGGGTTTCGTTTGAGCGCGAACCGCGCTGTCATAGATCAAACGAGAAATGAAGTTATACTCCTCCAATGGAGGCAAACCATCTCTGGAATTGATGGCTAGAGCAATCGCGTCCGCATATTTTTTCCAGTCAATGTGTCTTGTGAGGTCGTATGCCATGTTTATTGATTCAGAAGAATTCAACCCATTGGTGATAGAAATTTTGATTGGCAAGTGGTCACTACCGTTGGGATCCTGGATTACATTCCACTTGCAATCTAACGATAGTGAATTCGAGCAAAACGAGAGGTCAAGAGCACTTGGTTTAGCAGGAGGTTTAGGTACACGTGTTGTTTCCCCAGTGTTCAAAACGGTCATATTGAAGCTGTTACAAAGGTCATATATCAACGATGAACGATTGTCGTCGTACTGTTCCCCCCAGGCAGTTCCGTGAGAGTTGAAGTCTCCCAAGATTAATCGTGGCTCAGGAAGGAGTGAGCACATGTCAACAAGTTGCTTGCGGCTAACCGCAGCTCTCGGAGGCCAATACAAGCTGACTATACAGAGGTCTTTGCCTCTGATGTTTGCATGACAAGCAACAGCTTCGATCCCTCCAGTAGGTGGAAGGTCAATTCTAAAAAATGAGTGACACTTATTGATCCCCAATAGTACCCCTCCGTATCTGTCATCACGGTCCAAGCGTATTATATTAAAATCGTGGAAAAAGAGATCATTTTGAGAAGAGAGCCAGGTTTCGGATAGAGCAAAAACATCACAATTGAGTTTATGAATTAGAAATTTGAATGTATCCAATTTAGGGATAAGACTACGACAATTCCACTGTAAAACAGTGATATCTCCGACCTCTCTATTTAAATTAGACATCAAGAGAGATAATCATTGCAAGGAGGGGCCATGTTTGCATCAATTGCTGCAAAATTGTCTTTAGTACTGGAAGCATTGCGGTGACAATGGTTCTGATGGAGTCGGAAACATTAAAACACGTGAAGATTTGATCCACAAGGTCAGACAACTTTATAAATCCCGATTGGGAAGTTGAACTTGACGGAAAAACAGGGACAGTTGGGGTTTTTGATGTCCCCTCGAGTGCTGGGTCGTTCGAAGGTGAACTATTACCACGGAGGCCAGGAGGGACCTGATTTTGCTTATCCGCTGCACTCGATTTTTTGGGCAAGCTAACAGGGGGTATCACCGGAGGGACTTGTCCTTGAACTTTGGGAGTGGTCACATTTTTGCGCCGGGGATTCCCTTGAGAAATAAACGGCGTGCCCCCGTTAGCTGTATCCGCTTCCATTTCGTCAACTGGCAAAGTAGCGAAGACATTGTGTGTATTGATTGGTTGTTGTTCTTGAGCCAGTGGAGAAGCGCCCTTCAAAATTTCTGCGAAAGTGCGTTTAGAGCGTTCCCTCAAAGAGCGCTTCTGTTTCTCCCAGCGAGCCTTGTATGTTTCACAAGCTGAGAGCACGTGTGGGGATCCCCCGCAATATGGACACTTATGCTCAGTCGCACTGCAGGATTTCCCCTCATGTTGTTCTCCGCAAGTGGCACATCGTTCTTTATTGGCACAATAAGCAGCCGTGTGACCAACTGACTTGCACTTTAGACAAGTCATTGGCTTTGGAATAAAAAGTCGCACGGCTAACCTCAATTTATCTACCATCACGTAGTCAGGGAGAGCTGAACCAGCGAAGGTGACTCGAAACGAGTTGGACGGCGTAAATTTCTTTTCTTCTCCTTCATGGGAGACTGTTCCGAGCTGGCGGCAACCCAAGATCTTAACAGTCGTCGAGGGCAGTTTTTTAAAACGGCCGGTACCTTCACTCGTAATGTATTCGCACGTCAAGCCCGTTTCGGTTATCACACCCTCAATTTCGACTATGTGAGAGGGTATGTAGACCCGATACTCAATTGTAAAATGCTGATCGACAACAATCTTGTTTGCGTCTTTTCGATCATTCACGACAACTCGCAATTTGTTTGGTCTAACCTTCGAAATTTCCGAAACGGAGGTATACCTTGCCAGATCTTTCGCGATCTGCATGACTCTCAACGCCTTTCCATTTGGCTTAGGCCTGAAGAAAACAACCCAGGGACCAGTTCCGGGCGCATCTTCTGGATAGACCTTTACACGGGGAGTGGGAATAACAGGGGGGGAAGGCGAGGACGGGGATTGAGAGTGGGAAGGCGAAGGTTGAGAAGGAGCGGGAAGAACAGAGGGAGAAGACGAGGTTGAAGGTAGAGTGGGATCGTTAAGGGCAGATGGGAGATTTGCTAGTTTTTTGGAGGGAGGCTTGGTAGGGTTAGCTGACTCGTCCCCAGAAGAAGTATCTTCCGTATTTGGAACACGTTTGAGTGACTTTTTTTTATCTGTTAGGAGGGAACTAGAGTCAGAGACCTCCATATCCGAAGGTCCCCCACTCTCTGCCATTTTAAATTTTCACTTATATTCTAAGTATTTTTTTAAACAATATTTCACAATAAAATAATTCACAAAAACAAAAAAAAAAAAAAAAACTTATAATTATTAAATATTTTCTCTCAGTATATTCAATCTTATTCACCTATGAACGCACTCCAGTGCAGATGAACGGGAGCGTGCTGAAAGCTCGTTGGTGGTGGGAATGTGCCTACGACACCACTACACACAGTCGTCGGTGAAAGCTTACCCGCACTGTCACTGTTGGCACGATGACTCGGCGAAATCTCCAATGTCGGCGAAGCAGCGACAAAACAAAAACCAATGCTTGGCTTTCCGAGGATGAAAGCCTTTATCCACTTGCAGGCAGGGCACTTCACTCACTATCCAGATAGTGAAATGAACTCTTCAGCGGCAAAAAAACAACAATCACGCGGTAACCGATAACGGAACTTGGACGCGACTTTCCTTCGTCTGGTTACTTCGGGCAATCGGCGAAGAATGACAATTGAACTTGATGTTGTTCGTTTTTCCAAACCAAAAACGAGTGCATTAGCACTGCTGAAAGCGTGACATAAAATTCTTGTACTTGAACCGATTCACTCATTATGGATTTACAATAAATACATAGTTGGACAGATATGCCTAGAATATCAACATATCTGGGAAAACTGGGAACAAACTATATGTTTTTTTGTATTTTTCTGTAAGATTATGCATAAAAACAACGTTTTATGAAGAAAAGTGAAAATTATCCAAAAGTAACATGGGACAACTATGCGTAGAACGGTAGTGGTGGTGGAAAAAAATCACATACGTGATGCCAACAGCAGTACTTTTTGGCTTTTGAAATCGAAACCAGGTCAGTTGAATTCCATTCTTTGTTTTTGAGAGGCTTCAAACTTTGCAGTTCATTTGCCTCTAATCAATTGAATCCCTGCCAATCCCGCATAACCAGATGTTAACTCATTGCTGACCGCTCACGAGAATTCTCGTGTTTCGCGTTCCGTTTATTACGGATGGATCACGAAATAACACAACAGTATTGCGATGACACATTTAAACATTTTTATTTCTCAACATTTATCTATACAGTAAAACCAGTTTTTGTGCGGTTTTTTATGCGAATTTTTTTTGTGCTATTTTTGTGGTGCGACTTTTTTTGTGCGGTATTTGCAAAACTGAAGTCATCGGTCATTTTTTTCTATCTTTGATATGTATTTTATCGCTCTACATAGGGACTGTGTCAGCTAATTCCCATTCTTATGTTTTGTTTTGTTTGTTTTAAGGTGTCAGTGGGAGCTTATTGACAGGAGCAAAAAGTTTATTTTATGATCTGCGCAAGTGAGTAGGCCGCTTATGAAAGTGAAAAAAAGAAATCGAATGTTAATTACGAATGGAATCATTAGGATTTGGGTTATTTTCTTAAGGAGACTTTTTTATGTGGTCCCTATCCACCAAATAACAAAAAGTTTTCTTCGAATTGTTTGACGAACACTTTTTTTTTGTGTGGTCCCTATCTCCCGTACAAAAACAGGTTTGCCTGTATAACAAAAGAATCCTACGGTGAACTATGAGCGAAAACTTATCAATGGTTTCCTCAAAAAATAAAGGTATCTACATTATCTCATAAAGGAAATCTTTTTCCACAGTCATCATCATGATTCCGAATAACCGTTTCTGGTCAGATCTCGACCGCAAATAATTCTTGATCCGTCGAACAACAAAAAAAGTTCTTTCAACGGATGCCGTTGTATTAGGCAATGTCAGTATCATTCTGGCCAGCCGTTTCGGAGAAGGTTTGATGCAGGTTTTGTCCAACGATAATCGGAATAATGACTATTAAGCTTCGCTTAATCGAATGGTGGTATGAAATAAGCATTTTCAAATTCCCAGTAGGTAATGCGACATCGTAGTCGGCAAAATTTTCGTGATTCAACAAAGGGACGAAATTGTGTTCATCTAGTTCCTTAAGCCGTTTCGTCATTTCGTCAATAATTCTGTCTATAATCGATTCATATAAACGACGACAATTGATGACGCTACTGTCATTCATAGTTTCGCAAGATACATCAATTGCATTTTTGAGCGTACTATCAAAATGATGATCTGCTTAGAGCTTCTCTATAGAAGCAAGGCACGTTACGCACAAATTCTACTACGTCTAATTCCTTTTTTTTACTAAATTTGATATAGAACATCCGTATGTGCAAAAATATTCGCAAAAAGTTTTAGCAAGAATTTTAATACGTGTGCGTGACAGCGGATATATCTAATGAATAACCGTTGTTTCACCAATGTTTGCACACCAGACTTATCTCCGGACATTACAGTAGCGCCATCATAGCTCTGGGCCACAATTTTGTCAGCATTAAGACCGAAGTACGCAGTTATTTCATTCACATGACCGACCAATGCAGCGGAGGTTTTGAAACGTAAGCAGACAGTATATGTGTACTATATGTACCGGGTTCAAGTTGTCGAATGAACAAAATCGATAAGAACGCTCGAATTAAAACCACACCTCAACGAAAGAATACCAGCACATCCACAGAAACCATGAATGAATCGGGGTGTTTGGTGCTGTATACTCTCGCGGTCTCGTGCCCTTTCAAATTTTGATAACGTCAGGAATAGAAAGAGAAACAGAAAGGGAAACGATGACAACTATGAACAAACACTGAAGAATGGTGGTGTGTATTTTCCATCGTTTGCACCGGTTTTGTTCAGCAGAAATATTGAACCAAAATGTCATTTTTACGCAAGGCGGCGCATTAGTAGTAGGGATCGTTTCATACGTAGTTGACTGTGTTTGGATGACGGCGGGTTCAGATGAATGGTTTGAACCGGGAGTCATCACTGCTTATTTTGTATCGTTAAGGCTGTATTGCGCGCGGATTGGGGTGAAGTCAAATGTAACTATCAGATTATAGTCTTCACGGTGGGTTTGAGTTCCACCAAAATAGAGAATAAAATAAGGATATTCGTGATAATATGGAAATCACAAAAAATATACCTTCGGTAATTCCTCATCCATGTTACAAATGTGAAATAATATACATTTCATTCTGAGATTGTCTACCTGTCCTATGAACAGTTTGAACAGGCGGACGAAACGCCTCTGCAAATGAAGCGTTCAAGTTTTCCCCAAAACGTGCGGTCCTTAAAATGTTAAAATACCGATCAACATAAGGAAAATTGAGTATTTTTCGGGTTGGAAATTCGTTCGGCCCTTGAGCAATAAGCATATCGTTGTGCTTGACAAACAATATATGATTTCATTCTGGAAAGGCATAGTTAGCCTCCCTCCCTCCTTCAATACAGAGCATAATTTATAAACAACCCCATTCTTACTTGGTACGAACATTATGAACATTAAAAGTAGGAGAACTGGGGGGGAATGTGGTCACCCTAAGGAACATGCCCATTTCCTGTGTCCACATACCACTAAAATTCCCGTTCTTCGAAGAATATTGTAGCTCAACTTATTGTAGTTCAAAATAGTAAGCGGTTTTTATTGAAAATAGTATATTTTTCATTATTAGAAAAAAGGTTGAGAAATCGAACATTTTTTTAGTGAGGGGCAAAGTGGTCACTGGCACATAGATTTAAGCGTGTTTTCTTGGACAAATTTGTTGAAATCATTATTGAAATAGTAGGTACATTTATGGAATGAGCTAGGCCTATTCACCAAGAGTCGTAATTCAAATTTTCTCATGCATGTAAAAACGTAGTAAAAACACAAAACGTTTTCCAAAATGAGGCTTGGTTTTAGTTGGGGTGGCATGTTTTTCCTGGGACAAAACCACAAAACGGACCCCTTTAGGAGCAGAAGGCTTTTAGAAACAGAACATTGTCAGTAGTAATCCTCCACTGACCACTTTGCCCCCCAAACAACGAAATGCGAAATAGGTAAAGAATTTTGATATAAACAAAAAAATTCTAAAACTTAAATTGAACAAAATATCTGTTCACCTCCCCTAGAATATGTGAACAGTCGTCCAAACGACTGACTTGTCACAAATTTCAGGTCAAATAAACTAAATTCACTGAAAATCCCTTAAGATCGAAACGCACAAAACTACGGCCGAATGGCTACCGAGAGAGCGTTTTTTGTTTTTGTTTATATCTTGACATACGACAGCTCTACTGTAGTACAGGGTGACTCAAAAGTCATGAAATTCTTCAAACATAAGATGACTATCAATACGGTGTCAATAGTCAATAGTTATACTAACAAACAAGCAGGTGACCACTTTACCCCACGAGATCACATTACCCCCGCTACCCCTACATAAAACGAATTGAATCACTTCAAACCGATAAATACGTCACTGATTTATTGTTTGTTTTAGAAGTTCACCTCCTTTAAAACGTTATATTCTGAGCTTAAACTGTCATGTTGATAAAAAAGCTGTTTCAAATATGTTTTGGGTATGATAACCGAACCTGATAGGAAATAAGGAAGACCAGCTCAAAATTTTGAGAAAACCAGTTTTTAGTCGTTTTCTCGCAAGCGCGTCAAATGGACTTATGGGGTTTCACAAACAAACGATTCAATTGTGAATTCAATCCAATCTCACGGATTTAGATTTAAATTTATCTATTAGTGATTCCATTCTGCGTCGAAAAATCTCTGTATACGTCTTCCTTTGGACGGGAAGTGAAGTTGTCGCGTCTCATGAGTTTCTAAATCTGATAGGTAGGATACAGGTGGAGTCGCCTCCCTGGTTTCGGTGATTGACACTGAACTGGCGAAAATAGGGAGACGGAAAATAAGTGAAGATATAAAGAAATTTACTAATTCATTGGTTTAGGCCCGTTTTTAACTCATTCGGTATAAATAAGACATTCGCGATTCAAGATCATAGTCACAATCCAGCTAGCGAGTAGACAGCATTAATTTCTACGATTCTACGATTCGTATTTCACCGAAGTATGTGTGCAGTATTTAGGTTGATGAAGATGCCTTTCTGTAGTAGCAGGCTCGAGCTTGCTCCATTCTTTAATTGATGGAAACAGTATGCAGTGATGACGCTGGTTGGTCTGATTGATGATATCAGGTCGGCGTTGATAACCTCAATAACCTGTATGATTTGATTTAAAAACGGATGGATGAATTTTGATCACGTATAGCAATCGCTATACGGAGAGAGTCTGAAAATTTAGATTGGAAAACAATACTGCAATTTCGCGACGGTTCAAGTCTCGTGAAATACACCATCGAAATGCTATAGCGCGTTTACTTGAGGATACCGTTTGATGCCTTGTTTAATAAACAGGAAATTGACAAAAAGAATTAGACTGGCAAAATTTTTCAATGTTCAATTAATCGTAACTCTTCGAAGAATACACTGATTTGGATGCAACTGGCTGTGTTTCATGGGGAATTTTATCGTGTTTAGTCTATTTTTCACAATGGGACACATTTAGATCTCAATAATTATACTTGCGTAACGTTGGTTGAACACTGACAAAATTTTGCTTAGTTTAGTACACTTTTAGTTTAGATTTATCCCATGTCTAACGTGCTTATTCTATTGTCAATATAAACCTTTCCTGTCCATATTATGAACCCAAGCAACCAACTTTTCCCAAACATAGTAATTAAACGTGCATTCATACAAATACATATGATCTACATCTACACTATAATATGCTGCAAATAATTCATTGTAATAAAACCGAAAAACGAATTATCGATAGAAGAGACCATTTCCTAGTCCAGTCCTGCCTTGAACTTTATAATCCATTACAACAAATTGGTAGATTTTTGTACTCATCCTGGGACGATAAATACAAAACAAACAATTTAACACTCAATAAAAAGAAACAGCAAAAAACGAAATAAACGAATACACGTACGAAAAAGCAATCCAACATAATCTCAAGATAGCTGGCTTATTGCAGAAATTCGAGTTGAAAAACCATCATAAGTTTTCAATGTGGTTTATCCGGATCCGTACCTGCGTGTACACACAGCCCCATTCAATGTTCAAAATCGATGTATAATCAAAAAAACAAGAAAGAAAGGCCATGTGAAAGTAATCAAATGAATACACAAAACTGTTTTTGATATTTAATCATTCATATACATGTCATTGTGATTAATTGGAGTAAGCGACAAACCATGGCGAGCACATTTTCATTCATATTTTTACATGTTCACATTTCAAGCGCTGAACGATGAGATAATTGCGAATGTTGAGAATACATACAAACATGAGATGTGAAGCAAATATACATATTCACAATAATAACATTTTTGGGTCCAGCTGTAATCGCACACACACATACATTCTGTAAGATAGCATATATTAACATTACGACATTTGATATGGTAATACGAAGGATTGGATTATGGAGGGATGCGTTCAACCGGAAATAGAAAAAAAAGCTTGGAAATAACCACAAACAAATAAATGTTATGTAACGCTCCCCTCCATTATCGAATCCCTTTTTTCCCATTTACACCAAAACCCTCATTGTACACCAACTCGGTCGGTAGAGCATAGTGTTTAATTGGAGCGGGGAAAAATGAATGGAACAATTAATCGAAGCCACAGAATAGCATTCAAAAATATGTATATGGAGAGCAATGTGAATAGAGGGTTCAGAAAATGTGAATAGAGAGCGTGCATATGCTTAATTTATTGGATAATGTACACGGGGAGTTTAATCGTTCTGCAATAATTGAACAGTATTTGAAGAAAACAAATAATAAAAAACAAAACAGATTGAAAACAAACGCTGGCTTGTGTTTCATTTGAATCCCACATTGGTCAGAAAATTTCGATGATGCACAGGTTATTTGATTGAACAAATAAAATATATTCGAGTAAAATATAATGCTAAGTAGTTATGAAAAAACACTTTGGTTTGTTATGATTTCTTTGTTGTACAGACCCCGTTCGATTTCGGCACGTTTCGTTTTTGCCACGGTTCGAGTTTGGCACATGTGCCAAAAACAGCGCAGCATTACGAATCTTTCCGAGGGTCAATATATCAGCCATGTCGAAGTGTTTGTCCTCAGCCCATTCGATTAAACGGGCCAGTACTCGAGCGACATGGTGGGTTCGGGTCAATCTGGACCTGGAAGTACGATGTCCACCAAAATCGAATCTTCGTCTCCTTGTTTATCCAAGAAACGTTCGTCATCTCCTATGGCGTCGCAGCCTTTGTCGTCCTTATTCAGTACCAGAGCGCTAATTTTCACGTCACCAACACAAAATTCTTCCTCGGGGTATTCCGTTGTTTCTACTTTGTCCATGTCCATCTGGGAATTGAACAATATACGCAAAGGAACGGCATCTTCGTGCAGCAGTCCCAACTATCCAGCCTATATTTTTTTCAAGATCGTTGAACCGCTGTTTCGGAGACATCCACATGCTTCATGCAGCCAAAAAGAAACGTCTTTGAGGTTGATTTTATTAATCCGTTGCTTAAAGTCAAATTTATTGGCGATTTAAAGATGTAATTTGTCTCGGTATCTTGTTTTGATAATTTGAATGCCTATGGGCTGTAGTAAAGGGGTCACGTTGGGCGGTAGAAACTTTACCTCTATCGAACCGTCATCCGAAATCAGCTCATGTTGGAAATGATGGGCCGTACAATTTTCAAGAAGAAGAACGGCCATTGGTTCGATTAGCACTCTACTGGAAAATTTTCGAATATTCCATGCATTTTTCGAAGCGGCATATTCAACAGGAATTTGAACGTTTTTGAAAGCCCTATTGCTTCTTAGTTTTTTCAATTATAAACATCGGCAATATGTGAGTATCCGTAGCATTTGCGCATGGTCTGAGGGTTATTCTATGTTTTGCCATCTTTAGCCCCGGATCAGTAGACTCTTCAGTGTATATCATAGTGTACCCGAGGAAAGCAAAAACTAAAATATTCGGGTCATTTTTGTTGATCCCTAAATATGTTTAGCCACTAAAAAGTTTTAAAAAATATGAAAAAACCGTTAGTTTTAGGCACGGTTCGATTTTGGCAACACAAAATATTCGGGCGTGTTGCCAAAACCGAACGGGGTTTGTATATGGATGATTTCATAAATAGTCCATACAAGAAATAGAACACCATTTTTAACAACTCTTCTTGGTTGTGACAAAGAAATACAAATTTCTCAACGTTCTTGTGTCGTCCATATTTTTCGGATATTTTCAGAACCCTTCAGTTTTAACTTCGTAGCGCTGAGCTGGACAAAATCGGCGGTCCAATAAATTTAATATGAGATAATTCGATCCCAGATTCCATGAGCCGCCTTTCCAACATTTCCAATGACTTCAGGACCCCAACGGAAACCAAAATCAAAACCAAAATCAGGTCCAAGGAGTGGTCGTCTCAGGACCACCGGTCAGATTATTAGGGCTACCGTTCCCTACATATTTTCATGATCACGCGATTGATTGATAGAGTCGAGCGTCATAAATTCAACTCAAAATGGACAATTTCTCTCATCAATATAGAACCATAAAATTAGATGCGATGATCGTTTTACGATGCTTGCAAATCAGTGCTATGTTTATTAACTGCAGCTTAGTTCCTAATACATGTATATTTGATACTAGATATACCTTCTCAAAAATTAGACCAATGCCTTTATTTTTTTTTCAGTTTCTCGTCGTTTAACTTTTCCTTGCGGTGTTCACGATAAACAATTATTCAACTTTTAGCTCTTTTTTTTAGTGTTTAGTGTTTTTAGTGTAACCCATTACTAAAAACTCCTATAGATATTCGAATTTGTAAGCGATAATATAAACCGATCTCTCGAGTACATGATAGGACTCGACCGCCATGCCTCCCCCCTAGTTCAGTGTTATCCCAGCGAACGAAATTTCTAGACCACTATCGTTGGCCTCCATCCGACTTCGGATGTGTGCCAGAGTGTTCTGATAGTGCATCTCGATTTGTTTTGTCTCCTCTGTCGGTTCGAGATTCGGGAGTTCCTCGTTTATCTTTGCGATTAACTATTAACAAAATGGATTTAGTCCCAAAAATAGAATTCGATTTAGAAAATAATTGCTCTTACCTGATTTAACATCGACACAGTGATCTGTGTATTCCCTCGCTCGTAGTAGAATAGATAATGGTTGAGTAGTTCAACATACAGCTGTACTTGTACTCCCACATCCAGACATTGGGATGCAATCTTCGCGGCCTTCTTCAAGCACTCGAGAGTGCGCTTTTCATCGCGTAGCTCGTTGCCGCTCTGTCTGTGATAATTTACTTTGATAGTGACCTTTCACATGTGAGATTGCAGGGATATTCTACTTACTTTCCACTCCAGAACAAGCTGGCGCAGGTAACCACCGCCCGACACTGATCGGGTTTCTTCAACAGTTTCGATGCAGCGAGTGCACAATTTGTACGCAGGGGTTCGGCGTTTTCCTCTGAAAAGCAGGACATCTGTTCCACCGTAGACACGATCAAAGTGATGGCGGCAAACTGCGACTTGGAATCGGAGATTTCGTCCTCGTAAAGTGAAAATGCCTGAAACAAAAATGAAAAAATACAAATTAAGATTCACACTAGATTTACGGACCGAGCCAATTTGACTCATTAAAAATGTGTTTCGAAAACAGAGTTCATATGTGAAAAATGTTTTCCATGATTTTTTTGATATTGAACACTTTATTTGATTTGATTTGAAACTACTTCCTTTGCAAAAACTTTAAATTTTTTGTGTGAGTCATATTCGCTCACTTCAGTAAAAATAGGTATAAAATCAACATCCTTAAATCTTGTGTTAATAATAGCAAAATATATTTGTGTAAAATACTGTACATATCAAGTAATCGGGGAAATCATTTGTATCCATGACACGACAACATTACATTATGTAAACGGTTTTATTCAATTCGTTTGTTTGTCTCTTTGGATATTATTTTGGACTGTAATAAAATTAGAGAATCACCTGTGGTCCCTATCCCCCGCACAAAAAAAGATTGAAAAAGGTTTGCTTGTACTGTCTTGAGACGAGCACTTATATGGTTGAAGGTGAAATAAGCAGTCTAGAAGTATGAAACAAATGAAGATTTTAGCGAAAAACAACATAGTTTTAAAAACGCTATTGATAAAAAATATGTTAAATAAAAAATAAGCATGAACATTAACCGTTCTGCATAAAAAAACCTGTATTCGAAAGGTATTACAGGTCGGACTCGATTATATGTGATCTGATTATATACAATTTTGGACTCGATTATATACAGTTTGGAAAAAAAAATCGTCTTTCACCTCCTGAGAGAATATGGATAAATTTATTTTTTTTCATATGAGAAAGGTGTTTTCCGACTTGATCAAAAATCAAGTCATTTTCAAAAAACAAAAAATACATGCAAAAAAAAACTAATAAAAAAAATTTTTTGGCTCTATTATGTACAGGATTCGATTATTTACAGTTAAAAAAAATCAAAAACTGTATATAATCGAGTCCGCGCTGTATATGTAATACAGTACACCCATACCTTGTTCTACGGCCTAGATACGTTCCACAAAATTCGGCCGCAAAGCGAAAGGCCGCAATCAATTAAGGAATCAATTATTCTAATACAAATTCAATCAGATAGGTTCCAAATTTGTTAAATATTTAACAGGGTTTATCATTCATTCATTCTATCTTTTTATTTTTATTTTTATATTTGAATCAAAAATAAAATTCAAATTTGTTTCATTTAAATCAACAATACAGACATAACATAAACGTAAAACATAAAATACATACAACATACATACATAAAAACCAACAATAATCTATGAACAAAAAATGGGTGGGTTATATCTATGACATAACCGCAAAGTTGACGTGGGACTAGGTTAGCTTAGCAATCATTTGTTTGTATTTATTAAATTTTTGATTGAATAAAACAATTTCCGAATTCAATCGAATTCAATATATTTGCTTTGTGAGTAAACAGATTGAATAAATGCCATGTAAGGTCAATTCATGCATTGTGATAGATTATGTTCTTCGTCACAAGTAAATTTAATGACAGTCCTCTTTCGTTTGGTACGATGCCAAGAACAAAATATGTGAACGGAAGAATTATCAAACGATTATTTTAATTTACATTTCCCTCTGAAGTTTGCATCTCTCAAGTGTACGTACTTTTCGAACCGCGAATTTGTTTGATTTGATGAACTTCAGGTACTCAGTGCCAGACATTCAGTAAGTAGAAGATATGAAAGCATATCCTTCAATGCAATCTTGAATAACCGAGCCAAAGCGTTGTGCTCGTACCCGTTTTTGTAATCCGTGTTAGGGAAACACTTTTCGGAGTGCAAAAAAAAACATGCGGGTGTAGAACTACCCTCGGCTTGCATGAATCAACAACTTCAACTTATACCGTGTCCATGAAACATATTCTAGCCTGCACAAAGACAAGCGAGTACAAAAGTACTCGCAGTTTGCATTTATTTGCAAAACCTATTTCCCCAGACACCTTGGTTTTGAAGTATGTGTTAAGCAAACACATTTCAGTCGAGAACGAAAATACCCCCGACCTGCATGAATTTGCAATGCCAATTCCCCCAGACACCTTGGTTCTGAAATCTGTGTTGGAGAAACACATTTCAGTCAAAACAAAAATGCTCCCGAATTGCAGAATTTGCAATGCCAATTTCCCCACGCTACATGGATTTGAACTCTGTGTTGGGGAAACACATTTCAGTCGGAACAAAAATACCCCCGACTTACATGAATTTGCAATGCCAATTTCCCCACGCTCCATGGATTTGAAGTCTGTGTTAGGAAACACATTTTAGTCGAAACAAAAATACCCCCAACTTTCATGTATTTACAATGCCGATTTCTCCAACACTGCTTGGTTTTGAAGTCTGTGTTAGGAAACACATTTCGATGAGAACAAGAATCCCCATACTTTCATGTATTTGCATTGCCGGTTTCCCCAAGGCTGCTTGGTTATAATGGCTGTGTTGGGGAAACTGTGAATCGGGCCAATCAAAACAAAGTAGTTAGGGCGTTTAGATAACGCTTAACATTTTACAGTTGTTCAATTGTTTATCTAATGATAAATAACATTTTATTAATTGCGATAGGAGCGTAGAAATATTCAATTGATGCAAACATATTTCCGATACAGTAAGAAATGTTCGAGATATAAGCATTTGGATCTTTCATTTTTTCCTGCATGTTCTGCGTTTAGGTTTTCATTTTACCCCCCCCATACACCCGGGTAAACGTAGTCGCACGTCAAAATGAAACAATTCCATGTTACATGAAATACATACCTAATTTTTTTGTTGCTTAGTGATTCTTGAACCAATCCTCAAAGTTTTTTTTGCCGTTATAAAGAAACATTTTAGGCCGTAAATCGAAAACTTGCCTGAATTGAAGAGGGCCGTTATAGCGAAATGCCGTATAAAGAGCGGCCGTATAGCGAGTATGGGTGTAATAAAGCAAACTCCATGCTTGGCTTCCTGAGAAGAAATACAGCGCAATTTGACGACGTACATGCCATGAAGTCACTGTACTGTTCTCTGGTTCGCAGCGTATTAGAGTATGGAGTGCAGATCTGGGCCCCGTATCACAGTGTGCACGTAACACGTATCGAAAAAATCCAGAAACGTTTTATAAGAAGTGCATTACGGCGGCTCCCATGGACAAATCCCGACAATCTACCGCCTTACGAACATCGATGCGCGCTCATCGGACTCCAAACTCTGTCGAGCCGGCGTAGTTTTCTGCAAAGGCTGTTCATCTACGACGTACTAAGCAACAACATCGACTGCGGCAGCATACTGCAAAATATTAATATTCACGTTCCTAACCGCCAACTCCGAAGCTCTTCCTTTCTCAGAGTTCAAGGGCACCGTACTACATACGGATATAACAATCCGCTAGATAGATGCTGTAGGCTTTTTAACGATGTGCACGATATTTTTGATTTCAACATAAGTAGACTAGTTTTTAAAGATAGAATTAAGAATGTCTAAATAGTCTGTGTGGTCTGTGACCAAAGATGGTAAATAAATAAATAAATATGTACTCATATATAGTGGAGTATAAGGAAATTCCTTCAATGATAGTGAGGATTACGATCTTTGAGCATTCAATAAACTTAGAATAATAACTTTAATTCACTCTTCTAAAACTTAAAAACCTTCAAGCAAGCTAATGAAGCAACTGCAACCTTTCGAGATGTTAATTTTTCCGCTTTTATTTGTAGTAAATAATTTACTATAACTGAAATTATAGTAAATTCTTTTGGCATTCAGCAGAATTTAAGACATCTCTCAATGGAAGTGACAATTTACTTGCTATTGAGTGAATCTCAACCGTTTGAGAGATCTGTAAATAACTGCTTGAGTTAATTAATCTTCCTGTACTCGCACGCAGAACTATAATTCGTATACTCGCGCATGGTGTCACAGACCGAAAGTTGAACTTCTCTGTAATATTGATATTGTGTACTTTTTAAGCTTTATAAGTATTTATTTAAAGAAAAGAATATATTTGAATGAAAAACTCCAGAATTTTTTTTCTCTTCAGCTTCATTCAGTTTTAATAGTCATTTTTTTCAGCATTCTCAAAGCAGAATTATTGATTTTCCGGTCTGTGAGACCGTATGCACGAATATAGGAGGATTATACTACAGTTATACCTCGATATAAGGCAGCTTTATTTTTTTTATCGTTACGTTATATCGAGTTACGTTATATCGAAGCAAATTTTTTTTGTTATTGATGCAAATGCGTAAAATCTAATTTTCTATCGCCAGCAGTATTTATAAACCTTTTTTGTGCTCATTTAAGATAATTTTCGTAGACAAACATAATCAATTTTAAGTATAAGAAAAGGTCTAAAAAATTTAAGTGAAATTAGTATCTATTAGTGATGATACAAATAGTAGTTTAGCCGGATACCGGATATCCGGTAAACTTCAAGGCAAATTGGTTCAAGAAAAAAAATCCCGTTGCTGACGAAATCGACGAAATGTGAAAACATTAGAATTAAGGATGGGAAAGACCGTCCAAAAATATGAACAAATGAATTGTGAAATTTTAAATCCTGTATAATTTAAGCCATAATCATTTTTACGGACAGACACAATGAATAACACTATAAAATCGTATGAACAAGACCCCGACTGAGTGAGGGCAAAAATAATGTTAGCTTAGGATGCAATTATTACCAAAAGTATGGAAAAGTTCATTCGCTCATTTCTCCACACCTAATTATAAATCACTCTTGTATCTGCTTGGAATAATCATGGCGAACAGAATGCAGCAAGCAATTGTGAGATTGCACGATGGATCATTTTTCACTCTGCCACCATCTTCATTCGGAACATCCCGACTATAATGACAACTTGCCAAATCAGGCCAGAACTTCATCGGATTTTTATGTGATCGAATGAATGGCAAAATCTTGTTCTGAAGACACTCTTCCTTGTGAACATTTCCATTCATGATAAAAAACTTTGTCTTCTCTCCACAACTACAGATCCCTTGCCAAATCATCAACTTACGGGCAAATTCAAATGCGTAAACAAATTTGAACCTACCCACGATACTCCCTTTGCGCTTGGAAAGGTAAAATTTGATACCGGCTATTTGTCCGAAATCCATTTTTACGTATGCTTCATCGTCAATCAAAGTGCATCCTTTGTACTTGGTCAACACATCCTCGCGCAGCTTCCTTGCACGGATTTTAGCAACCAGGTTTTGTTTCAGCCTCCTGTTGAGGCGTTTGCTTACGACCGCAAGCCCTCTCGCATACAAATTCGTCGAACTGTACTGTGGCTCGCCGTTTTTTCGCTAAAACCCTCAGGGAGTAATCAGGATTGTTGTGGACTGCTCGAATCAACCTTTGCTCGTAGATTCCGGTCATATGTTCCTGATTGGTTTCGCCCGATCCCCGGTAAGGATCTCTCGGTAACGTTTGAGTACGGTACTTACTGTCGTTTTTTGAAATTTTAAGGAATTTTGCGATCTTTCCTCGTGACCACGTCGGGTTCTCAATAGAGGTGGGTAAAACGGTTCACTTTAATGAACCGCTCAGTGACCAACCGTTCACTTAAATGAACTAGTTCTTTTGAGCAGTACACTCACTCTTTCGTACATTGGAGGGATATGTCAAAGCAAGTATAAAAAGTTTGGGATGTTATATAGGGCTGTTAATTCATAAAATGATGTTTTAATGATTATTCGTCCGAATTTTTGTTAGAAATAACAAAACAAGACAACAAAACAATTATAACACAATAGAAAATCAAACTTTGATTTTGAAATTTTGATTTTGTTTTAGTCGTTATAGCGCCGTTTTTTTTTCAACACAAACTAGCTTTGTGCTGTTTTGCTTACGATGCATTGCGACAACTGCTATAGCAAAACTGTACCCAAACCGCGAACGTTCATCTCAAAATTATCGAGCACAATATGATATAATATAAAACATATTTCATATTAGCTACGCGAATTTCACTGATTAACAAGACTGTTTGAATCTTTCCGCTTTCAACTGTTTTACTTACTGAAATATTTAAATAGTCTCCAAAATATGAAATTACAATTTTATTTGATAAATAATCAAACAATCCAATTTAAAACAATCGTATTCTAATATGTTGCGTTTTTTTATGAAAACGACATATTATTTTTGTTATTTCATGGGGCTATCGTTTGTTTCCATTCGTTCATTTGAGGACTATTTACCTTGCAGCACCATTCATCTATCATTCGTTCGTTTCCGTTTCCTCTTATACACCGTTCACCGAACACAGTTCAGTCAGCGGTCAGTTCGTTCTGAACTGTATTATCAGTTCATCGTTCACCGTACACAGTTCGTTCTGAACTGGGTATACAGTTCATATGAACTGTTGTCCAGCAAAAAAGAACGACAGTTCGTTCACTCTTTTTGGTGAACTAGTTCTTTTGATCAGTTCAGTAACGGTTTGCCCATCTCTAGTTATCAACGTGAGCGTGCGGAATGTTTTCCCGCCTTTCGCGTTCAATCTTGATGAAATTTTCACTACTGATTAAACAAATCATCCGAATCAAAACGCTGTCAATAGTTTCTCGTTTCGACAACTAGGGTAAAATTTATTGTTTCTTGAAAGAAATTCTCAACTATCGCACACAGTGGTGCAATTTCGGTGGACACACCGCGTCGATTTTCATGCGGGTCTAGTGGAAAGTTTTCTGCATCTGTACTGGTGACCGAGAGATATTTTTGGGAAACCTGAAAAGATAACCGTTATAACTAGGAATTGCATTACCGTGCCAAAACTTCAATAACCGGTTACTCGGTAATGATCCTTTCATTACCGGTGAAACCGGTAAATTTCCGGTAAAAACAATACTTTAAAATAAACCATTTTCTTGATGAAATGGCTTTTATTGATAATTTACATTACAATTAATTATTTTGCTCGAAACTGACTTACATACTGAACAGAAAACATTGAAAGACAACTCATCGTGACTGGCAATAATTAAGCTGACGTCATAAAGGTTGCAGTTCTTCCGGCATAGCAGTTCAACAGCGACCAGAACTGGTTCGAGAGCATCAATCAATTATTTTATCGCTAAAGCTTATCCTGTGTCAAATCGGGTAGCGATTTTTGAACTTTCAGATTTCATTTTCAGAATTTTCAGAGTTTCAAAGAATTCAGAGATTTCGGATCGGCGCAACACTGCCAGTTGGATTTTTGACGTAGAACTACGTTTTTCATTAAGGGTGCCAAATCAGAAAACAGGTCACGTTTTTATGAAATAAAGTTAACGTTAATAACTATTTTTGTCGCGAACGGATTTTAGCGATTTACATACTAAACGAATCGGAAATTCCCTAAGATTTGTTTAATATGCTATACATTAGAATCCCCTGGTTTGTAAATGGTTAAAATTCATGAAAACTTTCAGCGTTTCCATTTTCCCATACATTTGTTCTGTCCATTTGTGTGCTTTCCCGAACAGAGCTGTCAATAACGAGCAACTTATCGACGACCAACGAAGGGGAAATCGTAGGATTTGAAGTTGCCGTGAACAAAGGAAAAGTAGAAGAATGAAGGGGAATATTTGCCTTGAGTATAACTAGTGGATCTCGCTGAGGCAAACTTTCATTCGGCATCGGACTGTTGAGCAATCCAGTCCACTTTGCTTTTGCTGCGCTTCGATCTAAGATTGAACCCCACCAGTGGTAATCCAACTTGGATATCTTCGTTTGTTTTTTCTGTTCGTTTTTGGCGTTATTCGTATCGTGTGTTTTTCTTCCCGTGTCATAAATTGGACGTTTCGCGTAGTGTATGATGAGCAAGAAGAGGGAGGCAGGCTCTAGCCCTGCAAAAAACGAACGCATTGCCAGGGGCAATGAAATTTCGAGGCAAGCGTCATCTAATGATGCACGCGATGTTGGTGTGGTGAAAAGCGCTCGCACTGAACCGAGCATTCGCGAGTGTGACACCGCATCGAACAACAGCAAAATAGGCGATTTCGGCGCGTCGGTCGAAAATGTAAACGGCTTCTTTGGTGCTTTTGAGAATGCATCAATGCATTAAACTGACGTTATGGCGAAGCAGGCGTTAAGGTTATGCTCCAAAAAAATATTTGGGAAATACCACGCATCTTGAATGTCTTACTGGAATGTTATAAGTTATTTAGGTTCGCGTGCCAGTCGCAAAACTGCCTTCAACTAGGATTGCATTTGCGCTAATATTGATCATAATGAAGCATTGCTACTGTTTTCGAGGTTGTTGATACTAACAAAAAGAGTTTATTTCGCTTGTTTTTTCACCAAGAAAGTAAATGTCGTTCTGGAGTTTTGTATGTGATGTGGTTTCTCTTACCAGTAGCAAAAATTCCTCCACTAAGGGTGACAGCTGCGCTTCTCTCGAGCATGAGAGAGTAATGCAACTTTTTTTGAGGCCAGTAATATTAACAAAAGCGTTTCTTTTGAGAATAGCGCAAAATGATGAGAAGTATCTGTATTCCTAGTAGCGTATTCAAGCCACCAATGCATGGTTATATAAAATTACAGCGTAGTTCTACGTCAACAATGCGGTCGTATCTTGGACACAACCTCCTATAATTTTTTTCGATCTTATTTTGATTCTCGAGTAATATTTCCAAAAGCACAAAGCACACAAAGGTTGAGGTTGAACGCCACTGCCTTAGACGATTGAAACGTTTACCTACTCACCTGCGTCATAAAATCATACGCCACCGTCTCATGATTCGTGTAGGCAATCTGTCCAATGCAGAGGGCGCCCTGCAGATACAGCCGCAGGGCCAATTCCGGCAACTCCGACTTTGCTAGCACGGCTATTGTGCTGTGACAGAATTGCAGTATTTTCTGGCACTTCTTATCCCACATCTCATCCTCTGCTGCGATCGATTTGTACTTGTAAGCCAGCTGGTACGCTTGAAACACCAGCGGTGGCAATACGTAGCGTATCCTCTGCTGACCACCGAGCCCAAAATGCTTCCTGGCAGCGGTCAGGATTTTGTACTGAGTATCCGGATCATCCGATCGCAGCAAATGAACGAAGCGACCAACAATTCCCTGCTCCTCGGCAAAGTCCTCGAGATCGACCTTATCCGCCGGCTGATCGTCTTGGTCACGAATCAACGGCGAGATCATTGTCAGCACGCTGTCTGCATGTTCCGCTGTGGGAATAAGTATCTCATTTTCCAACACGTTCATAACGATGTACAGCGAGAGAGCCTTCCGGGAGGTGTAGTCGAACTTCTCCAGCAGTGGGGTGAAGTACTGCAGCTGGAGAATCGTAAGCACATTGTTGTAGAAGTCCACGCAGAGCCGCAGCAGACGGGATAGCTCCTGGTTCACCGAGAGGGAATGTGAAATGCTGTAAATGTAGAAAAATTGTTTCGTTTTAGCAAATGTTCCGCAGTACGATGCAGAACTTGAGCTGCTGGCGTCACATACGCAATTGACGTAAAATTGTTAGATTGAAATGAATGAATGAAATGATTGATTTACGTCAATCTCGACCCATCTGACGCCAGAAGTAGTTACCAATACTTGGACATGTTGAGCCGATCGAAAATCTGTGATGTCGTCTCCAAAACCTTATCCACGTAATCAACCCGATCAGGGTAAACCTTTTGGGCAAGACTAACGAGGGCCACCTGCAGCGAAACAGTGTCTTCCAGAGCCATATCCGTTCGAAGCTGCACGATATACGCAATCTGTACACTGAATACTTCGAAAAGTTGTACCTCCGGCGGGATAGCTGAGATGGGTTCCGTTCCGGTGGTCGTTTGAGAGATCCCATTACGTTGGTTGTACAGCGCCAAACGGTCAATCAACGAGATTATGATGTTCTTTACGTTCACCCCTGACTGCAGTTGGGCACAGGACTTGAGAAATGGATCCAACGTTAGCAGATGAAACTCGTCAGGGAACACCTGAATAATGCACTCCATCAGATATTCCTGGGCAATTGCATCGCGGCAGCTGACGACTTGTTCCAAAATACCCGGCAGAATCAATCGTTGATAAACTTCCAGACTGGCCGACTCGAGCTGGGACAATCGTACCAAATTCGTTCCCACAAGAATCTTCAGCTCTTCACGTTCCTTTTCACGCCTTGCTCGTTCACTGGAATGTCCCTGGTGCTGGATGCGAACCCAAAGCTTGTTCATTTCGGCGAAATTGGTGAGAACGAAATCGATCGCATCGATGACGGTTCCCTCGTTCTCGTCGGTGGTACTCAACGCATCGGGCAAGATATTTCTCGTGCACTGCAGGAGATAGTTCCGTAGGAACAGACCACGCAGCGGGTGCTGAACTCCGCGACACATTTCAACGAGATCCTGGAAAAAGATTGAAATACATTGAGCCGCGGATTCGTGAACACCATTTTTACCTACCTTCAAAATGCTTCTTTTCAGCGATGAGTTTGTTTTAATGTACACTAACCCAACGGTGATCAGCAGATACAGCCGGGGCACAATGTTACCCGCGTACTGCACGTGCTCGTACAGATCCGGCACCTTGCGGCCCTTCTGGAACTCATCCAGCAGGTAGTGTTCGAAATGCCGCAGCTCATCCGTGATCGCCATGTATAGTTCGTAGTAGCTCTTGGGGGAAAGCAACGAGGTGCGCAACTCGCCGAGCATTGTCGACGCACAGCGCATCGCTTCCATCAGCCGACCCTTGTCCAGGAAGCGCTTCATCTGGAATGCTTGCGAGCGCACCACCGTTATGGCATCGCTCAGCAGTTTGTCCTGCTCGTCCAGGGAGTTGATTGGTGTTTGGGGCTGAAGAAAGGATAGGGAGGATTTTAACTTATTATTTATTACATGTATTTATATAATTTCAATACGTCAATTTGTAACACTGGCGAACCTACAAGAGTATCCAAACCCCCTGCTAGAGAAAGTACACTTGACTTGACTATCTGTTCGTCCGCTTTATCGTTAGATTGTATGTGGGAAGTAATCCAAGATCCTCACGATAGCGATCACTTGCCAATCCTTGTTTCTATTGCCAATGAGATGTGCCCAGAGAAATTGGTCTAAGTTGTATACGATCTTACCCACAATATTGACTGGGAGAAATTTGCTCTGATATACTGCATCAATTCGACACCTGTACTCCCACCTCTCGAAGAATATGATTTCATTGTTAGTTTGATTTACAGCACTGCCATTCAAGCTCAAACAAAATCTTCTGCTTTCAAAAATTTTCGCAAAACTTTTTTAATGGAAAATTTTGACAGGCATGAATTTTTGGATTCAAAAATTCAAAAATTTTATTGGATCCAAAGAACGCAGTTATCGGCAACCAGGATCCAAAATTTTCGAAGACGAAACGTGAAAATCGACTCTCCTCTCAGTCACTTCGTTTCGAGTAGGACTAACTCGGCATTCGCCGCCCAGATGACTAGTTTACCAGTTATCCTCGCTCTTAACGTCAATTCATTTCTAGTTGAAGCAAATGGTTTCAATTTGACTTCACCCACCACTACTGATCCACCCTGACATGTGTCTCGCTGCCCGCGTACACAATCATATTTTAACGTCCACAATTTGCGAATAAAAGAGAGAAACGAATTCAGTTTGGTAATACTTTCACGTCAGTATGCCGTGAAGTTCATTTGACGGTGAATAATTGAACGAACACGGACAAAGTAACATCAGATAGCGACGTAATGGAACGAATGACTTTTAATTTATGTCGACAGAGAAACTGCTGGAAGAAACAAAAACTCATTTTCAATTGAATATGTAGGCCGATGACCTCATAGTTCCCTGACTATCCTCAGTTGAATATGACATTGCTGAACCCTGGTGGCGACGATATGTTAATGGTTTGTCAAAGGAAACATCTATGAGCAAACTTTGGAACACGGTCAGGTGTATGCGAAACAAAAATCATACAAACGAAAACAGTATACCGACCGATGGATTCTAGATTTTACCAACACAGTATGTTCGGATTTCGTCCCTGCAGAGGACATATCTCGTAATACATCGTCTTTAAATGGTATTAACGAGTGATTTTTTTCATTTACTGAATTCTCACTTGCACTTCTTTCGTGCAATATTTCAGCCCCTGAATCCGAATCAAATTCAAACGTTTGAAAAACCTTCCAAACATTGTAACGCTTCTGAGAACAGAATTGGTGACGTGATTATTAGCACGTTGGACTGGACTGTTGCTTGGACTGTTGTATCCTGTCGCTAGGAACACAATCCATGAGGATAACGAGGAAGTAATCACGACGGTGATGGTGAGCCCACTGTTCCCGATCCATCTCCTTATCCCTACATTCCCTAACTTCAAGTTCACAGTCCTATTCCTACATAAGCTGTCATTTGTGAAATGACTCTCCTCGGCGAAAGCTCGTTAAAGACAGCCATGACGGGGCGAAGAGTCCTGATGGGGGAAACGCAACGAGTGACTCGTTCTTCTGGATGGAGCCGTGAGCGAGTCAACACGTTAATCGACGATCTCCAATTCGAGATTGTCGGAATTTGCTTTCCTTGTTGTAGTCCCGCGAGTTCTTAAGAGTGTGATTCGGGAACAGAGGAGGATCATCTGAGACATCGCTGAAACAGACGACCCAACCGGAAGAGGTCGTGAGTGGACACCGAGGATAACCGCAAAGGAGTCATCCAGTACCCACGAGAGGAAGCAGCTTCCTTCAAGACGTATTCTGAACCTCGTATCTGTTTTCTTAGACAATAATAAGGCGTTTGACTCAGTATCTATAAGAATACTACCCGACAAAGCCAAGGATTTTCACCAATTATAAACCATTTTTTGTTTAATCTGCAATCCGAAAAGCACATTTACTTTTCTCTTGGAAACTGTGTCGTTTCTAGAAATAGCTACATGAGTCTCCCTCAAGATTCTTGGCGATGGAAAAAAAAAGCAAAAGATAATTCAATGGATTAAATTTTCCTTGATAATTTGATGAATGCTACATTTATTAAGCTTTCTAAAAAAATATTCAACACCCTGCCCGGCAGTCTTATGGTAGTTAACCGGCCCTTAGCCATGATTGATGAAAAGATATTTGTCAGTATGTTCTTCAGATCTTTCGTGACCTTGGCGATTAGTTGCTTCTCTGTTTAACCACAAAATTATTAGAGTAGGTCCTCCGTTTGTCCCAGCAATTTTCTGTCGGTCACGTCTGGGGCCTTTGGGAGGATTGGCGGGCTTTGGTAGAACGTCTATCTTCAGCCGCTCTTTCTTGGTGATTGCCTGGTGCTTAGACACGACCGGCCTAGACTGACGCTTCCGCATAAATGTACTTGTTCATAGTTCATAGTTTGGTTGGTTGCTTCGATCTCCCTACAAGGCGCGGGACGATGGAGTTACCTTGCTCTCGGTCTCCCTCTCTTGCTTCTGCTGCTCTTACTCAGCATGGCTCAGCACTGTCGGACGATCAGAAACAGGCTTCCTTACGACGCTCTCGCCATTCTCTTGAAGAAAGAGGGAGAAAGGGAGAAATTGGCAGCACGAACAAACTATCGAATATAGTCGTTTCACAGTTTTTGTCAAGACTGCTGCAAATCAACTGATAAGCGCGTCAATGCTTTTTTGTAGAAGGCCCAACAAACATAGGATTTAAGGAAAATTTGGTTCATTGAATTATATTTTGTATTTTTTTTTTATCGGCATCAGAAATTTGTCCATTTTTTTAATGCAAAAGTTATATTGCTGATACAGATAATACTGTTGGAGATAAATGTATATTGAGGCATGATTATGTTGTATCTATATCAGGTACTAAAACTATTGATTTGCAAAGACTACTACAAATTTTCTCAGATAATATAACAATATGGCCTTTGAAGCTAGGTATTGAATTCTCAACCGGGAAAACAAAAATGATTGTATTTTCTAGGAAGCAACAACCTCTCAAATTTCAGCTTCAATTGTTCAACAAATCCATCGTTCAATCCGTGAGTTTCAAATATCTTGGAGTTTGATTTGATTCTAAATGTACATGGGGAAAACGTATTGCGTATCTGAATTAAACAATGTCAACAGAGAACAAATTTCCGGCGGACAGTTACTGGCATACGGTGGGGTGCCCATCCAGAATGTGGAGATATTGGCTACTCGGCTTTCGTCACACCTATATTTGATAATTACATTATTACCTTAACATGCACTACCTTTTTTATACCAGTGTATATTTTGGATCTTGATTCGATCCCTGCTTGGTATCGTTTGGCCTTTTTTTTTAGGTAAAGAGAGGTCTGCTCCCACACATACAAACATTTTGAAACACTTGATGAAGGTGCTTTTATTTGTTCATTTCACCCTTCAGCACACGAAAAATATTTTGACGTGGGACTACGTCTAACCGGAGTATATGGGGGGTCAAATGAAAACATAAACACAGAACATGCAAGAAAATATGAAACATTCCGAATGCTTATAACTCGAACATTTCTTACTGTATCGGAGAGATGTTTGCATCAATTGATAGGGAATATTTCTACGCATCTATCGCAATGAATAAAATGTTATTTTTCATTATATAAACAATTAAATAACTGTAAAATGTTAAGCGTTATCTAAACGCCCTAACTACCTCGTTTTGATTTACGGTTTCCCCAACACAGCCATCATAACCAAGCAACCTTGGGGAAATCGACATTGCAAATACATGAAAGCATGGGGATTTTTGTGTTTCGAAATGTGTTTCCTAACACAGACTTCAACTCCAAGGAGCGTGGGGAAATTGGCATTGCAAATACCAATAGGAAATATATCTACGCATCTATCATAACGAATAACATTTCATTTTTCTTGAGATAAACAATTGAATAATTGTGAAATATCAAGCATTGTCCAAATGCACTATGTGCCCATTTTTGATTGGTCCATTTTGTGTTCCTCAAATCGTACCGACCAAAACGGGCAACCAGAGCAGCAGCGAAATACAACGAAGCACGATTGGAAAGGAAAAAGAAAAAATATGAACGAAACATTGGTCGCAGTCTCACACATGCGTAATTCTCGAGCCAGCCATTCAGCTTAAAAATCCCCGCTCCGCTGCCGTAACGATCATTTTTTTTCAGCCATTCTTTGTGTGGACACCGACTGGACAACATCGTTGCTGGACGAGCGGGACGGCGAGGGATCGAGTGCCTTTCTCAAGGCAAGAGGGCGGAGGTGGTAGCGCTGGAGTAGAATAGAGTAGAGTTTTCAAAGGGCCTTTCTCAAGGCTAGAGACGAATGAACTGCAAAAGTTTAAAGTCTCTATAATACAATACCTTCCTTCCTTCCTTCCGTAACGATCATTCTCATCCAAACCATACACCACATCGTTTTGCATCACATCACATCAACAAACCAACACAAGCAGCCATGTCTGGACATGGCAAAGGAGGAAAAGTGGAAGGAAAGGCAAAATCCCGCTCGAACAGTGTTGGTCTCCAGTTCCCCGTAGGTGTATCCGCCAATTGCTCCGCAAGGGTAGCTAGGCCGAGCGCGTTAGTACCAGTGCACCAGTCCACCTAGCCGCCGTTATATAGTTTCGGCCGCCGAAGTGATCGAGTTGGCTGGCAAAACTGCTCGCGACGATAAGAAAACCCGCATTCAGAACAGACCACATTCGGTTCGGTGGACATCAAGACAACAACAGGCAGTTGCAGCGAGTGGCGAGTGGCAAACGCAATCGCGAAACGGCAGCAGGTAGCAGAAGAAAAAAAAATTGTTCTTCATACAAACTGCTTTGGTGGCAAATCCAGAACAAGGCGGCATCGAGGGCGTTCGAAATGGTTTTTTTTCAAAACCACGAGTACTAAGTTTTCTAAATTGGAACCATTCCATAAAACACGGCGCTTATCAGGGCTATTAAACCTTTCAAAAAAGAGTTTACGAAATACAGTTTAATGCATTCTAAAATATTATCCAAAATAATAATAAAACACAAATTGATTTTTTCATAATTTGTTGCCAGGATATGATGAGTATGAGCAGTTGTGCTGAGCTTATTGATGGTTGGGGACTTTCTCGATTATTCAATTTTCATCAATTAAATTGCATCCAGATTGAAAGTACAGTAATTTACATTTAGTTCGACATTTAGCTAATTGGACGGACCTGTAATGTGACATATTTAGTTGGACATTTTTGTAAACATAGAGTTGGGGGCCAAATTATGACCCAACATGTCCCAAGCTGGATGGGAAGAAATTTTCCAACTGTGAATCCTGTGGCGAGTAGCAAACGAAATCGCTAAACAGGTTTAGCCGAACAAGATGAGGAGTGATCGAGTGATAACAAAACAATAAACTCTTCAGATTAAAGATGATTTTGTGGTCCTTTTTGGGTTTGCTTCCGAATCTTTATTTGGTGCCAGTATACTTCTTCACCGCTTTGGTACCTTCGGAAACCGCATGCAAGTTCACCGGGCAGCAACAGACAGATTGCGATCTGAATTTCCCACGCCGTAATGGTTAACCGCTTATTGTAGTGGGTCAGATGCGAGGCTTCCGCTACGATACGCTCAAAGATGCATTGACGAAGCTCATGACGCTCATCGCCTTCGATGAAAAACCGATGTCGGAATGATCCTAATTCAGCACCTTATGATGTAGATAGCATATGATTCCTTCTCCTTCTTCTTGTCGGTTTCTGAGATATTCTTCTGCGCTGTGCCGAATTTTTTGGCGGCTTTTCCACTATTCCACTAGTCTTCGGTACCTTCGTGTTTGTTAGAAACAACTGCATGTGAATCCAACGAGCGAACAAATCGTAATGAATATATTTTTATCTTATCTTATCTTCTTTGTTTTTAAGAGGCTTTAAACTTTGCAGTTCATTCGCCTCTAGCCCAGTGAAGAGCCACAATAAGCCCAGCCCAGAGGGAACTGGCGAAAGGGAAACCAAAAACAAAATAACATCCATCAGATCTGTCCGCTCGATTTTCGAATCAAGAAGAAGGTAGGAAGGGATCCTATGCTTCATAAGATATTTAATATAAACTGTAAAGGGAAGTAAATATTTAATGATCCGAGGACCAAAGCGGTAACGAAGCACAAGTGACCCAGCGAAAGGCGTGTTCCAAAAACAAAAAAACAAAAAGGCCCTTCTCAGGAGGATAGGAAGGAAAGGAGTGGAAAGGATTTGGGTGGGATTAGTGGAGTGGAAGGGGGTGGGAGTGGTATGGGAAGGAAAGAGGGGAGGAGTGGGATGTGGGGTGGGGTGAAATGAAATGAAATACAGTTTGAATAGATAATAAAATATAGTGGTTTTGAATTTAAAGGTATATAGTAGAGCTGAAAAATGGAGAGGTTTATTTAATGAATTTATCCTCCTTGGTGAGTTTGGCTGTAGGAATAGGAAGTTGATTGAAGTATAATGTAATGGATAAAAGATAGATGTGAGTATGAAAGTATATATTATATTAATATATATTTTTTTGCCATCGCTGCCTTTTAACGCTCATTCGTTCGTCTCGTTGGACTCGCCCCTTTGGCTTAGTCTGCTGATTTGTCTCTATCCTGTGAGCGTGTACCACTAAAGTACAAAATGCGCGGACCCGCTGAAAAATATATCATTCTCTTTCAAACCGTAAATCAGTGTGGTTGTATGGCATCGTTTCACATCGCATCGCATAACATCAACAAAGCAACACAAGCGAGTGGCAAACGCAATCGCAAAACGGCAGCAGGTAGAAGAAGGAAAAAGTTTGTTCATACAGACTGCTTTGGTGGTAAAACCAGCCACCGTAAAACACGGCGCTTTTCAGGGCCATTGACCCTTTCAAAGAAGAGTTGTTAAAAGTTATTCACAATACCGATGCATTCTGAAGTGACATAATATGACATATAATATGAACTGAATTTTTTTGTTTATGCTTGTTTTTGAGCTTATTGGTGGTTAGGGTCTTTTAAATTGATCATTCAGCTTTGGTTGATAACTGATGTTGAAAATTGACTGACGTTATATCTGCATTGTATAGAAACATAACTAGGGAGCAACATAATGAGCTATGTATTTCCTGCTGCTCTGTTCTTATTTCAAAGGACTTTAATCCGAAGGTCATTCGTCCCTGTATTTACTGTTGGTTTTTCAGAACGCTTATAGCTCGTTTATTTCTCGACAGATCGTAGATTTCGTCTCCAAAACCTCAGTTCTTTTTCATTTTTATTTACTTTGTTTGCGGAGACTACAAATCATACAATTCATTCGTCTCCGAAACCACAGTTTAAGGTACGGTAATGTGCTCAATAATGAAATATATGATAGTGAATGAGCTGATGACTACCTATGCATTCTCTATCACAGCCATCATTTTGATTGTACGATATGTGTATACGCCAAAAGATACCCGGCGTTGAACATTTAATAAGGACAAAGCCTTCAGAAAAAAATCAAGAATCAACTATAAGACAGTGAGAAAAAAATGAGAAAGTTTGTAAAAAAACGCAAAAACACAACACCAAAGGTTCTTTCCAGAACTCCCAACATGTTCATAAAGAGCAAACAGTAAACTAATCCATATTTCAGGTAGATAGGTAGGTATTCATGTATAAGAAGAAGGTAAAACAATATATTTAAAATATATATTTAGGAAAAGCTGTCCCCTTTGTATAGTCCTACGTCACTCCGGTTATGTCCCCGACATTACCCACCCGTCTTTTTGTTCCGACCGAAATGTGTTTACCCAACACAGACTTCAAAACCAAGGTGTCTGGAGGAATTGGCATTGCAAATTCATGCAGGTCGGGGGTATTTTTGTTCCGACTGAAATATGTTTCCCTAACACAGACTTTATATCCAAGGAGCGTGGAAAATCGTTTTGCAAATAAATGCAAACTGCGAGTACTTTTGTACTCGCTTGCCTTTGTGCAGACAAGAATATGTTTCCTTAACACGGTAAGCTTAGGAAACTGGGAAAATCTAGCAGACATTGGAGGCGAATGAATTGAAAAGTTTGAAACCTCTTAATTCATCATCAGTCAGTCAGCAGACATTAGAGGCGAATGAAGCTTTCAAGGCTCTATAATATAAAAAGTATAAGTTAAAGTTGTTGTTATATGCAAGCAGGGGGTACTTTCCTCACCCGCATGTTTTTTTTTCATTCCGAAATGTGTTTTCCTAACACGGATTACAAAAACGGGTACGAACACAACGCTTTGGCTCGGTTATTGAAGATTGCATTGGAGGATATGCCTTCATATCTTCTGCTCACTGTATTTCTAGCACTGAGTGCCTGAAGTTCATCAAATCAAGCAAATTCGCGGTTCGAGAAATACGTACACTTGAGAGATGCAAACTTCAGAGGGAAATGTAAAATAAAATAATCGTTTGATAATTCTTCCGTTCACATATTTTGTCCTAGGCATCATACCAAACGTGAAAGGACTGTCATTAACTTTACTTGTAACGAAGAACATAATCTATCACAATGCATGAATTGACCTTGCATGGCATTTATCCAATCTCTTTACTCATAAAGCAAATATGTTAAATTCGATTGAATTCGGAGATTGTTTAATTCAATCAAAAATTTAATGAATACAAACAAATGATAGCTAAGCTAAGCTAGTCCCACGTCAACTTTGCGGTTATATCAAAGCTATAACCAAACCATTTTTTTTCTCCCAGAGATGATATTTTTCTGCCAACGCTAGTTTGGGTATAGGGATGCATTGAATATTCTTGTCGATAAAAGCATCCGAATCACCTTCATTTGGATTCCTTCCCATTGCACTATTCCTAGCAAAAATGGATAGTATGCATGGCAAAGTTTTTGAAAGACACATAGCGTATCGGGAATTCTTCTCCATTTCCGGACATCAGTTACACATCAGTTGATAAAACCAATGAATCTTCGAAAATGGCTATACTCTATTATTCGCAGAGTTTCGACGAAGGCCTGGTTCAAAAGGGTTAGACCTTGATCTTCTAGATTTCATTATATCGATGTCCAGATTGATATCCAATCATTCCATGCTGAATGCGCATCTCTGTCGCATAGAGTTGCTAAGAATAATTCATGCAATTGTGGTCAAGGATATCATGACATCGAACACGTTGTTTGATCATGTAATCAATTTTGCAATGAAAGAATCAAACTGAGGTTCGAGTAGTACAGACAAGTTCCAGACAAGGATAATTACCGACGTAGCAAGGAAGGAAAACATTACATTTTGAATGAAATGTTGTTCTGTAGTTATAGGCTAATTAAACTTAAGTTAATAATTTAGGTAATTATAATCTATTGAAGTTTAAAATTGTATTGCTAGATGATGGCTCTTTATCCACTTGAGCCTAATGAAATAAATAAAGGAAAAAATGAGCTAGCATTAATGCCTTAAACTCTAACAATCTAGTTAGACATATTCCGTTACTAAGTACATAATATCGATCTTTATTGATTCTCAAATACACTAAATCTGAACTGCGAGACGATTTATCTATCGGTCCTCAGAGACCGACGTGAGTCAGACGGAAAGTTCATTGTCGGTGACATCGTTCGGCTGGAGTTCAAAGTGTTAATTGATCTGTGAACTCTGC
This sequence comes from Toxorhynchites rutilus septentrionalis, assembly GCF_029784135.1. Lineage (NCBI taxonomy): Eukaryota > Metazoa > Arthropoda > Insecta > Diptera > Culicidae > Toxorhynchites > Toxorhynchites rutilus. The sequence continues at coordinate 314,723,107 of NC_073745.1, read as the reverse complement.
TAACAGCTCATCGAGTACATGAAATTTGATCACCAGCAACACCGTCAAATCCACCATCAACTCACTCTTATCACTTCCTCTGCATAGGAAGCCTTCCGATGAAGCCCTGCTGTGTTAGCGTAATTCGTTGCATTCCAAAAGTACATGGTAAAAAGTCGTCTAAACTGCAACTACGCAATGGATAGAAATTTCCCCGCAACTAACGGGATCAATCAATGCTTATAGAACATTCACTTAAAACTGATAAGTGCGATTTGCTCTCCTCCCTTCCTCGCCTAATTACAATACACTAACAGCAGAAAACAATAAACGGAATAGATAAGACAAAATCAGTAGACTTACCATATTCTTTCACTGTGCTTTTGCTGGCTGGGTGTCTGTTTTGATTGTGCACTTATCGACGGGTTGGCTAATTTCTGCCCCGTCGCTCCGGGTGGAAACAGAGGCGATTTATCGCTCACAATCTATCGAGAACGGTTGCAATTTAGCAGTAATCAAATTCACCTAACTGAAGTTGATTGAACCAATCACTTGCTCACACAAATGAACCACAATTCCAGACGATATTTTTCAATTCGATAACATTCGCAGCCCGCAGTTTGACGAAAACTTTAATTCCCCTTCTAGATATGTGTGTTGGTTTTGTGTGTCACCTCTGAATGAATTCTCGTATGAATGTTGTTTTCGGATAACGTCATTCGGTCGGTGCCAAGGGGTCGGTCGATGGAATATCAGCTAATGAAGTAACTTTCTACCCGTGTTGACGGCATTAGCGTAAGAACCGTAAGGCTGATGTCACATTAGGCGGATACGCCGCCGCGGATTCCGCGAGTAAAACCACAGCGGAGGATCTACAGTGTATTGTGAATGAGCCATGTCATTCGGATTCTGCCTAATGACATCTGCCTAAGGCTGATGTCACATTAGGCGGATTCGCCGCCGCAGATATCGCGACGGTTTTTTTCTCGAATTGAATTCGCTTCCAAAACCGCCCCGCTCTGTGTGACATGGCTCATTCACAATACACTGTAGATCCTCTGATCCACTGTAGCCTCGATAATGGAATGTGTATGATATAAAACACACAAGGCGGGGCGGGTGTGTAATACCAGGGACAGACATACAGCTGTACTAGCGTTGTACGTGTACAGCGTTGTACAGGTACCCCCGTAGCATGACAGACATACTTTGGTTGTGCATTGTATCGCATGTCAAACTGAAAATCAGAAAATTGACCAATTTTCACCTCATATTTCAATTAAAAAGGTTTTTATTTAGCGTCTAAACTATCAAACACAACAATCATGTTTCCAATCTGAGTTATTGACTCAAGAGAAAGTCAATGAAAAGAATGTTTACCAAGTGTTTTGATTCGATTTGGTCTTGCTACCCACCACTATCCGTCTATGGCGCTGCGCACAGTACAACTGTAGCCATGTACAGCGGTAAAATAGGTCGGTACAGGTACAGCGATTGTACCGAGTTGCTTGCATGGTTCTAGCGCTGTACATGGTGACAGACATACAATTTTCGAAGTACAACGGTAGTACAGCTGTATGTCTGTCATAAGTATAAGGTTCCAAAATCACTGTTGTATGGTTCCTCATTCGCTGCGGTGGCTCCATGGAGATGATGCGCCGCAACGGTTTTGTGAGAGTATTAGTGTTAATGCGTTTTTGAAAGGTGAAAATAAAGCAAGCAATAACAAATGTACTCTCAGGTGAGCCAATACGTGCCATACTGGTCATGTAGCTGCGGATAATCGTATTTCATCCAAATTGTCGAGAAATGCAATATTTCAGACGTTTGTGATCAAGTTCTCTCTCCCTCTCGCTCAGGTAAACATCTCCTCTTCCGTTTCCTATCATTCTGTTTTTATGTACCGCCCCTCTTATCCGCTTACTGTCCAAACAGTTGTACCTTGTACTATAGACTCGTCTTGCATCCGTCTATAAAAATATAATAATGACGGATAGTGAAACCGTCGAAAGCCGCTGAATGTGTTTTACATCAAGCTCTTGCTGCGACTTGTCATTGTGAAAATCGCGCGGTATAGCCGTCTAGTGTGTTTCCACGCTTAAGCTTATGCGGGCGCTATACTGCCGTGATCTCGCAAAGTGACGCAAGCGCCAAAATTGACATATTACTTTTTATGTTATAGATCGATAAAGAATACCAAATCCTTTCAAACGACTGCGAAGTTTTATAGAAATGTGAAAAAATGACCCCGTAAAAGCTTGAAAACGGAATGGCGTAAGCGCCATTTCCACAGTGATGCGGCGCAAGTGCCATTTCCCTTATAATGTGACGTAATTTGAATCTGATGCGATGTGATTTTTAATCCATTCTGATGGCATAGAATGAACGAGAAGGGACAACAAATTTCAAATAACAACATCAATCAAGGGACAAAGCATCTTGACGATGTTCACTTAGCTCACTTGCTCAATGTCTCTTTCGGATGAATTGAAGCTGAGAGTTTCGAAGGGTAAATGTCGGATTTGCTGTACAGCTGCACTCTTCTACAATCTCCATCGAAACGCATCTTATAACAGAACTCAGAACATCCTCGCGTGAACTGTATTTGCTTTACATCGGATAATTTCGGACGGCATTATCTTATTCAACACGGATGTTTTCAATTGCATTTTGGATTGGAAAAGAAGGTTCTGTCGATAGTTGTTACAATCGGGTTCTCAACTACGTTGGCCTGCTCGACACATGCTACAAAGACGGAAAATGTGTAGAAGTGTTCTCTCTGATGCTACCTCATGCTCCACTCAACGGTGGCATGTGGATGAGCGCCAATCGGTTGTGGAAACAGCGATTAAAATTTGCTGTTTCCTCAACAAACTGGCGTTGGTAACATATCTTTAAAAAAAACTGCATTTTTTCAAAAATCGTGCCAATGGCAATGTTTTTCAATCAATTGTACACAATTTGTACAGATCAGATTTTCGAAATGTACGCGTATGCTGATTATACATCCAATTTTACGAACAGTCTCGTACTGAAAATTTCTCCCTCTGGCGCTTGCGTCACTTTGCGAGATTACGGCAGTACACGATTCGTCCAACGTTTCACTCGAATGTTGGACTCAAACATTTGGCTCGATGAATCGACAGATGTTGTGACGAATGTGCTGCTACACGGTGAAGTGAATGTTCGATTCAATGCACTCGGTCCAAACATTCGGCGAGTATTTGGATCGAATGTTTATTGTTTTTATTTACCATCAAAAACGTTAGAAAACTGGATGATGATGCGAGTATTGAAATTGCTGCCGTAGCAATTGTACTGATATCGGGCTGTAAATTAAAAATGCTTGAAATCAACATTATTAAACTGCAAAATATTTTGCCGAATATTTTGAATTTTATGAATCAATTTCATAGGTCCTTCATCTAAAACTTGTAAACAAAGCAATCTGTCAAAGATAGATTCGGACGAATCGTGTAGCGGTGTATCGAATGTTATCGAGTGCCGAATCAACGAATGACAAAAATCCTTTGACTCGTGCCACTCGCGTTGGAAGGTAATCCACAACGAACGGATTACCTTCCATCGCGAATATTCGACGCTCGACATTGGAGGTTCGTAGCTCGTCAGTCGACTACACGATGCGTCAAATCATCGAGCATCCAGCATTCGAGGGTGTTCGTAGCATCGTGTAGCGCTGGCTTCAAGCTAAATGGGGGAGTAGGTATGACCAAGACGGGTTTATGGTACTAGGTGAGGCCGTTTCGTCACTAAATTGGTTAGGGGAGCGGTATATGAAAACAGTACGGAAGAAAGCAGAAGGGGAATTATTTGCTTGAAGCGTGAACGAGACAGACTGATCACAAGCAAGGTTGTTCACAAGCGTATCGTGTTTTGTTCACAAACAAAACACAGTAGACTCCCAAGATGACTGCAGAGTGGTTTTAGCAAATTGGCCCATCTTAGGATATACTTCTAGCAACCTTGGGCATGACAATATGGGTTTGCAGAAGAAATGAACACGCTTTTATATTAAAAATTATGAATAAAAATTATTATTCCCAATTTAAATTAGTACTCTATGTAAATGAAAATCACTTTTACTTGCACGTAGTGAAAAAAAATCATACAAAAATTGTGTCTGAAGATAATTTTGTATTATAATGGTAAGTTTTGGTGAGAATATCTGAAAATTCATAGAAAATAGTTCAAATAATGGTCAGAAAAACGAACTTCTAGCAGGTAAATAACGCCAAGAAAAAAATTTCATACAAATTTTAGCAATTAAAAACTGCCTTAGCGCCGACTAATCTGATAGAGAATAGTTGGCCTCATACAAACTAATATCGTATCCAGATGTCAACACCATTTCGACACCTTTTGAGATTGAATCTAAAAGTCTACGATTGAAATGCATGTGGACTCTTGTACAAGAATCGTACGAAGCAACTGAAACAAAACCGAATTATGATTTTTGAATTCAACGTATGCTTTGAGAAAATGTAGTAATTTCGGACGGCGAAGAGAGTAAAAGATAATTAAATGGAACAAATTTTCTTTGAATCCTACGTATTTTCGACGACCTTATCAGTTGACTTGCACCAGCAATGGCGAAAAAAGTTAAGCAACCACATTCGACGCTTTGTTCGCACTGCCGGCTCCATCCGGATCGAAAAATTTGGGCACGTGAAACATTTCATGTTTGCCGGATATAACTGATCTAGGGTGGCAATAGATGTGATGGAAAAAAATCATCATCGAATTTTAAAAACCAACCATGTACATTTTGTTAATTGGCCCAAAAAATGACCTGTGCCAAGTTTTAGCTTGAGACAGGTTTAGAGTTCCCGTGACCGTGAACGTGAACAAACACTTTTTTGTTAATATTTTTTTTATCCATATATATATATATATAAAACGCGAGGAAAACATCTTGAAACGATAGGAAGAAACATTTTCTAGTTGGAAAACACATTTAAACGCGGTTCATGTTGATAAAAGTGGATTAGTTCAATATTTCACAACGATTCTAAATTTCCACCGTGGAATCGAGATGTTGGTAAACTCACCATAGTTCACCGACTTCGGTGAACGTGAACGTGAAAACAATGGTGAATATAGACGTCAAAATATTTCTCCGTTCATGTTCACGTTCGAATGTCCCAAGGCATTCCGAAAATTTTTTCGCCGTGAACTGTAAAAGGATATGTTTAGCAACTCTCGAGTTTTCAATTAAAATTTCGATATGAATGCAATTTCATTCAATCGGATCTCTGCACGGGTTAAAAAACTTCGTTGCTTCGGGTTGATACGTGAACAATTGTATATTTTATTCAAATTACTTTCTTCAAGCTCGTTGAGTGGGGGCACATGAAATTTGGAAAATCGAAAAAAAAATCGGTACCAAATGACTTAAAAATGCACAAAACGTCGAGATCTGGTGTCATCTCGAGAAACATTTTTAGTCGAAAACCGATTTTCTGGGACAATGTGCCAATGAAGGTATGGAAAAAAATTAATCATCGAATTTAGAGAACCGACCACGTGCATTTTGCAATAAACTTTAGCATTTCGATTTTTTACAATTGCAACCTTCAGCAAGCGTCAAAATCATGCAAAACCTTGCTGTATCTTTCAAGTGCCTTTCCAACTTATTTATCTTACTTTTACGGACTTTTTGTCATGCTTCACTCATATTAGAGCATCCCCACCGGTGAGTTGCTATAAACGGTGGTAATTTCACGACTTCAATCATTGCTATTTTGGATAGCAACCCATCTTCGCACCGGTCATAGTTATCATGGTTACCATTTTACTACTTTCTTTTTCGCACCGGTAATTGCCAAACGAGGATGTTTGTTTTGAGAAACTCAAGCGTGTCACAGACAACATGGAGGAAAAAGTTACAAGAATTTTTTTTTTCAGGCAAAAGGCACTTGAAAAATAGATTTGATTGAGTCTGCATGACCCAGTATTTTACTAACTAGAATGGCAACTCCAGCGCATATAATTCTCGCGTGATAGGGAACATCGTGAAGGAAATACCGTTTTATCTCAGATTCCGAACAGTCTCAAATTCCGAACACTTAATTTTTAAATGTAAATTTACTAAACTTTTATGTCATAAATAATTGATTAATCAAAACTCTGAAATTCTTTAGGTGATAGCTTTCAATTTAACATCATTTACAGTTATCGATACAGCCTATAATTTATAGTATTAAGCATTTGCAAAAAAATGACAGTCAAAACCAATAATAAAATGTTTGCGTTTGCAAATTCTGTAAAAAACGAGCATCGTTAATTTTTCAGTTTTTGTAGTTTTATTGTTTTCATGTGAAATGCTAGAAATGGTAAGAATCTACAATGAATGGATGAAATAAAATGATATTTTATGCAGGAATCTTCATTAAACTTGGTGTTCGGAATATGAATCAAGTTTCTACGCATAATTCAAATTGCGAACACTTCATTTTTAAATGTGAATTTACTGAACTTCAATGTCATAAATAATTTGATATTCAATACCCTGACATTCTTTGAGTTATAGACTTCATTTTAACATCATTTACAGGTATCTATACCGATATAGCGCCCTTGGTCCCGAAACCATGTGAACTATAAAACAACAAATACAATCAATAATTACAAAAACAAAATCCATTTTTTTTGCGAGCCCAATATTTTTCCCGAATAGACTAGCCAATTGAATTTAATTTGATATACTCATCATATGAATCGGTCCAGTAGTTTAAAAGCTATGATTTTTCTTTAAAATTGCATTTTTGCTGTTCGTAATTTGAGACAAAAGTGTCCGGAATATGAGTCAGTGACAAAAATGGTGTTCGGAATTTGAGACAAAAGTGATTAAACATGTCACAATAGCCTACTAGAAATATTCTAACTCGGGAAAAACATCATGGGTATAAATGCAACTCGAAAAAAGCGTACTTTTTATTATAGAGCAATTCCGTGGCCAATCAGCCGAAAAGCAACAAATTTTAACGCGACCCTCTTCGATTTTATTGAAACTTGGTACATATGATGAAAGATAACAAAAATCACAATTTCTTCTATCAAATGACCAATTTAAATTGCAACTGTTTTTTCAAAGGGGCGTGCTCAAAGTCATTGGTTCATCTTTGAAAAAAATCGGAACTCAAATCCAGATGTCTGATTAAAATATAATGTTTGAAAAAGTTTAACTTTTTAGAAAAAATAGCATAAAAATATATATAAAAAAATCTACAATTTTTTTAATAATAAATTAAATTTTTGAGTAAGATTTTTAACAGTGCACATAAAATGTTATTTTTCCTAAATAGTTTATAAATTTTCCAGCAACTTTGTCAAACATCTTATTTTAATCAGACATCTGAATTTAAACTACGTGTTTTTCTAAAGACAGACCAATAATTTCGATCACGCCCTTTAAAAAAAATCGGCCGTAATTTAAATTGGTATTATTATAATAAAAATTGTGATTTTAAGTAGTTTCTATTTCTTATGTTATTTTTCTCAAATGGACTTCACCAAGTATTGAAATTTCATAAATTTTCTGTTCTATAATTTACGCGAGGTAGTATTACTTGCGTAATTTTTATTAGTATTTAGTGCACCTTGAAAACGTGCATTTGAATGCGATTTGGATTCAAGGCTAACGAAACCTAAAGCGCAGGTGGATTACGTACGCATGATACGCCGCAAAACTAAATAAAATAAAACACACAAATTTTGACTACCGTTTTCATTCAAAAGCAATCTAGCAGCTATCACTTCCAGTACTATATTATGCTAATCAATGTATCTCAATGATTCATATATCGTTTGAAACGAGCTGATAATATGCAAAAAATCTCGTGTGTGTAAACCACTGACACGAATCTAGAGCGCACGATTGAGACATATCTCACGAAATTAGTTTCAATGTGGACAGTTATGTTACGAATGATAATGAAAAACGCTTGGTTTATTTATAAGAGTAATATATTTCATTGGTCATGATGACAGAGGATTAACGATACGTGATATCAAAAACCATTAAACAGTATAACGAAACTCTCTGTTAGCGGATAAAACCATCGGGAAAACCCTATTATGGCAATCGCCATGAAAATCATCCGTATCGATTGTCCAGAACATAACCCCTCCCAGCCCTTTTCCAATCACATACTTTGCCTTCTCTGCAACAGTTTCTCCATCATCGAAAGTCGCCCATTGGTCGCCTTGGGTAGCAATCTTAGCTCCAATGTTCCAGAGCATCTTTGTGTTCCATTTTTCCTCTTTGATCATACTGCACAGTTCATTGTACCCCAGAACACCACTGATTTTAGTGTAAGGTCCCGGACGACCAGGCCCTTTCGCATCAACCCCCGGCAGCAAACGCCCTACGTGTGCAGGCTTAAGGGTATACGTTTTGGCCATAGTTGGAATACCAAGATTCACTTTCGCCAACGGACATCCACTTTTACGGATGTAGGAAACCGCATTATCTACGGAATCGGGGTTTGCAGTAGATTCTGGATAGAGGGGCGCGTCTATACTTAATTTATTCTTCTGGCTATAGTCATAACCCATGAGGTTGATAAAATCCAATATGTTACAGATGGCGGTAAGGTTATAGGCTGCTTCCATGATTGATGTTGACCCGCTTATTGCAATGGAGAGGAGCTTCTTTCGGCGTTGAAATTTCGTACGTAACGCTTCAAGAAGAAGGATGAAGTTATTCTTGTCATCGGGTAGACCACCTCGCTGAATAAAACAATTCATAACATCAATGAACCTTTCAAACACATATCTCAGAGTACAAACCATCGTAGGATACTCCCAATCAACATCCAAACCATCGAACCCAAAGTGGACAATAAATTTCAACGCATGATCAGCGAAAGCATTTCGTGTGTCCTCCGATTCCGCCATCTTGGGTAAAAATTATTCTCGTAGGCTTATAGAATTTTGGAGTGCTCATCACTTACCAAAGAGTATTTTTCCGAGCCTTCATTCCATCCACCAACGGCAAGCAATACTTTCAAACAAGGATTCTCCTCCTTGAGTTCGATAATCCTATTGTATCCCTCTGAAATATTCCACAGATATTTTATCACTAAATCTACCACCGATTAAGCCGCCACGAATACAAACTGTTCACGTTGATATCGTTGTACCAATCTAGGGAATCTATCCCACCGTCCAAGTTCAGTCCGGCGAAACTGTAGATGAGATGCGTACAATACGATGGTATTATGTCAGTGATGTTGAATGCTCCCAATCCGTCCCGATACACGGACCAGCTGGCCAAGTAGCAGACGATGCTGTATCGCTCTGGGGAATATTCATGTTCTTAGTGGTTCATAACTTATTCTGAAAAATATCGAACACTAACTTTCCTTACATGTTTGGTTAGCATTCACATGCGGACTTAGTAATAATATAATGCTTAAAATAACGAACGCAATCTCCATAGTAAAATTCAACGATAATAGAAGCTGATGGCGATATATTTGAACACATCAGCAACTTGGCAGTTGCGTAAATGACTTGGTGTTCAACTTTGTTTCGCTCGAAGATATCATTAAACAAATTATTATCTTTACCGAATAGAAGCTGTTGTTGTAGTTGTTTTTCTACAATATCAAACTACGGAACAACCCGCAGAGATGTCGATTCACAAAGATAATATTTGTCGGCTGGTGTTTCGTGATTCTAATCAGACTAAGAGCTATTTCGGTGGCTCCCATGGTTTAGTGGCTAGCGTCTCACATATCGTGATGGGAGTTTCGGTTTCGAATCCCGTTCTGGCCGAGGGATCTTTCATCGAAGAAAATTATTCCGTGTTACCATTCAAAGTACAATCGAGACGTATTATTAGGCGTAGAAATCTCATCTAACTACTAATTCGAACAACGCAAATAATACTACGTTGAGAAGGCAAATGTCCTTTAGGAACGTTAGAGGATCATAGATTTCAAAACCAAGATTTAGAGGTTGAGGACAATTCGAAGATTATAGTCAAGCACAATTAAAATTTACAGCAATATTGAACCTCGATAGCTCACAGGTTTCAAAACGTTATGTAGCGATTATTAAGTTGAACACGGGAATCATTAGATTTGTTAGAGTAAAATCATCCGTTTTTTCATTTTTCAATTGAAGAAAAATATAAATATAATAAAAATTATCTGGTACATGATTCCATCAGTTATCAAAACGTCACTTTTACAGTCTCCTTAATTTTGCGGCCTTCCCAGGCACTATGCCGGTCGAACAAGGTATGATATTCTTGTCCAGAATTATCGTAGAGCTCATACAAGACAATAGCGACACAACTAGTGTCTCAAATCAGTCTCTGGACATAGGATTGCGAAACTTTTACTATTTTTCTTCACATCTCACGACAAACAATTTTGGGCTCCATTTGAAAAGAACCCACTTTAGAATTAGTTTGAGGATCAAGGGTCTCTGCGCTTCTGTTGATACTCCCACTGACGATGTTAACCGACGACAACAAAATATTTAAATTATGGAAGGAAAATTACCAGAATGGGTATAATAATAATAAAAATAATTTTTCAAAACAACATTGTCAGTGTATTCCACAAATATCGTAAATAATTATACTGGAATGCCTTATGGTAATATTGGTAACCATAAGGCATTCCAGTGTCAATTGCTTGTCAATATTTTATCAAGTTCATGTATGTGACACCGGAATTCACACATTAATAGTTGCGCATACTAATGTAAATGGTTGAAATACATTACTGACAACTTTTGGATGCCGGTCAATTCCTTCCCATGTTCAACACCTTTAGTGCTTCCAGATGCGTCTTCGGGAGAATTCCAGTTCCAGGGAGAACGTGTGGAATGATTCTTGGGGCCTCCCTTAGCTCCCATGGTTATTTGAGTTTCACGGTTGAAATGGACGCTACATGCAAGTTTTGTGATCGTGGTTTCCTTCAGACTTTGGTTCAGTGGAATAGCGACATCGATGATTGTGTCTAGTCGATTCCCTCTGCAAAACCAAATGATTTCGGCCGGAAAACGAATATCTGTGTGTGGTAAGACCAACGGGATATAGTTCACCATGAGCTATTAAGATCAGGTGAACTGATGAAAGGAAGGAAAAAAGACCGGAACGGGCTCGAAGACACGGTAACGTAATATTACAGCATGACAACGCACCGGCGCATACCGCTAAAGTAGTATACTCCAGAATTGTCCAGACCTGGTTCCGTTATATTATCACCTTTTTGCTTCAATGGGATATGCACTTGCAGAGCAGCTCGCTCTTAGCTGAACATAAAGATGTCAAAAAATGGGTCGACAAATGGTTTACGTTAAAGCAAAAAAGGTTTTATTGGCAAGGAATTCATAATTTGGCTGAAAGCTGGACGAAAAATGTACAATTAAACAGGGATTTATTTATTTATTTATTCATTTCGTCAAACAAATGTAGACTACACACTTATACACTAATGTTACAATGTTTCCTTAGGTTAAATATTATTTTTGCGGTACATGTTTCTTTTTAGCTGTTTTTTAATCATTGTTGTGTCAATTATTTCGCAGTGCTGATTGTATATACGCATCATGCGATTGATAGTGGCGTTATTTGCATAATTTGTTCTGGATGTTTTGGTAAGAAACAAATTTCGTGTTCTTAGTTGACGCCCAGGTACATAGAAATCTAGTTTTTCTAGTAATTCAGCTGACTGTACTCGTTGCGAAATTAGGTCATTAACAAAAGAAAGCATTGCAAATTCACGGCGTTCTTTTAGTGTTTGGATGTTTATGAGCATGCAGCGTGCTTCATATTAAAGAAGTGGAAATGAGGTCCAGTTGAGTTTACGAAGTGCAAATAGAAGAAACTGTTTCTGGACTGACTCAATGCTTTTTTCATGTACGACCATATACGGGTTCCACACGATGTTACAGTATTCCAGAATAGGCCTTACATATGTAATATATAAAAGCTTTATTGTGTATGGGTCCTGGAAGTTTGACAAAACTTAACACACTATTCGCCTTATTTATTACAGAGTTGTAGTGTTCTATGAATGTGAGTTTACAGTCCAGGACGACGCCTAGATCTCTAACTATTTCACATTTTTCTTCATTTTGATTTCCAAGACATATTACAATATTTGGTACATGTTTTTTTCTGCTAAATGTTATAGAGTTGCACTTTGCCACATTCAGTGTTAGTAGATGTTTATCACACCAAGTATGGAATACATGTATTTCGTTTCGAAATGCTTCGATGTCGTTTTCATTTCCAATTTCCGCGAAAAGCTTCATGTCGTCGGCATACACAAGTACATTGATACGCTTGAGAACGAAGGAGATGTCATTAACGTACAGAATGAAAAGAAGTGGACCAAGATGAGAGCCTTGTGGGACTCCCGAAGTGACTTTTACTGGATTTGAAAGAGAATTTTGGAAATGAACAATTTGTTCACGGTTTGTTAGATAAGAATTGAGCCAGTTTAAGAGTCTTTGTTCCATTCCTATTTTCTGCAATTTGAAGAGTAGTAATGGAATGTCGATGCGGTCAAATGCTTTACTGAAGTCTGTGTAAAGAGCTTCTACGTGTTTGCCATTTTCCATTGCATTCAAAATAAAAGTCACAAAAGCCAACAGATTAGTTGCAGTTGAACGGCCTTTGAAAAAGCCATGTTGCATACACGTAATTCTATTCTTTACTTGTTGGAAGACTTTTTCGTTGACTATTGCTTCGAATAGTTTAGGAATGCAAGAGATAATGGCAATTCCACGATAATTACGTACGTCAGATTTAGCGCCTGATTTAAAGATAGGTACCAAAAAAGATTGTTTCCATTTTTCTGGGAATATTCCAGTTTGAAGTGACATATTGAAAATGCAATGTAAGGGAAGGGTGAGTTCCTCAGCCAGGTTCTTTAGGAATATAGGTGCTATTCCGTCAGGTCCTGGTCCTTTTGGTCCGTCTAATTTTTTTTGTGCATGGCATATTTCCTGTTGTGAAAGATAGTTCACCGATATGTCATTTGGATATTCCGGTAAAAATGAAAAGTAGTTCTGATCGCGATTTTCTTCGGAAAATGTGGTATATACTTCCTGAAAGAAATTTGCAAAGAGATTACAAATTTCGTTCGAAGAATTCCTCACATCCTCATCGAGATGCATCTGCGATGGGAAGTTATTGCTTTTGAGCTTAGACTTTACGTAATTAAAGAATTTCTTCGGGCATGATTTGACTTCAGTTTCAACCTTTCTATTGTACTCTTCGTGTGCACTTTTAATTGCAGAATTTAATTCTTGGGAAAAATTTTGATATTCAAGCAAATTTTGATTACTTTTGTCTATTTTGTATTTTTTATGTGCTTTTTGTTTTTTATTCTTTAGATTTCTTATTTGAACGTTAAACCAAATAGGATATTTGCTGGTTGAATTTCTTCGTCTTCTTTTCTTCGGCACAAATTCTGATATTATGTTATTCAGAATTTCGTGAAGAATATGTACAGTTAAGTTGACATCTCGATCGCTGTTTAATAAAGTTTGCCATTCTATGGCTTGTAGGCTACATTTGATTGCTTCAAAGTTCGTCTTGTTATATTCCGGTACTTCTTCATAATCCCAGTGGATAGGCAATTGTCTATTATGTATTGTATTGTATTATAGATTGAGTATTCAATTGCTGTGTGAAATTTTTCATTTTTCCAAAGAGGAGTCATGGACTCATTCACACAAAAGTCTTCGGTGATGTTAGTGAATAATAGGTCTAGATAATATTTTTGGAAATTTTTTACATGATTTATTTGGTTAAGACCGAGATGTGCAATTTCGTCAAATATATAACTTACGTTTTTAAATTAAAGGAGAGCGTTTTTAAAAAAGAACTACACTTGTTCACTGTAAGATTAAGACTAACTTTATTATCGCTTCCAGTTTACATGACTTATGATTTATGCCTACTCAATGAGCCGAAGGGAATTTGATACCTACACTCTCGAGTTGCGTACCGTTGCCTGTTATGCTGATTCGTGTTGTGGTGTCTACGTTGAATATGTTATTTCAGTGAAGATGGGACGTTTGGCCAAAAGTGATGATGCCGCTGTTTAGGTTGTTCGAGCTGGTGCATGGCTGGTGTTGCCGTTTGGATTTGACGGTAACTGCTCCCTCATGAAGTTCGAACCGTCCCGGTTCGATTTTAGCGGATGTTGGTTTCTCTGAATTTTCCTTCTTCTCTGGTAATGTTCTGCGGGGTTCTGGGAATGGATTCTGGCCAATTTTAAATACGTTACTAGTGCGTTTGTTGATTTTCGTTATGGCTATTACTATTCCAGAAATTATAATTATCGAAAATATTCCGATATTTGTTGAGATATGGATTGCAAGTGATTCTTCTATTGAATCCATTCGTTCACGGTTGCGGATGTTTAATTCTTGTAGTTTTTCTATAGTTATATTCTCCTCGAGAGCGCCTTTTTCTATTTGTAGACCATCTAGCGATATTGCCAGTGGTGTTTGTTTGTTGTGTCTTTCTCGATTGTCAAACTTTGTGCCATTGATGATTACTGCACAGTTTGAGAAGTATATTAGAAAACTACCTGATAGTGTTCTGTTTGTCAGTTTGCAATCCGTTTGTATGAATACTTTTTGAACGTCCTTCAGCACGATATGGAAATCAGTTAGCCGCTTGACGCCTGAATTGGCATCGTGATCCACGAAGCTGCACTTTCCGGAAAATCCTCGTAGGATTTTGGAATAACATGCGTCGTTGGAAACGTCTATCAGATTGTTCTGATCGCACATGGTATTTTGTCCCACAGGTTGGCATCGCCCGTTGAGAAGATAAGTTGATTGGCTTCCTACTATTGCTGTCCTTGATGGTAGTTTTAGAGATGTTCCGTTGATTGGTAATGGTTCCAGCAGCAACTCGTTAAATATTTCCGTTTTAACAAATGGCACTGAGATAACAAAATATAATTTGCTGTTCTTAAAGACTATTTTTATACTTATAAATTCATAAGCCTGTTCTGAATTAAGCAATGTAATGTTCTGTTTTTCTAACTGATGCACTATGACTTTTGATTCCTCCGGTTCTAGGAAGTTCCTCGAAATCACATTTACGCGAGCTAATTGAATGGTTTCGAATACGGTGTCTAGGTGGTTTCGTATTTGGTCTAGGTGAAATGAAACTCTGATTACTTTGCTGAGGGCCGTGAAATTTTGGTTTACATTGTTGGGATCTAATATAGCTTGTCTATTTGAAATAATTTGTTTTACCAACTTACTTTGTTGGTCATTAATGGATTGGATTATTTTATTTATTCTATTTTGTAGTTTTTCATTGATTGTTGCTTGTAAATTGTTTTCATTAATTAACTGTCGATTTCCTGCCTTGAGATGTTCAATCTCCGTGTTAATTCTGTCTAAATCTTCTTGGTCTAGGTTTCCTGTAATTAATTTTATTGTAGACCCTAAAAAATTGAAGGCTCCTCTTCTGTGTCTCTCCTTAGGGGAAAGGATTCTGTATAAGTTTGTAATTTCATGCATTTTACTACGCAACATTCTTGTGATTTCTCTGATGTTAGGAAAGGTTTCTAATCCGGTGATTATGGTGTTGAGTTGGTTAAGTATAGGTTGGTATAGGTCGAGGTCTACTTCGTGATAAACGTGAATATGTCCGTTTTTGATGAATGTTGATTCCATTCGTATGGTCAATAGTCCGGGGTTTGTTGAAATGTCTTGAATTTGAATGATTTGTCCAAAATAAAGTTGCATTTGCAGAACAAGAAGGATCAACAGACAAAGTGCCATCTGAAAGAAAAAATTTTATTAGTTATTATTTATTCTTTTTATATTATTTTTGTGTAATCTACGATTCGAGTCGTCAATAAAGCTTTTCAATCTGTCTTCGACAACTTGAACCGTTGAATATCGTTTTCTCGTTTTATTCCGAATTCCCTGCACTTTATGTAACACTTGCTGATCTGGGACCAATTTTGGTTCGTCTTCCAGATGCCGGTTGTGTTGTTTATGTGTGTTCCTTTGTGTTTTGGTCAGTGTTAATACGACTTCGTCATATAATTTATCTCTTTTTGCCAATATTTCTTCGGCGTCCAGAGGTCTTTCATCTTGGTCCTTGATACCTAAAAAGATTTCTCGGGGTTTCATGTTAGTTGCAGAATGTATGGTTTCATTATATAAAGTGCAAGAAATTCTGTATAATTCTTTGTTGGATAGTGATTCATACTTATGCCTATTACAACGATAAATCTCGGCGAGTGTACTGTGGAATCTTTCCACTATTCCGTTGGTCTCGCTATGATTTGTCGGTGTAAAATATATTTGTATGCCTAGGTCATCGAGGAGTCCTCGAACCTCAATAGATCTCATGGATGGCTCGTTATCGCATACAATAAGTTGAGGTTTCCCATGAGTGCTAAAGAACTTCAGAAGGGCTCTTCTTATATCTTGTATTGTTCTGGACTTGATACTTACTAAAACTCCGAACCTAGAGAATTTATCTACAATGGATAAGAACATATCCGGTTGAGATATGAATATGTCCACATGGATAATCTCTAGTGGCCGTTTTGGGATGGGGGTCTGTCCTAGTTTGATTTTGTAAGGTGCTCTATCATATTTGGCTTTATTGCATTGATCGCATAATCTTATGTACGTTCTGATTTTTCTTTTCATGCTAGGGAAATAGTATGTTCGAGAGATTTGCTGAAGATTTTCCTGAATACCTCTGTGGGCGAAATCGTGTTGTCCTCGTATGATTTCGTTCTGGCGTTCTTCGGTAGTGACGTCTTCTAAGGTGATTTGGGATATTCTCATTCTAAAAGTTTTATTTCGGCTAAAATAGTTTTTGTAGACTATTTGAAGAGAAGGTAGGACGGTCTCTGGACAATTGATGCAATTTAATTTTTTTGGATTTGTGTAATCACGTAGTATTCTTAGAAGGGTCGGAACTCCGAAATGTAATTTTGTTATCGTTTTTCTGAACACGCGTGGAAAAATCTCTTCGACTTCTTCACTGTCTGTCTGTCCAATTTTTAAAACTATTTGATTTGAAAATGCATTCAGTGGTTTTAGTGTCATAGGTATGAATTCCGAGTCATCCGTGTCTGCCGAATGAACGGTTGCGTCGTCGGTATCGTTTTCGTCTTCGTTATTATCTGTGTCTTCGTTGAGATTGATCTCTAGGGGAATCCGAGATAGGGAGTCGGCAACAGTGTTTTGTTTGCCTGGTCGGTATTTAATGTCATAGTCGTATTCTTCAAGATCTAATCTCCAGCGGATCAATTTACTGTTGGGGGTTTTCAAATTTAAACCGTAAGTCAAGGGCTGGTGGTCAGTGTATAGTGTGAATTTGCGGCCAAATAAATATGGTCGAAAGTATTTACAGCCCCACCAAATGGCTAGTAATTCCTTTTCGATCGTTGAGAGATTTTCTTCGGATTTGGTTAGAGTTCTCGAGGCGAACGCTACTGGTTTGTCTCGACCTATTATGCCTTGGGATAATACGGCTCCAATCGCGTGGTTAGAGGCGTCTGTGGTTAAGATGAAGTCTCGTGTAAAGTCGGGGTATTGCAGTATGTCGCTACTTGTTAATATATTTTTACATTTGTGAAAAGCTTCAATAAATTCCTCTGAATGATGGACTTCCTCACCTTTCCTCAAACAGTTTGTTAGGGGCTTTGCGATTTTCGCAAAGTCTCTAATGAACTTCCTATAATATCCTAACACGCCGAGGAACCCACGGAGTTGTTTCTCATTCTTAGGTAAAGGCCACTCTTTTATTGTTTGTATTTTATTGGGATTAGGCTTAACGCCCTCTGGAGTCACAATATGACCCAGGAAAGCAACTTCTTTTTTCAAGAATTCGCTTTTGTCCAACTGAAGTTTCATGTTAAATCTTTTAAGTCTATCGAAAATTTTACAAAGGCTTTCAATGTGTTCTTGAAGACTGGTGGAGAAAATTATAATGTCATCCATATACACAAGGCATATGGTGCCAATATAATCTCTAAGGACATTATCCATCACGCGTTGAAACGTGGATGGAGCATTCCGAAGACCAAATGGCATCCTAAGGAATTCATAGTGCCCATGCTCCACGCTGAAGGCGGTTTTTGGTATGTCCCGATCTTGAATTTCAATTTGGTGAAACCCACTAGCTAAGTCCAATGTAGAGAAATAGTGACAACGTCCCAGTTTGTCCAATATTTCATTTATATTGGGTATAGGGTACTTGTCTTCGATAGTCTTTTGGTTCAATTTTCTATAGTCTATCACTAGACGCCATTTTCGCTTCCCTGATGCGTCCTCTTTCTTGGGGACAATCCACACCGGGGAAGACCAAGGGCTTCTCGAGTGACGAATAATACCCTGATCGAGCATTTTGCTTATTTGCTGTTGCACTTCAGCTTTATGGCAATAAGGGTATCTATAGGATTTCGAGTGTACCGGTATTTCATCTTTGGTGTTAATTTCGTGTTTAATAGCACTTGTGAAGGTCAAGTTTAGTCCTTCTTGATGAAATATATCGCTGTATTTCTTTATTATTTTGAACAGATTTTGGCGTTCTTCTGAGTTTAGGTGGTCTGAGCGGATTTGTTTCAGCAGTTCTTGAGGGTTATTATTCATTGAATCAGGAGGTGAGACTTCATCAAAATTGTTTAATTCGGAAAAAATAGGTCTGTTTGAATTAACTTTCACCGGACAATGGCTAGTATTTCTAATCATGACAGTAGCTTTATTATCGGTTGATCGATAGAGTCCTGGAAGGATATTCACGTCGTTTGTTAAGGAGTAAAGTTCTGGAATATAGAAGTCACCGTTCTGTATGTCTATTGGAAGTTTTATAGGAACCTCTTCATTTGCATTCAAGTTGATGTCGTAGGAATTAGGATATTTCCTACTCATCTGGATGGTATAGTCTGGAAATTTAAGTGTGTTAGAAGAAGTGATTATGTCGGCTTCAAGTTCAGTCAATGTTTGATAGCCAATAAGTCCGTCAAAGTAGGGATGAAATTTGAACAAAAAGAATGTGATGGGAGGTTTTCCATCGAAGGGAGAAAATTCAACGGATTCGCTAATGGAATGGGTGCCGTTGATATTTCTGACGAAAGAATGATTTAGTTTGGAAATTTTTAGATTTGCAATTTTCGCAGGATTGATGTAATTTTTGTTAGCGCCACTGTCTATCAAAAATTTCATCTCTCCTATTTTCGTGTTTAATTTTACATATGGGATAAAATTTGTTATCTCCCGTTTGAACTGTCTGAATCCGGTTGAAAATTTAAATCATCTACATTTCCTTCTGTGTTCTCAGATGTCTCATTGGTTTCGATGTTTCCTCCGAAAATGTTTGGATCATTTTCTGAATAGATGTTGTTATGGGGGTCATAGTCTGGGTAATTTCCCTCAACCTTCGCTAAGGCATAATTGTCATATTCAGCATGTCCATAATCGGGCAAATATGTTTCTTCACAATGTTCGAAATGATAGTTGGGACTTGGGTGAAAAGGATTTAAATTCTGGCGTGGTTTAAAATGGTTATTATTGTTTCTATTCATGTAATTTACGTTCCTACTTCGGATCGAGTGATCCACCTCCATAGGGACTGGTTTGGGAAAATTATTTTGATGGTTTTGTCCAAACTGATTGCGGGGAAAATTAGGATTTGGTTGCTGGGTGAAATTATTTCTGAAAATTGGGGGTCTCTGAATTGGGTTTGGAGAGAAATTAGGTTGCCAATTGATTGGTTTGGGGTTCGGTGGAAAACGGGGTACGTTCACAGGACCATTGTATGGTGCTGAAAATTTAAAAGGATTCACTGGCCGGGTAGGTATGTTTGGAGGAATAGGAGCTCTTGGATGATTAAATGGTTTCGGTGGTAGCATTGGTTTATATGATTTTACATAATTATAGTTTTGCTCCTCCATACAAAGTCGGAGAGCGTCTTTCATTGTAGTGGGGCATTGGGCTCTAATGATTGGTCCTAGCGGCTCTCTTAAGCCAGCGAGGAAAACTTTTAGCCCTATGTCCTGGAAAAATTCTTTCTTTGCTTGTTTCACGGCTGCATTTTGTTCTGTTATGCTCAGATTATTTGTGAGCAGTGAAACGATGTGCGATACCTTGGAGTAAAATTCTTCCACGTTTCCGATTTGGTTCAATTTGAAGAGGTCTCTGGTGAGGGAGACCTCGTCACGCCTGTCGCTGTAATGTGTGATTAGGGTTTGTTTTATCTCGGCCCACGTTAGGTTGGTGCCGTATAGTTCGAGTACGTTGTCAGCGTCCCCAATTACTTTTGTGCGGATCGCTTGAATCCACACTCTATAGACGTTGGTATTCTGTGCCTCATTCAGCAGAGGGATTATATTATCAATCCCCTTTAAAAATGAGTTTAATTTTAACGGGTTTCCGTCGAAACACGGAAGATCCCGAATAATTTGGGGCGTCTGTAACGATTTTAGTATCGATTCCGTTCTTTGCTCCGGCACTTGAATCACCTGCACGGGGTTCGCTTGCCTGTTGGCAGCCAGTTGGGCGGCAAGTGATTGAGCATTTCGCTCACCTTGCGCTGCTTGGATTTGTAATTGAGCGATCTGCTCATCCTTCTCGGCCAGACGGCTGGCCAGTTGTTCCAAACTCGCTTGGAGAAGTTCGAGCTGGTTCTCTGCCATGTCTCGGCCTCGATTGAAATTTCTAAATCGCTTAATTTTGGAAATTAAAATTTCCTTGTTTAAAAAAGTATTTTACTTGGTACCGGTTATAAAAATTCACCTTTTTATTCGTTATTAAATCACTAAATATTAAATCACTACACCTAGTCTCTAGGAAATTAAAATATCTTTTTATAAAGTTTTTCACTTGGTACCGGTTATAAAAAAATCACCTTTTTATTCGTTATTAAATCACTAAATATTAAATCACTACACCTAGTCTCTAGGAAATTAAAATATCCTTTTATAAAGTATTTCACTTGGTACCGGTTATAAAAATTCACCTTTTGATTCGTTATTAAATCACTTAATATTAAATCACTATACCTAGTCTCTTTTTGCTTACCTTAATTTTTGCGATATTCCTTCGCTGGTTCTGATCGCTTGGTTTTGTTAGTTGTCCTTGGGGTGCCACTACAATCGATAAGCCGTCGATTCGGTCACACACGCGAACTTCTAACTAAAACCGCAATCCGCACGACTGCGCCACTTACGTTTTTAAATTAAAGGAGAGCGTTTTTAAAAAAGAACTACACTTGTTCACTGTAAGATTAAGACTAACTTTATTATCGCTTCCAGTTTACATGACTTATGATTTATGCCTACTCAATGAGCCGAAGGGAATTTGATACCTACACTCTCGAGTTGCGTACCGTTGCCTGTTATGCTGATTCGTGTTGTGGTGTCTACGTTGAATATGTTATTTCAGTGAAGATGGGACGTTTGGCCAAAAGTGATGATGCCGCTGTTTAGGTTGTTCGAGCTGGTGCATGGCTGGTGTTGCCGTTTGGATTTGACGGTAACTTATATTGTAGGGTTTCATTTTCCCCGACGACTGGAAGTAGAATGCATTCATTATCATTATCGGGAATGAAGTCTACTTTATTTTGATTGAAGTCGCCATAGATAAGCAATTTCACTTCTGGTTCTAGTGTTTCTGCAATTACTTCTGCATTTCTGTTTCTGCATTATTACTTCTGATTACTTCGAATAGAAATATTTTGAGATTCTCCTGATCGCCTCGAGCAGTATCACCTATTCACAAATCTTGATACTAGTTTTGTATGGCTATGTGCCATCATTCTAATTCGAGGTAGACGTAGGTTTGGGCTTTGACGTAGGACTACTTCTTCAATTTCTATGCCGGAGTGTAAAATCAATGTTTCGAAAACGAAAGCGTTACGCCGGAGACCGAGATTTTGAGCGTTAATAGCTCCTAAACAACTTAACGAAATGGTATGATAAACACTTCATTCCAAAGATAAAATGTCTACGCGTTATAAACTTGTTACTTTTTGATCCAAAAACTTGTTTCAATAGCCTTAAAATTGCTTTCAAAACAGGATATTTGAATCACCAATCGATATATAAACGAGCGCAGCTCGGTAATCAACTTAGTTATAATTGAACAGCGATTGGAGAATGTTGTCGCTGTTGTGGTGAAGCTAACTTCGTTCTTCATGAAAGTGCTGATGAACGGTGTCACCAATAGCCTGTTTGTGCACCTTAGGCCAGAGGGAAATCCAGCAGGAGAGTGATGCCACTGAAAAGGCGACCAAGAAAGCACCAGCATCGAAAATTGGTTCCGCTTGAGGCATCGGAGCAGCCTCCACACACACACATGCATGAAACCTTGTGCCTCCAGCGTAACGCTCTCGTTTTCGAAGTCTACCAAATACCCATTTATTCATTCATTCAGAATGGATTCAGATTCAGTTTGAAACAAATGATCACTAAATCAACGATAGTCCTACGTCAACTTTGCGGTTTTACCACAGATATAACTCAGTTCCTGTTTTTATATCTATTATTTTATTTTTAATAGGTACAATGTATTTCAATCATAAGTATTTATTTTTTTAAGTTCATCCCAAGATAGCGTTCTATAGCTTTTTGGTATTTTTATATAGATGTTTAATCCATTTTCAATAATTTTCATAAATGCTGTGAGTGGAGTGCGGTATATACGCCAGATTTGGCTTCCTCTGACTACCATTTGTTTTCATTGATTAGACATGCACTTACTGATCAGTATTCTTATTTTTACGAAAATGTGGAAAAATGGCAAAAAGGAAATGTGATTGGTCGTCAAAGTCAAAATACAAAGACTTTTTTGTTAGGCATTCCATCATCGAACGAAATTTGCATGATGGAAAAAAACATTCTGTTCCCATTGCACAATGGTCCAGAAGACGCATTCAAGTGGAAATTAGTATTTAGAGCTCGACAGTTATTCTCTAGACAAAAACTGCCCTCGACAAAGTTGTTACATATGATAGAGCGCTTATTTTCATGTTGCCAAAAATAGGCTGACCAACATTTTAGATGAAATAAAAAACCTAACTTTCTTATCTTTATAGATAGAGGCAAACATAGTTCTACAATGTTCCAGCTGATTTCAATTTTAATTTACTCAAACACAAAAAAAAACATAGTTTTGAAAATCACACATTATGTAGAGTAAACTATATTCTTTCAAACGCCGTCAATAAACTTTGTTTACGTTTGCCTCAGAAAGAATGACAAACAATCGCAGAGAACGTATTTTTTGGGATGAAATATCAATAACTTTGAGTGAAGTTGAGATATTGAAAAGTTTTGCATCGCAAAATGTTTGTATCAGTATGTTTTAAAAGTCTTTCAAAGACAGTTTGTATGTAAAATTTGAAATATAAAAGTAAGAGCAAAAAAACAGTTTTTTTTAATGGTGACCCACACGCAAATTAGGAAAAACGCGCTATATCGGTTATTTCAAGAGATAGAAAAAAAAACTTTGTTCTACAAAATGTTTTGAATAACTGGGACTACAACATTGTCGAACTATGTTTACCTCTATCTATAGAGATAAGAAAGTTAGATTTTTTATTTCATCGAAAATGTTGGTCACCCTATTTTTGACAACATGAAAATGAGCGCTCTATCATATGTAACAACTTTGCCGAAGACAGTTTTTGTCTAGAAAATAACTGTCGAGCTCTAAATACTAATTTCCACTTAAATGCATCTCCTGGACCATTGTGCATTGGCAATTACTTTCAATGAATTATTTTAAACAATTCGAAAACATTAACAGGCATTTAAGAAAAAAAACTGTTTTATTTGCGTACACCTGATATTCTACTTCTGCCGGGTGCTTTGAATGTCGGAGAGGTGCACATCGAATTTAAATGTTTACCATAAGGCGACCTCCATTATCATAGTACTTCAATGCAGCGGATTATCTTTTTTAGTTATAATTCAAGGATTTGTTGATTACCTAAATCTTCTCGCGCAGATTCTACTAACCATTTACCCCCGTCGTTTTCGGAACTCCGCTTTTTTTTTAGTAATTTTGTATCACAGGACAAACTACGGCTGTAACCCGTTTGTTTCGTGCACAAAAAATTTAAAACGAAGTTATTCCAAGATTTAGGAAAGATTCTAGTCAAATACACCTCAAAAAGTGTCTAGTCAAATTCAATCCGTTTTGTTATAATCGAACCGAAAAAAAAGTTGAAACGTTTCACGATTCCTCATATACATAAATTCATCTGATCCAATATGAACACCAGTTTGACACTCGACAGATGCTGGTCTGAAGCCGTTTAAAGTTGACCATGACTTCTGTTTCATTGTTTTACAATCTCCGAATTTGTTGCCTTTCCATTCCACTTTCGATCTGAGTCATCCTTAATGACTCCTTTCATTAATAACGGCTCAGCCTTCAATTTCAGTTTTCAGAATTTCAAGAAGCTTCTGTCTGACCGTGCATCTTTTGGTGAGAATAGTTTAATGTTGACGACACGAATCTAGTCTCCAAAAGATCGCTGTTGCCGGCCAGCCTCGCTGAACCACCCGGCGGCACGATAATCCGCTGTCGCATAATAAAGATGCGAAACATAATCATTGGCAACGTCAACAAAAGAAGCAAAACGTGCCACAGATGCTAGATGCAACCACCTTTGCCGCCGGTAAACCGGTCTCGGGTAAGCCACCACGCCGCGGGCTGCGCACGAAAAAAATGTTTCTATCCGAATACTCCGTTTTGGTAGTAACTCATCTGTATATGATTGGTCCCATATTCACAGGATCAAAAACAAGAACCTTTACAACATTATTCCGTGTACAGTGACAATTTCGGACGACATTTGAAAGAGCTCTGATTTCGCTCCCCCCTTCAAACCGCATCGAAAAATTCGGTGTCTTCATCTGGCATGCACTTTTCCACGAGCGTTTTGGTAGTTTATGCGCCGCCGGCTGGGAGAAGTTGGAAGATGCTGCGCCTCGATTATATAACACGACTTTTGAGGCTACCCCGGCGGCTGGGGGCTATATAAAACGGTAACGATTGTGTAGCCAGCCGATTAGTCGTTCGTGGTGCATACCCGCGTCGAGAAATGGCTTTCAGGCGAGGTACCATAGTTCAGTGTCTGCTGGTCCTCTCGGTGGTTGTCGTTGCCTTGCGGGCAGTGACCGTTACCGACAGCCGTGGGCAACAGTTTGAACAGCGGGAAATCGTTGTGCCGACGGGACTCTCCGAGGCCGAGTTGAACGTCGAGATCCAGAAAGCGATCCGGGAGCTGTACCCAGACTTTCGGGACAAGCAGGACTTCGAGGTGAAAGAGCTGTCCAGTCTTGCCGATTTGAACAAAAAGGCGACCGAACAGCAGAAGAAATCATCCGAGCAGAAAGCAGCCAAACCTGAGACCAAGACCTCCGCATAAAGTGAATTTGTTGAATAGACTATTTTTAAGTGTTGTTTGAAATCATGAGAGCGCTAGTATGTGGTAAAAAGAAGTTGTGAAGTGAATGTATGAGTTAGTAAATATACATTGTTATGAAAATTAATAAGTGTTTCAATTGCAACCCTTCAAGGTGATGGGCATGATGTTTTCGGTTGAACTTGTTTTATTCAGCAAATCTGATATCGATCTGATATTTCGAAACGATTCGTAGCAGTTGTTATCTATGTTATGCAAATTGTTTTGCGGTCGAATATTTTAATCAGGATTGAAATAGATCCTCTGATGAAAATGTGGCAAAAAGGTGATCAATATTCATGTGAATCAAAAATAGACAAATGCAGATAGTTATGTCATCTGTTCCCACCAAATCAAGAAATCGTCAATATGAAATATTCACAAATTCATTAATTTTTTACCTACATTTAGTCATCAAGGACAAATGATTTTTTTTCGTCTCTCATAATAAAATTAATTATAATTTGATTGGACTGAATATTGATTAATTAGTGAGAAGGCCAACATATATTGTGATAAACGGTTTTGAATGGCTCGAAATACAAACTGTTTACAGCGCGTTAAGTAAAACTGTAAAATGTGTGATAAGGACGTGGGGAACGGAACAACATTTATGAAAACGTGTGAAGCTCGACGCCCCCGTAACACCGAACGGCAAATAGCGCCGATCAGTTGGCTGTCGAATAGAAGATGACACTCTTTGACACGTCAACTATGTAGAAGGATTGGATTGTGGCATCGTGTTGCTCCGCTGGGAAGAGTGTATGTAGCTTGCGTAATGCCGCAAGCTACATGTTGCCTTAGGAATCCCGGTTCAATGCCTCGGATATAGAACAAATGCCACTATCCACAATTCCAAAATGTCCCACCAACAGTGCGGGGTTTGTAACGACAAAAGTGTTAATCAGAACAAATGTATCGCTCTTCCACTTGGCTATTATTGAGATTTGAAATTAGCGGTCATGTCTAATATTCTCTCATCGGATATTCTTATTAGTTGGTATATACAGTTGATATACCAATTTCTCGCAAAACAAAACATGTTTCTTGAGGGATATTGATGAAAAATTTTAATTATCCAATACACAATATATCCACCAATATATTAGACTCAGGAAGGTAAACGCCAGTTTGACAGTTGCTGCTGTTTTTTTGTATTAGTGTTTCAACAAGTGCCGGTTTCATGAACTTCAGTCCGGTTCATTTGCCATGAACTGAGGAACATTGGTGATTGAATATGATGTTATCACAATATCTTGCTCCGCCATTGAAATAATCATCAGATTTTGTCACCCTGATTCTAGTCTAGAAATTTGAAGATTTTAGTTTTGACGTAGGACTACGTCTAACCGGAATATATAGGGGGTGAAATGGAAATCTAGGCACTGAACAAGTAGGAAAAAATGCAAGATTTGGAACGCTTATAACTCGAGCATTTCTCAATAGATCGCAAAGGTTTTTGCATCAATTGATAGGAAATATATCTACGCATCTATCATAACGAATAACATTTCATTTTTCTTAAGATAAATAACTGAATAATTGTGAAATATCAAGCATTGTCAAAATGCACTATGTGCCCATTTTTGATTGGTCCATTTTGTGCTCCTCAAATCGTACCGACCAAAACGGGCAACCAGAGCAGCAGCGAAATAGAATGAAGCACGATTGGAAAGGAAAAAGAAAAAAAATGAACGAAACATTGGTCGCAGTCTCACACATGCGTAATTCTTGAGCCAGCCAGTCAGCTTAAAAATCCCCGCTCCGCTGCCGTAACGATCATTCTCATTCAAACCGTACACCACATCGTTTCGCATCACAACACATCAACAAACCAATCCAAGCAGTCATGTCTGGACATGGTAAAGGAGGAAAAGTGAAGGGAAAGGCGAAGTGATCGAGTTAGCTGGCAAAGCTGCTCGCGACGATAAGAAAACCCGCATTCGGAACAGAACACATTCGGTTCGGTGGACATCAAGACAACAGGCAGTTGCAGCGAGTGGCGAATGGCAAACGCAATCGCAAAACGGCAGCAGGTAGCAGAAGAAGAAAGTTTGTTCTTTATACAATCTGCTTTGGTGGCAAATCCAGAAGAAGGCGGCATCGAGGGCGTTCGAAATGTTTTTTTTCAAAGTCACGAGTACTAATTTTTCTAAATTGGAACCATTCCATAAAACAAGGCGCTTATCAGGGCCATTAAACCTTTCAAAAAGAGTTTACGAAATACAGTTCAATGCTTTCTAAAATAATATCCAAAATAATAATAAAACACAAATTGGTTTTTTCATAATTTGTTTGCCAGGATATGATGAGTATGTGAATTTGGAAGTTGTTCTGAGCTTATTGAAAGTACAGTAATTTACAATTAATTCGACATTTAGCTAATTGGACGGACCTGTAATGCGACATATTTAGTTGGACATTTTTGTAAACATAGAGTTCGGGGTCCAAATTATGACCCCACATTAAAAGTCGACACTGTACCACTGTCATCGCAAATGTTCAATTACAGGTTAAAATCGCCTCCAATGCGACACTGAGTGGTGCTTCGGCATGTCGCATTAAATGTAATTTACTGTACAACATGTCACAAGCTGGATGGGAGGAAATTTTCCAACTGTGAAAGCTGTGGCGAGTGGCAAACGCAATCGCTAAACAGAAAGGTTTAGCCGAACAAGATGGGGATATCGAGTGATAACAAAACAATAAACTCTTTAGATTGAAGATAATTTTGTGATCCTGAAAAGGACCCTTTTTAGACTGCATGTGAATCCAACGAGCGAACAAATCGTAATGAATGTATTTTTTTGCCATCGCTGCCTTTTAACGCTCATTCGTTCGTCTCGTTGGACTCGACCCTTTGACTGAGTCTGCCGATTTGTCTCTATCCTGTGAGCGTGTACCGCTAAAGTACAAAACGCGCGCTGATGACCACCTATGCATTCCCTATCACAGCCATCATTTTGATTGTACGATATGTGCATACGCCAAAAGATGCCCGGCGTTGAACATTTAATAAGTACAAAGCCTCCAGGAAAAAATCAAGAATCAACTATGAGATAGTGAGAAAAAATTGAGAAAGTTTGTATAAAAAAAAGCAAAAACACAACACCAAAGGTTCTTTTCAGAACCCCCAACATGTTCATAAAGAGTAAACAGAAAACTAATCCATTTTTCAGGTAGATAGGTAGGTATTCACGTAGGAGAAGAAAATAAAACAATATATTTAAAATATATATTTAGCAAAAGCTGTCCCCTTTGTATAGTCCTACGTCACTCCGGTTATGTCCCCGACATTACCCACCCGTCTTTTTTCGTTACATTTTTGTAGTTTAGATATTTCTGAACATGTCCTTGGAATGCTTTTCTGATGTCAGGCACTTCTTTACCAGGTGTCAGGTGGAACTGGCAGTAGCGGAGAGGGGGGTAAGACGGACATGTTAAGCAAAACTTCAATTGTATCTTTGAAAACTTATGTTTTCCAAAACTTAAAAGCAGCTTCTTACAATTGAATCTACTGGTTTTCGAAATAATTGGCCAAACGTTTTAAAGAAATGTGTTTTTTCATGTTTTTACTGAAATTACAACAAGCCGAAAAGTAGAACATTTTTATCGATGCGGATATAATGGAAATGTAGTGGGGGGGGGGGGGGGGGGGGGGTAATGGACAGGGCAATAATATACGAAGCGTAGAAATTTATCGCTCGCGAGGGGAATAATTTCGCTCTCTCTCTCAGTGTTTGTGCGTCCAGTAACTGAAATAGAACAAAAAGAGAAAGCTGAATAAACAAGAGTTCAATATTCTTCCCTTCACTTTCCATCATGCATTGGATGTGATTATGGATGTGACTCTCCATTTCAACCCCACCAGTGCAATTAATTCAATAATTTAAATTTACCCCTTACGAATTAATTTACTTTTCCGTACATACCTAATATCGCTTCTTTGTCAACTCACAAACCGAAATATAACCATCAGCGAATTCAATTTTGCATTTAAACCACTCAAAATGCTTAATATCAAAGCCGCAAAAATTACATCCACGCGCGGAATCATTTTTGATTTTCGGTGTTTGTTTCCATATTTCAGTTTTGATCAATATTCATTGTCATAGGATAGTTTAAATATTCTAGAATAGCATGTAGAAGGGGTTCCCATCAACCGAAATTAGAAATTCATAAAAAATGTATACAACTATACAAATCAACCACCTGTCCATCATACCCCCACTGTCCGTCTCACCCGCGGTTCCCCTACGAACAAAACATCAATCATAGTTGCTAGACTGTTTTCGCCAAGGCTGCTGCAAATCAACAGATGACACTGTCAATTTTTTCTGTACAGAACAGCGTTGCTACAATTGGCAATTCATAATTTTGGCAATTATCCTCGAGTGCCAAGGTGATGGCATGAAAAAATCATATAAAGCCTGGTTTAGAGTTCCCGTGAACGTGAACTTGAACAGGTGGTGGAATAGTACGATCATTTCACGGTGAACTACATTGCGAACAAACAACTAAAAAAAATCGTGGTGAATTGAATGATTTTGTTCACGTTCACGTTCATATTAAAAGTTCGGCAGTAAACGTAAAGTAAATAAACATCGATCTTCAATAAAGTAATTCGAATATACAGTTGTTCACGAATCAACCCGAAGCAACGAAGTTTTTCAACCCGTGCAGAGATCCGATTGAATGAAATTGCATCCATATCAAAATTTTCATTGAAAACTTGAGAATTGCTGAACATATCCTTTTAAGTTCACGGTGAAATAATTTTCAGAATGCCTTGAGACATTCGAACGTGAACATGAACGGGGAAATATTTTGACGTCTATATTCACCACTGTTTTCACGTTCACGTTCACCGAAGTCGGTGAACTATGGTGAGTTCACCAACATCTCGATTCCACGGTGGAAATTCAGAATCGTTGTGAAATATTGAACTATTCCACTCTTATCAATATGAATTGTGTTTAAACATGTTTCTCAACTAGAAAATGTTTCTTCCTATCGTTTCAAGACGTTTTACTCGCTTTTTATAGATGGACTGATGAATTATTAACAAAAAAGTGTTTGTCCGCGTTCACGTTCACGGGAACTCTAAACCTACCTTAAAATCTGTCCATTTTTTTAAATCCCCCTCTTCTGTTTGATTTTTGTAGGTTTTCCATCGTATATATTCCATCGTATGTATGTCGCTAGGGAAATAACGGTTAACACAGTAGAAAAAGTATTCGTTATCATATTAAGGACCGCTCACGAGTTTCTCGTGTTTCGCGTTCCGTCTATTACGGATGGATCACGAAATAACCCGTGTTTTCTACACATGATGGTTAAATCCTTGGTTTGCCAAGAATCTAACAAGGCATATTGATGGCTCGCCTTTCACACGGAAAGAAACGATCATTCGTGGAATCGGATGATTTCTCGAGATCCGAAAAAATAAAATAAATAATATTTTTACGATCATTATTCATTTATCTATCTTTTAACAATAAAACAAATATTGAACGATAAAAAATATTCATGACTAGCTGATCCGACGAACTTCGTCCCGCCCAAAATAGATTTTTTGATTTGAATACTTTCAAACTTCCACGTTTTCTTACTAAGTGAACGTCAGTGAGTCCAATCACTGAACTCTTCATTGATTGATTACCCTTTGACCCTTTACAATTTCTTTTTACTATAAATTAATATAAAATATATTATATTAATAATTATAATATAAAATTATTTTCAGACACAATTCTCGTTCAAGATTCTTCAAGCATTTGGAAATAACATGTTTCTTCGTTGCATGGTTTTTACAGATGTTTGATACAGAGAACATTACAAAATAAAGACATCTCAAATCGGATCATTCCTTCCTCGGCTTTAGAGCACACAAACACATTTCGCCTTCCATTTTTGTTTATATAGATAGAAAATATAGGAAAGAGTTATTCCGTCTGAAAATCCTTTTTCACTCTCGAACAAAAATCAATTTCGTTAGCGCCAACATCAAATGGACTAACAACGCTTAGCTAATTGTAGAACATATGGGAATTCGAATTTTCCGATTTTTCTCTCCGCTATATTGATCTACGGGAAGAGACGAATAAAACGAAATATAGATAACTCAAATTGAACCATTCCTTCCTCGGGTTTTGCGCTTACAAACACATTTGGCCTTTCATTTTTATTTATAGATATAAGATATAAAAATGCGTTATTTCGTCTGAAAATCCATTTCCACTTACGAACAAAGATCAATTTCGATAGCGCAAATATCGAATGGACTAACAACGCTTATTATGATGTGAATTTCGAACATGTGGGAATTCAATTTTCCGAATTTTCCGACCTTCCTTTAGGATTTTCCGATTTTTCTCTCCACTATATTGATCTACGGGAAGAGACGAATACAACTAAGGCTAAAATCGGACCATCCCTTCTTCGGGTTTTCCGCTTACCAACAGATTTTGCCTTACATTTTCATTCATATAGCAGATAGATAGATATAAGATATGGTAATACGTTATTTCGCCTGAAAATCCATTCCCACTTACGAACAAAGATCAATTTCGATAACACAAACATCGAATGGACTAACAACGCTTATTATGATGTAATTTTCGAACATGTGGGAATTCAATTTTCCGAATTTTTCGACCTTCCTTCAGAGTTTTCCGAAAAATTTCCGGTTTTTCTCTCCAGTATATTGATCTACGGGAGTACCTAAATTTTGAAGTCCGTGTTAGGGAAACACAGCTCAGTTGGAATAAAAATACCTCGATTTTCATGTTTTGACGAAGCGGATTCCCCCAGGCTCATTGAGTTTGAAGTCCGTGTTAGGGGAACACAGCTCGGTGGGAACAAGAATACCCCCGACTTGCATGTATATTTGCAAAGCGGATTTCCACAGGTACATCGATTTTGAAGTCTGTGTTGGGGAAACTGTAAATCGGGCCAATCAAAACTTAGCAGTTAGGGCGTTTAGACAACACTTGAAATTTTACAGTTATTCAATTGTTCATCTCACGAAAAATAATATTTCTATAAAAAATATTAATATAAAATATTTATAATATTTTATAAGAAATATTTCCTAACAATCGATGCAAACATCTTTCCGATCTGTTAAGAAATGTTCGAGTTATAAGTATTCGAAATACGGGTAGGTTTAGCACACAAATCGGCAGAACAAATGTATGGTAAAAAAGTAAGTTCTTCCAGTTTTCATGAATTTAAACCGCTTAGAGATTAGCGAATTGTAATGTATAGCATATCAAACAAATCTTAGAGAATTTCCGATGCGTTTCTAACGTTGCTCATTCATATATTTCAACCTAATTAGTTCAGCAAAACATTCTACTTTAATTTAATGTTCACCATTATAAAAATTAAATTAATTATTCGTGAAAAACTGCTTGTTCAAATCCACCACTTTTTACTTTCCGTTTTGATTATAGGGTAGATAGGGGCAATATGACCAGGCGGGGCGAAATGGGCCAACGTTCGTTTGGGCTTATTATTGAACCAATAACACTTATTCGCCAACAATTGTGTTAGAAATACTGTTATTAAAGTCTCCGTGAAAACCGTATTCAAATTCAATCGTTGTATAAAGATATTGAGAGAAATATCACACTGACTGATTTATCACGAAAAACATATAAAAAAACAGTCAACAAAATAAGCTCTGTACGCTCCATGCTGAAATTTATGATCCTGCTCTCTATATCAATTCGTACTGGTATTATTTCTGAACATTTTCACTGATAACTGCTTTGCCGTTTCATGTGAAAGATCGGTTCATTTTTATTGAGCGTAAATGTACGGGGCTGAATGGGTACCTGCTTGGGGTATTATGACCAGGTATTTTTTCAACATAACCTGTAAAAACAGCTGTCAAAATTTGTAAACATAGTTGGAAATAGTTAGATGTGGAATCATGATGCGGAATTATATCAGAACATCCGTTTGTAAAAAGTGGTCACAGACCTTGAACGCGGCCACCGATGCAGCGAAGAGAAGTACGACACAAGCATCCTTAGTGCATTGTGTCCCGCGAGAAACACTTAAACGTTATCTACGTTGTGCAGACCCTTTGCTGCTCCATATTTCTCACCCTTTCAATAGTCAAAAGCAATTAGCCGTAATAGATTGACTGACTGGTTTTCGAAAATGTCACCCACAAATCTCACTTCGGACACCAGAAGCAACATCCGCCGCTAGGACTAAATGATTCAATCGCGTTGCAGTCGGGAAATTCTACGATTTACTGGCAGACATACAGCAGAAATACAACACTCCACCAGAAAGGCAATTCAACGTCGATAAAACATCAGTGATTCCAGTAACTATCTTTTTTTCCATAGCAGCAGCAAGTAAACTAAAAATTATTATCTTTATTCAGCAGGTTCTGACCAAAAATTCCAAAATCCTAGCAATGCGGGGAAAAAAGCAAATGAGCGCAGGGAGCTGAGCAAGGAATAACTATTATAGAATATTCCACAGGATACTTTATGTTGCTACTGTGGGACACAATTCAGTTCCTCTACGGGTGGCGATAAACGGAACCAATGCTATCGATGCACAGATATGCTCTGTTCCTGATTTGAGCAACGTAAAATTGTAGTCCAATCACTTCGATCACATTGTTATTGTTTATACATGCAAACTGAATGAAATTCAATGAAATACACGTAAAAGTGGCAAAATAGAATAAGCTTTCGTTTTATGAACCCCTACGAAAACATGCTTGAATTATTGAATCAATAAACGTGGTCGTATTGCCCCGCATGGTGGCCCATTTTGCCCCGTAGTGTTTTCAATCGACGGAAATGGAACACATTTTTAAAAGTGTAGTTTTACCACATACATCTTTTTTAAAACGTATTCATACAATCTACATCAATCAATCTACTTGCGCTTATACTTGCTCGCGATATGCACCCCGATTCCTCAATCCACCTGATTTGCATTTCGTTTGAAAACATTATTTAGTTCGAATTATAATTTCGCTTTCCCTATTTCGAACGTTTTGCACCTTGAATGTTCGAAGAGAAACTGGTCGAACGAAATGCGAAAACAACTCGATTGAAATATTATCGAGTCGTTTGAAATATTTCGAATCGAACGAAATACAGAATAGGGGTGATGGCTTTTCATATTATTTTGTGCAAATACACTTACCGTTTGACATTCTAGATCATGATTATTTAGAACTCAACCAATAGCTGAGCAACAATTCTAACCCCGAACCAACAGGGTGCTATTCAAAATTGCGCAGATGAGCTACAAATCACAGTGTTGCACAGACTCATCCGCATCATTTTGGGGCTAACTTCAACATACGCGGAGGTGGTCATAAATGCCGACACAATTGAAATAAACACAAGGCTCTTGCTAAATATAAATAAATTTAACGGTTTCTAGTGCGTATTTCAACTATATAAATAATGTATAGAACATTAATGAAACGGTGAATGAAAAATAACATCACCTATCACAACGACGTCTTCTCTGGCCCTACACAACACCGTCAAACGTATAATCAAAACAAATTGGTTTTATTCTGAATCAATCCCGTCCACAAACAGCTCAAGCGAAGGAATTCCGTTGCTTGGCACCGGGCGCACCTTATTTACGCTGGTATCGATTCTGTCCTTATGTAAGTCAGCAGAGCTACCAAGTCGCATGGTCGTCTGCAAACGGGTCATTGTTGCGACACTAGCAGTCATGATTCCAGGCATCTACAAGCATTCGCGCTGCCGAAACAACGTTTACCCGCGCAGTGACGTCCGTCGCTATCCGGTGCCGGATGAGAGTGTCTTCTGGTCCCAACCGTATCCGGACTATCAGCCACCCGTGTACGATGCGAGTGTTCTGGAGGGAAAGGAATGGGCAGATTTGGATGTCGGTGAGTTGAACTTGACCCGATTTTTTTGCTTTCCTGTTCCTTCTGTTGGCTCGATAATGTTCGTTTGTTTGTTTTCCTCTCTTCGAACAGAGAACCCGAATTTCTCTGCCAAATGGAATCAGTTGGATGGGAACGTTAATCGGGTCAGTTTTATTGGGGAGTATGAGATTCGAAATGGATTCCCCATGAACTTGTTCGGCAGGACTGGGTTAAAAGGTAGAGGTTTTCTTGGGCGCTGGGGACCGAATCATGCAGCGGATCCCGTTGTTACCAGATGGAAAGTGGATGAAGGTGGTAAACCGATAGTGGATGACGTAACTGGGAAGCGGGTTCTGCAGATGTGCGCCATAGAGAGGCACGATTGTGGCGAATGGGCTATTCCAGGTGGAATGGTAGATCCGGGGGAAATGGTAAGCTCCACTCTGAAGCGGGAGTTTATGGAGGAAGCAATGAGCCAATCGGTGGAGACGGCAGAAGTGGAGGCATTTTTCAACGCTGGGAAGGAAATTTACAAGGGGTACGTTGACGATCCAAGAAACACGGACAACGCGTGGATGGAAACGGTAGCGGTCAACTTTCATGACTGGGATGGAAGTGTCGTGGGTAAGTTTCATCTCTACGCTGGAGACGACGCGGCTAAGGTCAAATGGATGGACATCGATTCGGGTGTTAAATTGTATGCCAGTCACGCGAGCATCGTGAGAAAAGTAGTCGAAATACTCGATGCCCATTGGTAGGAAGTTCGGATGAATAAACTTAGCAAATTCCACGTTGAATTATTGAGTAAAATAATAACATGTATTACACTTTAATTTGATTTGTTATGTTTTTTTCTTCCATTCGAGAATACCTTAAAATATGTTCCATTTTTGAGATGGGTTCAATTTCATTTCGTCTTCTGCATGTTTGTTGATTAAAGACAAACTATTCTACGCCCTCCGAATATTTTGGCTGAACTAAAACTAATCATTTTCACCTCATTGCAACTATCATATGCTTGCTGGCATCGACCTAAATTAACCTAGTACAACAATCAATTAACAAATAGAGTCCACGATTTGCATAGATCGACAACAATTTCTACTTGGATCAATATGAGCAGGTGGATAAGAATAACTTAAAAGATTGAATGAATGATTGCAAAGCGGCTAAGTTGCTGGATGTGAGATATCCGCCGCTAAAGTTTTTCCACAAACGAATATCAGCTAGAAATTGGTGCAAAGCTCGTCGCTAATGGTTCTTTTCCGCTTTGTTCAAATTATTTTTTGCAGTTACATACAAGGCAATGAACGGCGTTGTCAGTGGAAGATAATTTCCTGTGATTCAAAATTGGCAACATTGATTATATAATGCGGGTATGACTGAAAGAAAACGCTTGCCATAATTCGCATATTATGTCGTGTTCGGACGTGAAAGTGAGACAGCTTCTTATGCACTACATAACATCCGTTAAATGACCGTTTCTGAGAGACTCACGTCCGAAAACAGATCATTTACTGTTGTTGAGTTAAAATATGCAATGGGCTAAAAACAACCAACCAAGAAAGTAATGTCGAAAGCTCTTGAAGGAAAGGTTCATTCTTCGATTCGCACAAAAAAAGTCGTGTCATTTCGAGCAAATCGCGTAAAAAGAATCCAGTGTATTCGATTTCTGTTTTTTTTGTGGCGTTTTGTTGGTACTCTTGTCTCGATCCATTCCGAAGAAGTTGACACATGGAGAACTCCTTGTTGTGCTCAGCTTTCTTTTTTTCTTTATCAGTTTTGAACTACAAAGTTCATTTGCCTCTAAATTGTGTTTCAGTTGGAATTTGGTCGCTTATTGTTACTCACTGCAGCGCCCCTAATTGTTACATCGAGAAACGATTGACAGCGTTTTGATCCGAATGGTTGTTCATTCAGTAGTGAAGATTTCATCAAGATTGAAGGACACATTCAAAAGGAATCGATGATGGAACGCGAAAGGCGGGAAAAATACTGCACACTCACGTTGAGAACCCGGCGTGGTCAGGAGGTCAAACGTTACCGCGAGACCCTTACGTTGGATCGGGTGAAACCAATCAGGCGTTGAGGTGGAACATATGACCGGAACCTACGGGCGAAGGTGATTTGAACAGTCCACAACAATCCTGGGTTCTCCTCGCGGTATTTGACAAAAAAATCACGGAGAGCCACAGTACAGTTCGGCGAAATTGTATGCGAGAGGGTTGCGGTCGTATCATGCCATCAAACACCCCAACAGGAAGCTGGTAGGTTCAAATTTGTTTTGGCAGCTAAATTTGCCCGTAAGTAGATGATTTGGCAAGGGAACTGTAGTTGTGGGGAGAAGACAAAGGTTTTTATCACTGGGGCAACAATGAATGTAGAAGTTTACAAGGAGGAGTGTCTTCAGAACAGGATTTTGCCATTCATTCGATCACACAGCGGTCCGATGAAGTTCTGTGCTGACTTGGCAAGCTGTCATTATAACCGGGATGTCGTCAAGTGTCGTCATGGAGAACAAAATCGATTTCATTGAAAAAACTATTCCTCCCTTTATTGTACGTAATTCTTTATACGACCAAATTCTGAATTTTTATTTTATCCCCCGTACCATTGTGTTGAACATACTCTCGGATTAGCATAAGGATCACTTCGATTTCATGAGGAGCCCTACAGCGTAGTTGTTCTACAGGTTCATAGGCTGTAACACAGAGATATCCGAATGAAGAGCCTCAACGAGATAAAGTTCAAGCTCAACTCACCGTGTAGAAAACTGAAAAGTTTATTTAGATTCCAATAGTGCGTTATCAGCGAACAGTGAACAAACAAACTGTGTATCGAGTCCGAACAAACTAATTCTGAACCTCGAGCACGAAATCGACGGATGATAGTGGCAGCGTCTTCGTCGACAGCAGTGCAAGCAGAAAAGTGGCAACAGTTCTGTGTGAAGAATTTCCACTCAGGACGAGAATCACCAGTATCCGGGGGTCCAAAGTGGTGGTTTAGCAACGTCATGTCAGAACTGTGGCACCATGTACTAAGGAGTGTATCGAAAAGTAGTCTTAAACTTTCAAACATCAACATAAAACTGAAAACGTTCAGAAAGTGTTCACAAAAGTGAATTTTATTAAAGGATATTAAGTTTACATAGCTATGAAACGTAAAAATCAAGCTTATTGTTGATCTCTAAAAATGATCGAACCTTAGATTAAACTCCACTCATCAAATTCTGCACAGTAGTCTTTGTGCACTTTCTGGACGCTGCAGACCAAATTTTCTTGAACTCTGACATATTTGTAGACACTGTACCTTCCTTCTTGAACTTGGCCTTGACAATTGCCCAGTAACGTTCAATTGGCCGCAGCTGGGGACAGTTAGGTGAGTTGAGGTCTTTTTCGACGAACATGATGTTGTTTTTCGAAAACCATTGTAGAGTGGATGTGGCATAACGTTCCGATGCCAAATCCGCCCAGAATAGAGGAGCAACCTCGTGCTTTCTATAAAGTGGAAGCAATCTCTTCTTCAAGCATTCTTCCACATAAATTTGAGCATTTATAGACCCTTTTGTGAACAAAGTTGACGATCACATGCCACACGTACAAATGGCTTGCCAAACAAGCACTTTTTGTCCGAGTTTTTCCATTGCAACAATCATATCCGCAATGGTACACTATCTCCATGAAAATGTACTGGTTGGGATTGTTCAAAATACGCTCACAAATCTTTCGAGCTCGTGTTTTAGCGCGATCTTGCTGCTCCGATGTTTGTTTGGCCACTTTTTGCTTTTTATAGGTCTTTAGACTCTGTTTAATCCGCTGAATCATCCCAACACTGGTTTTGAGCATCTTGGCCAAATCACGAATAGATGCAGACCTGTTCTTCTGAATATAATTTACAACTTCGGGATTACTTGGTCCGAGTTTTCGTCCATTTCGCTGAGATCCTCGGAAGAACACTCATCATCGGACTTTGCGACGATTCGTTTAACACTTTCTGGACAAACATTGAATTTTGTTGCTATTTTATGGTATGTAACACCCTTTTCGGTGCACCAATTGTGTAGAATTTTCTTTTTAGTTTCCAAATCAATTCGCGACATTGCAAAAACAACTTTATGACCGCGACTAAATGACTTGTATTTCGATTTTTGACATGTAAACAAAGCGTGCTCTGATTACACGGCAAAAAAAAAGTTCACCCGTTGTGTGTGTTTGCGTGTTAAATGTTTAGGACTACTTTTCGATACACTCCTATGCGAAGCTAGATAGACAGTTTTGGACGGAAGCAATTTCGACACCTGTTTATCTGGTAAACCGATGTGCAACGCGATCGAAATATTTCCCCATCCGATTGCATGACTGGACAAATCGATAGGACAAAGGAATCATAAGCAACTGCGACAACCAATCTGCAATCCGTATAGCAACGAAAGCATCAGTAAAATCCTCGCACGAAGCATGTAAGCATCCACTATCGTTTTATGCACGATAGCCTACAGGAAGAAGTGGCGCCGCTGATCTACGTACTGACTACCGACCAGCCGGCAGCTAAGGGCTTTGTAAAACCCAATGGTTTTACAAATCCCTTAGCACTTAGCTGCTAAGTAGCAACTACGATTTTGTGAGTTGATAGGTGTCTCGGATTAGGGAGAAGTATTGAAGATCATAGCAAACACTGATAATCCAAGCCTTTGACGTATTAATAAAGGGTTCTATTACAGAAATCGAGTCGATAAGAAATTTACTCGTTAGTTTTATTTAACTACTATAGATATCGAGCAAGTCGATAGCATCGACCAAGTGAAAGCTATCGGTGCAACTTTCAGAATTTTTCGAGTTGTTTGCTGCATATCTTCAGAGTATATTTTGTTTTGGTTTGCGTCCCTGATATTTTCCTTTGGGAACCGTTTCAGAAACGCTTAAGGTCAAGGTGGAACGAAGCCTTTGTAATAGTACAGGTAAAACCACGTGTTTTTCATGGGGTAATAGTGTTTGTGAGAGAAGAGCAAAGCACACCGTTTATTTTGGTTTTGGTAAGTAAATAGATCAAATCACTTATCAGACCGTGTGGCACTTCACTGACACGAGTCTTAGAATACATTTGAAAAAAAAAAATAACAATTCAATACTGAATTAAAATGTATGAACGATGTGTTCCGATCAGTGCTTGGAAATATCTGTATCACATCAATCTTTTCAGCTGAATTTCCGGCCACATTCGATCATTATACCATTGCATTCGGGATACCGAAAATGAACCAACGCCAAACCTCACGATCACAGCAAGCCACTCACAGTTGATTCATCAATTTTTTTTTTCATTCTGTTTTTCGTTCCGTTCTGCGTTCACGGAATGTGAGCAAAACAAAATATCCCTAGTTTTGTCATTCATTGACATTAACATACTAGTTCATTCACTATCAGCATCGTTCTCGACACTGACGAAACGGAGAAATTCGTTGAGGAAGATAAGAAAGTACAGAATGCTCATAATAGTGACAATAAATTAAATTGTTCAAGCATGCAAGGTTTCCGTCTCAGTTAAATTGCTTTCATTTTACATAGTGAATATGCAGTTCCAAATCCACTTGTCAGAAATGCTTCAAAAGAAGAATTCCGATGTAAAAAATACCGTCTTGGCTAAAATTTCAAACATTTAATTTTTTTTAATTCTGAAAACACGAACATAAAATGGTGGTGTCCAAGACACGACCGCAATGGGAATATTTCGAGCTTCCTTTTGCAAACGGATCAAACTATGCTATAGGATTAGCGGAAGAAATTGCCAACATCTAGCTTTGGCTGACATAGTTTGCATTCGCTGCTTGGATCGATTCTGCAGAATGCCCCCTTGCCGTCCAAGCCTAAGCAATCCTTAAATGTGAGTGTGCATGCAGATCGTGCTCTTTTGTTGGCATTTCCGCTTGCGCCACCGATTTGCGTTGCCCTCTCGGAGTAACTTCAAAAACAACTGAATAAGCAAGGCACTGACTTAATGAGAAAATCACACACATATCGGGATATTGAAAATGAACAGTCAGAACATTCCTGACAATTCAATGGCAATGAATGAATGTGAATGAATTCTCATGACTCGAGCTTTAAGGAAAGCTCAGAGAGCACAGAATGAATATGAATGAACACAGTTGTAAATTTATTTGCCGTCGAATGAATGACAGTAGCATCGACAAGCAAAATAAACGCGTTACACTGATAAAAATATATTTTCAATGTTGCTTAATAAGCTCAATATTTCCAAGCTCTGGTTCCGATAAACAATTGCAAATATAAATATATATAGAAGATTTATTTGAATATGAACTAAAATTCTGATTATACGCGAGCGTAACATGAGCAAATTTATAACACATGCGAATTGAAGCTCTTTTGGAATTGTATTTCCACTTATGCTTTAGCCATTGAGACTGGAAAAATGTTCCAGGGCATAAAAATAACAATTGCGAGGGGTGAGGGAGATGAAAGAAATGAGCGCCATTGTGGCAGCCATTTGTGGCTTCCTTCCACATTTACCTTAAGATTGTGTTGCATGCGGATTGGGTAGTGTAGTTAAATATAGCTATCTGATTACATTCTTCACGGTGCGTTTGAATTCCACCAAAATAGAAAATAAACTAAGGATATTCGGGATATAATGGATATTACGTAAAAATAACCTTCGATAATTTCTCATCCATGTTACAAATGTGAAATAATACACACTTTTTCTGAGATTGCCTACCTGTCCTATGAACAGTTTGAACAGGCGGACAAGACGTCTCTGCAGTTTCTATTTTGCTACCGTGTTGAAGGGATGTGCAAAGTTTTTCGCCTCAGAATTCATTCTCAGAATATGTAGGCATAGTGCAGAGCCTGCACTAACGGACAGAAGTAAAGCAGAAAAGAAATATTCCATAAGACGTGCCGCGATATTTATACCATTACGTGGAGATTGGTTGTGTATACTGAATCACATGTACGAATTGTTGAATTTATCGGTATTCAAATAGATAACGGTGGTGGAGGAACAAATATATAATCGCATCGGGCCGCACTATATCTAGCTCGAGAAGAATATTCACAATGTAACTGATTATTGCCAATGATAGTGTCGCTCTAGACAGTGAGCAATCAACAGTACATGTTGATTCTGAGAGTTTATTTGAAAATCTGCTCAATTTGGGATTTTATTTGCCTGTTCAGTGCTACCAAATGTTTGTACTAAAAATGTTTCATTCATTTCGTATCAACATTTATTCACGAATGAAAGAATTAGCCTTATCCCAGTGTCGTACGAACTCTCTTTTATTGAAACTCAACACCATATCTGTCATAATGAGTATAACACATGAGTCGAGATGCGTGAACTTTGTCTGGTATATTGAACGAAAACAGCATGAACGAATTTCGGAAAGCCTGCATTCAGTCACTTTCATTACTGTTAAAAATTTCATGTGATTATCACGAACGTTAAGTTGATCTTCATCGCTTGCACAGCGGTAACATCCATGCCTCTCACGCTAAAGGTCACGAGTTCAATTCTCACTCCCGACATCTTCCAAAAATGGAAGTGACGAACCAGCCAAATGAGTTGAAAGTCACTATAATACAGATAAAAAAAAATCATCGCTTGCAGTGAATTTTTATTGAAAACGT
Source organism: Toxorhynchites rutilus septentrionalis (assembly GCF_029784135.1). Taxonomy (NCBI): domain Eukaryota; kingdom Metazoa; phylum Arthropoda; class Insecta; order Diptera; family Culicidae; genus Toxorhynchites; species Toxorhynchites rutilus. Next base: position 314,680,128 of record NC_073745.1, on the reverse strand, counting down.
GTTAGATTTCCATATTTATAGCGTTGAACACTGTTCGGTGTTGAGCGTATCATTAAACCGGAAATCAAAACAAGATTATGTTCGTTTTCCGCTCACCAATTACCCATATAATAGAGCGTGTATGCCATTCCCGGTCAATCGGGAGTAAATTCATAAAACATAGCAAGAGTTATCTATACATTCTATTGTCGAAGTAGCTAAAATCAAGAATTTTGTGTGATGAATGGCCATGCTTTACCATTAATCGATTTCACTCTGGTTGACGTTGAATTTTATGCTTTGATTTTCACTAACACGCAGTGATCTTCATTTCTACGTCACGAATATCATGACGAAAATAAAGATGCGAATGGAAAATGAACTTCATGGTAAGCTGATATTGATGTTCATTCCACTGGTGTTCATTGATAGTGTTGTTTCATATTTATCGACTCTCGCTTGAGCAGTAGGTTATCAATACAAGGCAGGCTGAAATTCACCGTATTTGAGTGCCGTGAACGTGAATATTTTCGGCACTGATTTTTACAGGAAAACTTCGATATAACGTTACTCGATATAACGTATATTTTACCTTGATATGTATAACGTACACATTTCCAAAGTGTAAAGGAAAATTTTTCTGAATATTTTTTTCTGAAAGTACAATGAAATATCTGTATCGTGATGCTAAAACATATTTTGCACCTTTAATCAATCCAGAAATATAGCTGGTTTTGTGATTCGGAATTCTAAATGAATCAAGCTTTAATCAACAGTACGAAGGGAAACATCATGAGAAAGGCTGGCTTCGTCGTCTAATTGAATTTATTTATTAACTTTACTAAAACAGCAACACTGTAATGTATTATAGGTTAAGTTTATGAGTCCTTTATTATGCTTCGATATAATGTACAATTCGATGCAACGTACAATTTTGAAATGTACGTTATATCGAAGTTACCTTGTATAATGTTCGTTCTTCGCTGGTTATAATTTCGTAGTCTTACGTTAACAATGCGATCGTGCCTTGGACATCACCCTTTATTATTTTTTTTTTGCGGCCCGCGATACCGTGACTAAAACGTGTTGTGGCCCCTCCTCTGGAAAAAAGGTTCAGTACCGTAAACCGGGGGCAAAATGATCACGATTTTCAGGGAAATGTGAATATTTCCGAAATTATTTGTTGAATTTATACACTTCTTGTTGAATGGCGTCAACGTTTCCTTTTGAACTTTTGCCGTCTAAACGTATGCATTAACTAGCGTCATTTATTAATACTTAGTTGAGATTTCTTAAGGCCAAATAACACGCCTTGAATGTATTCCGAGGGGCAAGCTCTAGAATACGCGTGATCACAGTGCAAGTCGATGGAAATTTCTCTGACGAAAAATCCCCCGGCCAGAACGGGAATCAAACCCGAACACCCGACATGATAATGTGAAACGCTAACCACTCGGCCACGGATGCACTAAAACCCAATTATTTTAAAAACTAGTACTTGTGCGATTCTTTCTTGCCTTTGCGAGAACAATACACTAATTGGTCATATGTCGCAATTTGTTTCTTTATATCAATGCACGCATTGCACTGAGTATTTGACGAGAGGCATCTTCCGTGCATCGCCATTCAACAAGCATCAAATATGCGTCTAACAGATGCACACAGTTACAGCCAAGGATGGAAAACAAGGGAGCATGATGTGATTTACGATCAATCGCAAACTGCACAGATCGCAATCTGTGCAAACTGCGACTAACTATTAATCCTCGCCCATCATAATCAAATGATTTTCTCTTGGTAACTCTGAGTTGACCAAAGCATTGCTAGACTGAAACTAGTTCGAATAATTGAGTTACTCTCCTTCCTCGTTTTGTTTACAACTCCTATCAAGAATTTGCTTCATGAGAATGAGTGTCTCTATGCGTACGCTTTACGATTCTCGCTCTCTCGTCCGGGCGTTCAATTTCCTTTCCGAGCGCGTGAAACTGGGTAAAATAAAAAAAAGCGCTTTAGCAGATAAGACGACTTTAATGTTTAATGTTTCACAGAGGATTTCTCAGATTAAATTAATCTACAAGAGACTACAAACAATAATCCCCCTCAAATCACTAATTTTATGAGTTAATGTAAATGCGTTATTGGCCAAGGCTATTACGACATCGAACACGTGGTCTTGCGAGATATATTTTTCCGCCAGCCCAAATACAGACCACTTTTTTCGGGCCCGAGTAAACTGGTGGCTAGAAAAGACCTTGATTACCTTGAATTAATCAAAAAAACATAAATTAGCGCAAATATGTCAACATGTGTTTTTTGTGTAAGCACGTAAATATTTGGTCATAAAATTTTTGGATTATGGAACTCTACATAATTTGTATGCAGATAGACTATCCACAGTTTGTGGGGGGAATACTCATACAACTCAAATGGACAATGATTATCTGCTATCACAAAGCTGAGAAATTTTTTGACGTTTTGTTTTACTATTGATTCATTAAAAAAATTAAGCTTTATTTTTAAATGTTTTCTTATCCTGAGACTGGCTCACCATATTGCACTGCTACTAAAACCGTAGGCTAACTTCAAGGATATTTTTTATTCATTTTCGGCGAATAATCAATAGAGTGCCGTGTTATGAAACATCAGAATAATAGCAAAAACAATGTTACGATCATAAGGTGTTGGACAGGTTATTCCAGACGACATAGGAATATATTCCATCTGATCATCTTTAGAAAGGTTAATTACCTTCAAAGGATAAATTGATAAGGTAGGATGTTGATAATCATTTGCTGCGATACCGATTGTTCCAACAGTATTCATTCGACAATATGAAGACTGAATACCTGAAATTAACCAGATTCAACCACGCAAATCTGCGGTAAAAACAGTAGGTACACTTGAGAGATGCAACAAGTTTGAAGGGATATACAAAAAATATTACTCGTTCGATAAATATACTGCCACATATGTCAGAAGTCCACGATATATGAATAACATACGTCCATACTAATTCATTACATTTATTCGCAACGAAGAACGTAACCACACAGAATTGAATTAATCAAATATGTGATCCGTTTTATCTACAAAATAAGAAAGGGTCTGAAACTCAATCGAATTCGAAAGGTGTTTCGTGAAGTCACTAATTGAATTGCTATTGGAAAAATTATTTGGAGAGAAATGTGAATGTTCAGAATTATTGGAATCTTAAAAACGATTTTGGGCGGGGTGAAATTCGCCCAAATCTGCTAGTAATAAAATTATTCAATTGCATCGATTACCCGTCTGCTGGCTGTAGGACGGGAAACAACAGCCAAATAAAAAAGAAATTGCCAACATCTAGCTTTGGCTGACATAGTTTGCATTCGCTGCTTGGATCGATTCTGCAGAATGCCCCCTTGCCGTCCAAGCCTAAGCAATCCTTAAATGTGAGTGTGCATGCAGATCGTGCTCTTTTGTTGGCATTTCCGCTTGCGCCACCGATTTGCGTTGCCCTCTCGGAGTAACTTCAAAAACAACTGAATAAGCAAGGCACTGACTTAATGAGAAAATCACACACATATCGGGATATTGAAAATGAACAGTCAGAACATTCCTGACAATTCAATGGCAATGAATGAATGTGAATGAATTCTCATGACTCGAGCTTTAAGGAAAGCTCAGAGAGCACAGAATGAATATGAATGAACACAGTTGTAAATTTATTTGCCGTCGAATGAATGACAGTAGCATCGACAAGCAAAATAAACGCGTTACACTGATAAAAATATATTTTCAATGTTGCTTAATAAGCTCAATATTTCCAAGCTCTGGTTCCGATAAACAATTGCAAATATAAATATATATAGAAGATTTATTTGAATATGAACTAAAATTCTGATTATACGCGAGCGTAACATGAGCAAATTTATAACACATGCGAATTGAAGCTCTTTTGGAATTGTATTTCCACTTATGCTTTAGCCATTGAGACTGGAAAAATGTTCCAGGGCATAAAAATAACAATTGCGAGGGGTGAGGGAGATGAAAGAAATGAGCGCCATTGTGGCAGCCATTTGTGGCTTCCTTCCACATTTACCTTAAGATTGTGTTGCATGCGGATTGGGTAGTGTAGTTAAATATAGCTATCTGATTACATTCTTCACGGTGCGTTTGAATTCCACCAAAATAGAAAATAAACTAAGGATATTCGGGATATAATGGATATTACGTAAAAATAACCTTCGATAATTTCTCATCCATGTTACAAATGTGAAATAATACACACTTTTTCTGAGATTGCCTACCTGTCCTATGAACAGTTTGAACAGGCGGACAAGACGTCTCTGCAGTTTCTATTTTGCTACCGTGTTGAAGGGATGTGCAAAGTTTTTCGCCTCAGAATTCATTCTCAGAATATGTAGGCATAGTGCAGAGCCTGCACTAACGGACAGAAGTAAAGCAGAAAAGAAATATTCCATAAGACGTGCCGCGATATTTATACCATTACGTGGAGATTGGTTGTGTATACTGAATCACATGTACGAATTGTTGAATTTATCGGTATTCAAATAGATAACGGTGGTGGAGGAACAAATATATAATCGCATCGGGCCGCACTATATCTAGCTCGAGAAGAATATTCACAATGTAACTGATTATTGCCAATGATAGTGTCGCTCTAGACAGTGAGCAATCAACAGTACATGTTGATTCTGAGAGTTTATTTGAAAATCTGCTCAATTTGGGATTTTATTTGCCTGTTCAGTGCTACCAAATGTTTGTACTAAAAATGTTTCATTCATTTCGTATCAACATTTATTCACGAATGAAAGAATTAGCCTTATCCCAGTGTCGTACGAACTCTCTTTTATTGAAACTCAACACCATATCTGTCATAATGAGTATAACACATGAGTCGAGATGCGTGAACTTTGTCTGGTATATTGAACGAAAACAGCATGAACGAATTTCGGAAAGCCTGCATTCAGTCACTTTCATTACTGTTAAAAATTTCATGTGATTATCACGAACGTTAAGTTGATCTTCATCGCTTGCACAGCGGTAACATCCATGCCTCTCACGCTAAAGGTCACGAGTTCAATTCTCACTCCCGACATCTTCCAAAAATGGAAGTGACGAACCAGCCAAATGAGTTGAAAGTCACTATAATACAGATAAAAAAAAATCATCGCTTGCAGTGAATTTTTATTGAAAACGTGTTAGATTTCCATATTTATAGCGTTGAACACTGTTCGGTGTTGAGCGTATCATTAAACCGGAAATCAAAACAAGATTATGTTCGTTTTCCGCTCACCAATTACCCATATAATAGAGCGTGTATGCCATTCCCGGTCAATCGGGAGTAAATTCATAAAACATAGCAAGAGTTATCTATACATTCTATTGTCGAAGTAGCTAAAATCAAGAATTTTGTGTGATGAATGGCCATGCTTTACCATTAATCGATTTCACTCTGGTTGACGTTGAATTTTATGCTTTGATTTTCACTAACACGCAGTGATCTTCATTTCTACGTCACGAATATCATGACGAAAATAAAGATGCGAATGGAAAATGAACTTCATGGTAAGCTGATATTGATGTTCATTCCACTGGTGTTCATTGATAGTGTTGTTTCATATTTATCGACTCTCGCTTGAGCAGTAGGTTATCAATACAAGGCAGGCTGAAATTCACCGTATTTGAGTGCCGTGAACGTGAATATTTTCGGCACTGATTTTTACAGGAAAACTTCGATATAACGTTACTCGATATAACGTATATTTTACCTTGATATGTATAACGTACACATTTCCAAAGTGTAAAGGAAAATTTTTCTGAATATTTTTTTCTGAAAGTACAATGAAATATCTGTATCGTGATGCTAAAACATATTTTGCACCTTTAATCAATCCAGAAATATAGCTGGTTTTGTGATTCGGAATTCTAAATGAATCAAGCTTTAATCAACAGTACGAAGGGAAACATCATGAGAAAGGCTGGCTTCGTCGTCTAATTGAATTTATTTATTAACTTTACTAAAACAGCAACACTGTAATGTATTATAGGTTAAGTTTATGAGTCCTTTATTATGCTTCGATATAATGTACAATTCGATGCAACGTACAATTTTGAAATGTACGTTATATCGAAGTTACCTTGTATAATGTTCGTTCTTCGCTGGTTATAATTTCGTAGTCTTACGTTAACAATGCGATCGTGCCTTGGACATCACCCTTTATTATTTTTTTTTTGCGGCCCGCGATACCGTGACTAAAACGTGTTGTGGCCCCTCCTCTGGAAAAAAGGTTCAGTACCGTAAACCGGGGGCAAAATGATCACGATTTTCAGGGAAATGTGAATATTTCCGAAATTATTTGTTGAATTTATACACTTCTTGTTGAATGGCGTCAACGTTTCCTTTTGAACTTTTGCCGTCTAAACGTATGCATTAACTAGCGTCATTTATTAATACTTAGTTGAGATTTCTTAAGGCCAAATAACACGCCTTGAATGTATTCCGAGGGGCAAGCTCTAGAATACGCGTGATCACAGTGCAAGTCGATGGAAATTTCTCTGACGAAAAATCCCCCGGCCAGAACGGGAATCAAACCCGAACACCCGACATGATAATGTGAAACGCTAACCACTCGGCCACGGATGCACTAAAACCCAATTATTTTAAAAACTAGTACTTGTGCGATTCTTTCTTGCCTTTGCGAGAACAATACACTAATTGGTCATATGTCGCAATTTGTTTCTTTATATCAATGCACGCATTGCACTGAGTATTTGACGAGAGGCATCTTCCGTGCATCGCCATTCAACAAGCATCAAATATGCGTCTAACAGATGCACACAGTTACAGCCAAGGATGGAAAACAAGGGAGCATGATGTGATTTACGATCAATCGCAAACTGCACAGATCGCAATCTGTGCAAACTGCGACTAACTATTAATCCTCGCCCATCATAATCAAATGATTTTCTCTTGGTAACTCTGAGTTGACCAAAGCATTGCTAGACTGAAACTAGTTCGAATAATTGAGTTACTCTCCTTCCTCGTTTTGTTTACAACTCCTATCAAGAATTTGCTTCATGAGAATGAGTGTCTCTATGCGTACGCTTTACGATTCTCGCTCTCTCGTCCGGGCGTTCAATTTCCTTTCCGAGCGCGTGAAACTGGGTAAAATAAAAAAAAGCGCTTTAGCAGATAAGACGACTTTAATGTTTAATGTTTCACAGAGGATTTCTCAGATTAAATTAATCTACAAGAGACTACAAACAATAATCCCCCTCAAATCACTAATTTTATGAGTTAATGTAAATGCGTTATTGGCCAAGGCTATTACGACATCGAACACGTGGTCTTGCGAGATATATTTTTCCGCCAGCCCAAATACAGACCACTTTTTTCGGGCCCGAGTAAACTGGTGGCTAGAAAAGACCTTGATTACCTTGAATTAATCAAAAAAACATAAATTAGCGCAAATATGTCAACATGTGTTTTTTGTGTAAGCACGTAAATATTTGGTCATAAAATTTTTGGATTATGGAACTCTACATAATTTGTATGCAGATAGACTATCCACAGTTTGTGGGGGGAATACTCATACAACTCAAATGGACAATGATTATCTGCTATCACAAAGCTGAGAAATTTTTTGACGTTTTGTTTTACTATTGATTCATTAAAAAAATTAAGCTTTATTTTTAAATGTTTTCTTATCCTGAGACTGGCTCACCATATTGCACTGCTACTAAAACCGTAGGCTAACTTCAAGGATATTTTTTATTCATTTTCGGCGAATAATCAATAGAGTGCCGTGTTATGAAACATCAGAATAATAGCAAAAACAATGTTACGATCATAAGGTGTTGGACAGGTTATTCCAGACGACATAGGAATATATTCCATCTGATCATCTTTAGAAAGGTTAATTACCTTCAAAGGATAAATTGATAAGGTAGGATGTTGATAATCATTTGCTGCGATACCGATTGTTCCAACAGTATTCATTCGACAATATGAAGACTGAATACCTGAAATTAACCAGATTCAACCACGCAAATCTGCGGTAAAAACAGTAGGTACACTTGAGAGATGCAACAAGTTTGAAGGGATATACAAAAAATATTACTCGTTCGATAAATATACTGCCACATATGTCAGAAGTCCACGATATATGAATAACATACGTCCATACTAATTCATTACATTTATTCGCAACGAAGAACGTAACCACACAGAATTGAATTAATCAAATATGTGATCCGTTTTATCTACAAAATAAGAAAGGGTCTGAAACTCAATCGAATTCGAAAGGTGTTTCGTGAAGTCACTAATTGAATTGCTATTGGAAAAATTATTTGGAGAGAAATGTGAATGTTCAGAATTATTGGAATCTTAAAAACGATTTTGGGCGGGGTGAAATTCGCCCAAATCTGCTAGTAATAAAATTATTCAATTGCATCGATTACCCGTCTGCTGGCTGTAGGACGGGAAACAACAGCCAAATAAAATCGACACGAGACTGAGCGGTCAGTGCAATCTATCTATCTATATATATAAAAATGGAGTGATGTCTGTCTGTCTGTCTGATTCTTATAGACTCGGAAACTACTGAACCGATCGACATGAAAAATGGTATGTAGGGGTTTTTGGGGCCGGGGAAGGTTTTCGTGATATTTTGAGACCCCTCCCCCTCTCTAAGGGGGGGCTGCCATACAAATGAAACACAAATTACTGCATCACTCGGAAATTAACCAAGCAAACGAAACCAAAGTTGGCATGTGAAAGTTTTAGGGTGCAATAAATGTTTCTATGATGGTTAGACAGTCCTTCCCCCACTCAAAGGGGGGGCTGCCATACAAATGAAACACAAATTTCTGCATTACTCGAGAATTAATCAAGCAAATGAAACCAAATTTGGCATGTGGAGGTTTTAGGATGCAGTAAATGTTTCTATGATGATAAGATACTCCTTCCCCCTCTCTTAGAGGGGGCTGCCATACAAATGAAACACAATTTTTTGCATTACTCGGAAATTAATCAATCAAACGAAACCAAAGTTGGCATGTGAAAGTTTTAGGGTGCAATAAATGTTTCTATGATGGTTAGACAGTCCTTCCCCCACTCAAAGGGGGGGGGGGGGGGCTGCCATACAAATGAAACACAAATTTCTGCATTACTCGAGAATTAATCAAGCAAATTAAACCAAATTTGGCATGTGGAGGTTTTAGGATGCAATAAATGTTTCTATGGTGTTAAGATACTCCTTCCCCCTCTCTTAGAGGGAGCTGTCGTACAAATGAAACACAAATTTTTGCATTACCCGAGAATTAATCAAGCAAATTAAACCAAATTAGGCATATGGAAACTTTAGGGTGCAAAATTAATCAAGCAAATGAAACCAAATTTGGCATGTGGAGGTTTTAGGATGCAATAAATGTTTCTATGGTGTTAAGATACTCCTTCCCCCTCTCTTAGAGGGAGCTGTCGTACAAATGAAACACAAATTTTTGCATTACCCGAGAATTAATCAAGCAAATTAAACCAAATTAGGCATATGGAAACTTTAGGGTGCAATGAATGTTTCTATGGTGGTTAGATACCCCTCCCCCCTCTCTTAGGGGTGGCTGCCATACAAATAAAACACAAATTTCTGCATTACTCGAGAATTAATCAAGTAAATGGGCGGGACGAAGTTTGCCGGGTTAGCTAGTAAAGAATTAAAAATCCCTCGACGAGTGTCGTAAGATTTCAGTTGATCGTCTCTTGTACACTTTACGATCAAGAACTCGTCATCCGCTCTATGGAATGGGATTAATCGTTTGTGGCTTGCACTCACGATGAGTAGTAGAAGTAATGCTTCGAGAGTGCAAGCAGTGGGGATTCCGCATTCATATTGCTTTTTTGAGATCTTAATAGCTCACCGTTCCAAGTATTCTCTCTGTGTACATATAAAGAATAAAAGAGCATCGCCTGCTGGGGGTGATTTAAAAACATCCGACTAGAGGGATATACTTATTCACTGATCGTTGAATGTGATTTTTTACCATCCCTGGTTACAGCGATAAAAATGAAACATCGCGAGAATAACCGCAACTAAAAGTATCGAAGGTGTGGTATTCACATGTACAGAAAATTAAGTTCTAAGTTTCGCGCAACGAAAACAAGCAGCACACAAAAAGCACCCTAAAGTTTCCTGATGGCTTGAAGCGACCTATAATCGTTTGTACTCTTCTCTTTTTTCTGTGTTAATTGCAGTGCCAGATGCACTTCAAGTGAATTATTCGCTAGCGTTCACAGCTCGAGAAGAAACAAAACACAAAACGAGCAGAATAAGCGACCTTTGTTGTTTCGGGCACAGAAAGATTCTGGGAATTTTCCTCAGAGGAGATGCAATACTTATACGCTAGCGACAGCTTACTTACTATGCAAGGGTGAAGTTTACTTCGCAAATATTCTCTTTTCGCTAACCCGCTTCGTTGTTTCTATTCTAGCGGCTGCATAAGTTACCCGTTATTGACAGCTCTGTTCGGGAAAGCACACAAATGTACCGAACAAATGTATGGAAAAATGGGCATGCTTCCAATTTTCATCAATTTAAACCATATACAGACTATGGGATTGTAATGTATAGCATATCAAACAAATCTTAGAAAATTTCCGATGCGATTGGTATGCGAATCGTTAAAATCCGTTCGCAGCAAAAAATGGTTATTATCGTTAACTTTATTTCATAAAAACGTGACATGTTTTCTGATTTGGCACTCTTAATGTAAGACGTAGTCCTACGTAAAAAAGTCGAAAAATATCAAAACGTTGTAACGGATAGAAATCCATCACACTAGAAAATCACGAAAAACATAGATTGATCAATTTCACCCCGAAGCTACATTTTGATATTTTTCGCTAGAAAATCATTGATTTCTTCACCTACATTCATCTGAAGTGCTTGAAAACACAAAAACCTGGTTCAATCCACCTAAAGGTGTGGTCTTGCTTTTACATAACTCGATTTAAAAACTGACCGGGGACCATTCGGATTATCCTAATGTGATTAAAAACTCCAAGGTTATATATATATATATATATATATATATATATATATATATATATATATATATATATATATATATATATATATATAATGGATTTCTGTCTGTCTGATTCTTATGGACTCGGAAGCTACTGAACCGATTCACATGAAAATTGGTATGTAGGGGTTTTTAGGGCCGGGGAAGGTTTTCATGATAGTTTGAGACTCCTCCCTCCTCCCTAAGGGGTGCTGCCATACAAATTTCTGCATTACTCGAGAACTAATCAATCAAGTAAATGAACGAAATTTGTCATGTGGAGGTTTAAGGGTGCAATAAATTTTTCTATGGTGATTAGACACTCCACCCCCCTCTCTAAGGGGGGGCTCCCATACAAAGGAAACACAACACTCTAGAAACACTCTAAAGGGAGAAGAGGGGAGGGGTCTGTCTTTATCCTATCATATTTTCTGTATAAAACATTTATTCCATGTAACGGGGAAACATGTTATTTGCAAGTGGTTGAAAAATCTTGAACGAGAATTGTCTCTGAAAATAATCTGATATTCTAATGATGAGTTTTGGTAGGAGTACTAGGAATTTTATAGTAAAATGTAAATTCAACGGGGTCGATTAGAAGATTAAACCATGAACAGTTCTGCGATTGGACTCATTAACTTGCGCTTAGTAAGAAACGTTAATGTTTGAGGGTATTGTTAAAAAAACGAATTTTGGGCGGGACGAAGTTTGCCGGGTCAGCTAGTGTCAGATAAAAACAGTTCAAAATTTAGTTGCATAATACCTCCGAAAATTTATGTTTGTTTTCAGTAAAACATTTGATCAATTTCACCCCGGTGATCAATTTGCCCCCGGATGACGGAACCACTGAAGATGGCCTGTCCACAAAAAAATTCTGTAATATCGGTGATATTCGGCAATATAAATATTGTTTGTTATAACAATATTAAATGGGTCTGGAAGACTCTTGTGTTAAAAACATCTTTTTGAGAAAGACTCAAAGATCAATGGTATTATGGTCTTTGAACAGCGCGGAAAAAGCAACGAAACTAGGGAGAGACTAGTATTGAATATTGCCTCAAGGGAAATCAACAGCTAACTTCCATCAACTGGTAAAGAGAAGGGACTCTGCAACCATGCGCCTTGTTTTTTCACTCGATTTTCAAGCGATCTTTTGAACTTATGTTCGAAATGAGGAATAAAAGAAATCCATTCCATCTACTTCTAATCTTCAAAACCTTACTCTCGGCTCTAAACATCGCAAGACATACCTCCGGAAATATTCGGTTTTTCCAATTTCCAGTTGTATAGAGCAAACAGAATAGAAATCGGATTATATCAGAGGAAGTTGCAGCACCTCAAATGTGCCCAAATAAATCGCTCTCATTCATTGGCTCCATCTTTCCAAGTAATTTTTGTAACATACTCGATCCCATTCGCTACATATACAAATCGTGGAAACTCGAAGCTAACTTATGCATAATTCCGTTGCCACTATTTGCCAAATTTTTTTATTCCACAAACCCGTCTAACTAATCTGTATAAATGATGAGATAAAGACCGCAAAAGAACTCCAGCGTTATCGCAGCACACAATTGAACGATAAAACATTTCTCCAATGCTTTCTAACCATATCGGTAATTTCAGAGGATATACGTAGATAGTTATTTACACTGCTAAATTAGATTGAGTTTCATGCTCTGTTTACATCATGTTTGCTTTTTAGGCTTGCGTTTCTTTATAGTTAGGTAAGTTGTGAATCTTTTCTCTGCCCTCCCGTAGAAGCCTGCGCGCGGCGGAACCAATGTGTGTATGTTGGTTTCGTCTATATCTTTATCATTTAATAATCTGCGATGACTAGTTTCTTTTTCCTTGTTTTGTTGCTCCTGCTGCGTATAGTGATTGACTTATATAGTTATATAACTTATCTATGTATAACTGCTGCTTTGCTTGATCTAGGATAATTCATACGAAATAACTATTACCAACGAAAAAATCTGCTCTGTCTTTTTGCCTACAATTTAGACTAATCCAAAAAATAGACGTAGTTAATCTGATCAGATCCATGCGAAGTGAGTCGCACCTCAAATGCATTTGTAGTGATAAATATTCCAACAATAGATGAAAAATAAACAATCTCTGAATATATACAAATAAATAATAGCAAACTAAAAAAATGTGGCTTTTCCAGAGCGATTGCACGAACTTCGAGACAAGAAATCAACCTCTTTTCCTCCTGATATGACTACTTTTACCAAAAACCCTTCGCTCAGTCCATATGTTCAGTTAAAATTTCGGTGTTGCCTCACGGATATTTGCTTTTCACAGAAAAATATAACAGTCTTATCTTCTAAAAACTCTTAACTCAAAACTCAAATTATGGAATCCATTACTCACCCCCCGGGGGGAACGGTCTATTCTCTCGGCATCTAACATCCCTACCAAAAACAAGCGAATCGAAACCCTACCCCGCTCTACTTCTTGGCGGCCTTTCTCGGCTCGTCATCATCGCTGTGTTCCTCCTGCAGAAGCAGCGAATCCGGATGCCTAACGGCACTAGCTTTCTTGTTACCGCCCCGCTGCCAGGTGAATACCCGTGCCAGCTGGGCAAATTTCTTCCTCGATATCTTACCCATGTGGCGCAATCGTTCCTTGAACGCGGCGTCATCTGAAACCTTACCTTGGTGGTCTTTCTCCAGCGCCGACAGGAACTCCTGGTTCCATCTCAGCTCGGCCATAAATTCTTCGTTCTGCAGCATCATAGCGAACTGTTCGTCGCCGAGGTCAAACTCAGTGTTACGTGTCGATTCGCCACATCCGGCCAACCTCAGGAAAGTGGGTGGCAGCGGGCCCAGCATGGGTGGATTCCATCTGCTGTAGCCAACCTTGTCCGGATCCCGTGCACCAACAGCTCCCACTGCGACTACTCGCGGACTACTGTTGACACTAGCGCTTCCGGGAGACTTTTTGATCTTAGGTGATGCGCCCAGCGCTTGTTGTTTAGGAGAGGTGCTGAGGAGCACTGGAGTCGCAGCGCTGGAAAGATTCAACAGAACAGCCGGTGAAGCGTTAGGATTATTGCCACCAGTCGGCGGTGTTCTGCCGGTGTCGCCATCCAATTCCTGCCGAAGTTTCTCATTCTGAAATGCGGCGAGAATATTAATCAGCCAAAGAAACTACACACATTCCCCAACACGGACCTGATTATCGGTACTCATTGCAAGCAACTGATCGATCGTAGCATCAACTGCGCCCTGATTTGCCCGCAGTACGGCTTCTATTACATCTCGGTCCATCTCGGGAAACATGTTCTTGAAATCGGACATCGCCTGGGCGAACTCCAATTGCATCGTTGAAGCCATTCTAGAGTTTCGTTCAGCAACCAATACAGAGATTACCAACGAGTAAATTAGAAGTAATTTCACCTTGGAAATGTGAGATTTCAGAGAAGCTGAAATCCATGAACCATTATCAAATATTTACATTGAACCGGAGATAAGCAAAGCAAGTAATCGAATGACGAATACCTACATGATTGCCCTGAATTAGAGATTAGAAAAACTAGATCTCACGTGAAGCGATTTTGTCTTTTTTTCTGTCCCGTGCAAAGAAAGTGGAGAATCAAATTTGGGTGCGAGTTAGCACTCTAGTCACAACAAATTCCGTTTTTTCTCACTTTGAGGATTTTGCGTTCCCCCAGGTGCACGAATTTGCTCATTGACGATTGTGATTCATTTTCCCCGGTGTGGCAATCCGAAGACAACTCTAATAGACCGACCAGATTTGGTGAGTTGGACGAAAACTTCGGAAGAAAATTTTTCTCAAATATGTAATGACTTTTAATTATTTTTGTTTTGCGTTTTGCGCAACTGACAGCTCGGCGATAATGACAAAAGAGAAATGAGCTAATTTCACTGTACTTGCGGATAATACACACTCAAATGAATTTGCTTTGATTGAGGGTATTATAACCTTTTTGCTCCGGACAAACCACTTACCCTATCACGAAGCAATTACGGGGATTCGCCTCTAATTCGACATCTAGCTAATCGGACAGACCTGTAGTGCGACACGAATAATTGGACATTTTCGCCTCTAATAGGACTTTTCTATATACATCCTTTGTTCAAGTTTCTACAACATGATCAAATTTTTAGGAGTATTTTTAACCTAAATTATGTATTTTGCACACATTTCTAATGGTTTTTTTCCAATGCTTTTGCTGTTTTAACCTGTTTTTCACGTTGTGTTTTTTTGGTACAGTGATACAAAATCGAAATCGTACATCATGCAGATTCAACAAACGAAAACATACTTTAGGAACATTCTATTTAGATGAAGTTATAGTGTCATATGGGAGTTAAAAGTTTTGTTATCTGTTTTCAGAATAATGGTTTTTATTTCTATAAGAATGGCGATTGTATGAAAATTGACTCAAACTCATAATCGTATGGTGGTCGAAATTTTAACTCGATTTCGATGGCGTTGATTAATTTTAGAATTCCATCTTCAGGATGGTAACCCTTTCCTTCATTGAAACTGTCTTCAGCTGTCTTTAGCCGTCATCTACTATTTTTTTTGTGTATTTGAAAGGAACATTCATCCACTTATTCATCAAGTGGTTTTTTAAATCGTTATTTTTAGAAATTTAATGGTTATTAACTTTTCTACACAGATTACTCTCATAGTTTTTTTTCTAAACTGGAATTGATGTCGGGAGATTTGGAGGAGTGCTAATAACCTTTGAGCAATTTTAATGTAACCATGTGCGAACTTGTGCCTTGTGCTTTGGGTCATTGTCTTGATAAAACCTTGTCTTGAAAATTCCTTACTTCATATTTTTTGACGTAGAACTGCGTCTTTCAGGAAGGGTGCCAAATCAGAAAACAGGTCACGTTTTTATGAAATAAATTTAACGTAAATAACTATTTTCACTGTGAACTAATTCTCATGATTTGCATACCAATCGAATCAGAAATTCTCTAAGATTTGTTTGATATGCTATACATTACAATCCACTATTCTCTAAACAATTTAAATTCATGAAAACTGGAAGAACTTCCTTTTTTCCCATACATTTATTCTGCCGATTTGTGTGCTAACCCTACCCGTATTTCGAATGCTTATAACTCGAACATTTCTTAACAGATCAGAAAGATGTTTGCATCAATTGATAGGAAATATTTCTACGCGTCTATCACAATTAATAAAATGTTATTTTTCATGAGATGAACAATTGAATAACTGTAAAATGTCAAGCGTTATCTAAACGCCCTAACTGTCAAGTTTTGATCGACCCGATTTACGGTTTCCCCAATACAGACTTCAGAATCAATGTACCTGTGGGAATCCAATTTGCAAATATACAAGCAAGTCGGGGGTATTTTTGTTCCCGCCGAGCTGTGTTTCCCTAACACGAACTTCAAAATCAATGTGCCTAGGGGAATCCGTTTTGTCAAAACATGCAACTCGGGAGTATTTGTTCCCCACTGAGCTGTGTTTCCCTAACACTGACTTCAAAATTAATGTGCCTGAGGAATCCGCTTTGCAAACACATGCAAGTCGGGGCTTTTTTGGTGTTGAGTACTTTTGTACTCGCTTGTCGTTGTGCAGACCGGAATATGTTACCCCAAAATGTACTCGTAAACTGAGAAGCCTCGTCATTTCAGATACTAGAGGTGAATGAACTTTCGCGCTTTGAGAACTACGACATGAGATGTGCAATAACTTCAGAGGGGAAATTTAAAATACAATGATCGTTAGATAATCCTTCCGTTCACATATTTTGGTAGTCCTAGGCATCATATTAAACGTAAAAGGACGTTCATCAAATTTATTCATAACTGTGAGGTGCGTAGAAGAAAGATTAAATGCACAATGCCCTACCCCTCGCAGCTGACAGTATAACAGTAATGTTGGTGTTATATCATAGCAGCAGTAGTAGCACACATTTCACATCATTTCGTCCTCCAGCAGGCAACGGTCGAATAGGTAAGCCACACTTAATATTTCCTCTCTATATCGGGTGATTTCACTGTAGGATTATACTAACGGCATTGAGGAACCCTTGCAGTTTTTTTTCAAAAAAACAATACATTAAATATTCAGTGAAATCACAAGGCATAGAGGAAAGAAATTCAAGAAAATTGTGTGTTGGGACAACCGTCTGTGAAAATAAATGGCGTGTCGAGACAACCGCCTGAGATATTGCGTGTTGAGATAACCGCTTGGAAAAAGTGACGTGTCGGGACAACCGTCTGAAAAATTGCGTGTTGGGACAACCGCTTGAAAAAAGGGGCGTGTCGGGACAACCGCCTTAAAACCTGCGTGTTGGGACAACCGCTTTTGAAAAAACGGTATGTCGAAGAAACCACCCAATATCGAAAAGAAACAGCGAGCTGGAAAATGCTCGATCAGTAGCATTAGTTCCCAGGAAACAACATTGTATGCACTGAAGCAGGTGATAGCTGGAAGTGTCGTGACATTCCGGCGTATGAAACGACGACAAGTAATACGAACGTCCGATGAGACCAAATCCAACCTTTCTCATAAAACGTACCTGCAAGCAAAATGAGGTTCAAAGTGGTTTTAATAGTGGTTCAAATATATTGGAAGCTCTGAGATCGCAGCGTCTCTATTCAACGTGTGTGACACATACAACGGTCACAACTGCTTTTTCTTTCAATGGGTGAAGAATTGCAGGGTATTGTGCGAGCATGTAAGTTGAGGCCAAACCTGAAGGAAGGTCATTGCTACACAACTTTTGTTAAGAACATCGAAAGTCATTTTTGATCAACAATCGACACTGCGGCTGAGCAAGAAGCATTTTCGTGCACGCGACAACGATCAGGAGAATCGATTATGAGTTTCCATGCCAGACAAATGAGAATGTACGTCTTTGTGAGTTTAGTGCAGCAGATCAGGAACGTTTCGTCAAAGGACATGTTCAACCGCGAACTTGCTAGAACTGCTACCACATTTAGTGGCGAAGCGAAATTCATCGTACAATCGGCAACAAGAGACGGATTGTATCAGATTGATACAGCTTGTACTTCAATTAATCATATACGCTCTACCAAAGCTCCATTGAAGCGTAGGACGGGAAACGAATAAACCAGAGAATTTAGACTAAATAATATCGTGCTAGCATTTCTTTTTCCAGGAGTCATCGGGAACGTTGTTCCAGATGTAATAGGAGGGCGCACTGAAACAGGGCCTGCCCGTATTAAAATTGAAATGCAGTAAATGCGGTCAACTTGGGCCGCGTCCAGCCGACTGAAACGCGTTGAAACGCGGAATTCAACTGCAAAAGATGAAACACCCCAATTGGAAGTGGAAGCTTTGTAGTCAGGAAAGTGGGCGAAGTATCTGAGTAGATTTCAAGCTGTCTGGAATGACCTATCCATCAAGAACGGAATATTGACAAAACTCAATCGTGCGAGTGTGGTGACCTGGCATGGCCACAGATGCTGATCAATGGGTCATTCAAAACTTGTGCCACAAATGGTAGACCGGTGAAACCAACACCAATGCAAAGGCTATTTTCTACTAAAACGGTTTGGGAGACGATTGCGCTCAATACAAATGGTCAGCCATTCAATGGTGAAGAATTTGAAAGCTATTTTCATGTAAGAGGAATTCAGACAATATACTCTACACAATTTTTCTCACAACAAAATGGGCTAGTCGAAAATTTCATGAGAATTGTTAATAAAGCAATGTCAACCGTATCGTCAACCGGAAACAACTACAATGATGAGCTGCAGGTTGCGATACAGCCACATAATGTTGCTGCCTAGAGATGGGCAAACCGTTCATGAACTGATCAAAAGAACGAGTTCACCCAAAAGAGTGAACGAACTGCCGTTCTTTTTGGCTGGGCAACAGTTCATATGAACTGTATACCCAGTTCAGCACGAACTGTGTACGGTGAATGATGAACTGATAATACAGTTCAGAACGAACTGACCGCCGACTGAACTGTGTATACAGTTCAGAACGAACTGACCGCTGGCAAAACTGTGCATGTAGTTCAGAACGAACTGTGTACGGTAAGCGGTGCGTAAGAGGAAAGAAAACGAACGAATGATAGATGAATGGTGCTGCAAGGTAAATAGTTCTCAAATTAACGAATGGAAACGAACGATAGCCCCATGAAACAACAAAAATAATATGTCGGTATTGTTGCTTCATAAAAAACGCTTGTTGCGTTTTTTATGTTGCGTTCAGGATACGATGGTTTTAAATTGGATTGTTAAATTATTTATCAAATTTCATATTTTGGAGTTCAGGGTAATTATTTCAGTAAGTTGTTATGCCAATCTACCTCACTTATAAAATATAGTTGAAAGCTGAAAGTTGATTTAAACAGTCTTGTTAAACAGTAAAATTCGCGTCGCTAATATGAAATATGTTTTATATTATATCATATTGTGCTCGATAATTTTGAGATGGACGTTCGCGGTTTGGGTACAGTTTTGCTATAGCATTTATTGCAATGCATCGTAAGCAAAGCAGCACAATGCTAGTTTATGCTGAAAATAATGAATAACGACTCAAACAAAATTAAAATTTCAAAATCAAAGTTTGATTTTCTATTGTGCTAAGTTATTTCTAACAAATATCGGACATATCCCGCCACTGTACAAAAGAGTGAGTGAACTGCTCAAAAGAACTAGTTCACTTAAGTGAACGGTTGGTCACTTGGTTGGTTGGTCATTAAAGTGAACCGTTTTGCCCACCTCTACTGCTGCCCACTCAACCACCAGGGTTTCTTCAGAGGAAGTCATGCTAAAAAAAACCAGGGTGGTTTGGCACTATTGAACCGGGGATAAGCACATATTAATGAATTTTGACAGTTGGTTTGTTATTGAGTGCGTGCAGTACTTGTTTCTATCGCTGCGTGTTGAGTACACAGATGTCACCTAGACAGATTGTCGTCATTTTTTTATTTCCAAACCTATAAAATATGTGGACATGTGGCAAACTGTATTAGTGATTGATAGAGTATCCAGGTCAAAATTGACCGTGAGGACTGTAATCAGAGAAAATTCACGCAGCCGAATATTTTTTAGAACATTTTTTTGAGTATTTCGTATCGTAGATTGAAAAATTATAAATTGGAATGACAGACAAAAGACAAAAAAAAAAGGAAAACAACACAAAAAGAAGAAGGGAGAAGGAAGATGTGAGGTGCGTAGAAGAAAGATTAAATGCACAATGCCCTACCCCTCGCAGCTGACAGTATAACAGTAATGTTGGTGTTATATCATAGCAGCAGTAGTAGCACACATTTCACATCATTTCCTCCTCCAGCAGACAACGGTCGAATAGGTAAGCCCCACTTAATATTTCCTCTCTGTATCGGGTGATTTCACTGTAGGATTATACTAACGGCATTGAGGAACCCTTGCAGTGAATATCGGAAGCTCCACAGTAACGAAGAACATAATCTATTACAAAAACTTCGATGCATTCTAAAATTAGTTAGTTCTACGTCGAAAATATGCGGTCGTTTCCTACATACAACCCCTTACAATTTTTTTTTATATTCTTGAACAGCTGAAGTTTGAAATTTTCTCGAAGTAACGCACATGAGCTGAGAGTGATCGATTTATTCTATTGGAAGTGTTTAAAAAAAATGAAAAATATGCGGTCGTTTCCTACATACAACCCCTTACAATTTTTTTATATTCTTGAACAGCTGCAGTTCGAAATTTTCTCGAAGTAACGCACATGTGCTGAGAGTGATCGATTTATTCCATTGGAAGTGTTTTTCTAGGACCTCTATTTGAAGTATTGAATGAGTTAAACCTTCGGATTTCTGAACAGTTAAAAAACTTAATTCAAAAGCAATTGTCCTTAAAATTCTACGTCAAACTTCCGTCCGTGCCTCTAGGCACAGAGTCTTCTACTTTTCGACGCAGGTTGTACTCTTTCATGCCATTGACTACTAACAAAAACAACTTTTAGGAGGTTGAATTAGCATGGAAAAATTAGAAAAGAAACAGGCAATGATCAGCTTGGATACACGCGGTTAACAAGAATTACTATTAAAGTTATTTTAACTCAGTTATATGTAGTGGTTTTCGACTATTTTCTCATTCATCACATAGATGGAATATTTTTTCCACTATCTTTAAAATCAGGCTGCGTGCCGCGTGAACAAAGCCGGGAGGCCGCAAAATGGCCACCTGTCTAATTGGTCCATTCACAAGTACAGCCTGTGCTTCCCAAACCTATTCGACAAATATGTACTTACTACTATTTCAAGACACATGGGAAACGTTTGCACTGCACAGGTTTTACAGCTAGGTTAGGTAATATGTAAAAAACGCATCTCTGCTACGACAAATTAATTGTTGCATTGCTACCGTGTGGATCGGTCACGCCGATCACGGTCACGTGCTTCGACAGAACATGCACAATGCATGCTCAGTGCTATGCTTGTACCGACAATTAGGGCCCGAAGAGGGTGATATTCGAAAATTAAGCTCATCTTTAGCACAAATATTACACCTGGCAAAAATATGGAGATTTTTGTACATTTTTTTTACCGGAAAGTTATCTTTTTCTAATCTTTGCATTCCATTCAATTTGTACTCAATTTTGTTATTATTTTAATAATTATTTAAAATAAAACTTTTTATAGTTTTGAGCCCTTACTTAATAACACTGCTGCAAAAAATCTAAACCGAAAATCCGAACAGTCGTAGTTGTACGTCAACAATACAGTCGAGTCTTGATCTCTACACTTTATTTTTATCAAGAAAATGATTAACATGATCAATAGTGATTGTGTGCCACAGTTATATTGCCAAGTTTCGAATTATCTCACGTTATGCATCTGTTACAGGATTGTCAGTGTATTATTTAGAACTCTCACTCTACTCTAACACTCTGATATTCCATAGGGTTTATTTGAAGCTCAAATGCTGAAAGTTATTCGTTCGGAATTGTTATCATTCGACGTTGAGTAGGTAGAAATCAAGATGCTTACATTGAAATTGCAGTATCTTAATTTTTGACGTAGGACTACGTCTTTCATTTCTATACCGGGGTGTAAAACCAATGTTTCGAGAACGAAAACGTTACGCTGGAGACCGAGATTTTGAGCGTTAATAGCTCTTAAACAACTGAACGAAATGGTATGATAAACACTTCATTTGAAAGATAAAATGTCTACGCGTCATATACTTGTTACTTTTTGATCCAAAAACTTGTTTCAATAGTCTTAAAATTGCTTTCAAAACAGGCTATTGAAATCACCAATCGGTATATAAGCGAGCGCCGCTCGTAAACCCACTCAGTTATGATTGAACAGCGATTGGAGCATGTTGTCGCTGTTGTTGTGAAGCTAATTTCGTTTATCATGAAAACGCTGTTGAACGGTGTCACCAAGAGCCTGTTTGTGCACCTAAGGCCAAAAGGGAATCCATCAGGAGGAGAGTGATGCCACGGTTCCGCTTGAAACATCGGAGCAGCCGCCACACACACACATACACACATACACGCGCGGAATTCTCGTTGCTATCATCGTTGCTGAAAAATAATCTGCCAGTTCCCCTGGGAATTGAAAAATACATTCATGCGAAAGAGTTTATTTTAATGTTTTCTATCCATATAACACTGCAACCAAATACATTTGGTTTTGTTATTTTTCAATCAATCGCAATTAACAGGAAAGCTTCTGAATATTTTTTTTCCCCATCAGTGGAAATTTTCGTATCCAATATTGGATGCATAACATGCAAAACGGAAAATGTTTCACATCGCGAAAATCAAGTCATTTTCAAGCGATTATTTGCTTTCTACTCATATAATGCTGCGACCAAATACATTTCGTTTTGGATTTTTTCAATCAAGTGCGATCAACGTAAGAATGTAAGAATGTAATGAACGTAAGAATGCGAATGTCTTTCGGCAATTTATTAGAGGTGCAATGAATCTTTAGGAATTCCCGCTCTACGCGCACTGGCAAACAATGTTTACTCAACAATTTCTCAAACGAGAAATGGGTGTTGTGAGAAAGGATTAGCGAACGCGAAAACGACAAACGGGAGAAAGATACGTTCGGAGGTTGAAGGAAATTGGCAGAAAACTTCTTCATTCTATCATTCAAATAATGTGATTCATACCACATCGTTTTGCCAGAAAGAGATTATTAATGTTCAAAGGAGGAATCGAGTCCTCCGAGGAAATTACCCAGCGCAAATTAGAGTCGACTATCGATTGCGGCATTCGTACATAAATAATTTTATAATGCAGTTTCACCAAAGTGATTTTTTCGGATATATTCACTACATCATGTCATGTATTTCATATTCTTCATTATGAAATCCATATCCATGGCACCTATCGGTATCGAATTATCATCGACACCGCGATTTTCGCTAAATGCTCCTTTCAGTTCGGCCTGTAAAAAACTTTTCTGAACTCTAATCCATCAAATTTGGAGCCCTGAAAAGGGCTGTTGATTATATGCTAAGCTAATATAGCACGCTCTCCTCGGATACGATGGGCCAGCTGGATGTCCTTGGGCATGATGTGACGCGTTTTGCATGGATAGCACACAAATTGGTATCTTCGAATAAGCCTCCTGCAGCGTCATAACCGCGGAACTTTGGAAGCGCAAGTCGGTTTTGAAGTCCTGAGCAATTCCACGAACCAAATGCTGCAAAGGTAGCTGCGGATCAGCAATTCGGTCGACTTCTGATAGCGATGAATTTCACGCAAAGTTCCCGGTCGATAGCGATGTGGCTTCTCCACCTATCCTGCTACTGGTGCGCTTATTCGAGCTGACTTCGTGTGCCTTACCACCGAATGACTAACGAGCTGTCTGCGAAAGACTAACGAGCTAGAGTCCTCACGGTGCGAGAGTAGAGTAAGAAATGAACGAAAGCAAAGGAAGCGTCATTTTATAAACCATAAAAGTATAGAATCTAAATCCCACCCTTATTATATTCGTGAGTATACAGTAAGCTTATACAATAAAGAGGGTGGGGTTTACATTCGATTCTTTTATGTTTTATAAAATGACACTTCCCTTGCTTTCGTTCATTTCTTACTCTACTCTCGCACCGTGAGGACTCGTTTCATCGGGACTAAGCAGACAGCTCGTTAGTCTTTCGGTGGTAAGGCACCACGAAAGCAGCTCGGATAAGCGCACCAGTAGCAGGATAGGTGGAGAAGCCACATCGCTATCGACCGGGAACTTCGCATGAAATTCGTCGCTATCAGAAGTCGACCGAATTGCTGATCCGCAAGCTACCTTTGCAGCATTTGGTTCGTGGAATTGCTCAGGACTTCAAAACCGACTTGCGCTTCCAAAGTTCCGCGGTTATGACGCTGCAGGAGGCTTATTCGAAGATACCAATTTGTGTGCTATCCATGCAAAACGCGTCACATCATGCCCAAGGACATCCAGCTGGCCCATCGTATCCGAGGAGAGCGTGCTATATTAGCTTAGCATATAATCAACAGCCCTTTTCAGGGCTCCAAATTTGATGGATTAGAGTTCAGAAAAGTTTTTTACAGGCCGAACTGAAAGGAGCATTTAGCGAAAATCGCGGTGTCGATGATAATTCGATACCGATAGGTGCCATGGATATGGATTTCATAATGAAGAATATGAAATACATGACATGATGTAGTGAATATATCCCCATATCGAAGAAATCACTTTGATGAAACTGTTTACCGTTTGTCGTTTTTAAGTGTTGGGAAAGGGCATTATTTTTGCTGAGTAAATTCCAAGAAAAAATCCATTCCTTCTTTAAGCGTGATTCATTCTGCTTCGGATCAACGGAACAGTGATAATCATTTCATACAAAAGATAAAATGTCCAAGAGTTATATGATTGCTATTTATTGAGTTGGAAAATTGTTTCAATAGCTTAATGATAGCTTCGAAAACAGGTTATAAAATGACGCTTCCTTTGCTTTCGTTCATTTCTTACTCTACTCTCGCACCGGGACGACTCGTTTGTTTGGGACCAAGCAGATAGCAGGTTAGTCTTTCAGTGGTAAGGCACACGAAAGCAGCTCGGATAAGCACACCAGCCGCAGGATAGGTGAAGAAGCCACATCGCTATCGACCGGGAACTTTGCGTGAAATTCATCGCTATCGGAAGTCGGCCGAATTGCTGATCCGCAAGCTACCTTTGCAGCTTTTGGTTCGTGGAATTGCTCAGGACTTCAAAACCGACTTGCGCTTCCAAAGTTCCGCGGTTATGACGCTGCAGGAGGCTTATTCGAAGATACAAATTTGTGTGCTATCCACGTAAAACGCGTCACATCATGCCCAAGGACATTCAGCTGGCCCGTCGAATCCAAGGAGAGGGTGCTATATTAGCTTAGCATATAATCAACGTCCCTTTTCAGGGCTCCAAATTTGATGGATTAGAGTTCAGAAAAGTTTTTTGCAGGCCAAACTGAAATGAGAATTTTCGTTTGGATGCCATACAGCATCGAGAAAATTCCGGAAAGATCTAATCGTTGCTGAAAAATAATCTGCCAGTTCCCTGGGAATTGAAGAATACATCCATGCGAAAGAGTTTATTTTAATGTTTTCTAATTATATGGCGAACACAGCGACCAAATACATTTGATTTCGTAATTTTTCAATCAAGTGTAATTAGCTGGAAAGCTGTAGCGGGATAACCTATTACCATTATCCTTTCCCACTTGTCATAAAATCCCAACGATCCTATTCCCACAAATTCATTCCCACGCCATAAATTATCGTCATACATGTTTGTAGGCCAAATGCATTTTTATGTCACAAGCTCACAGCTGCATACGATAATATTAAATAACAACCACTCACCCTTGCAGCGTAACATTATGCAGAACTAACCCACTTCAACCAAGTGTGAAATGACAACACACAGAAACAACCACTACCCTTTTGTTCTCCGTATTGACCCGTTCGAACCAATCGAACGCGCTCACATATTTCCTTGCTGGCTCCTCCTCCTCTAGAATAGAAGCTACCTTGTGTAGAGTTTTAGTTTAAGCATTATAAAAAGTACATGTCGAATGCAAGCAAAAGGTCTTTTTACATTTCCAACCAATCAAGTTAACAAGTGTCGAATGCACGCGAGGACGGAACTAAGAATATAGTGATATTTATATTAGTGGAATGTGCCTGAGTTCTTTCATTCCGAAAATATATCACAAGTGCCCCAAAGTGATAGAAATTGTATACTACATCGGGTTGAACTTCCACATGGCGACCGAGACTTTAGCCTGAATCTTCGGCTATGAGTGAAACCAAACAATTTTTTTTTTGTTTTGACGAAACAGTGAACGTTCAAAAATGGGCTTTTTCTCGGCAGACGAGATAGTGTCGAGCGCCCCAGTGTCGAGTTCACCGCAAACGATTGCTTTATGCATCCTTGCTGGTGCTGCGTTAGGTTACGGTGTTGTGCGGTTAATGCACACGTTTTATAAGAATCACTCGGAGAGAGTAGCCTCCCGAGCAGTGAGAGCGGCACAGCTCAACCAGGTATAAAGGGCAGAAGTGAACTATATTTTTTTTTCAAAATTTGAACAAAGTGAACTAATCAACGAAGACGTGCCAACTAGACCAAAGTCAACTAATAAACGGAACTGTGCTAACCACCCATGTGAACGAACCAATAGAAACTCATTACACGAACTAGTGACCATTGGAAAAACTAAACATGTGGAACGAGAACATCAAGGACATCTTGGCCCAGGCGGAGGCCCAAGCGGAACACATCGCATTGGTGGAAAAAATCGGATGGCGGCAATATAGGAAGCAACACCCGAAGCAGCCGAAAAGAGGTTTCAATATCAAAATTGAAGACATCCATGGAGCAACCATCTATGTGACACCTTTCACAAAGCTCAGCCTTACTGATACTGTAGTAGGATACCGCCGACAGAGATGGTAAGTCAATTATAAGATGTAAAATATGAAAAAAAAAAATTTTTGAAGTAAAAATTGTTAATGAAAAAAAAAAAAACACAAAATGTTCATGTAAAATATGTGCTAAGCTGTAAGACTACTTGTTGTAGACATCAACAAAAACAGAAATAAAAAAAAATTTCGCCTTTAATTTAATGGCAAGTTTAATAGAAAACAAAATACAGAAATTACAAGTAATTGCAAAATCACTGCGATCCGAGCAAACTAAAAAGTTAAGAAAAGCTACATTGAGAACCAAGCTCGCAGAAGCTGAAAAATTAGCTGAAGATATTAAAACAATAGTAGACCCTCTCGTACACAATAAAGAGGCTGAAGAATTGTTATTGCTTGCCGAAAATGCTAATCTAATATATCAAGATATTAGAAATAAAATAAACATTATCATTAAACAAAAATCTTTCAAAGAAGTAGCTCTTGCGATATTGTTCGTTGTTGGAATACAAAAACCGAAAATGTCCAAATTCGATTACAAAGAGGCAGCCGCAATGGTGCCAATCTACGACGGCTCACCTGATGGACTCGATATGTTCATCAGTGCAGCCACACTACTAAATGAGATCTCCCCCAGCGCAAACAAAGCGTTGGTATATCAATTCCTACTGACCAGACTCGACAAAAAGGCCCGAAGAGCAATTAATAATAGCGTGGATATACCTTCACTGCTAACAAATTTAAAAACTACATGTATATCAAAGACTAGCGCCGACAGCATATTAGCGAAGTTGAAGTCTATAAAAAAACAGTCAGCAGACGAATTATGTAAGGAAGTTGAAGAGCTGACCGAACAACTCATCGACTTACACATCAAGGAAGAGACACCACCGCAACGAGCAGCAAAACTCGCTTGCCAAGCAGGAATCGATGCCCTCATCGAAGGCATTGATAACCCCGAATTAAAAACTATATTACGTGCGGGAGCCTTCACCAGCATAGCTGACGCAGTGGAGAAGGTCAATAAATATAAATCGCTGACAACCAAATCAGCAAATGTGCTTATTTACAATCGCGGGCAGCGACAACCGCCCTACCCGCATCCTAACCGTTTCAACCAGAACAATCGTGGTAGAAATTTTAATAACTATAGAGGAAGAGGTGGTAGATTCAATAATCAACCTCAACAAAACCAAAATTTTAATCAAAATCGCCAATATCATCAACAGAATTTCCCTAACCAAAACAGAAACTTTAGGGGCAATGGCAGCCAAAACTATTACAACAGACCGCAACATTTCATTAGAATTGCGGAAAACTCCGAAAACCCGGCTGCGAACCTCCGCGCGTTGTCGGACGAAGAACAGGAGGAAAACCGAAATCAACATCAAATATTTTCAACCTAAATATTACTTGTTCAATGTTTATTATAGTTAAATTAAGCATGTGCGAACAACCATGCGTTCTTATTCTTGATACAGGGGCAGATATATCAATCCTAAAGGAAAATTTGATCAAACGTACCCAGAAAATTAACAAAAATAATACATGCATAATAAACGGCGTGACCGAAGGCAAACTTGAAACAATAGGTAGTACCAACACTAGTCTACTTATAGAAAATAATAAAATTCCACACCAATTCCATTTGGTGAATAAACAATTCCCAATTACAGCTGACGGCATTCTAGGAAAAGACTTTTTAACAAAATATGAATGTAATCTGTGTTTGAAGACATGGTTACTATCCTTTTTCTTCAATGAGACTAATCTAGAAGTACCGATCCATGACACATGGGACGATCATCTAGTCATCCCCCCCAGATGCCAGATTATCAAAGAAATAAAAATTCCACATATAAAAGAAGACACTGTCATAATTTCTCAAGAAATCAAACCTGGAGTATTTTGCGCAAATTCCATAGTTAACTCTAAAACACAATTCGTTAAAATCATTAATACCAATACGTCTGAAATACTTCTACCCAAAAATTTCAAGCCACTAACCCAACCGTTAACACATTTTACAATCAACCACAACACAACTAACAACCCTAATCGTATACCAAAATTAACTGAAGAATTAAACCTAACTAACACTCCCCGTGAAGCCCAACACAAACTGATAAATCTCTGCAGAAACTATAACGAAATATTCGCTTTAAAAGATGACTTCTTAACTACCAACAACTTTTATAAACAAAACATTCAACTCAACGACAAAAACCCCGTCTACATAAAAAATTATCGAACTCCAGAGGCCCAAATAACAGAAATAAATAAACAAATATCAAATATGTTAGAAAATAGAATCATCCAACCATCAACCTCTCCATATAATTCCCCTATACTTTTAGTGCCAAAAAAATCTAATACACAAGATAAAAAGTGGCGATTAGTGGTAGACTTTCGCCAGCTCAACAAAAAAATTACACCAGATAAATTTCCCCTTCCAAGAATAGATGAAATACTCGATCATTTAGGAAGAGCCAAATACTTTACTACTCTAGACCTAATGTCAGGTTTCCACCAAATAGAACTTGACGAAAATTCCAAAAAACTAACAGCATTCTCTACTTCAAACGGTCATTTCGAATTCAATAGACTACCTTTCGGATTAAATATTTCCCCAAACAGCTTCCAAAGAATGATGACAATTGCACTCAGCGGCTTACCACCAGAGTGTGCTTTCCTTTACATTGACGACATTATAGTAGTCGGATGTTCCATAAATCATCATTTAAGTAATTTGGAAAAAGTTTTTAAACAACTCCAAAAATATAATTTGAAACTTAACCCCGCAAAATGCTCATTCTTTAGACCAGATGTCACATACCTAGGTCATAATATATCCGCATCTGGCATCCAACCAGATAAATCAAAATTTTCAGTCATATTAAATTACCCTACACCAAACACATCGGATGAAGTCCGTCGATTCGTTGCTTTTTGCAACTATTATAGAAGATTTATTAAAAATTTTGCCCAAATTGCGCATCCCTTAAACAAACTCCTTCGAAAAAATGCAGTCTTCGATTGGAGCTCTGAATGTCAGCAAGCATTCAATTCTTTAAAATCAGCACTGATTTCTCCCACAATTTTACAATTTCCCGATTTTAAAAAAGAATTCACACTAATAACCGATGCATCAAAGACTGCCTGTGGCGCAGTATTGGCCCAAGATTGCGATGGAATCGAATTACCGATCGCTTACGCAAGTAAAGCCTTCACCAAAGGTGAAGCAAATAAATCAACAATTGAACAGGAACTTACTGCCATTCATTGGGCAATAACATTCTTTAGACCATACTTATACGGAAGAAAATTCACGGTAAAAACAGACCACAGACCGCTTGTTTACCTTTTTTCAATGAAGAATCCATCTTCCAAATTAACACGAATGAGACTAGATTTAGAGGAATTTAATTTTGACGTACAATATGTACAAGGAAAACTAAACGTAACTGCCGACGCATTATCACGAATAGCAATTGATTCTGAAACTTTGAAAACAATAAACGTCCTAGCCGTTCAAACGAGAGCAATGACAAGAAAAGAACAAAATATGAATCAGACGGAATACGAACATTTGAATAATAACACTGTACTCGATGTCAATGAGCCTGATCAACTCAAAGTATACGAGGCAGTTGAACCAACCGAATGGGAAAAACTACCCAAACTTCAATGCGGACGCGCACTCGAAGATAATGAA
The DNA here is from genome assembly GCF_029784135.1 of Toxorhynchites rutilus septentrionalis. Taxonomy (NCBI): domain Eukaryota; kingdom Metazoa; phylum Arthropoda; class Insecta; order Diptera; family Culicidae; genus Toxorhynchites; species Toxorhynchites rutilus. The sequence continues at coordinate 314,649,503 of NC_073745.1, read as the reverse complement.
AACGCTAGCGAGAATGAATTTAATAATATGAAATGCGCAATTAAAAATAAAACAGGATTCAAAGAATTAATGTCGACAAATACAAAAATTGCAAGCAACTCGAAAGAGACCTTAGGGAATCTATTACAGAAAGTGGAAAATATGGCCAAAAAATTAAGAATAAGCGCGATAGCTCTAGCGTTATCAAGCGTGATATTCCAATTATGCAGCGTTCAATTCTTCAAGAAGACTTGTAACGACTCGCTAAAAGACTTGCAAATAGTGCTCTACACACCCAAGCGTGTGATAGAAAGCCAAGAAGAAAAATTAAAAATCCTGAAAAATTATCATGATGCACCAATTGGAGGACATATAGGTGCCAATCGATTATATAAAAAGCTCAGTAGACTCTATTCCTGGAGCAAAATGAAATCAGAAATTTATGAATATGTTAGAAATTGTATACAATGCAAACAAAATAAACACAAAACCCCGACCAAGGAAAACTTTATAAAAATACCCACCCCAGAAAAACCTTTTGATTGTGTATCTATTGACACTATCGGACCTTTTAACAAATCTAATTCAGGAAATAGATATGCATTAACTATCCAATGTAACCTCTCCAAATACGTAATAATAAAACCAACCCCAGACAAACAAGCATCCACAATAGCGAGAGCATTTATAGAAAATTGCATTCTCGTATACGGTACTCCGTCAATTGTTCAAACTGATCAAGGAACCGAATACAAGAATGAATTATTTGACAATATTTCAAAATTACTCCAAATTCAACAAAAATTTTCTACCCCCTATCACCCGCAATCAATCGGAAGTTTAGAAAGAAACCATCGTTGTCTTAATGAATACGTGAGACAATTCATCAACCCATCGCAGAGCGACTGGGATGATTGGTTGCCTTACTACGCATTCTGTTACAACACCACTCCACATACAGATTTTTCATACACACCTTTTGAATTAGTTTTCGGCAGAAACGCAACACTGCCATACAACCTAAAATCACACATTGAACCCGTATACAATATCGAGCAATATCATAAAGAATTACAATTCAAACTCAAAACGGCAACAAAATCAGCAAAAGAAATAATTGACAGAATCAAACAAAAGCGTCGTGAAGATCAGCAGAAAGATACAAACCCAATACAAATACATGAGAATGATTTAGTTATGATGACTAACGAAAACAGAAGAAAACTAGACAAGGTATATCAAGGACCATACAAGGTCATATCAATAAATCACCCAAACGCGACATTATTAGATGAGAAAACCCAAAACACTCATACTGTACATAAAAATAGATTAATTACTTATAATTCCCTCCTCCGTTAGGGGGAAGGGGGTATTAGAAATTTGGTACGTATCAGAGATTAAGTTCATTTTTACTCAATTATTTCCCAATTATAATTATTATTAAAATCATCACTGTTATTATCATCATAATTATCGACAATCATTAAATACAAATATTATACAATAAGCATCACAGAACAAATTAAAACTATTATAAATTAAATACACTATATAATTAAATTTACGAATTTATCACAACCTGTAAATATAGTTAGATAACCATATGTAAGAGGAGAAGCTATAACACCCAATAATAATGAATATAATAATAATAAATGATTCCACCCGGTTACATCATTCTCCCAAAGAGGGATGGTGTAGCGGGATAACCTATTACCATTATCCTTTCCCACTTGTCATAAAATCCCAACGATCCTATTCCCACAAATTCATTCCCACGCCATAAATTATCGTCATACATGTTTGTAGGCCAAATGCATTTTTATGTCACAAGCTCACAGCTGCATACGATAATATTAAATAACAACCACTCACCCTTGCAGCGTAACATTATGCAGAACTAACCCACTTCAACCAAGTGTGAAATGACAACACACAGAAACAACCACTACCCTTTTGTTCTCCGTATTGACCCGTTCGAACCAATCGAACGCGCTCACATATTTCCTTGCTGGCTCCTCCTCCTCTAGAATAGAAGCTACCTTGTGTAGAGTTTTAGTTTAAGCATTATAAAAAGTACATGTCGAATGCAAGCAAAAGGTCTTTTTACATTTCCAACCAATCAAGTTAACAAGTGTCGAATGCACGCGAGGACGGAACTAAGAATATAGTGATATTTATATTAGTGGAATGTGCCTGAGTTCTTTCATTCCGAAAATATATCACAAGTGCCCCAAAGTGATAGAAATTGTATACTACATCGGGTTGAACTTCCACAAAGCTTCTGAAGATTATTCTTTCCCATCAGTAGGATATTTTCGAATCCAATAATGGATGCATAACATGAAAAACGGAAAATGTTTCGTATCGCCAAAATTATATAATTTTCAATCGATTATTGCTCAGTCGCCGAAATTTTCATACTCAGAGAGTTCATTCTCCTCTAGTTTGCCTTCCAAATTGCCATCGTAAACCACACCTTATCTCGATTCAATCACGCACGAAAAGCATACTGAAATGATATTCTGGTGGTGAAACCCATTCATTTTTCGTGAGGCGTCGTGCACAAATTACGTAACGCGATAAGGGGGGAGGGGTTAGATGTTGCGTTACTTTCTGTTTATTAGAGATAGGAAATTGCGTTACGAAAATCCGGATTTTTGCGTTACGTAATTTGTGCACGACGCCTGAGGACATCGACAAGACAACATCGTTACTGAACGAGCTGAACGGCGAGGGATCGAGGTATTCATTACCTGGCTTGACCTGACCTGAAATGCAAGCAGTTTGTTTTAACTGTGAGGGAGCGCAGAAAAGCCGATCGATCAGAAGGAGAAGAGAAGAGTATCAGCATCGAAATACGGTTCCTCGGGAAGACATAGAAGCAGCCGCCACACACACACACATACACGCGCGCAACTCTTTTGGTTTGCTGGTTATCGAGAGGAAACCTGGAAAGAAATGATCGTTGCTGAAAAATAATCTGCCAGTTCCCCTTGGAATTGAAAATTACATTCAAGCGAGTTTATTTTAATGTTTTCTATCCATATAATACTGCGACCACATACATTTGGTTTTGTGATTTATCAATCAAGTGCAGTTAACAGGAAAGCTTCTGAAGATTATTCTTCAGAACAAGGTTTTTTGTATCCAATATTGGATGCATAAAACCTTGAGTCTTCAAAGTAACACTTTCGTTTTTGAAGTCACCCAAATATTTATTTATTCATTCATTCAGGATGGATTTAGATTCAACTTCAAACAAATGATCTCTAAATCAACGATAGTCCTACGTCACCCTTGCGGTTATACCATAGATATAACCCACTTCCTGTTTTTTAATGAACGTGTACTGGAATTATGGCATAAAAGATGGAATAATAATGATAAGGCTCGGTAGTTAAATTCTATTGATCTTAAGGTTCCACTCAAATCGTGTTTCAAAGGATTTCATACGAGTAGTTTGCAGACTCATGTCTAATGCCGGCGCAATACGATGCTGCGAACAGCCCCGAATGTTGGACGCTCGATGGTTCGATGCATCGTGCAGTCGCTGGACGAGCTACGAACCTCCAATGTTAAGCGTCGAATAATCGCGTTGGAAGGTAATCTGTTCGTTGTGGATTCCCTTCCAACGCGAGTGGCACGAGTCAAAGGATTTTTGTCATTCGCTCGATTTGACATTCGATGGTATTCGATACACCGCTACATCTATTTTCGACAGATTGGTTTGTTTACAAGTTGTAAATGAAGGAACTATAAAATTGTTTCGTGAAATTCAAAATAGCAAAATAATGTTGATTTCAAGCATTTTTGACGTAGGACTACGTCTTTCATTTCTATACCGAGGTGTAAAAACAATGTTTCGAAAACGAAAGCGTTACGCCGGAGACCGAGATTTTGAGCGCTAATAGTTCCTAAACAACCGAACGAAGTGGTATGATAAACACTTCATTCGAAAGATAAAATGTCTACGCGTTATATACTTGTTACTTTTTCATCCAAAAGCTTGTTTCAATAGCCTTAAAATTGCTTTCAAAAAAGGCTATTGAAATCACCAATCGGTATATAAGCGAGCGTCGCTCGGAAATCAGTTATAATTGAACAGCGATTGGAGCATGTTGTCGCTGTTGTGGTGAAGCTAACTTCGTTTATCATGAAAGCGCTGATGAACTGTGTCACCAAGAGCTTGTTTGTGCAGATTAGGGAATCCGTCAGAAGCAGAGTGATGCCACAAACGGTTCCGCTTGAGACATCGGAGCAGCCATCACACACACACACATAACACGCGCGGAACTATTTTCGTTTGGTTGTCATCCAACATCGAGAAGATTCTGGAAAGATGTCATCGTTACTGAAGTAATCTACCAGCTCTCCTTTGGAATAGAAAAATACATTCATGCGAAAGAGTTTATTTAATTGTTTTCTATCCATATAACACTGGAACCAAATAAATTTGATTTTGTGATTTTTCAATCAAGTGCAATGAACAGGTGGTTATCGAGTTAGCATTAACCACTGGTAGGCTTCGAGTATCGAGGAGAATCTGGAAAGATGTTATCGTTGCCGAAAAATAATTTGCCAGTTCCCTTGGAATTGAAAATTACATTCAAGCGAAAGAGTTTATTATGTTTTCTATCCAAATAATACTGCGACCAAATACAATTGGTTTTGTGATTTTTCAATCAAGTGCGATCAATGTAAGACCACGTCTTTCGGCAATTTATTAGGATGAGTGAACGCATGTGAATTATGTAGACTGATTTGATGCAACAGATATTTTGTCTATTGGAAATGGAATATAAATCGTATCACAATACAAGCAATGTATTATGTATTGTACAACTTTCGTGTGATTGCTTCTTTTGCTGAATTTTGTGCCTTCAACGTAATGCTCTCGTTTTCGAAGTCCCCCAAATATTCATTTATTCATTCGTTCAGAATTGATTCAGATGCAACTAAAAACAAATGCTTACTAAATCAACGATAGCCCTACGTCACCCTTGCAGTTATACCACAGATATAACCTACTTCCTGTTTTTGATTTTAAGTCCGATATCAGCATAATTGCTACGGCAACAATTTCAATACTCGCATCGTCATCCAATTTCCAAACGTTTTTGGTGGTAAACAAATATATTAACCAGCCGGGTGCTATGATTGAGTCTAACTTCTCTCAAGCACACGGCTTACAGACAAGGCTAGCTACTCCGGATCAGTCATTTTTTAGTGACGTCATCGTTGAGGTAAACAATGTGTTCTTATTTTTTATTTTTCGTGCTTTGTAAGTTTGTGCGTTGATAATATAGTTAATTATATTTAACACCATAAATAATTTGATAAAACATTTATCCACAAAGAACATAATTCTCGGTTTTTCGGAAAGCGAAAGAATCTCTTTTTTGACCCCATAATGTCATTTTCATAATTTATACACCCGCTCACAGCGCATTGAACCATTTTCGATTTTTCATTTCAGGAACATTTACGCGTAAGTCGGAAAACAAAATACAACTGGCGACTGTTTACACTGACAATTCGGATGACGTCATCAAAAAAAATGTTTACTCGCTAAAGAACTAGCCTTGTCTCTGTAAGCCGTGCTCAAGCAGAACTGTCAGTGGAGAACCCAATTCAGAGAGAAAACAAGGCGAAATTGTCAGTGGGGAACTCTACATGTTCACTTAGAAAAATCCTCGGTCGAAAACTACTAAATACATTTGGTAATGCAAAATTAGTAGAATGTACAATTTTTTTGTACATATTGTCAACAAACCCGCATCCCTACCAGAGATTAGTATATTTTACTCGATAACATTAGTAAGCTTGGATATTGTCATATCTGAAAATTGGTTAGAGAAGCACGTATTAACCATTTTCATTGTTCCTATAAGGCAATACGGAGGTATAATAAGGATATAATTCTGATACGTGCATTTTCGGCGATAAAATGTAGCCGATATTGGGCTTCCGAATCATTGTTCTGCTTGACATATGTGTTTATTAGTACGGTCGAAAATGACTATAGATTGGTAGTATTTACCAAAAAATTCGTTATATTTACTAATTATTTCTCTCAGTGTTGGCTTCTGTTCAATAGGGGTTCAATTTGGACGTCACCTAGAGGAAAAGGGGGGAATTTGGATGCGGTCTAAATAAAAAATGTCACATTGTATACTAAGCTACACTTGTTTTCTCTCAATCAATAATGTTTAATCATTATATCAAGCTTCAACCTACCAAATATATCATAAAATAAAAGAGATGATTTTTGGACATTAAAATTTGATGCAGGGTGATTTGGACCGTCTGTGGGGTGATTTGGCCCAGTGTGTGTTTCATCGAAAAAACATACCTATTTTTATGTAAAGTATTTTAGGATAATGTCAGTAACAGTGTTCTGGGATCGATACCAGGTGTCTTGGCCATATTCCAGACCAGAAAAATTGGATTGAGACCATCTCGAATTCTGCATGGATTTTTTCACTGTTGTTCGAGCATTTTCAAACAGTTTCGATGCTTGGTCAAAGAAAATCCGTTCTCGATGGCCTGCGTTGCTCTTTCAAGCTACTCCTTCTTCCAACGTTGTCTGCCCATCCTCTTTTTGTAATTCAGCTGCATCTGGAATCAATTAGATCGAAGAAAAACCTCAAATTTGTAGGACCAATTCACCCCACAAAAACGTGTCCATGTCACCCCACACAACATGCAAAAATTAAAATGCAATTAATTTCATTTATTGTTATCAAACTTACAGTTTCGCTGTATCAAATTGTTCCTCTTCTGTAGGCGAACAGAACTATACTGCACAGTACACGAAAAGTTTGTTTAATCAGCGGGAAAAACCTTAAAACCACGATCGGAAAATTCTCATTTTTTTACAACCAAAGTGCTTGCTGTGTTCATGCTACCATTTCCTTCCACCTGTCGAATTTTACCAAAGTTTTTTTACGTTAGTTACATACGGTTCATTGATGAAAGAAGATGACATTATAAAAAATCCATGTTGAGCCGTACTTTTTGAGATAATGGGGTGGTCCAAAACACCCCGTATGTCCAACTCACCCCGTGTTTCCGCTAGCTGTTTTCAAGGCTTGATTTGAATGAATTTTGACAGCAATATATCTCTATAATACAAAAATATTTTTTTTTTTTTACAATGCATACTCTGTGCAGTGAGTATCTGGGCATAAGTAAACAAATTACGGCGTATGGTCAGTATGTGTAATGAATTATGAATCAACCACTCTCAGCTGCTTCTGCAAGACCATGAGTTAATAACTTTCGGACTAAATTATGTAAAAAAAATAATTTCGGACTGAAGCTCCTTTTTTATTCACTATTTGAATGATCACATAGAACTGTTCTTGACAATGATTATCCCTGCCTTTTTATACTGAATGAAATGGTTTACAATATTTAATCTTATTCTAATTCAGCATATTTGGTGGGAACGATTTGGGTGGTATGATGTTTATGTTTATAGTCTGGATGATTGTTGATTTGGTGTGTTTATGTTTATTTATCGATCGCTCGCTTGGCTTGATCGATATTATGATGACTCGCATTTTGCTTATCGCGAGTGGCTGACTGGTGTTGCACTAACTCTTCCCCTTTTAGATGACTTTGTCCTCAAAGTTTGTTTGCTGTTTGAAATGTTGTTGGTATATTGATGAAAGTTTCCATTTCCTTTTTTGCTGGTTCATCAGGTTCAGGGCTTATTGTAAGTGGGATGTCTTCTTGTTGCTTATCTGGTATTTTGATGTTTATTTTTGTGGAGTTTCTGGAAAGATACCAAAAAATTCCAAGTGCGGCTAAAATTGATACAATTGATATTCCACTTAATGATCCGAATAAATTTATTTTCCATTATAAGGAATTGTTTTGCACGTTGATAGTTTCTAATTTCTCACGGTGCTCGAGTGTTAAATTTTGCAGGTATTCCACAGGAGGGTCATCGACTGTTTCCGTTTCCCATGCTATTAAGCCAATGGTAGGGTGGTATGGTGTTCCTGGTATGGTTGATTCCAGGTTTGAAAATAGTTCACCATTGATGTATATGTCACAATCTTCAAATTGGACAAGAAATGATCCGTTTGTAATTTGATTAGAATTACTGCAATTTGATGAAATTTCTGCTATGGCATCATTGAGCAACAATATTGCTTCATTGATGCGTTTGATTAATCCTTTTGAATAGACTTTTTCGTAGGTGCAGCTTGAGTGTTTTCTTTGAATTAATTGTTGTACACACTCGGATGGTATTTGCAGAAATATGTTTTCGCATAGATAATTGTTATCTTGCTTATCACATGGGTGCTTAACTTCGAAAATGTGTGTTTGATTGTGTAGGAAATAATTTTCAGTTAATAGTATCCTTTTGTTATGTTTTATAATAGAGTCGATGTAATTGAATTCATAAATGCTTTTGGATAATTGCGGAATTTTCAGTATGTATGCAATGTGAGAATTGTTGAGGGTTACTTGTGCACTTGATTGAGATAGAAGTTCCTCAAATGATGACATGTAGATATCATGTTCATTTAAGAAAGTGGCTATATTGGTAAAGTCTTTTATTGATAGGAGCTTGCTGCTCGGTATACCATGTTTAGCCATTATTATTGCTTCTTCGATTATTTCTATCTGATCCTAAAGGGAGTCTAAATTGGATAGGATCATTAGTTGATTAATTTCCATCGAATGGTTTTTCATTCTTTGTTTTTCTAATGACAGTATTTGATTTGCAATATTGGTGACATCTTGAATACGGTTGCTGACTACTTCATTAATCATGACCTGTTTGTTGTTTTGTTGGATTAGGGAGTTTAGAGTAGTGTTGATGATTCGAAGGTCTTCTGCATCCGGGTTTCCGGCTATCCATTTCCAGACGGTGCCAATGGAGTCCCATCGTTTCTGTCTTCTTGTGAATGGTTTAATTTTAAGAAATGTTTCATACAATTTGTGATTTTTAATTTGTATTAATTCGTACAATGGATTGGGATATGGATTGTTTTGTATTTCTTCATTAATTTTGACTACTGCGTTTCCAAGTTGATATAAATCTATTGGGTGAATTATTCTGATATATCCTATTTCTATTTGGGCTTTTCCCAAAGGTATGATTGCCAGTGGATTATTGGTTAGATCATGAATATGTATTTTGGAGTGTACAAATGATGAATCTGTAAAGATAGAGAGTAATTTTATTCTGTAATGTTTTTTCTCAAATTTACCTTATGTATTTTTCTGTTGTTTGAGTCAATGACATATGTATCGTGGTTTTCTTTAATTTTTATAATATTATAGCGACTTTTGCGTTTATTGTGAGAATTTGTTTTTTCATATGCATAGGAAATTGGTTCATATTGTTGATAGGTTTTTGGAATGATCTTTTCTTCTTTATATTTGAATAATTTTGTCACTTCTTTATATTTGAATAATTTTGTCATTGTTTTGATCTCTTATCCTTGCAATTTCGCTAAATGATAGATTTTCTCTATTTTCCTCTATGTAGATATTTTTGGGTGTGTTTTTTATAAAGGAATGTATTGTATTATTGTATCTATGTGCTGCTTGTTGGATTAAACAATTTATTGTCATATCTGGATTTAATGCTTTTATGCATCTGGCAATTTCTCATAGAGTTGAATGACATCTTTCAATCTGACCATTAGTCTCTGATCTATTTACTGGTGTTTTGTAAACTTGTATACCTAGATTTAATATTTGTTGTTCTACAACATTGGAAACGAATGAACTTTCATTATCAATGACTATTTGAGCTGGTATATCCCAATCGAATAATAATTATAGTAATACATCTTTTATGTCAGAAATTGATTTTGATTTTTTTGGGTCTAATTTTTTAATATTTGGAGAGTTGTCTATAGAAGATATAAAAAGAAAATTGGAGTTGGATATCAATATAGATAATTTCTCCAGGATAATTTGGTATTGGTGTTTTTACAGGTATAAATTGTTGTGGGTTTCTCTCGTATTTTTCTGTTTTACATAATTCGCAATTTTTTACAACTTTTTGTATTAATTTGTGCATTCCTGGAAAGAAGAATTTTTTTATGATTTGTTGAGAGTTTTCTTTTGCATTTCGGTGGGCAAAGTTATGTATATTTTTTATTTCTTCTAACTGTTGCTCTTCATTGTTTAGATCTGTTACTTGTGTTTGTGAAAACCTAGCTTTGACAATTCTAGAATTAAATTGTTCTTTGTATATTTCTTGTACTTGACCCATTATGTTTTCATTTGTTAAAATTCCATTTACAACTCCTGGATTTAAGAATTGTTTAAGTGTATCTCTTAGAAATTGTGGGCTAAAATTTGGTTCGACAAATGTGTGTCTACTGAATTTTTCAAAAGGGATATTTAATTCATGTGATGAGGTTTGTCCGATTTGAAAAATTAATTGATTCCGAAAAACATTGATGGGTGCTTCAGTTGATGGAATGTATGAAGTGTCATCGTTTTCTGCTGAATGAATGGTTGGGGTTAGTGAGTTAATTTGGATTCGTGATAAAGCGTCTGCTACTACGTTGGATTTTCCAGGTTTGTAATGCATTTCATAATCATGCTCTTCCAAAAATGATTTCCAGCGTTTTAGTTTAGCGTTGTTGTTTTTTGGTGATAGTGTGAATGTTAGTGGTAGATGATCAGTGTAAATTTTCAATTTAGCTCCGTAAATGAAATTTCGTAGAGTTTGTAATGCCCAGACGACTGCAAGCATCTCCTTTTCATTTGTTGCGTAGTTTTCTTCTGTTCTGGAAATAGTTCTGGAAATGAAGGTTATCGGTCTTTCTCCGTTGGGAAATTGTTGAGAAAGCACAGCTCCTAAGGCTTTATCTGATGCATCTGTGGTAAGGATGAAGGGTTTTTCAAAATCTGGATAAGCTAGAACATCGTTTGAGGATAAAATACTTTTTAAAGTTTGAAAAGCATCTCGTGCTTCTGCATCTAATTTGATTAAAAATGCTTTAGATTGATTTTTCGGAATTTGGCGATGGCCATCTTCCCCTCTTAAAAGTTTTGTCAAAGGTTTTGCAGTTGCTGCATAATCTTCGATAAAACGTCTGTAGTAACCAGATAGTTCAAGAAATGCTCTTAATTCTTTCAAATTTGTTGGTTCTGGGTATTTTTCAATGCTTTCAACTTTTTTTGAATTTGGTTTTAAGCCGTGTTCTGAAACAATAAATCCTAAAAATTCTACTTCATTTTACAAGAATTTTAAACTAATGTAACTGAGCCTGTAAAAATAAACGATTTATATATATAAAAAAAAAATATTTTTCAGGAATTCTGATTTGTCTGGTTGAATTTTGAAGTTTGATTTTCATAGTGTTTCCAGTACAATTTTCAAATTATTCAAGTGTTCATTTAGTGTTTTTCCGAATATAATAATGTCATCAATATAAACATGACATATTTTGCCAATGTGTTCTTGAAGAATATCATCCATTACTCTTTGGAAGATGGATGGTGCGTTTTTTAAACCGAACGGCATTCGAACGAATTCGTATTTACCGTTATTTATAGAAAAAGCTGTTTTTTCAATGTCAGATTTTGACATGGGTACTTGATGAAATCCAGACGCAAGGTCAAGTGTTGTGAAATATTTATTATTTCCAAGGTTTGCTAAAACTGCTGACGTATCCGGGATAGGATATCTATCACTTATAGTTTTTGCATTTAGTTTACGATAATCAATTACTAATCTGTATTTTTTTTCATTGCTCGCATCGAGTTTTATTGGTACTATCCAAACAGGTGCGTTATATGGAGAACGCAAAGGCTTTATTATACCATCATTTAGAAGTTTGTTAATTTGATTTATGACTTCTGTTTTTAGAGATTGAGGATAGGGATAGGATTTACAATATACAGGATTATCATCAGTTGTTCGTATCTTTGCTTCGACTTTGGTGGTAAATGGTAATTTTTGGTCTAGTGGCTGAAAAAGATCGTGAAATGAAGTTAATAATAATGTAAGCTGATGTTTTTCTTCGGTATTTAGATGCTCGTTTCTGATATGAATTTTATTGATTTGCTGAAAATTATGCTGTAAAAGTGGAATAATATTATTATTGGGCATTATAATTTTTTTTCCAGAAACATCGATGATTGCTTTAAGTTCTTTTAAAGTATCATGACCTATAACTGCGTCGAATGTTTTCAATTCGGGCATGTGGTAAAACTTTATTATTTTATCAGAGTATGGTTTGAAGAATTTCCCTTGTGAATATTTTCTGATTATTATATTTCCTCCTACTGATGAAACTGAAAAGGGTTTTGTTACATTGTGTGATATCTTTGTGAATTTTGGATGTATGAAGTTTTTATTGGAGCCTGTATCTACTAAAACTTTTAATGCTTTTCTTTCGTTGCCATAATATAAGAAGTGGGTAACGAAGATTTTATCCTAAAAAAAATAATTCTGCATTTTCTAAATCCTCATTTTCTTCATTGTCGTCTTGAATTTCTAATTGTTTCATATATCTTTCAAAGTATTGATCCTGTTGAAGTTGTTCATTATAATTTTCTTCTGTTTGTACAAGCATTTTTCTGCACTCTATATTCTGAAATGCGATACAATAGTTGTATGCACTTGCCAAAGATGAAGGTTCATAGTTTCTAATGAATTTGTATATATCTCCATCAAGACCGTCTATTGCTTTCTTATTATATGATTCTATTAAAGCTTTTGAAGCTTCTGGATGGCTAAATCGGGTATCTGTTTTAATTTGGTTTGCCATCAATGATGACAACCTGTTTACTTCATCGTAATAAATTTCCAAAGAGTTTCCTCTTTGCTGAACTGTCATTAGCTGATAATCTTGTGTTTCAAGATCACGCTTTTCACCATAATAAGTGACAAGTGTTTTCTTGATCATTGTCCAATTAATCCCGATGTTAGAAGCGACTAATGCGTAATTTGCTTCTCCTCTGATTTTTCTTCGAATGGTTTTGCATACCATATGGAATTTATTTTGTAATTCAACACTTTGGTTTGCATCTGCTTGGTATAATTGAACTAGACTGTCAACATCACTGATCCAGTTGTTTAATTCACTTGGATCGCCTGTGAATATTGGCAAGTCTTTGACTAAATCAGGAATTTTTTCAAAGGTATCTGGGTTCACGGGAGAACCATCTTGTTTCGAGAAATATAAGGGTGGATCACTGTAGTCAGGAACAATTTGTGGAGCGGAAGCGGCTTCTAGAGCGGCAATACGGCTCAGGAGTTGATTAACATCGAGTTGTTCCATGTTGTTTATTCTTAATTGATTAAATGCTTCTAATAAATTATCCAGTTTTCAAAGAATTTTATAAAATAGAAAAAATGTAATAAATGTTTATTTTATCCTGAAAGAAATGGTTTAATATTGTATTCAGTATCAAATATATCAGAAATAATTGTTTCACAGAAAAATTTGTTGAATATTGTTCAAAAAGATTTATATGATGTTAAAAATTTAACCTTACCTAAAAAAAATGATTTAGTATTATATTGTATTATATAATATTATATAAATTTATTATTTTAAATGTATATAATTTTCAAAAATTACCTTTCCTTCCTCTGAAATCAATTATTTATTATTTATTTATTATTTTTATCAAAATATATTTTGTTAATTATCTTGATTTTTTCTGAAATCAATTATTTGTTATTATTTATTTGTCATATATTTCGTTGTATTTATTATTCACTTTGATTAAAATTATAGAAAATTATTTGTTTTAATTCACTTGATTATGTAAAAATCACTTTTTAATTTTATTTCTCACTTTGTGATATTCTTATTTTCCTTTGGTGTACTTACATGAAAATTCCTAGCATTCTAACTTCCGACTTCTTCCAGTGGAAGTGCGAGTTTTCGAAACCTCTTTCGGTGAAAGTCCTCGCCTTTGATTTTCGGAACCGGAACCTCTGTCGGTCGGTATCCTCCTCGGGTCGAGACCAGGCGGTGTCCAAAATCTTTCCGGTGTGGCGGCTAGTTCCCTTTTGCTGATTGCTACTTGTGGTGCCTTTCCACACGGCTGCTCAATGGAGGTCGGAGTTTCGGATTTTTTTGGATAGTTTTAGTTCGCGTCACTCTTCCGTGGCGAATCTTACTATCACTCACTACACTCGGCTATTCGGGCGCCAGTTAATAACTTTCGGACTAAATTATGTAAAAAAGACGGGTGGGTAATGTCGGGGACATAACCGGAGTGACGTAGGACTATACAAAGGGGACAGCTTTTGTTAAATATATATATTTTAAATATATTGTTTTATTTTCTTCTCCTACGTGAATACCTACCTATCTACCTTAAAAATGGATTAGTTTACTGTTTACTCTTCATGAATATGTTGATGGTTCTGAAAAGAACCTTTGGTGTTGTGTTTTTGTTATCACTCGATATTCCCATCTTGTTCGGTTAAACCTTCCTGTTTAGCTATTGCGTTTGCCACTCGCCACAGCTTTCACAGTTGGAAAATTTCTTCCCATCCAGCTTGTGACATGTTGTTCAGTAAATTACATTTGATACGACGTGCCGGAGAAACACTTTGCCACTCACTGAAACTAATTGTTGCCTTGATGAGCGCCGAACCGAAGCTGCTCTGTTCTTGATGCGGGTTTTCTTATTGTCGTGAGCAGCTTTGCAAGCCAACTCGAGCACTCCGACGGCCGAAACTCTATAATCGCTGTTAGGTATACTGGTGCTCCGGCACCAATCCGTTTGGCCTAGTTACCCTTGCGGAGCAATCAGTGAATGCCACCAACAGGGAACTAGAGACTTGCACGGTTCGAGTGAGACTTTGCCTTTCCCTTAACTTGTCCTCCTTTGTTACGTCCACGATGCCGATGCCGTACAACCACACAGGTTTACGGTTTGAAAGAAAATAAGATATTTTTTTGGGGTCCGCGTGTTTTATACTCTAGCGGTACACACTCACAGGATAGAGACAAATCGGCAGACTCAGCCAGAGGGGCGAATCCAACGAGACGAACGAATGAGCGTTAAAAGGGAGCGATGGCAAAAAAATACATTCAATACGATTTGTTCGCTCGTTGGATTCACAAAATTATCTTCAATCTAAAGAGTTTATTGTTTGGTTATCACTCGATATCCCCATCTTTTTTTTTTTATTAATTCTTTCCCCATCTTGTTCGGCTAAATCTTTCTGTTAAGCGATTGCATTTGCTACTCGCCACAGCTTTCACAGTTGGAAAATTTCTTCCCATCCAGCTTGTGACATATTTTACAGTAAATTACATTCAATGGCACGTCGCATTACCACCACTCAGTATCGGATTGGAGGTAATTTTAGCCTGTAATTGAACATTTGCGATGACAGTGGTACAGTGTCGACTTTCAATGTGGGGTCATAATTTGGACCCCGAACTCTATGTTTACAAAAATGTCCAACTAAATATGTCGCATTACTGGTCCGTCCAATTAGCTAAATGTCGAGATAAGTGTAAATTACTGTACTTTCAATCTAGAAGCAATTTAAGAATAGGTGAAAATCAATAAGCTCAGAACAACTGCCAAATTCACATACTCATCATATCCTGGCAAACAAATTATGAAAAAATCAATTTGTGTTTTATTATTATTTTGGATATTGTTTTAGAAAGCATTGAACTGTATTTCCTAAACTCTTTTTTGGAAGGTTTAATGGCCCTGAAAAGAGCCTTGTTTTATGGAATGGTTCCAATTTAGAAAACTTAGTACTCGTGGTTTTGAAAAAAACCATTTCGAACGCCCTCGATGCCGCCTTGTTCTGGATTTGCCACCAAAGCAGTGTGTATAAAGAACAAACTTTTTTCTTCTGCTACCTGATGCCGTTTTGCGATTGCATTTGCCACTCGCCACTCGCTGCAACTGCCTGTTGTCTTGATGTCCACCGAAACCGGACTGGTGCACTGGTACTAACGCGCTCGGCCTAGCTACCCTTGCGGGGAACTCCAGATCAACACGGTTCGAGCGGGATTTTGCCTTTCCCTTCACTTTTCCTCCTTTACCATGTCCAGACATGGCTGCTTGGGTTGGTTTGTTGATGTGTTGTGATGCGAACCGATGTGGTGTACAGTTTGAATGAGAATGATCATTACGGCAGCGGAGCGGGGATTTTTAAGCTGACTAGCTGGCTCGAGAATTACGCATGTGTGAGACTGCGACCAATGTTTCGTTCATTTTTTTATTTTTCCTTTCCAATCGTGCTTCATTCTATTTCGCTGCTGCTCTGGTTGCCCGTTTGGTCGGTTCGATTTGAGGAGCACAAAATGGACCAATCAAAAATGGGCACATAGTGCATTTTGACAATGCTTGATATTTCACAATTATTCAATTATTTATCTCAAGAAAAATTAAATGTTATTCGTTATGATAGATGCGTAGATATATTTCCTATCAATTGATGCAAAAACCTTTGCGATCTATTGAGAAATGCTCGAGTTATAAGCGTTCCAAATCTTGCATTTTTTCCTACTTGTTCAGTGCCTTGATTTCTATTTCACCCCCTATATCTTCCGGTTAGACGAAGTCCTACGTCAAAAAATAATTTCGGAGTGAAGCTCCTTTTTTATTCACTATTTGAATGATCACATAGAACTGTTCTTGACAATGATTATCCCTGCCTTTTTATACTGAATGAAATGGTTTACAATATTTAATCTTATTCTAATTCAGCATATTTGGTGGGAACGATCTGGGTGACATGATGTTTATGTTTATAGTCTGGATGATTGTTGATGTGGTGTGTTTATGTTTATTTATCGATCGCTCGCTTGGCTTGATCGATATTATGATGACTCGCATTTTGCTTATCGCGAGTGGCTGACTGGTGGTGCACTAACTCATGTTGAACACTTACCCTTTTTTGGGGTTGTCTAGAAAGTTTATCCTTTGCGGTCGGAACTAATTTCGCTTGAAAGAGATTCGTTTATTTTCCCACACTAATAATATTTTCTTTATATCGAGTACCGTTACCTGTTATTCATAGAAACGCCGTACACATTCGTGAAAAAGTTCACTAGAGATTAAACATTCATTCAGAAAAAATGTAAACTATTTCTACGTTGAAAAAAGTATGTAGTATAATTTCTTACTGTGGTGGCTGAGAGCAGACAAACGACTGCAAAAGGTTAATACTAAAATTTCGATTGAATAAATTGCATTTTTTTTTTATAACTTTATCAGGCAATACATCCGGTTTCAAGCAAATATGTGCAGAAGGTGTTTTAATCACAAAATCTAATAAAATACTAAAATGTGTAAATTTTTGTACATATTACTTTGATAAAAGAACTCACATTGTGAGCTTAGGCTTGAGCTTGAGTTGAGTAGACTGTACACTTCGTAGTTGATCTCCGTGATTGATCTGAACCAACGAAATTGCATATTGTACACACCGACAGACGCTTGGGTCTAGCAAACCATTCTCAATGTGTCAGTATCGGTGATTCGAGCTCAATGACGACGCCGGCCTTGTTCTTAAAGTCACCAGGGCAGGAGGGGGAATGATAGTATGATATTCGCGTTAGTATGATATAGCGTGGTTCCGATGTGATTATCAAGGAAGTAATAGTATATGCGAGAATCAGGATTCGATGGGGTAAATTATGGGATTATGTAAACGCGCACTATCGATCATTCGTGAAAATTCGAAAATCTCATGTGTCACAACACGCGGCAGAGATTATCTTTATGTAACTTGAGAAGGAAAACCTGAAAAATTGATTGGACCAGCTATATATTCAATTATTTATCGCACGTACTTTTTCATCGAAACCCAATCGCGACGGCAGAAAGATCATTGTGGGAAACTTGAAGAGGTAACCAAGAGAACTCAATGAAAACCAATCGGACCGGTGATATATTCGATTATTGAATGCGTGTAGACTTTATTCAACCCCAATCGCGGTTATATTTGAGAAGCCTGGGAGAGTAACATCGAACATGAAACAAAAATTACTGAAATATTTAGCGTATGTAAGTACATGGTTCGAAGAACAGATCCCAAAAACGTTCAAGCAATCAGGAACTAAATATTTACTTATCGTGTTCTGTATCAAATATATTTGATCAGAGTACCATCAGTATACGTTGACCAAATTTTATCTGTCAAAAAGTGTTAAATATATGGTTTCGGTCAAACATTAAGCGTCGTGACAACTTTTATTCGACATTACTGAAATGTCGAACTTAACTGAATGTAGCAATATTCTCTTGAGATCCATTTTTGATCATGTCGAAAAAAGATACTGATTTGGCCTCTGTATTCCAGAAAATATAGCAAGAGACTGTTCAATGTTAAGATCGCCTAAGAAAAAAAAAAACAGTATTCAGGTACTTCGTGGCCTCAGCAAATTATGCAATCGGTATAAGACTACCCTCCCCTGAAGCGAAATTTTAAAGTTATACTTTCCGGTTAACCGTCCTAATGTGCCCAAGTTTCTCGTGGCATAAAATTGAACTGCATCCCAATACTAACGCCCCTAATGCGCCTTCGGATGCTTCCGCGAATTACGCTTCATTTCCACTCCTTGGAAAAGGGATAATTCGAAGGATACTATCGAGTAATAAAATATTCATCACGGCCGGTCCGTGCTTTCGTCATCGTTTGTAGCTGTAGGAATGCTTTCTGTACCATATTTAGAATGCTGATAATAAACAATTTTTAGGTTGATTTTAAACAGCAACGTTTTTCTTTGAAGGTTTACTCTTTTAGCGTGGTCGAAGTTGATTTTTGGAAGCCTTGATAAATAGCTTTGTCGCTTAATATTAGGCTGTCAAATAAGTCCTGCGGTATTTCCGCGAGGTGTCGTTGTAAGCGCGTAGTTCTAGTTGTATTCATTGTATCGAGTAAAGGGTGTGTCACATCAAATTGCATCACGGAAAAACGCTGTAGAAATTTAATTTTTAGGAATTATATCTTCAGCTTTCGCTTATAATCAGATAAGAGTGTATAGACCACGTTAGCCATGCTTCACTGTCAATTTTTCGTAAATTTGGAAAAATGTCGTCGAACGAAAAAGAGCGTCGTGAATTAATCCTGTGCACTCATTTCGAGAATCCGGAGTTGTCACATCGGGACATCGGTAAGATGCTGGGAATCGTCCAATCCACGGTCAGCAGAGTACTAAAACGATACTTCGAGAACCTAACCATCGACCGGAAGGTGAAGAACGGCAAAAATGGATGCTCCGTCAGTGAAAAAGATCACAAGCGCGTAGTTAAGCAGTTTAGACGTGATCCGAGAAGTTCGGTCCGGGATGTCGCCAATAAGCTGAATTTGTCAAGTTCATTCGTCCAGCGGACCAAGCAGCGGGAGGGCCTGCGTACATACAAGGTTCAGAAGGCTCCTAACCGCGACGAAAGGCAAAACATGGTGGGGAAGACGCGAGCCCGGAAATTGTACACCGAAATGCTGACGAAGCCGCATTGCCTGGTAATGGACGACGAAACCTACGTCAAAGCGGACTTTCGTCAGCTGCCGGGCCTGTTGTTCTTCTCCGCAGAGGACAAATTCAGCGTTCCGGAGGAGATTCGCAAGCAGAAACTATCCAAGTTTGCCAAAAAGTACATGGTGTGGCAAACGATCTGCTCTTGCGGAAAGCGGAGCCACTATTCAAAGGACGTGTTGGAGTGGTACGAAGCCAACGGGGTCACCGTCGTGCCAAAGGAAATGAACCCGCCCAACGCGCCGGAGCTTCGCCCAATAGAGAAATATTGGGCGATTATGAAGCAGGCCCTCCGGAAGAACCCAAAAGTTGTCAAATCGGAGGCGGACTTCAAGAGAAAATGGATTTCTGTTCGAAAAAAAACTACAACCTGACGTTGTACAGAACCTTATGGACGGGGTAAAGAGGAAGGTGCGAGCATACGGGCTTGGGCTCGAAGTATGAATAAAAAGAAAATGCCAAAAGTTGTTTAATAGTTTTTATTTTACTGTCTAAAATTTTCAAAAGGATCGGTCTACTGGGCGAATTTCTACAGCGTTTTTTCCGTGATGCAATTTGATGTGACACACCCTTTAATACTATAGCTTGTTGGAAAGATATTTTTGCGCGCTATAATATAGTCCTTGACAGTGTTTTGTTTGGTTAAGTCGTTTGTGAGTTATAGTGTCGCAAATATGGAGCAAAATAAAGAGAAAATCCGACATATTTTACAGTACTACTATGACAAAGGCAAAAATGCATCTCAAGCTGCCAATAAAATTTGTGCAGTTTATGGACCCGATACAGTTTCCATTTCCACCACACAACGATGGTTTCAACGTTTTCGTTCTGGTGTAGAGGTCGTCGAAGATGCGCCACGCTCCGGAAGGCCTGTCGTCGAAAATTGCGACAAAATCGCTGAATTAGCCGAGAAAGACCGGTATAGTAGCAGCCGTAGCATCGGCCAAGAGCTTGGGAGAAGTCATCAAACCGTTATTAACCATTTGAAGAAGCTTGGATTCACAAAGAAGCTCGATGTATGGGTGCAACACACGTTGACGCAAAAAAACATCTTTGACCGTATCGACGCACGTGAATCGTTGCTGAATCGCAACAAAATCGACCCGTTTCTGAAGCGGATGGTGACTGGCGATGAAAAGTGGGTCACTTACGACAACGTGAAGCGCAAACGGTCGTGGTCGAAGCCCGCTGAAGCGGCTCAGACGGTGGCCAAGCCCTCATTAACGGCCAGGAAGGTTCTGCTGTGGGTTTGGTGGGATTGTCAAGGAATAATCTATTATGAGCTGCTTCCCTATGGCCAAACGCTCAATTCTGACCTGTACTGCCAACAACTGGACCGCTTGAAGGTAGCACCCATGAAGAAGAGGCCATCTTTGATAAACAGATGCCGCATTGTCTTCCACCAGGACAACGCCAGGCCACACACTTCTTTGGTGACGCGCCAGAAGCTCCGGGAGCTCGGATGGGAGGTTCTTTTGCATCCGCCGTATAGTCCGGACCTTGCACCAAGTGACTACCACCTGTTTTTGTCCATGGCGAACGAGCTAGGTAGTCAGAAGTTAGCCACAAAAGAGGCCTGTGAAAATTGGCTATCCGAGTTTTTTGCCAATAAGGAAGCGAGCTTCTATAACAGGGGTATTATGAAGTTGGCATCTCGTTGGGAACAAGTCACCGAACAAAACGGTGCATATTTGACTTAGAATAGATAATTGTAACTAATTTTATGAACAAATGAAAATTCAAAAAAAATACCGCAGGACTTTTTTGACAGCCTGATAGTTGGTTTATCAAGTCATAATATTTTTTTATATCCTAAATTATACCAACGACAGTACCGGCTTACTATGAATACAGTTTGCGGATATACTAGTCTGGTTGAGAAGCTCGCAAATCAATTCTTCTGCCTCGGTTGCGAAAGCTTCACTCGACGCCACTGTTTAGATTAAACTTTAAAGATGATTCGACGTAACCAAGGCGCCTAGAAGTATAGCCTAAGGTGGGCCAATTTGTTAAAACCATCCTTCAGCCATCTTGGAAGTATACTATGTTTTGTTTGTAAACAAAGCACAATACGCTAATGCCGAAGCGCGTTCGTGATCAGTCTGTCTCTTTCACGCGACAGGCAAATAATTCGCCTTCTCCTTTCTTCCGTACTGTTTTTATCTACCGCTCCCCTAAACAACTTAGTGACGAAACGGCCTCACCTTAGGATATACTTCTAGGCGCCTTGGACGTAACATCACGCGATGAAACAGCACGAGGGATGCTCAGGTACTTCCCGATTTAACATAATGAAAAGCAATTGGACCAAATGATTGAAACCGACCGCAATGAAATGATTCTTGATAGCCTTGTTCAAAGACGAGCCCACACAGATTGACAAGAATTACACATTCTCTATTATTTCAACAGTAAAATTTCAACTTGGTTCTGTTACTTAATAAACTGAGATAACGGTTCCTTTCTTTTTCTATCGATTATCGCGTTGAGTATTCACGAGAACATGCTATTAATATTATAAATTTCAATTTTTTTTGCCTTCGTGATTACGCATCGAAAGAGGGACATGACCGAATTTGCAATCCGAACTCGTAGAATTTCATTGTAATCAATGTATTATAGCTGAATAAAAGCAAGGAAAAGTCATCCTCGAGCCTACATCTATGAGTGTGTGAGGCTCGCATTAATGTTGTTGCATTTGTTGCTTCCGAAACAGGTAACGATAGTGAGCTGTGTTTAATGAATCCTTCGAAACTGAATTGAAGCGTCTAGATAGGTGACTTGACGGTACGTTTCGGTGCAGGTTTTGAAGTGGCGCCAGAAGTATTGACCTTTTTTGGACACAGTGCATCTCGATGATTGATTTTTCTACTTTTTTTTATTCTGAATGCCTCATTGCATATTCTCTATCGGCTCGTTAGCAATATGTTCCATCCACCGTTATTTTTAAAAGTGCATCCAGTGTGCGCAAGAATACTATTGTAATTGGAAAATATAAATGATCGAGAAGCGAGGAGTACACGAGAACTAAGCAAATAATTATCATACACATACACCTTGTCCAATAGGGGAAGTGGGGGCATAGTGGTCACCCTAAGGAATATGTCCATTTACAGCGTCCACATGCCGCTACAACTCCCGTTTTTCTAAGAATGTTATAGTTCAACTCTTGTTGTTCAAGATAGCATACGGCTTTTACTATAAAAATTCAAAATAGTACATTTTTCATCATTAGAAAAAAAGGTGAAAAATCGTGAGGACATAGTGGTCACTCGCACATATCAAGCTAAATGGGATAGATTTAAGCGTTTTTTCGTCCTAATTTGTTCAAATCATATTCGATATAGTAGGTACAAGTATGAAATAAGCTCGGTCTATTCACCTAGAGTCTCAATTCAAATTATCTCATGCATATAAAAACGTTGTAAGAAACACATAACGATCCCTTCTTCGGGTTTTCCGCTTACCAACAGATTTTGCCTTACATTTTTATTTATATAGATTATTTTTGTATAAATGAAGCATTTTAAAATTCGAGTATAAGCATTATCCAGTTATTCCGATTTTCCAGCCCATACACGTAGAAGAAAGCTGTCAATGCCAAACAGTCGCCATAAAATTCATAGAATGAGATATTGAAATCTATAAAAAAAGCATGACGTGTTTAAAGGACACATTTACGAGAAATAATGTCACTCCAATACCATTCATCTGGATAGAACGTTTGCCCGAATGTTAAATAATCTCTAATGAGAAAGAAATATAAAAAAATCAATTTTGTTAATAATCCTGATAAAAAATTCAAATCAGTTGAAATATAGACAGAGAAGAGAAGAATAGTTTTCTATAATTATTGATAAAAAATATTTACGTTTGTTCAATCCAAATCAAATATTCAGAATGAAAAAAATAAACCCGAAAGAACAAATCATGTTTGAGAAGGAAGAAAATTATACAAAATATTATTTTTGATTTTTATTAATTTTTTTTATTAATGCCATCGCTACACCATTTTTATTATGATTTTTTTTTTCGCAATGAAATTCATTCTGAGGTCAATGTAAGTTCCCATCTAAAGGCCGGTTCAGAGTTCTCGTGAACGTGAACATGAACAAACTCTTTTTTGTTAATAATTCATCACTCCATATATAAAACGCGAGGAAAACATCTTGTAACGATAGGAAGAAACATTTTCTAGTGGAAAAACATATTTAAACACAATTCATATTGATAAATTCAATATTTCACTACGATTCTGAATTTCCGCCGTGGAATCGAGATGTTGGTGAACTCACCATAGTTCACCGACTTCGGTGAACGTGAAAACAATGGTGAATATAGACGTCAAAACATTTCCCCGTTCATGTTCACGTTCGAATGTCCCAAGGCATTCTGAAAATTTCGGGTTGATTCGTGAACAACTGTATATTTTATCCGAATTACTTTATTGAAGCTCGATGTTTATTTACTTCACGTTTACTGACAAACTTTTGATATGAACGTGAACGCGGACAAAAACATTCTATTCACCACGATTTTCTGAGATGTTTGTTCGCAATGTTGTTCACCGTGAAATAATCGTACCTTTTCACCACCTGTTCATGCTCACGTTCACGGGAACTCTAAATCTGCCTTAAGGAGGATAGGAGCCGAGGCGGCTCCAAGCCGTCGAGTTAACGCAATCCGAATCAGCCACCGACCCGCCCACTATTTTCTGATGGGAAAAACTTGTAAGGGGTTGTATCTAGGACACGACCGCATATTTTCGACGTAGAACTACGAATATAATTTTAGAATGCATTGAAATTTCGAATATAATTTTAGAATGCATTGAAATTTTTGTAATAGATTATGTTCTTCGTTACATATAAATTTGATGAACGTCCTTTTGCGTTTGATATGACTACCGAAATATGCGAACGGAAGAATCGTCAAACGATCGATTGTATTTTACATTTCCCTCTGAAATTTTTGCACATCTCATGTTTACGTAGTTCACGAACCGCTAAAGTTAATTCACCCAGGCTTCTCAGTTTAAAAATACGTTTAAGAGAAACATATTCCGGTCTGCACAACGACAAGCGAGTACAAAAGTACTCAACACTAGAAAAACCCCCGACATGCATGTATTTACAAAGCGGATTCCCCCAGGCACATTGATTTTGAAGTCCGTGTTAGAGAAACACAGCTCGATGGGAACAAAAATACCCCCGACTTGCATGTTTATTTGCAAAGCGGATTCCCACAGGTACATCGAATTTGAAGTCTGTGTTGGGGAAACCGTAAATCGGGCCAATCTAGACTTGGCAGTTAGGGCGTTTAGATAACGCTTGACATTTTACAGTTATTCCATTGTTCATCTCATGAAAAATAACTTTTTATAAATTGTGATAGACGCGTAGAAATATTTCCTATCAATTGATGCAAATATCTTTCCGATCTGTTAAGAAATGTTCGACTTATAAGCATTCGAAATACAGGTATGGTTAGCACACAAATCGGCAGAAAAAATGTATGGGAAAAAAGAAGTTCTTCCAGTTTTCATGAATTAAAACCGTTTAGAGATTAGCGAATTGTAACGTATAGCATATCAAACAAATCTTAGAGAATTTCCGATTCGATTAGTATGCAAATCATGAAAATTCGTTCACAGTGAAAATAGTTATTAATGATAACTTTGTTTCATAAAAACGTGACCTGTTTTCTGATTTGGCATCCTTCCTGAAAGAAGTAGTTCTACGTCAAAACTCCTGAACAATCAGTGCAGTGGTAGACGAAAAGTTATTCCACTTCTGCTCCTTCGAGAACAACAGTTTATAGGAGGTTTCGTGAATTCAAAGTGGGCCGTACAAGCACCACAGATGCACCTTGCTCTGGAACGCCAAAAGAGGTTACGAATCCTGAAATCGTAAAACAAGTGCATCGACTCGTTATGAACGATCGTAAAGTGAAGCCACGCGAGTTAGCTGAGGGTGTAGGCATGTCAAACGAACGACTGGATACATTTTGCACGGCATTTTGGACATGAATGAATGTTGAGGAACAAAACAGCTCTGCCCAAAAAACGATTGTTTTAATTGAAAATTTTCGGGATAGTTTAATTAGTGATTAACCATCATTAGGATATGATATGATTGTACCCTTCTAAATGAATAGTAATAAAGCAAAGGAAAGAATGGTCACTACCGGGCTAACGACCCCTCACTGCCTCTTAATTCAGTCGATTTCTGGAATTGTTATTCATTAGACTCGATTGATGTTCAATAAAGTCGTTGACGGTTAGGTTTGTTTTGCAAACATTTTCCTGCTACGATGACTGTGTCATCGCTATGGAATTGACCACCGGCGACGCCGGATGTTATTCCAATGTGACTAGGATCTCTCCCTGACAGTTCAGTGCTTTTGAAAAAGGCTTTGTCAGACGTGATGTCGCTTCGTTAGGTGCTCATGCACCAGAATAATCCAGTTGACGGCAGCAAGATGCGTATTGCGATGAAGGGCGTGATTCGTTTTAGTGAATTTCCTTTATGTGGTGTCTTATCTCGGCATGTGGATCATCTTATCGCGCTCATCGATAGTTGCAATCCTCGGAGTCCCATGGCGAGCGGATCAGAGGTTAACGAAAATAAACATACCCTGCAATGCAGCGACTTTGACGGTTGGCCGTTTAGACATTACATTGATCGGGAGATAATATAGCACAACTATATTAACACCGGCAGGAAAATATGTCGATCTAAGTATGGGCTGATAGGTGTTTTGACAAACCCACACACATCGGTAAACCCAGATGTTGACCCGTCGCCTTCCATGTCAAAAATTGACTGCATTTTCGTTATCATCGCTGACGCCGCAACTGACGCCTGGGTGATAAGACGGGCATCAGATTCGCCGAACTTTGACGCAAAGCTGTATCACATCATCAGCGTTGAATCAATCCTGATCGCAAGGCGATCTGTTTACTGCATATATAAAACTGTTTACTAGGAGCAAGAAACGTTTTGTCTCATAGGGATAGGTTTGTAAATAGTACGAAAATAATTTGTGTTGTTATTTTTGTATTCGAAAATATGAACAGAATCCATTGTGTTTTGAGCCTTGGATGGAAATTTTATTCTACTATTAACTGATTTTCAATACATCTGTATTGAATGGTACAATAAATCTAGTAAATAATCACATTCAGCCGTTGACGTCACTACGTTATGCTCCCTGTTGCAAAAGGACAATAACCTTCATATCTCGGCTCGGAGCTTGACAGATGACATAGACACGCAAACTAACGTCCACCACAGCATGTTGAATCTTATCATGATTCAATGACCCGCCAACATCACGTGGTAGAATCGCAGCTCTGCTGCGTGAAGACATTCATGGTCCAACATGTCCATGTTGCCAGAAAAAAAATCGCTTAATGGTGATAACACTAGCTACCCAATCCTCTGGTTTCGTTTAGCGCGTGAAGTTTCCATTTTTACGGCGCAATAACATTGTTTCTTATCACCGATCTATGGTTTATGAAGCACAACACAATATGCAATTCATAATTGATGTTGAAGCATCATTAAAGTTTTTTTATTCGAGTTTGGGTGTGACTCGAATGAATTACGACGTGTCAATTTTCGCGATACTGTCATCTAATTTAGGCAATAACGATGGTCTGTATCGTGGAAACATCCCAGGTTAATGGGAACCGAACATTCGAGCGCAAGAAGAAAAAAAATAACAATGTTGCGTCCGGTCATAAAAAGAGCACTGACACCTTCGATTGATTAGCGCTATCAGTTGATGATTTGAAGGTCGCTTGACATTGTTCGTACAGCGGTGCGTATTACTTGGTGAAAGTCATTTGTGGGTTTGAGCTCCTTTGCGAAAATTCAATTAATCGCACATTGGAAATATTCTGACCCATGCTCGGCAGTGCTCTGTGATAAGAAATAATTGGACGGGATTTAAAGACGACGTGTTCAAATTTCATCTCTGTTTCACGGCTTCGTTTCTTTTAATCAATCCGATGACTACTAAAAGGTTAACAGCTTATACTACCAATTGTAACATACACCACGTAAAACCGACATCAGTCGAAAGTAACTCGTTGTAGCCAGTTTCGGCGAATACTACTCACTCGTGGTGGTCTGTGCCACTTTGACAGAGCCAAAGTGGGTCATCCTCCGGTGGAATTGACGTTAGCAAATCTACTCAACCTAGATTGGATGATTTTCGTTTGGGTTCTTTGTAAATTTTGGGAAAATCTCCGCGCGCTTAGCACTGATAGTAGTTGCAACGTTTTTTCTTCTCGTGTGATTATGAGTGAATGGACGCCGGAATCGCAGAATATGGAAAAAGTGCTGAGTTTCCTATATTTTTAATAACTAACTGCTTTTGGCGTGGAAAAATGATAATTGAATCCTTTAATAATATTCACAATAAAAAAGACGATCCTATTTCATGATGCATTCAAAATCTCATTTTTTACACTCAAACCCCTATTAGGTAGGGGAAAAAATCATCCATTATTTTTGGTTAAAATTCAAAATCTTTTTTAATATGCTTCGGATTGTCCGATTCAAATATGCACCGTTTTGTTGTAAAATGTATTGCCGTTCTAAAGGTAGTTTCATAATGCCTCTCTCATAGAGTTGGTCCTTATCGGAGAAAAACTCTAGCAATCGATATTTACGTCCTTCTCTTGATTCCAATTTCTTATTACTTAGGAAATTTTGCAATGCGAGAAAAAGTGGAAATCGCTTGGTGCCAGGTCCAGACTAAATACGCGATATTACGCGAGATATTGATCACTAAAGCCTGCTACCAAGAAAATAATGTATTACTTTTTCCCCAACCGAATATAATCATACACACAAAGGGATATTTAATAGCTATGACAATTCATGTTATTGCTCCGAAACAATTTCATTACTCGAGGTTGCGTTGTGTGCAATATGTCAGTGGTTTTTCCTGATTTATTTGAGGGCGAGCGATTCCCGATTCCGTGTTTTCAGCTCAACGTACAATTCCTGTAATCATATTCAAGAAAATAGTCACATTTTTCACAATAAAAATAATCGCAGACAACCAGATGAGGCGAGGAAAATGATGAATTTCGGTGATATTGTTGGTCGTGAGGTGATGTCAAAATACAGCAAAAATTCAATTTCTTACACAGATCGGATTTCAATTTTTTTTGCAATATTGTTTTTATTTTCCTGAAATCTCTAATTGTATTGTATTTATGTGTTTATAAAAAGTTCCCCTAAATCTTATCATGAAAAATATTGTATAGGGTTTTTAAATGTTTCGAGGATTGAACGTACTTTTTTTGCCTAATTTTCATCATCTACTTTTTTTTTGTTATTTTCATGAAATCAATGATGACAATATATAAATTATATTACATTTGTATTTGTATTTGTATTTGTATTTGTATTTGTATTTGTATTTGTATTTGTATTTGTATTTGTATTTGTATTTGTATTTGTATTTGTATTTGTATTTGTATTTGTATTTGTATTTGTATTTGTATTTGTATTTGTATTTGTATTTGTATTTGTATTTGTATTTGTATTTGTATTTGTATTTGTATTTGTATTTGTATTTGTATTTGTATTTGTATTTGTATTTGTATTTGTATTTGTATTTGTATTTGTATTTGTATTTGTATTTGTATTTGTATTTGTATTTGTATTTGTATTTGTATTTGTATTTGTATTTGTATTTGTATTTGTATTTGTATTTGTATTTGTATTTGTATTTGTATTTGTATTTGTATTTGTATTTGTATTTGTATTTGTATTTGTATTTGTATTTGTATTTGTATTTGTATTTGTATTTGTATTTGTATTTGTATTTGTATTTGTATTTGTATTTGTATTTGTATTTGTATTTGTATTTGTATTTGTATTTGTATTTGTATTTGTATTTGTATTTGTATTTGTATTTGTATTTGTATTTGTATTTGTATTTGTATTTGTATTTGTATTTGTATTTGTATTTGTATTTGTATTTGTATTTGTATTTGTATTTGTATTTGTATTTGTATTTGTATTTGTATTTGTATTTGTATTTGTATTTGTATTTGTATTTGTATTTGTATTTGTATTTGTATTTGTATTTGTATTTGTATTTGTATTTGTATTTGTATTTGTATTTGTATTTGTATTTGTATTTGTATTTGTATTTGTATTTGTATTTGTATTTGTATTTGTATTTGTATTTGTATTTGTATTTGTATTTGTATTTGTATTTGTATTTGTATTTGTATTTGTATTTGTATTTGTATTTGTATTTGTATTTGTATTTGTATTTGTATTTGTATTTGTATTTGTATTTGTATTTGTATTTGTATTTGTATTTGTATTTGTATTTGTATTTGTATTTGTATTTGTATTTGTATTTGTATTTGTATTTGTATTTGTATTTGTATTTGTATTTGTATTTGTATTTGTATTTGTATTTGTATTTGTATTTGTATTTGTATTTGTATTTGTATTTGTATTTGTATTTGTATTTGTATTTGTATTTGTATTTGTATTTGTATTTGTATTTGTATTTGTATTTGTATTTGTATTTGTATTTGTATTTGTATTTGTATTTGTATTTGTATTTGTATTTGTATTTGTATTTGTATTTGTATTTGTATTTGTATTTGTATTTGTATTTGTATTTGTATTTGTATTTGTATTTGTATTTGTATTTGTATTTGTATTTGTATTTGTATTTGTATTTGTATTTGTATTTGTATTTGTATTTGTATTTGTATTTGTATTTGTATTTGTATTTGTATTTGTATTTGTATTTGTATTTGTATTTGTATTTGTATTTGTATTTGTATTTGTATTTGTATTTGTATTTGTATTTGTATTTGTATTTGTATTTGTATTTGTATTTGTATTTGTATTTGTATTTGTATTTGTATTTGTATTTGTATTTGTATTTGTATTTGTATTTGTATTTGTATTTGTATTTGTATTTGTATTTGTATTTGTATTTGTATTTGTATTTGTATTTGTATTTGTATTTGTATTTGTATTTGTATTTGTATTTGTATTTGTATTTGTATTTGTATTTGTATTTGTATTTGTATTTGTATTTGTATTTGTATTTGTATTTGTATTTGTATTTGTATTTGTATTTGTATTTGTATTTGTATTTGTATTTGTATTTGTATTTGTATTTGTATTTGTATTTGTATTTGTATTTGTATTTGTATTTGTATTTGTATTTGTATTTGTATTTGTATTTGTATTTGTATTTGTATTTGTATTTGTATTTGTATTTGTATTTGTATTTGTATTTGTATTTGTATTTGTATTTGTATTTGTATTTGTATTTGTATTTGTATTTGTATTTGTATTTGTATTTGTATTCGGGAGGAGTATTTATCAATTTTTTCATCAAGTGGTTTTTTAAATCGTTATTTTTAGAAATTTAATCGTTTATAAATTTCCTACACAGATAACTTCCTCAGTTTTTTACTGGGATTGATGACGGAAGATTGTGGAGGAATAACAATAACTTTGGAGCAATTGCAATGTAACCATGAACGAGCTTTATATGTCTTGAGCTCTGGGTTATTGTTTGGAATGATAAAATTGGAGTTACTAATTACTAAGAAAATTACTATACACTGTACGGTAAACATTTTCTCCATCGGAAAGTGAATTTCCGTAGTCCGGGCGGAAACAGGCATTTTGAGAAAATATGGAAGATATGTGACATAAAATTACACATACTTTTAGAAAACTTCACCATTTCACTTCATTTCATGTTCTATTCTTTTCTACAAAAATATCATTTAACCCCCGATAATCCGGTTATCCATTTGAGCAACCCGAAAAGATTTGTTTTGTGTTTTGAAGTGGAAAATTTTCTCTACAATGGCCACATCCAACAGATGACGAGCATTAGTTTAATTAGCATCAATTTGAGAGGCAGCCTTTTTATTAGAAGTAGACACTTTTTTCATTCATAGTAAAAGCGGAATTTCGTGGTTTGAGTATTTGTTTTCTTATCTTTTCGACCTTCTCCAAGTGGTTATTTCAGTGCTAGTCTGGCGGGAAAAAATCCATCACTCATCTTCTTTTTGTTGTGATATTAGAGATGAACTTGAATGAATATTCACTTTGTCGTTTGTGATTCTCCTTAATTTGTACCTGAACACAACCGGTGAAATTTGTTGTTGTAGTCGTATCAATGTAGAATGAATGTTGAGCTGTACCGTTCGATAATGGAACGAGATTCACTTGGTTTTATTATCAATATGTATCCAGTTTTCACAACTGGGGATAACCGGATTAACCAGGTCGAACCTGTCGACTCTGTTCTATAATCACTGTTATGCTGGATTACAATGTGCAGTTTTAGTGATTTCTTCAAGCTTGTAAGCGCCTACTAAATTTCACATCGGTTTCGCTATTCTGCCCATGATTGCATAGGAGACGTAATCGACAACACCATTAGTGTTGGGAAAACGCATTTTTGTTGTGTTCTGGCCTACAAGCATAATCATGCAAATTTCGATGAAATGATCTGTCCAGTTGAAGTATATTATCGGCAAAAAGAGGGCCTAGGTGATTTTGCGGATTATAACATATTTTTTTCCATTTGGAAAACGTTTGCTTCTATTAATGCGGACAATCAATCGTTTCAATGAACATTTGTCCGCATAGCTAGACGTAATCACCAGGTTGCCCTGTTTGTAGTGTTATTATTTACAATTCCGATAATAGTCAAAACGTCTCTGTCCGTAGTTTCAGTTGTTTTTGGATAAAAGCATAAAGGCTTGGAAGAAATTTAGTGAAACGTCTGGAAAAGGTGCTCTTTATTTGTTGCGAGTCTAGAATAGTACTTTTTTCCTGAAGAACAGCAGGTTCGTGTTTTTTCAATTCATTGAATTTGTAAAGTAAATCTGCAATGTTGATAATTTTAGCAACATGATTTACCAATATCACGATCAATCGCATAAAGATGGAGGAGTGACTTACTCCAACGGTATGAGTAAATGCTGAGTATGTGGAATAATTCAATATTGAATCCGATGAGTTATAATGTTAAGAACCAATATTATTTCAATTTTACTACTGATCTGATTATTTCATTATCCACTTGAAAATTTAAATGCAGAAATTTAGGTAATTATAACATTAAAAAACACAATTGCTTCTCTTTGTTCATCGTGTACAGAAAATAGTAATTATATGAGCAGCGTTTCAATGGTTTCTTATATTCATCTATTAGGAAACACCAAGTAATAAGACACTATCATGACAAACATGTTTGGACTCTACAAAAAATGTGATTCAAATGTAGATTTAGCTTATAGCACACAATGCGGACAATTGTTGATTTTCGAACGATGTATGAAAGCTGTATGAAACTACGTCTGCTATGCGGACAAACAGTGATTTTTCGGAAAGGTTTTTTCGAAATTTCTCAAATGTTTTCGAGCAAAAAATTTCGTTTGCATTTTGAGCAAACGTATTACATTGTGTAGAATGCGAAACAGCGAAAAAGACGATTTTGTTCATTTTGTCGCTTACGTCTTCTATACAAACATGGGCAGTATTGCCGTTTATCGAAAAAGTTCTCGTTATTTTCCAACAGATGAATTCACGAAAACTTTGATCTGTTACACAAGAACCGAAAAAACCAACAAAAAAAAAAATTGAAAATACTGAACTCAAAAAAAAATTCTCACTAAGAACGTAAATTACAGCTCAGTTCCATGATTTTTGTAAAAATAAAAAAAAACAGTTCTATTAGATGACAGCCCTTCACAAATCAATGCTGCCATACTGCGTCGTTTTATCAAAATATCACAAGCCAGGTACTAATCGGAAAACTCTCGCATAATAAGTTTCGCAAAAAGGAACCTCAAACATGCGCCATCGATCCGATCGAGGTTGTTTCGTTCCATACGTGTCCGCCCCAATGTTTCTTCCGATCATGTTTGGAATCCATTTTTTATAGACCACACAACTAGTTCAACAACCGCACTCATGAGGACTAATTTGAAAGTGAGCTTTCGGCGACAGGAGCCAATCTTTGATGAAGGTTATAGCGAATGCTCTACGCTAGACTTCCTTACACCACATCAGTAGGTCAGGAATGAGCTCGAAAAAAATAGTATAACGCCAAAAATAGACCCTTATCGTGAGCAAATGTTATGCCTATTCTCACACGTGATTCGGCAATGAATCCGACGGCGCCGGCTCGATTAGCTACGGCAAATCATGCGTTTCGAGTGTAAACTTGCCGGCGCCATTACAGTGACTAATAGAATGAATGAACTGTTTTTATGTTTTGGAGGCTCGTTCATCGAATGGGAGGGGGCTATGTTTACAATAACCCGTCGAGCCGGTTCGCTCGAGTGTACATGCGGTGCAACGCGCTCCCAGCTTTTCATCATCTTCGATGCTCATGTTTGCCGGGGAAAAGGAACGGAGAGAAAAGAAACCAAACATTTACCACCTGCGATAGTCTGGGAGTCTGATGCTGCGGCTTTGATCGATTGCATCATGCTGAACCGAAAAGGAATGGGTCAAACGATTTGGGCGCGCGAATCTTGAGGACACTGCTAAAAATATCGGACCATGTGTGTGACGAATGGCGTGATAAAAGCGGGACAAAAAAAATCAAGCGTCATGATGATGAGGTGTGTTTTTTTTGTTTAAGAGTAACATTCCACTAAACTGTTTCTGAAAGTAAAGGTACCACGAGGCGATTCTGGGAAGCTAAATCTGGCGATCGTGTTTTTTTGCGCGTCTTCAGCCGACTAGTTGCGAATATTTTCCCCTTCCAGCGTCGCGTGTGTACGAAACAAATTCTTTTTGTTTCATCATGGAGCGGTTAAAAACATGCGATTTAGTAAATTTGGGAATTTTTCGTCGTCATCGAACCTTGAACTCATGAGCACAATATCTATACATTTTGATGAAAGCAATTTCCCACCAAATTAGCCGGGAACGTCTTGATTTTACACCCCGGTATAGAAATGAAAGACGTAGTCCTACGTCAAAACCAACCAGGGGGGATCCCCGAAAAAGCTTGCAGTTAGAATCGATCGTCCACGCAGGATGAAGCTACAACTGTTTCTCTCCGGGCTATCACTAATCATTGTCACGCACTGTTCGGAGAACAGCTTAGACGCGATCAATCCCGAGTGAGTAGCGATCAAGCGACCCAATGTGTTCAATCTAATTTAACGTTTCGAGCAGGAGTTATTTTGCCGACGTCAAAGTTGCGGGTGTTAGTGTATGTGAATGCTACCATACGATTTCCATTGGAGAATATTTGACATTTCATTCCTTTACATTCACTTCACGGTGACGGGACGTTGAATGTGTAGTGCACATTAACCGATCAGTTCGCGATTAACGTTTGCATTTTAAAAAAATGGACTTTTTTTCGGATAAGTATGAAAAAAGAACTAAGACAAATAATTGAGTTTGATAAATTTCCCATGGAATGTAAGTATATTAGCTTACTTGCAAAAAAATTCTACGCCCTTGCGAGCGGCCTTCCGGCAGTTAACCGGAACATTCGCCATGGAGGACGAAAACATGCGTGTAGACATGTTTTTGAGTTCTTTCTTCGTATTATTTAACCATATCAGTGTTCGCGAAAAAATTGTTGGAGTAGATCTTACGCTTCAGGTTTTCCCAGAAATTCTCGATGAGACACAGCTAGGGGACATTTGGTGGGTTCACCGACTTGGGTACCACATCGATATTCAGCCGCTCCATCTCCTCTAATGATCGCTTCGAGTAGTGGGCCAACGTCAGATCCGGCCAGAACACGGCGTCTTCGTCCTTATGGTATTTCTTGATGAACGACGCAACTTCCGGCAGGCATTTCGTACCATAAATTTCCCTGTCCGAAGCTAAATAAAAGCGGCTTCGACACCCCCTTCCGCTGATTGTCTGCCCCAGCAGCACCTTCTTGGGGAACTTGGTGCGTGAAATAAACTTCACTTCGGAGCTCACTTCCTTCGTGGGGGAAGTATAATACGAAGTGCCCTGCCAGTCGTTGCTACACAGGGTGTGGTAGGTCTCGTCGTCCAATACCATCGCCACGTCGCGATTCGCCGGGAAAATCGACTTGACCATCTTATTTAAAGCCTGTCCACGTTAAATTTCGGACACTTTTCTTTCAGTGTAGTTTATGAAATATTGCACTAATCAATGAAATATTTCACTTACATGACAGCTGAAACCCTCTTCTTTATTTCGATGTCCAACATGTTTAGATTCTTCTACAGTTTGGTAAAATGGCGTCGAATCAAGTGGAAGTACGCAGCAAAAGCAGGAAGTACTGCAGCAAAATCCAACACTGTCGGTACGCGATCGATCTCGCAAAAAAGCTAAAACTGCCGAAGAGTACCGTGTTTAGTGTGTGCAAATCGTTTGACCAGCGCTTAACTGTGGAACGGAAGGTTGGAAGCGGAACAAATCGAAAAGTGTGCTCCCGACAGATGGACATTTCTGTTAGAAATGTGACTCGAAAGGTTGGAAAATCAAAATCATATGTACAAAAAGTGAAGTAGAGGCATGGACTGATGGGGTACAAAGTGAAAAAGGTGCCCAATCGTGATGATAAGCAAAATTTCACTGCAAAAAGCCGTGCTAAGGTGCTCTACACCCAGTTTTTGCAAAAATGTTCATGTACCATAATGGACGATGAAACTTATGTTCTCGAAGACTTCAAACAACTTTCGGGTCTCGCTTTTTATACTGCAATGCGAAGGAACGCCGTAGCCGAGTGTTTCCGAACCAAGAAGCAATCTAAATTCCCCAAAAAGTACTTGGTTTGGCAGGCCATATGCAGTTGTGGCCGAAAATCCAAATCTTTCGTCTCTACCGGCACTATCATCAAAGATGTCTACGAGAAGGAATATCTCCAGAAGCGGTTGCTACCATTCATAAGAAGCTACGGCTCTTCAGCATTGTTTTGGCCAGATTTGGCCTCTTGTCACTATGCAAAATCCATCCTGGAATGGTATAATGCACATGAGGTCAAATATGTGCCAAAAACAGCAAATCCACCGAACTGAGGATACTGTACGGGACTAAATGGCAGATGTTCCCAAGAAAGTTCGTTAATTTTACAGACAACGTAATTAACATCGAAGTAAGCTGTCCTTGTTTTAGATATAAGTCTATTTTACTGAAATAAACAATCGGTTTTGTTGTATTACGTGAATTTTTGTTTCACTGGCATCATCTTGGTGTCCGAAATTTAACGTGGATAGGCTTTAGATGCTGCCGCTGCGTCTTTGCCTGTGGCTCCGAGACCAGTGGACGGGACCTCCGCACCCTGACCTGTATGTCCATGTTCGCCAGGTATTTTTTCATTGTTTGGCCGGTTGCATCGACCTCCCGGCCAAGCGCACGCAGCGATGTAGCCACTTTTCCCTCGATCTTCCTCTTCAGCATCCTTTGGAGCTTCTTGTCGCTCAGGGTCATCGGCCGTCCGGAACTGGGCTTTCTTTCGATGCTCTGATTGTTGTCCAATAGTGTCAAGGTGTTGTAGATGCCGGAGCGGGCGTATTCGGCGTCCACAAAGTGCCGCACGATGTTCGGTTTCTACCCGGCGGGGTACCGTTCTTTAAAACGCGCACACTTCTGAACGGAGTAGCTTCACTGTTTTCGCCATCACGGTTACAGTTCGATTGATAGAGCTGTCAATTTTTTCTGCTGACTCATGGGTTACTATGATTGATGTTGCATGGGTAGTTTCGTCAGTGCGTGTGAAGGTAAACCCATGAAAAATCGGCAATTTTCGTTCATTTTTTTTAATGCAAACGTTAGCGGATCTTCGGTGGACTCTGGATACCATTGAATGAGTGGTAACTGTTACATCCAGAAAAAGCTATGATTTTAACCACATTCTGGGTAAATGTACGTTTCTCTTTTTGTTGCAAAGCTTGTTTAATCTATGTTTTTCAACAATTCAGCTGGACCCATTCTTTCAATATTTCCCACAAGAAGCATCCACATAAACTTAACTAAATCCTCCAGCTGCTGTCTCTCGGCCATTAGACACACTTCGCCGCCGAACTGAACCTGCACAACAGCCGTAGGATCAGTCTTCAGAATGCAACTCGGTGCTGATGTGCAACAAGATTTTTGTACCCAGTTGAGCTCCCACTCCTTGTGCACACACGCGCTCTGGCGAATGAGCACGCTCCGAAACACAGATGAAATGTTTGGGTGTCAGCGCCGTGGGCGCAAGCCCAGTTTTAAGCTGAGTTTTACGCTGAGTTTTACGCTGAAATTCGCGCCGTGCTGCGCGCTTGAATCTGGATTGCTCTCTCTGTAGAGATATTTTTCTTCACATAAGCGTATATGGTTCAAATGGGGGCGGGCTGTTGTTTTTATGCTTTCCTTACAACGAACGAAGACAAAGCGGGTGCTAGAATTTGATGTGTATGTGTGTGTGTGTGTATAGAATGAGACGCGCATCACACAAGTGAGAAGAAATGTTTAGTATCTGAGTTCTGCGCTGCCGTGCTTATGAATTTTGTGCGAATTTTGTTCAACTCAAGCGCAGCGCTGCATTTGTTTTACGACCGACTGTCCTCGCAACAATTTTAGCCGCCCAGCCCATCAAGATAACCTTTTGCAGCAGAAAGCAATGGAAGACAACCTTCTTCCGGAGGATACGTGCTAAATATTAGGCTGTCAAAAAAATCCTGCGGTATTTTTTTTGAATTTTCATTTGTTCATAAAATTAGTTACAATCATCTGTTTTAAGTCAAATATGCGCCGTTTTGTTCGATGACTTGTTCCCAACGAGATGCCAACTTCATAATACCCCTGTTATAGAAGCTCGCTTCCTTATTGGCAAAAAACTCGGATAGCCAATTCTCACAGGCCTCTTTTGTGGCTAACTTCTGACTACCTAGCTCGTTCGCCATGGACAAAAACAGGTGGTAGTCACTTGGTGCAAGGTCCAGACTATACGGCGGATGCAAAAGAACCTCCCATCCGAGCTCCCGGAGCTTCTGGCGCGTCACCAAAGAAGTGTGTGGCCTGGCGTTGTCCTGATGGAAAACAATGCGGCCTCTGTTTATCAAAGATGGCCTCTTCTTCATGAGTGCTAACTTCAAGCGGTCCAGTTGTTGGCAGTACAGGTCTGAATTGAGCGTTTGGCCATAGGGAAGCAGCTCATAATAGATTATTCCTTGACAATCCCACCAAACACACAGCAGAACCTTCCTGGCCGTTAATGAGGGCTTGGCCACCGTCTGAACCGCTTCAGCGGGCTTCGACCACGACCGTTTGCGCTTCACGTTGTCGTAAGTGACCCACTTTTCATCGCCAGTCACCATCCGCTTCAGAAACGGGTCGATTTTGTTGCGATTCAGCAGCGATTCACATGCGTCTATACGGTCAAAGATGTTTTTTTGCGTCAACGTGTGTGGCACCCATACATCGAGCTTCTTTGTGAATCCAAGCTTCTTCAAATGGTTAATAACGGTTTGATGACTTATCCCCAGCTCTTGGCCGATGCTACGGCTGCTACTATGCCGGTCTTTCTCGGCTAATTCAGCGATTTTGTCGCAATTTTCGACGACAGGCCTTCCGGAGCGTGGCGCATCTTCGACGACCTCTACACCAGAACGAAAACGTTGAAACCATCGTTGTGCGGTGGAAATGGAAACTGTATCGGGTCCATAAACTGCACAAATTTTATTGGCAGCCTGAGATGCATTTTTGCCTTTGTCATAGTAGTACTGTAAAATATATCGGATTTTCTCTTTATTTTGCTCCATATTTGCGACACTATAACTCACGAACGAATTAACCAAACAAAACACTGTCAAAGCGCGCAAAAATACCTTTCCAACAAGCTATAGTATGACTCGATACAACGAATACAACTAGAACTACGCGTTTACAACGACATCTCGCGGAAATACCGCAGGACTTTTTTGACAGCCTAATATTAAGCAGGTAACGTGTATTACAAGTATTTGATTGATATATAAGCGTAATATGTAAGCGTAACGTGTATTAAAAGTATTTGATTGTTTTAATTAATGTAATTACACGGTGATCTTCAGGCAAAAAATTGTTGGACATACTGGAGACAACTGTAATGGTTATAACACATGGTACTATTTGATTGACCAATTCTTCGACCACAATATCATGTTGCATGGGAACATGGGGAGTATAAAGAGCTGTCGATTGATTTTAGAGGAGTTCCCTTCCAAAAGATAATACCGCCATCACGATTGGAGCTCTATAAAGCGTATGCGCGATTAATATCGGGGTATATCGCCGGGTCGATTGTTTCTAGAGGAGTTCTCTCGGTTTCCTTCTCAGGTTTCCAAAAGATAACTCTCCACCGTCGCGATTGAGGTTCGATATAGACTACGTGCGATGAATGCGTTAAACAATAGAATATATCGCCAGTCCAATTAGTTTTAGAGAAGCTCTCGGTTACCTTCTCTGATTTCCCACAGATAACTCTTCGCCGTCGCGATTGGATTCAGATAACAATACGCGCGAGAAACAATAGATAGTCGGTTGAAATAATTCTATTGGTTTCACTTCTCAGGATATCTAAAGATAATCTCTGCCGCATGTTGTGACGCATCAGATTTCCGGATTTTCGTTTCGTCGAGTTATCGATAGTTCGTGTTTAAACAATCACATCACTCACCTCAATATATTCTGATTGTTACCTTTACCCACTAACAACTATCCCTTCCATGATAATCACAAGGGAACCACGCTGTAGAGGTGACCATTCTGGGTCAAGGGAAGCAGTACACTACTTCGAGTGACGGTTAGCATTTTGCCTATAATTAGAAAATCAGGAATTTGAAATTTTCAAAAAAAATATTAGCATTTAGCTTGACCGTTCAGTACTTGAATTGCTGTGTATCAAGCAATTCAAGTACTGAACGGTCAAGCTAATACACATGATGCTTTACATTCTAATGTTTCGATATTTTATTAATGAACTTCTTAGTAGAACACCATAATAGACTAAACAGATCTTCCTAGCCTCACTTTATTTTGGTTGATTGCATCAGAATCCTCATAATTTTAAATGGATTGCATCACTCATTCAGGTTTATGTTTATGTTGTGATTTCCGCGCATTTCTACGTCGAAAGTAGTAATCACCAAAAATACTAAAAAATGCTTTGTTTTCCAGAAATTATCATCAGCATTGAGGTTCCGGAAAAGTTGATAGTCTTAAATAGATCTGCGATTGAATGATGAAATAAGCTCAAACTCTTACCGTATGGTATCGCAATCAAATTTTGCTATTTTCGACTGGGGTATTATAATTAGGTCACGGTCAGATTTTTTCATATATTGGGTTTCTCCAAATTTACATTGTTTTCCGGAGTATTGAATGTTAAATAACGGAGAGGATGAGTCACTTTTTTCCTCTTGCCAAAACGGGAACTCTTTTCAATATTTTTCGAAGTTTGTTATTTTATAGAGAAGAGTGATCCTTTACATCATTTATGGAATATTATTGCATTCAAAAGAATGTTACGACTGTTTAGGAAGTGTGAAATCCCGTCAAACCCCATGTATTGTAGTTTCGATTAGTTTGAGCAATATTGTTCTTGAGTGATTCAATTGATTTTGATTTTCGGGAAAATTTTCAAACTAGTAAATCATTTTGACGCAGGACTACGTCTAACCTTTCAATGTAGGTGTCCATTTCAATATTTCGACGTGGAAAAGTGTTCAGTTTTTGAACGTTAATACCTTTTCAACTATTTGATGGATTTTGATTCCAAATACACGAATTAATAGGAAATATTCTCAGCTATTGTTTATATGCTCTACATTAC
Organism: Toxorhynchites rutilus septentrionalis; assembly: GCF_029784135.1. Classification (NCBI taxonomy): domain Eukaryota; kingdom Metazoa; phylum Arthropoda; class Insecta; order Diptera; family Culicidae; genus Toxorhynchites; species Toxorhynchites rutilus. The sequence goes on along the minus strand of NC_073745.1, from coordinate 314,608,230 downwards.
GATTTTTTAGTTCATTTAAAACTCAAATTGATGAAAATTGGAAGAAAGAAATCCCTAGTTTCCCATACATTTTGTCTGCGCTACCGCAGCAAACAGCTACTAATTACAGCAACCACAGAAACGGATGAAACGTAGGGACAACGACGAGTAGGGACAAGTGGGGAACGCAAAAGAGATTATGTATAAAAAGATTATGTATAAAGGCGGTCAAATAGAGAATCTCCCTTCGGGCTGGAGGAAAGCAGTCCAATGTGCCAGTGAGAGATGTGTTGGCTCGGTTAGACCTTGATTACATGTCCCATATATATGTTTTCCTTAAAGCTATCGATCTTCGAGTGTGATTGTTCATACATCCTTTTCCCCTCCTTTTCGTCCTTCGCGAGCTATCGGTTCCCTTCCTACTAACATTAGAATAAGTTAAATTGTAAACACATATTAAATGTAAGGATAGTTTTAAGAATTGAGTGTGAAGTGTCAGTGTGAATGAGAATGTGAATGTGAATGTGAATGTGAGTGCGAGTGTAAACACACATCTCCTTACATCCCATCCTTTTCCTAATGAAAATGTGTCACCCTTCTAAACTCGAGTCGACCGCGAGTAATCGGTTTCCTATTTCATTAACCATAGAATTAAGGAAACAACATGTTGATATATGCTAGTTGAAATATAGTTAAGAGTTTGGCTCCATTAAACTTATGTAACTGAGCCTGTAAAAATAATCGGATTAATAAAAAAAAAAAAATAGAGAATCGATCAAAGAAGATAGGCCCTTTTGACATGTTGCTCTGGATATAAAGAAAGCGATGGTGATGCCTGGCCCATCATTCTTTGTGTGGACACCGACTGTAGTGATCCCCGATTTTTGAAATTAATCGTTTTTCAGCTAATCAAATACTTTTCAGCAGTTTGTTATTCGATACGATTAATCGCCTCAAATAATCGATTAATCGATTAATCGTCACACTGAGAGAAATAATTAGTTAGACTAATATTTTTCATTTCCTAGAAAGTCATCTGTAATCAAAAAAGTGTTCATTCCTGCGGTCAAAGCAGTATGTTCACTTGACAGATGCAACAAGTTTGAAAGGATATACAAAAAACATTAGTCGTTCGATAAATATACTGCCACATATGTCAGAAGTCCACGATATATGAATAACATACGTCCATACTAATTCATTACATTTATTCGCAACGAAGAACGCAACCACACAGAATTGAATTAATCAAATATGTGATCCGTTTTATCTACAAAATAAAAAAGGGTTTGAAATTCAATCGAATTCGAAAGGTGTTCCAAATCTGCTGGTAATAAAATTAATCATTTGCATCCATTTCCCGTCTGCTGTTTATCGGGCGGGAGACGACAGCAAAATAAAATCGACACGAGACTGAGTCAGCCACTCACTGCGGTCAGTGCAATAGAGAATTAAAAATCCCTCGATGAGTGTCGTAAGATTTTAGTTGATCGTCTCTTGTACACTTTACGATCAAGAACTCATCATCCGCTCTATGGAATGGGATTAATCGTTTGTGGCTTGCACTCACGATAAAACTTGAGTAGTAGAAGTAATACCAGGGACAGACATACAGCTGTACTTGCGTTGTACGTGTACAGCGTTGTACAGGTACCATCGTAGCATGACAGACATACTTTGGTTGTACATTGCACCGCATATCAAACTGACAATCAGAAATTCGACCAATTTTCACCACATGTTTCAATGAAAAAGTTTTTTATTTAGCGTCTGAACTATCAAACACAACAAACAAGTTTCCAATCTGAGTTATTAACTCAAGAGAAAGCCAAAGAAAATAATATTTACCAAGTGTTTTGACTTGGGGGTCTTCGTAGCCACTTGGTTATGCGTTCGCTTACCAAGCGATCGATCGTGAGTTCAAACTCAGGGCCCTCAATTGACCATTTTTGTGTTGTTATAGAATAACTACGTCCACGCAACCATCATCAGCGATGGAAATCGATCCAATATCAACTGTCTCCGCTGTCCGGTCTGCTGAACAATGGAAGAACAGAAAGAATACCCTTACGCCTAAATGGCTACTACTGTGTAATTTACCATAATGTAATGGAACAGAAAACTTAACGCCTAAATGGCTACTACTAACTACTGTGTAATTCACAATTTATAGAAACATAAACATATGTACATGTACACGATTAAACCCGGCTCTGTTACAGCTAAATGCTAATGAGCCTAATAAATAAATGAGTTAAAAAAAAAAGTGTTTTTACTCAGTTTACAGTATTGACGTCTGGTGGCGATATTCATCCATGTAAGTACATTATTCTCTATCAGACCTAAAGCAGACCTGAAGGCTATTTCAAATTGTTCAATTTTTGAATGAAAATTATTACTTCATGTTTTCTGATAACTTGAAACATGGCGCTTATATTAGGCTGTCAAAAAAGTCCTGCGGTATTTTTTTTGAATTTTAATTTGTTCATAAAATTAGTTACAATAATCAGTTTTAAGTCAAATATGCGCCGTTTTGTTCGATGACTTGTTCCCAACGAGATGCCAACTTCATAATACCCCTGTTATAGCTCGCTTCCTTATTGGCAAAAAACTCGGATAGCCAATTTTCACAGGCCTCTTTTGTGGCTAACTTCTGACTATCTAGCTCGTTCGCCATGGACAAAAACAGGTGGTAGTCACTTGGTGCAAGGTCCGGACTATACGGCGGATGCAAAAGAACCTCCCATCCGAGCTCCCGGAGCATCTGGCGCGTCACCAAAGAAGTGTGTGGCCTGGCGTTGTCCTGATGGAAGACAATGCGGCCTCTGTTTATCAAAGATGGCCTCTTCTTCATGAGTGCTACCTTCAAGCGGTCCAGTTGTTGGCAGTACAGGTCCGAATTGAGCGTTTGGCCATAGGGAAGCAGCTCATAATAGATTATTCCTTGACAATCCCACCAAACACACAGCAGAACCTTCCTGGCCGTTAATGAGGGCTTGGTCACCGTCTGAACCGCTTCAGCGGGCTTCGACCACGACCGTTTGCGCTTCACGTTGTCGTAAGTGACCCACTTTTCATCGCCAGTCACCATCCGCTTCAGAAACGGGTCTATTTTGTTGCGATTCAGCAGCGATTCACATGCGTGTATACGGTCAAAGATGTTTTTTTGCGTCAACGCGTGTGGCATCCATACATCGAGCTTCTTTGTGAATTCAAGCTTCTTCAAATGGTTAATAACGGTTTGATGACTTATCCCCAGCTCTTAGCCGATACTACGGCTGCTACTATGCCGGTCTTTCTCGACTAATTCAGCGATTTTGTCGCAATTTTCGACGACAGCTTCTTTGTGAATCCAAGCTTCTTCAAATGGTTAATAACGGTTTGATGACTTAACCCCAGCTCTTGGCCGATACTACGGCTGCTACTATGCCGGTCTTTCTCGGCTAATTCAGCGCAATTTGTCGCAATTTTCGACGACAGGCCTTCCGGAGCGTGGCGCATCTTCGACGACCTCTACACCAGAACGAAAACGTTGAAACCATCGTTGTGCGGTGGAAATGGAAACTGTATCGGGTCCATAAACTGCACAAATTTTATTGGCAGCTTGAGATGCATTTTTGCCTTTATCATAGTAGTACTGTAAAATATGTCGGATTTTCTCTTTATTTTGCTCCATATTTGCGACACTGTAACTCACGAACGACTTAACCAAACAAAACACTGTCAAGGACTATATTATAGCGCGCAAAAATACCTTTCCAACAAGCTATAGTATGACTCGATACGTCGTCGATACATTTTTTTCTGATATTTTCGTTAAAGTTCTTGGATATAGTAGAATAAACATTTCAAACACATTTTCCGTTTAATATTGTTTCACAATTTGCGAAAACAACGTGTTGCTCTTTTACATGGAACACACATTCCACATGGGAAAGTTAATATATTAAATGAGGGGCTTAGAATGCAAGGGGTGTAAGTGATTTGATCGATTTCTCTTCATCAACTTTTTCTTTCGTGAATAACTCAGCGCACAAAAACGTTCCAATTTGATTTTGCTATAGAAACCGATAATTAAGGTTCTGACCTATCGTCCACATTGTAAAATAAGCTGGGAATATGTTTGCAGTTAAGCTATGATCAAAAGAGAAAGTCGATAAAGAGAAATCGATCAAGTCACTTACACCCCTTGCATTCTAAGCCCCTCAAATACATTCAATCTGCTCTACGAATGATCTGTAAATATCAAATATTGAATGAGATTGATTTTTACTACATTTTATGTAACTCAGACATAATAAGCTAGTTATCTTAACACTCTCGTAGCCCATGTAACATAGAAACTATTTGTTATTCATATGAAATTAGCTTGCGTCGATAAATAAGTGTTATATGTATCTCTAGTTACATGCATTCGGCGATTTCTAACGAAGCCATTTCAATAGTATGCATGTAACAAAATCGTTACGCAGTGTATTTTAACTAATATAAAGTTGTACCATACGTGGCCTACAATGTGTGGTCCTTCTCCAGTTCAACCTGAACCTTGTCGGGATTCGTAGCATTCTCAGTGTTTTTGGAAAAGCGTTTTTCTTCCGCCGACAGCCTACCGTCTCAAATCGTTGAAGTTTACCTCTCCCTCCTTTTCGGGGAATCTTAATTTTCGAAGTGTTACTGCCACGCTGATTATTATTAGAATTTTAGAATCGAACATAATCATTTGTTGCGTGGGTGCTGTTTTGAAGTCCGGTCGTAATGTTCTCTGTTTGATCGTATCCCACACCGCAAATAAATAAACACTGCAAACGACGATTCGATGAAGCGAAAAAGTGTCTTGCTCTCGAATAGTATTTTTAGCCATTAAAACAAAAGTCAACATTTCCATATGGGGAGCATTCATAATTAAACGACTTTATTTCAAAACAGAACATCCTAATAGTACCATATTTCAATGAAGAAATTAAAGCGCGAGATATCGAATATCTTGAAGTTGTTCTTCTAGAATCAAGTTTTTTTCAGTTTAGTATGATTCCATTATTTTTTGCTACGCTTCTTAATATAAATTAAGTAACCCAATCGAGTTTACTTGCATTGATTCAAATTAGCCGTTTGAAGGAAATTTCGTTATCAAATTGCATCACCGAAAAGTGGGTGGGATGCTGTCTTCCACGTCAAATGTTTACAATGTAAACAGAAGCTTGAAAGTGCGATAGTCCCACTGTTTACGAATGGCATGGATGTAAACATCCATGGAAGATTTTGCCAAAGCGTTGATATGGAACGAGGCATGTGTCGTTTGTAGTGATTACACACAGAACAAAAATGCTGCCACTTGACCCGATGACACTCGGTTAGGTTTGAGTTGTTTTTCCGCGGGAAGCAATCCCCAAGATCCTTTCTCCGTTAGCTTCTCGTGGAATGACGCGCTACACGGTATGTTCGGGTGAATATACCCATATCAAAAATGGGTTAGATTGTGGCCGGAAAAAATGTCATTAGAAGACAATTTATCAAATAATTCGAGAATAGCACGAATCACCGATGAAACAAGCATTTAGCATCTATATTTGTTCAATCACAGGAAGGTTTATTCTTCTACAATTCCAAAGAAAAAAGTTAACTTGTTTTGATTAGTTAGCTGTTGCAAATTATACAGGTTATAGCTCCATTACGAAAGGCACGTCTTTCACGTGTACATTTTTACTTTTAAACTCATTAAGTCACGTGGAAACTCCTCACCCGAGTCTGAATTGCAATAGACCATCAAAACTAACTTTTTGGTGGGTTGTTTGGAATGGAAGTGTCTATTTTACGATATAAAAATAGCATTCTTTGTCACGTCAGAGCTAACTGGAATTTACCTGCGAACTGAATGTTTGATGGTTTGACATTTATACAGGGTTTTCCAACTTTAAATTCCGAAAGTTAATTTAAATAAAACACACTTAGAATTCGAATTTCGGTGAAACTTTTATTTCAAATTAAAGTTTGGGTTATGCCATTATGTGTGAAATACAACATCATTCAAATGTCCACCTAGGGCTTCCTCGCACACCTTGATCCGGAACAGGTAATTTTCGATGACTTTTCGGCACATATGAGGCGGTATCTCGGTCATAACTTCACGAATGTTGTCTTTCAAATGTTCAAGAGTTTTCGGAGAGTTGGCATAGACACGTTCTCTCGCATAACCTCACAAAAAAAAGTCTAGCGGGTTCAAATCGCATGATCTGGACGGCCAATTGGCATCACCAAAACGCGAAATTATCTTCTTCTTCTTCTTATATGGTACTAACGTTCCTAGAGGAACTCCGCCGTCTTAACGTAGTATTACTTACGTCATTTTCATTAGTACTTAGTTGAGATTTCTATGCCAAATAACACGCCTTGAATGCATTCTGAGTGGCAAGCTCTAGAATACGCGTGACCACAGTGCAAGTCAGAGGAAATTTCTTTGAAGAAAAATTTCCCCGACCAGAACGGGAATCGAACCCGAACCCCCGGCATGTTAGGTTTGACGCTAACCACTCGGGCACGGGAGCACGCGAAATTATGCGTCCCTCAAATTTCGTTCGCAATATGGCCATGTTCGGTCGTGTTGTGTGGCACGTGGCGCCGTCCTACTGAAACCACATGTCATCCGTATCCATATCTTCAATTTGTGGCAAAAAAAATCGGTTAACATGCGGCCATAGCGCTCACCATTCACAGTTACCGTCTCGCCGTCTCTCCTCATTTTCAAAGAAATACGGCCCGATGACTCCACCAGACCATAATGCGCACCAAACAGTGACTTTTGGCGGATGCAATGACCTCTCAACAATCACGTGTGGATTTTCTGAGCCCCATATACAGAAATTTTGGGTGTTCACATAGCCACCGAGCTCGAAATGTGCCTCATCGCTGAAGAAAATTTGATGCGAAAATTCAGCATTTTGCTACTGTTGTTTGTTAACCCAATCGACGTATGCCCGACGCATTCCATGGTCACCACGCTCTAATTTTTGTACCAGTTGGACTTTATATGGATGTAGGTGCAAGTCCAAATGCAAAATTCGCCACAATGATGTGTTTGACAAGCCTAATTGCTGAGCACGCCGTGGAATCGAAACATTCGGGTCATCCTCCACACTGGCAGCAACAGCAGCAATATTTTCGGCCGAACGCACATCACGATGATGCACAGGTCTCACAATATCCGCTACGGATCCAGTTTGTTCGAATTTACGCACTACATTAGCGATTGTGTGCTCTGTAGGCCGTCTATGACGACCAAAATCCGTCCGTAATGCTCGAGAAACAATTGCCGGTTTTTCATCATTTTTATAGTATAATTTAACAAAATTAACACGTTGTGCGATGCTAAAACGATCCATATTGTAAAATGGCAGACATTCAACTAACGATATGACGCTTTGGTTGACAGCTATGTCAAACGGTTGTCATCGCAGGGCTGTATACTTTCGGAAGCCCGAAATGGAAAACCCTGTATTAACAATATTAATAAGAGGGTGAAGCCAGTTATTAGGGGATGTCAAAATGTAAGGCAAGATGCAAAGCGGGAGTCGAACTATTGAGAATCTCTGAAATACTGAAACTTGTTCATTAAATTTGATTGAATCAACAAATGTTGTTTGATGCTGTAATGGATTCTCAATCTTTGGTTATTTTTTAAATCAATGTTCGGCGTTTTTCCTGGATGTAATCTATAACCCATCTTTGAATTGCACTCAAAAATGATTGGCTATGGTTAATACAATATTCAAAGGGTAGGCATCATTTTAAAAATTTATGAAAGTTTAAGAAAAAGCCTCATTTTGTTCGAATTTGTTTTTATCAGATATGGTAAAAACACACAGATTATGAGTAAAATTAGGTAAACCGAGGTTAAATCGAGAAAAAAAAACCTGGCATGGGACGAAAGAAGGTTTTTTTTGCTCAAACCTTTTCAAACTCGAGAAGGTAACGTGCATCAGACCGCCATTACTCGCGCAATAGTTGCCAAAAAAGTGAGCTTTCAGAATCTGGAAATACATAAGGTTTACCATGAGCTATAACAGACTCATCCGTGAACACATCTGGTTCATTCGTTGGTTAACGTGAGTTTGAAATTCTATCGAGGCAGATCATCACTTGACAGAGTTTCTTGTTTAATTTCAATTTCATACCAAATTTTTCTGTGCCCCTGTTTTTCTCACAAACCTACAAATTTTCTGAAATCTGCTGGTTCCCATTGTGGACACTATCGATATAATTGTTAGTTGTTGTAAATTATAAATGTTGCAACAGCATTAATTTATCGCTGATTATTTCATTGCAATTGACATATTTGGCAGCACATAACACGTGTTTATTCGTATCTTTTAATGAATTTGAGTCTACGGGATTTCTGCCGCTTGCAAGTACACTCTGTCCAACTTCTAAAAGACCAGGTGATGATCATGCTGCTTTGTGTCATTGTTAACAAACAACGCTTGAATTTACATTCTAGTGTATTTGTATTGGTAACTATCATACACTGCATGATTTTCATATGTGTGAGTGCAAGCGTTGAGCGTAAACTTTTTTTTTTGTATTTTCAAGTGTGAAGTTTTTTTGATTAATTGAAGTTAGTTTGATTAATAAATCTGAAAAATGCAGAGAAGAAAAGTGCTCACAGATAGAGAAAAAGGACAAATCGATGTATTTCACCAAGAATGTTGGAATTAGAGAAATTGCTCGTCGGATTGGACGATCCCATCAAGTAGTTCTCAATTATTTGACGAATCCACAATGATACAGTAAAAAAAAGAGAGCTCCACGTAAATCGAAGCTCTCCGACCGGGATAAACGGGAAATAGTGAGAACAGTTTCGAATACTTCAAAATCGCTTATGCAAATAAAGCAATCCTTGAATCTAAATGTTTCACGGGAGACAGTTCGTAAAATTTTGGTAAAAAGTCCTTACATAAAGAGAGCTAAAAAGGTTAAAGCTCCTAATCTTACACCATCTCACACCAAAAGACGTCTGAGTTTTATCAAGGCTCACATTGATCAACAGTAGGACATGGTATGTCACGACAAAGAACGTTTTCAAAGAACACATTTCGCTATATCTTCTTCTTCTTCAATGGCACTAACGTTCTTAGAGGAACTTCGCCGTCTCAACGTAGTATTACTTGCGTCATTTTTATTCGTACTTAGTTGAGATTTCTATGCCAAATAACACGCCTTGAATGCATTCTGAGTGGCAAGCTCTAGAGAATACGCGTGATCACAGTGCAAGTCGGAGGAAATTTCTTTGACGAAAAATTCCCCCGACCAGAACGGGAATCGAACCCGAACACCCGGCATGTTAGTTATGACGCTGACCACTCGGCCACGGGAGCATTTCGCTATATACCATAACGAAATGTTATTGAATTACTTTTTTTATTTTTAACTTTGCTAGGTTATCTTCAGTGACGATAAAAAGTTCAATTTGGATGGTACTGATGGTTTCAACGGGTACTGGCGTGATTTACGGAAGGAGGAACAGTATTTTTCAACCAGGAATTTTGATGGAGGCTCGTGCATGGTTTGGGCGGGATTCTGTGTAACCGGAAAGCTCAAGATAGAATTCACATCATTCAATGATTACATACATGTTCTGAAATCCTCTCTCCTACAGTTTTTGCGTGGATATCATTACAAAAAAATCACATTCCAGCAATACAACGCTACTATTCATACCAGAAAGGAAACTAAGCAAACGATTGAAGAGATCAAAGTCTCAATTTTGGAAAAATGGAAAAATATCGAGAAATCCGTTCAGAAAAATTTGGTAAATAGTATGCCAACACGAATTTTCCAGGTTATTGGCTCAAAATACCAAGGTTGCCAAATTATTGACATTTAAATCAGGCGATAGTTTTGTATTTGAATTTTATCTTATGAATATTGAAATGGTCTTATAGAAACTTGACAGCTGAAATTATCATATTTAAGCACAATAAATAAACAAACAATTCTTTTGAACGAAATTGATGTTAAATATACTTTATTCTAAGCATTCTACAATGTATGAATGTATCGTGATGAATCGTGTATGAATGTATCGTGTTGAAATTCTAACTGTTTGTGTTGCAACGAAATATAATCAGGGTGGTCTTTAGAAGTTGGACAGAGTGTATATAGAGTATAACATAGTGGGAAGACTAAATGGTTGTGGATTTTTTGGCCATAGCATTGCTTGTTGCTCTGTTGTTTCTAGTGATCATAGCTCCAAACCATTAGAAACAGAAAAGCTGCTCTATTGTGGTAGGCTTTGATGAAATAAAAAGTTCAGGAGTCATAAGAAAACATATGTATTCAACTTTAAGGGATAGATAAAAAATCCGATATTATTTTGAAGAAATACCGAAGTGTCCCTCAAAAACACACAACATATTGTCCAACATAATTCCGTTTGTTTCGGAAATTTTGGTTTTTGACCGCAACGGCAAACTCCTTACCATACTAGAGTGTTCTATGTGAATTTAAAAGAATCTTACTAAAAACTAACAGGGACATTTTTTCGAGAAATTACTGCTTAAAATATATGCCCAAATTTCAACGTCGTAACTTTTTTGAAAGTATGTAGCTGTTTGCTCCAAATGTCAATATGAGCTCCAACCAAATTACAAGAATTACATAGATCTACACTTATGCAACTTAACTCTAGAAGCAATGTTTTTCGAAGAGTTCGGTTGAAATAATATTTATTGTAGGATATTATAACGTTAGGTTGAAGAGACTAGCTTTGTAAACTTATTAATTTTGATAGAGGGTGAAACATTCAATTCAGTTTCATAACTATATAACAAGGCGGAAATTTGTTAGTCATTTACAAAATTAACAACAGCTCCGAATGAATCACAACATGTTTATAAACATTGTTCTCATTTAGTTCGGACAACTGTTCGGTGAGCTTTCAACCAAGCTAAGCACATTGAAATTTGTGTTTCGTTCCACGCAGATGAAACTACTCAATTCAAAACTTTCATACTGCGTGTTATCTATTTCTGCTCTTCACACGATCGCTACTTGTAAGTTAAGTGACTGTTCAATCTTCTTCAAAAAAAAAGATATCTAAATTTGGGCTTTTTGGAAATTTCATCCCAAATCTTTCGCCTCTAAAGATGAGATTCAAAAATAAAGTGGATGTAATTATCCTCCCATATATAACAATACTATCCCGGTTGAATTTGGTGTCAACAGAGTAGATCACTTACAAGGGTAACCTACAGTTTTTTTTTCATAATGATAAGACCACAAATATATTTCATATTTCATGGAAGATGTATGGTTTTTTTTTCTTCAAAGGCATATTAAAGGTTTTTTTAAATATGCGTTTCAACTTGAGAATTCATTTATTCCATTGTTTCTTTCTTCCGTTGAAAATTGACGATTATCAGCATAAATCTGTCAAACCATCGTTCCCCAGAGGTTCTCAATAGGGTTTAGGTTCGGCGAACATGCAAGCAATCTTTTTAGACCTACATCACGTCATCGTTTCAGCACTGGTATGAATCCTGCCATTTTCTAGCTGGCAAATAAGCTTTGCATTTCGTCTTCTGTGAATCATTGGTAGCAAACCGGCTTCAAGAACTTTAATGTAGTCACAAGTGCGTGAAACAAAATGAAGTTCTAGTTTTTCGGAGTCTCGAGATTTGGCATGTGAAGGTTTTAGGGGGCAATAAATGTTTCTATGGTGAATAGACACTCCTCCCCTCTCTCTAAGGGGTGGCTGCCAAACAAATAAAACACAAACTTCTGCATAACACGAGAAATAATCAAGCAAATTGAGCCAAATTTGGGAAGTGAGGGTTTTTGGGTACGAGAAATGTTTCTATGATGGTATGACACCCCTCCTTCCTCTGGAATGGAGAGGGGGTCCCATAAAAATAATACACATATTTCAACCAAACATATTCCAACCAAACATGTCAATTGAAAATGTTCGGAAAACTCTGAAGGAAAATGGATTTAATTTGATATGTCGATCATCTGAATCGGTTCAGTAGATCAAAAGTTATGATTTTTGGTAGTGGAAAAAATGGGAAAAAAATGATTTTTTGGACCATCGGCTAACTTTGAAAAATCATAACTCAAAAATGAAAAATACGCTTCCCTGGTTTCGAGATGTGTTGTGTGAAAAATCCTCAGCTTTCCAGAAAAAAATATAAAAAACTATAGCGCCTTTGGTCCCGAGACTATGAAAACAATAAAAAACGAATACAATCAATAATAACTAGAGCAGAATTCAAATTTTCTGCAGGTGTGGTAGAACAGGTGATTGGTTTTAATTTGATATGTCGATCATCTGAATCGGTCTAGCAGTACAAAAGTTATGAATTTTTGATAAAAGTCATTTTTGGAAAAAATGCGAAAAAATGGATTTTTTGGACCACCCTTAAAATGGAAATGGCCACCCTACTGGAAAAATAAAAAATAGGGGTCTAATGTTATGCGATAAAGAACAAAAAAAAGTTTTGTTCTTTATCGCAAATTATTAGAGTCGTCGTTTTTTATTTTTTTGTTAGGGCGACCATTTCCATTTTAGGGTGGTCCGAAAAATCCATTTTTTCGCATTTTTGCCAAAAATGACTTTTTTACTAAATTCATAACGTTTGAACCACTGTACCAATCCAGATGTACGACTTATTAAATTAAAGGCAATTAGGTGGTCTTTTTTGGAAAATACTACAGTTGCAGAAAATTTGAATTATGTTTTCGTTATTATTGATTGTATTTGTTTTTTATAGTTTTCATGGTCTCGGGACCAAAGGCGCTATATTAAAGCCAATGAGCTATTTTTTTTTTTTTTTATCTGTATTATAGTGATTTTCAACTCATTTGGCTGGTTCGTCACTTTTACTTCCATTTTTGGAAGAATGTCGGGAGTGAGAATTGAACTCGTGACCTTCAGCGTGAGAGGCATGGATGTTACCACTACGCCAGATCGCCTCCACAGCCAATGAGCTAGTCTTGTTTGAAAAAATATTACACTCTGAATTGAAATGGATTTTGTTTTCGTAATTATTAATTATATTTGTTTTCTATAGCTTACATCGTTTCGGGACCAAGAGCGCCATATTTTTTTATATTTTTTCCTGAAAGCTTAGGTTTTTTCACATAATACATCCGAATACCAGAGAGGTGTTATTTTTCGTTTTTAAGTTATGATTTTTCAAAGTTAACATGTTTTCAGTTTTCGTTCAATATTTCTATGTGACTAGACTGGATGTATGTGACTATAATCCAATTAATTGGCAAGTGTGTTCTTTTTTCGATTTGTTTCAAGAAAGGCCAGCTAGTAGGCTTCAATTTGATATATCGATCATCTGAATCGGTCCAGTAGTTCAAAAGTAATAAATTTTTGAAAATAGTAATTTTTGGGAAAAAAGACGGGTGGGTAATGTCGGGGACATAACCGAAGTGACGTAGGACTATACAAAGGGGACAGCTTTTGTTAAATATATATTTTAAATATATTGTTGTATTTTCTTCTCCTACGTGAATACCTACCTATCTACCTTAAAAATGGATTAGTTTACTGTTTACTCTTCATGAATATGTTGATGGTTCTGAAAAGAACCTTTGGTGTTGTGTTTTTGTTATCACTCGATATTCCCATCTTGTTCGGTTAAACCTTCCTGTTTAGCTATTGCGTTTGCCACTCGCCACAGTTTTCACAGTTGGAAAATTTCTTCCCATCCAGCTTGTGACATGTTGTTCAGTAAATTACATTTGCTGCGACGTGCCGGAGAAACACTTTGCCACTCACTGAAACTAATTGTTGCCTTGATGAGCGCCGAACCGAAGCTGCTTTGTTCTTGATGCGGCTTTCCTGATTGTCGTGAGCAGCTTTGCAAGCCAACTCGAGCACTCCGACGGCCGAAACTCTATAATCGCTGTTAGGAATACTGGTGCTCCGGCACCAATCCGTTCGGCCTAGTTACCCTTGCGGAGCAATCAGTGAATGCGACCAACAGGGAACTGGGAACTGGGAACACGAATGCGACCAACAGGGAACTGGGAACTGGCGGGATTTTGCCTTTCCCTTCACTTTTCCTCCTTTACCATGTCCAGACATGGCTGCTTGTGTTGGTTTGTTGATGTGTTGTGATGCGAACCGATGTGGTGTACGGTTTGAATGAGAATGATCGTTACGGAAGGAAGGAAGGAAGGAAGGAAGGAAGGAAGGTCTTGTATTATAGAAACTTTTGCAGTTCATTCGTCTCTAGCCTTGAGAAATGCCCTTTGAAAACTCTACTCTACTCTATTACTCTACTCCAGCGCTACCACCTCCGCCCTCTTGCCTTGAGAAAGGCACTCGATCCCTCGCCGTCCAGCTCGTCCAGCAAGGATTTTGTCCAGTCGGTGTCCACACAAAGAATGATCGTTACGGCAGCGGAGCGGGAATTTTTAAGCTGACTGGCTGGCTCGAGAATTACGCATGTGTGAGACTGCGACCAATTTTTTTTTTTATCTTCGCTTATTTTTTGTCGGCCTATTTCCGCCACTTTAGTGCCAATCACCGACATCAGGGAGGCGACTCCACCTGTTCCTACCTATCAGACTCAACAACTCATGAGCCGGGCCAACTTCTTTTACTTCCGCTCCGAAGGAAGACGTAACCAGAGATTTTTCGCCTCAGAAAATCCCAACGACGCCAGCTGGGATTGAACCCAGGCCGATCGGATTGTGAGGCTGTTACGCTAACCATACAACCACTGGCGCCGTCTACTGCGACCAATGTTTCGTTCATTTTTCTCTTCTTCCTTTCCTATCGTGCTTCATTCTATTTCGCTGCTGCCGCTGGTTGCCCGATTTGGTCGGTACGATTTGAGGAGCACAAAATGGACCATTCAAAAATGGGCACATAGTGCATTTTGACAATGCTTGATATTTCACAATTATTCAATTATTTATCTCAAGAAAAATGAAATGTTATTCGTAATGATAGATGCGTAGATATATTTCCTATCAATTGATGCAAAAACCTTTGCGATCTATTGAGAAATGCTCGAGTTATAAGCGTTCCAAATCTTGCATTTTTTCCTACTTGTTCAGTGCCTAGATTTCCATTTCACCCCCTATATCTTCCGGTTAGACGTAGTCCTACGTCAAAAGGGAAAAATGATTTTTTGAACCATCGGGTAACTTTGAAATATCATAACTCAAAAACGAAAAAAACGCATCCCTGGTTTCGAGATATGTTGTGTGAAAAATCTGAATCGGTTCAGTAGTTCACATGTTATGAATTTTTGAAAGATGTCGTTTTTGGAAAAAAGGTGAAGAAGTCGATATTTCGGATCACCCTAAGATGAAAATGTGCACCCTAACAAATAAAAAAAATACGAGTCTAATAGTTTGCGATAAAAAACGAAACAACCACTTCTGACGAAAATCTGAGAACTACTATATCGGTTTGACATGGAAGGGCTATATATATAAATGGATCGCCGAATGTGTTGATAAGAGCAAAACTCGCGAAAGGATTTGTCCGATTTAGGGCTGTCTTCGTTCATATTTTCATATTTTCTGTATCAAACATTTATTCCATGTAACGGAGAAACATGTAATTTGCAAGTGGATGAAAAATAAAATGAAAATAATCTGATATTATAATATCGAGTTTTGGTAGAAGTACTGAAATTGAAAAAAAATTGGGCTGGACGAAGTTTGCCGGGTCAGCTAGTATAAAAAAGTGTCCGGATTAAAAATCCGGATTCGAAAGCATTACGGTATCAGATTTTTGAAATCCGATAATTTTGATGATTTGATGATAGCTCGATAACGAAACATTAAATTCAAAATAGTAAAGTCTTAAAAGACACTTTACTATTACTTGAAGTACACAATATTATATCAAAACTCAACACTTTTATTAATATTTCATCAATTACTATGGAATAGTTTTTCGTAGTCATATCTTTTTTTTTTTTTATCCAAAATATAGATTTTTATTAAGGCTCATATGGCGTCAACCTGACGGGGCCGGGAGTTCAATATTTCGACAATGTTTGCCTTATAACTGTGTTAGTAATATGTAACCGATTACTCGCGGTTGGCTCGAGGTTAGTATTACAAGTGTTTTCGTAATTGTGATGTTGCTGTCTTCAATGATCTGTACCTGTGCCCGACACGGGATACTTCCTATTGGGGGGCAGCTGACCATTAATCAGCAACGCCCCCCTAGTCTGTACCCCATATCTAGCGTGGTGCGTCTTCTCGAGGAATCCGAGGAATGGTCACTAGCCGGCGCAATCATCAGCTCGTGTAGAGTTGTCATGAGCGGTACAACCTTTGGCTTTTGTTGAATCATCAGTGGACTGCACAACCTTTGGCCCGTGTATCTGTAAAGAGTGTGTGTATGTATTGCTGCGACTAAGTAAAAGTTTATAGATCGGATAGGAGGGATATGAAACAGGGACACAACGAAGGAAACATCATTAAACGTTGACATCGGCGTTTCTGAGGAACAGGTATAGATGAAGCAGAAGATCAGGATCCCGGCTACCTAAGATATCCCGGACGGGGATATCCGATTGTCTGCCTTGTGCTCTCAGTGCTCTAGAGAGCTGAGAGCGAGCAGCATGGAACCGGATACACGACCAGACAATATGCTCGATGTCGTGGTAGCCATTGCCACAATCACAAAGATTGTTTGCTGCGATCCCAATGCGATAGAGATGCGCGTTTAGGTTGTAGTGATTGGACATAAGCCGAGATATCACGCGAATGAAATCACGACCGACATTCAATCCCTTAAACCAAGCTTTCGTCGAAACCTTAGGGATAATCGTGTGTAACCAACGACCGAACTCATCTTCACTTCACATGCGCTGTCAACTAACGAGTGTGTCCTGACGAGGAATGTGAAAAAATTCGTTATAAGCATTTTGCCTTTCAAAAAGTGTGCCTTCTAAAGCGCCCACCTTAGCTAGCGAGTCCGCTTTCTCATTCCCCGGAATCGAGCAATGCGAGGGAACCCATGCTAAGGTAATCTTGAATAATTTTTCGACCAAAACACTCAATAGATGTCTTATTCTTGTTAGGAAATAAGATGAGCGTTTATCAACTTTCATTGAGCGGATTGCCTCTATTGAGCTGAGACTGTCTGAAAAAATAAAATAATGGTCGATGGGCAATGTTTCAATGATCCCTAAAGCGTAGTATATCGCACCCAGTTCAGCGACATACACGGAACAAGGATCTTTGAGTTTGAAAGAGGCACTGGAATTTACATTGAAGATGCCGAAGCCAGTGGACCCGTTTATGAATGGACCGTCAGTAAAGAACATTTTATCAGATCTAACTTTCCCATATTCTGCCGAAAATATCCCCGGAATATAATCGGAGCGTAGATGATCTGGGATTCCATGGATCTTTTGTCGCATGGACAGATCAAAATTGACAGAGGAATTGCAAAAGTATGGGAAGCAAACTTGGTTGGAGATGCCCGGTGAAGGGTGCACTTCATGGGTAATCATATCTTGTCATATCTTGTAGACAATGGAACTTGATCGCCCTAATTTTGATCAAGTAGTTGATGAACCGCTGTAGCACTCCAATTAAAAGAAAGAAGTACAAAAGTCCATATCAATTGCAGTTCAAATATTTTCATTAAGTAAAAACAAGTAAAGACAAGTAAGAACAGGGTCCGAGAAAGTAATTCTTAAGTTTGATAGAACTGCATGACAAACAATTGTCGGATTAGATTTTGTATATTTTCAGAAAAATTTTTTGTCGATCAGCAATTTAGGTGAAATTCTGCTGATTGAATCAGTAAACCGGCTTTATTTACTGACGTGCTTAAGTATCCGGTCTGAAAAAAAACGCTACAGATTAGAGTTGAAATAAAATTACTCACAGATATTAAAAATCCTTTTGCAGGAAACTCGATATGATCAACATAATAGAACACGTTGTTCATACGTTTTGTTGCAGTTTTTGCACACACGCGGGCTTGGTAGGCTTTTTGTTATGCAAAAAGCAAATTCTAATTCACGGAACCAATAACCATCAATACATTCCAAGTTTCTCCTTTCACAGGTCAAACTTCTTCTTCAAATATCAGCGAGTATCGGAAAATTTGATTCTTTCAAGGCGAACTTTGCGCTTGCCGGCAAGGGTTTCTCTCTGATTGCACACATTCGATAGGGCAGCGAAGTGTGACTCACATGTTGCAGCGTGATGAGAAACCCGAGTCCTACTGGTCACCTGCTGGTCCGAAGCCTATCTTCAGCAGCAGCGTTTTGGGGGGCAGACCACCAAATGAAAACGGTAGCACACACAAAGTCAGGAACAATACGCGGCAGCGATTAGCTAAGGAGTGAATGTATAATATTCTGCAGCGCGCGCGTGAGCTTTCGCCCCATCGTCACACAGCCTCCCAGGGAGAAGATTGTTTAGTAGCTGCTCTATAAAAGCAGCGATAGGAGCAACAGGTCTTCATTTGTATTTCTGATACCGACACAACACGACACGATTCGGAATCGCCCCAGCGCACGAAGTCGGCTTAAAAGCTTCATCCCGTGACCTGACGCATACACAAATTTACAAACATTCATTTTAAAATATCAACATTTTTTCGCGCGCGGTCGGTCTCTGTTGGAAGAACGAGGGAAAAAAGTATTTTGAATTTTCGAGAAGTGTTATTGAATACAATGAACAAATTCTAGGGTGATAGTTTCAAGTGTCGAAATATTTTTGTGGAAGATAAACATTAGAGGACTGCAAGTGTGTACTACAAAAAGAGACTGTTTGAAACGAACAAGTGCAGTTAAATTGTTTGAGAAAAAAAAATCAGCATCTTTACAGTGCTCCTGCGAAGAACACGAATGACCAACAGGTGAATATTTTTGCATCACATTAGTATGTGAAACATTACTTTCATTCATAAAACGGAAAGCACCGGCGGCTGTTTTTATGATTACAATCGCGATCCTGACCCGCATAACGTCCGGAGATTTTCCTGTTTTTCATCAGCTGAACACAATAGCTGGCGAAGTGAGATGTTGAGAGTGCAAGATTAGGTCTTAACGCTAATCGGCCGCTGGTTTCTCGGATCAGTGGATCACAATAAAGGATTATTCCTGCGGAGCCTTTTGTATGAGCGAGCCGAAACGCACCGATACCGAAATGAAAAGCACGTGGTGAAATGATTTTATGCTCTCCGGTGACTGCTGTGGGAGGAAAGATGGAATGCATCAACCTGTTGATTCGTGTTCAGCTCCGTTCTCCCAACTGAGCATAATGTGTGGACGGATGTTGGAGTAGCGTGGATGGAAGTTTCGCCATCCTCAGGCAGCTTTCCCCATTGAACTTAATTAAATTGGGGGAATGTTGACGGGAAAAATCTCACAGCCTCATGAAGGGTACATTGTGGAAGATAATTTCAACACCCACAGACGTAAGCGTTGGAATGATTTTCGGCACTTGCAAGTCAAACCGGATGTTTTCTTTGGCAGGACTCTGTTTGATTTTATAAATTGTGAAGTTTACGGCGGAAGCTGGCTGTTTGTTACTGACAGTATTTCCACTCAACTCATTGGTATCGAGCGTATTGCTGGAGCGGAGGAAAAAAGATCAATCAGTTCCCCGCACGGCATCCATTATTTATCGATTCTAAGCAGTATCGCTTTTGGGCTGATAAGTTTGAACTGTGCGGTGCGCGATTGCTAGACCTACTTCAAAAACTCCTAAAGCGGTTAGCTTTCGCGTGAAATCCATTAACGTCACTGGCGGTTCTCTTCCACTAAAACTTGGCTCCTGCAAACCTACGCCCTGGGGTTGTGCTAACAGATTTTTTTTCACGATGCTTTGATCGACGGATAAACAATTGAACAATGTTGCGTTCTGTTGATTTCGAGCGCCGAAATTTCCCTAACAAATCACTTGCGTCTCGAAGCCAAATCTTTCCGAATGTGTATTACCATCAGTGGGTTGAACTAAAATTGAAAGCTTACCGCCAGTCCCCTAAGTCGCATTCTGGTGGGATCATAGCGGTGGAATATATAATTAGCATTTGTGCGAAAATAAAACCTCATATCTCATTGTATTTCACTCAACCATCGATGACGTGTGTGCTGGGGCTGGATGAACTAGATTTGTGGGGAAGAGAAAAAAAACCTCTGAGGAATATCCTTTTTTTCGTAACGAATACACGGCGAAGGTGTAACCAAATGTAAGCCGAGGGACAACCGCTACCCTGAAATTCAGATGCATTACAGAAAAAACCCACACACACAGATGTGATTGATAAATAAAATTTCGAATGTAACTGATTTCAGTGAATATCCTTGAATGTGATTTGAATTGTATTCCCCATGAAGGATTGAAATTTAGTCACATGAAACAAGAAACTTGCTAAGGGTATGACAATATTGATGGCGCTATGTGAGAAGCGATAAACCTTCAATTGGAAACACACCTTATTAATTTTTTCTTCATTTGTTTATTTTTAAGAACCGATACCAACCTTCGTTTTTTAAAAAATAAAGAAATATCGAGAAAATAGTTTGCTGTTTTGTGTTTGGTCCATTCAATTGTGAGATGGGGACTTTGAAAAATAGATATCAACAGAGAGAAACTTCGGTATACAGTAATTTGCATTCAATGTGACATGCGGAGGCACCACTCAGTGTCGCATTGAAGGCGATTTTGACCTGCAATTGGACATTGGCGATGAGAATGGTACAGTGTAGACGGCTGGTGGCGACTTTCAAAGTGAGGCCATAATTTGGGCACCAAACTCAATGTTTACAAAAATGTCCAATTAGAGGTAAAAATGTCCAATCAAACATGTCGCATTACAGGTCTGTCCAATTAGCTAAATGTCGCATTAAATGAAAAATAACTGTATTTTACAGTTCTTCTTTGATGAAGGTGAAAATTTAAGCCAGGTGACTGAAATCGTTAATAGAGTTAATGGTTCCAAATTTTTCCTGGTTGGAAATGAGTATTGTCAAAACAGCTCTCCATCCGCGCTTGTCTAATGCTCATATTATGAGGTTATTCTAGTGTAATTGACTGAATAAGCTTTCTCAGAGCGAAAATCCCGAAATATTTTCACTACCCACAACTGTTTTTTGAGGCTTTTCGAAACATTGCTAGATAATTCATGAAACCAGAATATCTGACGAATTTAAGAAATAAAAACAAGATTAAGTTTAGAGAACAATATTATGATTTGTATGTACTAGTAGCCACAAATTTATTGATGAAGGAATACGTTTCAGAGTGTAATATCATTCAAGTGAAACTTTTTTGAACTTAAAAAGTCTATATAAGGTAGGCTTTTGGGAAAAAATACCAACGATCAAAAGATCCCTGCAAAGTTCTTCCAATGGCGAGAAGTTCAGCTCTATGATTAGCATAAAAAACACGAGAAAACAGACATGTTTTAGGAAGATAGAACTTTTAAGCCGCGGGAAAGATGGCGAAAGATTGTAGAAAAAAATAGTTAAAATGTAAAATGCAGAATAAAATTGAGTATATGTAGTCTTCATGTTAAATTATCTTCAGATGAAATTTTTGTATGGCATTATTATACCACATGAAGAAAACAAAGTTTTCCGTTCACATTGAATACCCGTTTGATACGAAGAAGATAATTTTCATTAATGATATTTTATTTTAAAAGTGCTCATTCTGCCTGAAAACTCATTATTATCTTCGACACTTCACTAACTCGTAAAACGTAGTTCAATGGCGTGCCGTTTATTTCGTTTGCACCGTGAAGTGTGTTCGAGAATCAGGTCCTTTAAAAATATGCTTTTATTTTCACAAGAATCGGCACTAACTTTCCGGACAACCCAATGTGAACTATCCTGATTTTTATTTTCATTCTTTTCGATATTTTAGACACTAGAAAACTTTTTGTAGATTTGTATTTCAGTATACATCGATTTTTCATCTCATCAAAGGCCACCTAACATTTTTTCAAACATAATGCCAATATTTTGATCACTTCTTTTACGATTTACTTCTGTACAAATGCTGACAGTGACCGAACTAGCGACAGCAACTGAGGGGATGTACTTTGACCGGTTGCGCATAGAATCACTGAACCTGATGTTGACATCCAATAAAGATGAAAGGTTATTTTTTAGAACTGGTGCCAAAAGCAAGAATCGGCTTTGACTAAATGACAGATGAAGACCGAACTCATAAGCAGTGACTCGTCAGAAGCACCGGGAAGGTACTTATCCCGGATCTGACATCATGTGTAGGGGATGTGGGGGTAAAACGAACATGTTAAGAAGAACTTCAATTATATCTTTGGAAACTCATGTTTCCCTAAACTTTGATGCAGTTTCTTGCAATTAAATATACTGTTTTTATACCTAATTGGCCAAATATTCTACAAAAAAGTGTTTTTCAATGTTTATTTTACTAAAATTAAAACATACTGGAAAGTATAACATTGTTTTCGATGCGGGTAATATGAACATATACACTGCGTTTCACAACTATAGAACCACTCATTTTTTGTGAGTTTCCAGAGATATGCAAGAAGTCGGTTGAATTGAAGTATATAGAATATAATATAATAACTATCTTCATTTATAAGACTGGTCATTTCAACTTTATTGTTGTGTTCAGGCGCGAAGCATTCAAAAAACTAAAATTCCTGTGTTTCATAACTATAGAACCAGATGGAAAAACTTTCACTCCTTTACAAAACTGACGTCAATTTAACACGAATTACGATAAGTTTCTAATTCGTAGGACATCTTTAGTTCTCAATCAGTTCAAATAATCCATGGTTACGACCATGCTGCGCCATGTTGTAGTGTGTATCTCGTTCTACGCAGAGGATACTGCTCGTTTAAGCTCTTCAAATCGCTCATACTGCTTGTGAGCTGCTTCTACTATTCGTACGATCACTCCTCATAAGTTCTTGATAAGTTTTTGATCTATTGTACAAGCTGACCATTCCAGAATCTGCAGTCCCTATTCATTAAACTATGCCATGACCTTCCAGATTTTATGAATTGATGCCAAATTACCCATATATCACATTATTTCTGATGCAAAAATAGCAGTAGATGATTCTGAAGTAATTTGTTGCACTTCTGACTGTTCATTCGTGTTGATGGTAAGCTATCATAACCAGGCCTTTTTGGGGAAATTTTCTCCAAACCATCAAAATTCCATTTTCAAAGACGCTCTGTGTGGGAAGGTCCTACAGGAACGTATTGTGTTAGTCCAGCATATTCTTGAAAAAAAAAAACAAAGAAAAATCTATTTCATTTCCTCCCGATATTGTTGCCCACTACACTTACACAGACCGAGATAAAAATATGTAAATATTGTAATACCTGAAAGTTGTAGCTTCAAATTGATGCGCATCCCATCGATATGCGTTGATTTTTCACGAAGTTACAGTATGTCAAAAATCACTTAAAATTTTCGACTTCGCACTCTATTCCTCTAATTTTTTTGTCGAGTGTAGTTGAGTCACCAAATATTATCTGGAACATTTTTAACGTTTCGCCACAATAAATTTTGTTTGCAAAACAGAATTTTACATGATATCTTTGACCAATAGAATTATCCACATAAAAAATCGCCATGCAAAAAAAAGGTAACTTATTCTCAATGACGTTATGAACAAACATGACTGATGGCAGATTGCGTTCAAAGTTGACATTAGGACCACTGACAGTAGTACTAACTGGGGGTCTTCGTAGCCACTTGGTTACGCGTTCGCTTACCAAGCGATCGATCGTGAGTTCAAACTCAGGGCCCTCAATTGACCATCTTTGTGTTGTTATAGAATAACTACGTCCACGCAACCATCATCAGCGATGGAAATCGATCCACGGTGTAACAAAGATCGATTCATCCATACAACTGCTCTGCTATGCAAGAAACATCGGGCTGCTGTTCTATAAATAACTCAACAATGATCAATATCAACTGTCTCCGCTGTCCGGTCTACTGAACAATGGATGAACAGAAAGAATACCCTTACGCCTAAATGGCTACTACTGTGTAATTTACCATAATGTAATGGAACAGAAAACTTAACGCCTAAATGGCTACTACTAACTACTGTATAATTCACAATTCATAGAAACATAAACATATGTACATGTACACGATTAAACCCGGCTCTGTTACAGCTAAATGATAATGAGCCAAATAATTAAATGGGATAAAAAAAAGTAGTACTAACTCAAAAAAAATGAAAAATATTTCAATATTTCATCGTTTCTGAGTGCGACAAACTGACGATATCGACGTGAGTTCGATTTGATTCAGGAACAAACCGTCGATGAGTCCAGTTAGTCACTCCAGAAACAAGTTTTCTTCAACTTCAGAAAATTATCCTCCTCGGCCGTTTCCCTCAAGAGAACTCCAAGTAACGCTGCCATCTACTCTGAACGAGGAATCGATTTGCTCGAAGTGGTGTGTTCTTCGTTTTAGATTAAACAAGAGAAACCATGGGGGACTTCGTAGCCACATTGGCTGCGCGTTCGCTTAGTAAGCGATCGATCGTGAGTTCAACTCAGGGCCCTCAATGGATCGTCTTTGTGTCGTTACACCATGAAAACTTTTATGTTTTGTTTATGTTTTTTTTGTGTGTTTTTGTTTTGGATGGAAAAAGGTTACTGATTTGAGTAACGACTCCCCTCATTAAAGAAGTATTCTAGTGTAGAGGCACGAATTTCGGGTGTTTTTTCGAGCTCTGAACAAATGAAACAAGGGATATTATTGCTATCCATTATTACATGACTAGTTTCCATATGTTTTAACAATACAACAAGAAATAAACGGTAAAAATATTCAAAATCGAAATAGTTACAAGCTGGTGAAGTGAGGGGGCTAAAAAAAAGTTGTGCCATGGCGTAAATGATTCCAGCCCTTCTGGTTATCCGAAACGAAAAAAAAAATCGAACAGATCAGTAAATATGCCGCTATCGTATGAGCCTCGGACAAGTGAGAAATCTCTGAAATGACTATAACTTGGTAAACGGTTTTTGTTTGTCTGTTCCACTTTTGATTATTCATTATTCATAGGGTGGTTTAAATATTGTAGAATAACATGTAGAAGGTGTTCTCATTAACAGAAATTTGAAATTCAAAATGTAACTATACAAATCAACCACCTGTCCATATTACCCCCACTGTCCGTATTACCCGCGGTTTCCCTATATTCTTGAATGTCTAAACTTCAGGAATATGAACGAAATAAATCGTGTTTTTTTTTAAATTTCTATACTACAACACATACTCCCTTTAATGGAGAGTGACGGTTACGTTTTCATGAAGTGCCTTTCTCAATATTCGACAATGCTCCAACCTTGTCAGGAGGAGTTCAGGTTTTGTAGGGAAAGCAAAGCAAAAAATCCGTATTCAAGGGTTCATAAACCACTCTTCGAACTTATGAGGAATACATGCTGGTAATTTTGCTTGTTGCAGAAAAGAGCATTGATCGTTTTCATTGAGAATTACAAGAGCGATCAATATCACCAAATAAATAGCCGTAATTCAAGCAAGATACATATTAGCAGTATCTGACAGCGAATTAAAAACTTTGATTCTCAAATTTGCATTTTTTTACAACAAGGTTTCGGAAAGCGAGTAGTTACTAGGGATTTCAAGATTCCGTGGACATTTAAAGGCCGCTAGAATTAACCTAGACGATGCCAATCATTAGTGTACAATGGAAGTGATACAGTTCATCATGAAATGAAACTTCTAAGGAACGCTTCCAAATCTTACAGTGAGTTTGAAGCTGTTACTAACGATTTGCGTTTTTATGGCACCTAGTGGAAGAGGCTTATCAAATTTGAAATTAATTGAAAATTATTTGCGGTCAACGATGGGACCGGGATACTTAAATGGATTAGCTTTGTTGTCAATCGGAAGTAAATTGACTAACTCTGTTGACATTGACGATGTGTTCAGACAATTTGCTGCTGTTAAGTCGAGACGTGTAATGGTTTTACGTTATTTGTTGTTCGTGATTTTTTTTCGGTTAAGTTTTTCAGCGCACTGTTTTGACAGATCACAAGTAATTCGTGTCATATATCAAAACTAAAGTTGCGAGTGTTCATTGGCATTTCATTATTAAACTTACAAATAATTTTTTTATCAAAATCAATGCTCTGTTAATAATGCTTCAGCGATTAATTACATTTTTGGTTGAGCGGATACGTTGATGAACAAAATTGTCGTATTTGGTTACATGAGCAGACACAAATAATACGAGAGCTGCCAAAGCATCCCGAAAAATGTATTGTTTGGTGCGGTTTGTGGTCCGGGGAATCATTGGCCCGTACTTCTTTAAAGATGAAGATGAAAACAATCTTGCTGACAATGGTGATCGCTATTGTGCGGTGATTTTCAATTTCTGTTAATTAAAAACCAAACGCTTAAAGAATTAACCTCTAATTTAGGTTTCTTGGATCAGTAAATTTAATTTTTCATCAGGGAATGAAAACAAAGGCTTGATAACAAGATTTAATTGGAGGGGTGACATCCAAGACACCCGTCCCGGGTGTCACCCGGTCACGCTACGCCACTGCATAAACCTGGTAAGTTTTTTAAGGTGAATGTAGTGAGCGGCATTTATGAAACCATGGTGATTCGTGAAAAACATACTCGAAAAACGACTGAAGTGAACACGAGATAACACTTTTGTGACACTTTATGCGAGCAAGAAGATCTTCTGGTCAAACGAGATCGAAATAATTTGGTTGCATTGAAGAATCAATAAAAGCTTAAAAATGGATGTTAGCACTATCGTTGAAATAGGATGGAAATTGATTATTGCAACATGAGTCAACTCAACCGATTTTTATATTGTGGCACAATGAAGCTTAAATTAATTGAAGGATCAATAACAAAAAGCGAAAGATTCCTGCATGTACACAAAAACAGAAGAAGTGCCCTAGACACGCAATCCACTAATATGAATATTCAAACATCCATCAACTGTTTACAGGAAAAAATATCATTTTGGCATGATCAACTGGCCTTCATGACCTTGATGATGATGCTTCAATCTGTAATTTTTCGAAAATTGAAGCTTCCAGGAAATAATCCAGCAATTAAGCTCAGCTGAAAGTGACAAAGCTGCACTAGAACTGACTGCTAAGCTTGTCAGTTCAATGTCACTTCGATGTCAAGCTCTGCTCAATTCCAATTGGATGGCCTGTGGGAGTCAGGAGGACAGTTGATTACTTTTTGTGCATTATTTTTTATCGTTTTCATAAATATTTGATACTAGCAACTGAATAATTCTGAATAATTTCATTGCGGATTACTGGATAACCAGGATAATCCCCAATCACTGATTTAATGAGAAAATAACTAGCAGTTTGAATTGCTGATCTGGAATAGGCATATTATTTGCAATTTGTTTTCGATTGATACAGAAACATTCATATGTCACCATATGGTGTACCCGATCGTTAGAACTAACGTATTTTATGCAGGTTTTGAAGTCACTCCGAAATTAGCTGTCGCTGGCGAGCTAAGCCCTAAAGCAGTTTCTTCTGTATTATTGTGCATAATTAAAACAAAACAGCCCTTGTCTCGATTTATTTAGAGGGTGACAAACTTCTGCGAGAACTTTTTTTAGTTTCTCGAAAATTTGTTCCATTGCCCGAGAATAGCACTGGCAAATAGAAAAAGGAACGACAGAACGACAATCCAAGGTGGGTGGTATTGAGCCAACGCAAGTAAACACACAGTGGATGTTTTTTTTTGTAGATTTATGCCAAGCATGGAACAATTTTGGTTACAGACTGTGTGCGGCCAGGTTGAATTGGGCTGTGATATACGGGGTTACGCAAAATGATTTTCCTAATAAGTCACTGCTCGAAAAAGAATTGAACTATTCAGGACTCAGAGCTGACGGTCAAACTTTCGAGCCGATCACGTGTAGAGCGCAAAATTCGTTCAATGCGTCATCGAACGGAATGAATTTCGTACGATCACCTGATTACTCGATCCAGAATCGACCAGCTTGGCAGTGATCCATCCCTCCTTCAGCGTTCCAGAACCCCTGATAAGAGCGCATAAATTACGACGAACGCCGCCAACCATACTCTGTCAAACAGATGCGAGAGAATCTCAGAAGTCCAATTAATTACCACGGTTGCGCGGCCTTTCTGGCGGGAAGGCGGATGAGATAACGGTCATTAATGATGCCACTCTCTCCGTCGCCCCCCATTTGTTCCTCCGTCGTCCCGACGCTAACGATTACAAAATATCACTTTTTCATTGTCTATCATTGAGAGTGCAATTATACTCTATCGGCTGATTCCTGAATGCGAGGCCCCTCGGATGAGACTATGACGAGTTGCTTCATCATTCATATACAGTGCGCAAAATTCTGCTCTATAAATGATTATTGGAAGCCAATTTTGGACGTTTTGCGTCCAAGTCGTACGTGGTAGGCGTGGCCTATGCTAGGACCAATTAAAAACGAACCGGGCGCGATAACACAACTTCACACAAGATGTGAATGGGCATGGTCTAACGTGTTGAGCATAATCTTTCGTCGAACAATTCAACACATGTCACTTCGAATTACATTTCCATATTCTGGTCGATATTTCGTAATGTGAAAAAATAAAATGTGTAGGTTCAAACTCACATTGGCGAATTATGTTCCTAGTAGATTCAGTGGAATCGTGCTCGTGTAGCGAAGCGCCGAAAGCAAACAACTTTCGATATATTCCAATGTCGAGTTGTAATGATGTGGCTATGCTTTACATTGGAGGCCCATTTCACATATATTACGTCCCATGTGATGCTGAATGATCTTTCGGTCAAAGAGTGTTCAAATAAAATTGTTGATATATTATAGCTTTTCCAAACACATCTCAAAGTCGACGAACATTAAACGTGTTGTTTTGAGTTCTAAGAGTAACAGACGCGAGTGGGTGGTAGGCAAGTCCCAATCCCGAACGTTCCCTTCGGCTGTTTAAAATTTGTAAGATTTCAAATTAATCACTGAACCATAACCACTTATTCTGGGAATACTAATTCTTTGGACAGAGAAAACAAACAAGAAATATGTGGTCGAGCCGACTCATTGATACAATTGGTCAAAATGATAATGCTTAACCGATTGAACCAGGATGACTATAAAAAGAGTTAACAAGGAAACTTTTCCTATTTTTCTTTCAGGATGATTACTCACTGGAGTATGCTGCTGGCCCTCGGGCTTTTGCTGCTGAACCCTGCGTTTGCCCATCAGGATTTCTTCATACCCGATTTGGGCTCCAAAGCGGAAATACCCGGAGAGGAAATTTACAACGAGTTGGTGGATGAAGTTCAGAAGTTACACAATCAGGAAATTAACTATCTACAGTATCTGGCTGCGGTGGCCGCTCGGCAGCAGCGGGAGGAGGAGGCGCTCCAGCAACAGAAACAGGAACAACAACGGCGGTCTTCGCTGCAGCAATTCGGAGAGGAAGCGGCCGCCTCCTTGGTGGATGAAATTCCCGCCGAGAGTTCAGTGAAAGACTTAAACCGGCTGGGTCGACTGCAAGAACTCCCGAAACCGTTACCTTACCAGAAGGCCAAAGATGAGAAGAAGAGCAATCACTGTAAGCACTACAACTTGGCTCCAAGCGTTGTCTGATGCCTTATTGTGTTCAATCCTTTTTTTTTCAGATATGTCCTTATGCCACTTCAAACTGTGCAACATGGGACGTAAACGTAATACCCGATTCCTCCACTTGTAAGTTACAACCTTTTACTATTGAAGATAATCGATCAAACTAATCGTTACTATTTCCGTTCCAGCTGGAATTAAGCCAGAATGAACCGATATACTCAAACCAAACCCAATCTGAATTAAAGGATCTACGAGAGCACGACTGGTAGCACACGTCAATTTCCATTCCATCCTCCATCTGTTCCGGGACCCGTACGGGACAGTACGAAGCTGTATTAGTATTGATTCAACTTACATTTTTTTTTCAACAACAAACAAAAAACGCATTACGCATTTATTTATTTCCCGCTTTGGATGATAATTGCTCAGAGAATTAGGATTCATCGAACGACGCTTAACTTATAAATTAGCTGGAAAAAAAATTGAAAGAACAAAAAAAAAACAAACAAACGCTGGCCTACAAAGGACCTCGCCGGATTCGTATTATTAGCATTAGTTCAATTTTATCTCAAGTAGCACCTAAGAGTAGAACGTTAGTTTATGGAACCCAGTACCGCAAAATTGTTTGGATCAAACGCAAAACTAAAATATGAACGGAAGAACATTTTCTCTATGCCCCAGAGATGATACTTGAAGCTTTCAAACACAATATATTATGTGTATTATTAACTATTTATAATTGGTAAAGGATAAAATAAAAAATGACAGTTGATGAGACACAATTTTGAGAATATAAACAAAGTATATATTACTATCGGAGCATAGAAAGAATTCATCAATAGAAGAAACTGTGTGTATATTCATATTGTTCATGTAGTTACATCTGAATTGACACATTTTAACTGTCATGTTTATCATTGTCAATATGGAATGCTGCTGTCATGCTGTAATGATGTTTTGTTAAAGAAAAAGTAAAAAAATAAATATTTATTTGAATGATATTCTATAAATAAAGTATAAACACTTGTTCTTGGCAATCGCTACCATTTGAATGGAACCAACTTTTCCTGCAACGTAAGTGCTTGAAGTTTGTGAGATCTAGTGATTCAGTTCTCTACAATTTATCGAAATTACTGTGTTTCAAAAATTCTACCGTGGGGTGGGGTAATCGTTGCATTATTTCTCTACACTAAAGACGACGTCTCCAACCTACCGTTGATGATCTGGACAGCCTTTCGGAAAAGCCATGATTCCTTTATTCCCTTAGCCGTTGTCGGCCGATTTTTTCATTTCTTTGTTTTTAGGAGGCTTTAAACTTTGCATTTCATTCTCCTCTATGTCGGCCGATCGTGTTTGATCAGGCCTTGAAGCTGATAAGGATGTTGCGCGTAGGAACAGTAATAAAGGGTGTGTCACATCAAATTGCATCACGGAAAAAACGCTGTAGAAATTTAATTTTTAGGAATTATATCTTCAGCTTTCGCTTTAAAACCAGATAAGAGTGTATAGATCACGTTGGCCATGCTTCACTGTCAATTTTTCGTAAATTTGGAAAAATGTCGTCGAACGAAAAAGAGCGTCGTGAATTAATCCTGTGCACTCCGGAGTTGGAATCCGGAGTTGTCACATCGGGACATCGGTAAGATGCTGGGAATCGTCCAATCCACGGTCAGCAGAGTACTAAAACGATACTTCGAGAACCTAACCATCGACCGGAAGGTGAAGAACGGCAAAAATGGATGCTCCGTCAGTGAAAAAGATCACAAGCGCGTAGTTAAGCAGTTTAGACGTGATCCGAGAAGTTCGGTCCGGGATGTCGCCAATAAGCTGAATTTGTCAAGTTCATTCGTCCAGCGGACCAAGCAGCGGGAGGGCCTGCGTACATACAAGGTTCAGAAGGCTCCTAACCGCGACGAAAGGCAAAACATGGTGGGGAAGACGCGAGCCCGGAAGCTGTACACCGAAATGCTGACGAAGCCGCATTGCCTGGTAATGGACGACGAAACCTACGTCAAAGCGGACTTTCGTCAGCTGCCGGGCCTGTTGTTCTTCTCCGCAGAGGACAAATTCAGCGTTCCGGAGGAGATTCGCATACAGAAACTATCCAAGTTTGCCAAAAAGTACATGGTGTGGCAAGCGATCTGCTCTTGCGGAAAGCGGAGCGCCCCCTTCGTGATGACCGGCACGGTAAACGGGCAGGTTTACCTTAAGGAGTGCCTACAGAAGCGCTTACTACCACTATTGAAGCAGCACGAGGGCCCGACCATCTTCTGGCCGGATCTCGCTTCGTGCCACTATTCAAAGGACGTGTTGAAGTGGTACGAAGCCAACGGGGTCACCTTCGTGCCAAAGGAAATGAACCCGCCCAACGCGCCGGAGCTTCGCCCATTAGAGAAATATTGGGCGATTATGAAGCAGGCCCTCCGGAAGAACCCAAAAGTTGTCAAATCGGAGGCGGACTTCAAGAGAAAATGGATTTCTGTTCAAAAAAAAGTACAACCTGACGTTGTACAGAACCTTATGGACGGGGTAAAGAGGAAGGTACGAGCATACGGGCTTGGGCTCAAAGTATGAAAAATGGAAAATGCCAAAAGTTGTTTAATAGTTTTTATTTTACTGTCTAAAATTTTCAAAAGGATCGGTTTACTGGGCGAATTTCTACAGCATTTTTTCCGTGATGCAATTTGATGTGACACACCCTTTATTTGCAGTATTCAAGGATTCGTCACACAGTAGTGTTCTGGTCCGTTGTCGAATAACTAGGTATGAAATCGGCATGATATATATTTTTTTAAATTAGGTAGCAAACAGCGATATGCAAAGTATTAGAATGCGTAATGGGGGTTAACATGAAATCGGGGTTTTCGAAAAACATGTTTTGATGCCAGATGTCTTAAAATTTTATGAAATGTCGAGATTCATTCGTGTTGGTCTAAAATATACTTTTTGGCATTTTTTTAAAATAACATTTTCATACAATTTCAAGATAATTAGCATCGTTTTTTTTTGAAAACCCAGATATTTCGATTTTCAAAAACATCTAATTCTGACGTTTGCGATAATAGTAAATTGAGTCTGATTGAGCTAATATTTTGCATAGGGTATTTTATCTTGCAACTCAACATTTCGCTGGAAGTTCTACATGATAAATCGAGATGACCAATTTCGTTGGCACTCTAATGTACAGTAGTCGTTCACTGACTGGATGTACTTTAGTCGGACTGCTATGATTGGGCGTGCGTTAGCTGGACTACACTGCCGTTCTACGCATACTTGTCCCATGTTCCTGTAGTGTACTAATTTTCTATGTATATTCGACTTGTAAACTGTCAATGTTCGGTTTGATTCGAACCTAGAGGTACGATCAGAGATAATATCGAAATAAAAGATGAGTCAGTGTACACCCAGGTTTTTTTTACGCGGTGTTTTTTACGAGGTTTTTTTACGCGGATTTTCGAATTAACGCGGTTTTTTTTACGCAGATTTTCCAATGAACGCGGTTTTTTTCTCGGATTTTCCGATTTTCGCGCGTAAACCTGAGCAACATCACTTCTCTCTCTCAGTTCATATCTCTACCTTTCAAGCTCCCTCAGAGCGTATGCCGCACCCCATCACGATTCTCAAGAGGATTTTTATGTGACATTTTTTTCTTTACGGGGAGTTTCCAATTAACGCGGATTTTCCAATTAACACGGTTTTTTTACGCGGATTTTCGAATTAACGCGGTTTTTTTTACGCGGATTTTCCAATTAACGCGGTTTTATTTTACGCGGATTTTCCAATTAACGCGGTTTTATTTACGCGGTTTTTTTTACGAGGTACGTATCCCCCGCGTAAAAAAAACCTGGGTGTATTCAGAAACGTACTACTGCGTGGTTTACTGTGTTATAATAACGTCACATATAGTAAAGTGGCGACGAGGATGGGATACGTAATCAGTGATAAAGGTTTAATGCCCTGTCCTGAATAAATATCTACTATTGAAAATGCGGAGGTACCCAAAAACGAGTTGGAACTAAACTCATTCCTAAGTCTGATAAATTATTATCACAAATTTGTCCCACAATTGTCGGGGAAGTTACATCATTTGTACAATTTATAAGAGGTCTAACGCGGGACACAAAAAAACAAAACGTTGTATGTACGTTATGTGAAAATAAACCATAGTTTAGCGAGTCTCATTTATTCATGAAACTCTTAACATGTGTCCTTGCAATTAAACCTAATTTGTATTATTTATTTCTAAGTATCGTCACTCAGTTGTGAACTTTGTTAGCGCCTGAAATGGCGATGAAAAAAACTACAAAAAATAATTTAATTGAACAAATTTTCGTTAAATATTACGTTTATTAAGCCTACAACAAAAATGATTCAAGGCTGTTGATTCGCACCAGCAGCACTGTCAAGCAACTTGATGATTTTGACGTAGGATTACGTCTTTCGGGAACATATTGGGGTACAAATTGAAAATCGAAAACCGAGTACATCGTGAAAATTGTCCAATTTCAAACGCTTATTGCTCAGTCATTTCATGATGAATTGCTGAAATTTTTGCGTCAATCGATTTCGGCACTTCATAACAATTTTTTATATTGAAGAAAACAATATATGTCATGAATCTAACTACCGAACAATTGAAAAATCTCAACCTCTATCCTAACGGAAATACCCACTTCTGATTGGTCGAAATTGACGACACATGCTGCGGGTCCCTAACAGAGACAACAAAACCAAGCTGCCTGGGGGAAAACGGCATTGCAAACACATGAAAGTAGGGGGAGCTTTTTTCCCACCGACATGTATTCCCTAACAGAGA
Source organism: Toxorhynchites rutilus septentrionalis (assembly GCF_029784135.1). Classification (NCBI taxonomy): domain Eukaryota; kingdom Metazoa; phylum Arthropoda; class Insecta; order Diptera; family Culicidae; genus Toxorhynchites; species Toxorhynchites rutilus. The sequence goes on along the minus strand of NC_073745.1, from coordinate 314,573,839 downwards.
TTTCAAATCCAAGGTGTCTGGAAAAAAGAATGTAAATACTCTCGTAGTCGATAGTTTAGCTAATGACGCGCACAAATGGATAGTAGTCATTGTAACTAGCCTGGGCATTGCTGATTGCATACGTGCTGGCGAATAAGTTGGGAGCGATGAACAAGTGTTTTTTCGTTCCAATAAGAATCTTTCGATGGGTTAATTGAACAATGATGTTTCAATGAACTGAATAGAACCTATGCTTGATAGAATATAAATAAAATTTAAATTTGGAAATTTGGTTGCTTCGTGAAATTTCATATCAATGACCGATCATGTATTGTAATTTTTTTAGCACAACTGTAAGTGTAAAATAGTATGTGGTAGTTATTGTGTTAAAATGACTTGAAATATGAAACGATTTTTTTTCTCACAAGGAAAGTTCATACGACGAGCAAAATTGAAAAACTTAAGGAATATTCGAAAAAGTGATTTCACATATGCTCTACATATCGTATTGGGTGCTGTTAGACAATTGAAATTCGCATTGAGGCATATAGCATCGTGTTCCGTTGGGTTTAAAGCGAAAAGGAAATGGAATGAACTCAGAAAATAAAAAAAATAAAAATTTTCCATTTCAAATATATTTTCTCTATACTAAAGTAACACTTTTTTTCTGGTTAGAAAACTTGTGTTCGATAATGATAATTATCTTATACTACATTGATGAGCTTTTTTTTTTCTTTATTTCATCCATATATAACACAGGAGCCATCTCCTCCAGGACCACAGAGGGCGACTTTGGTACGTGATACGTACCATCTAATGACTAAGCACCATTCTTCTATCATTATCACTCGGTTAAGGACACTGGTGGAGTGAGCAAACAATACCTAACAACCAGACAAAACGGACCCAAATCATTATCGAAGAGTTTAACAATGTAATTTTTCAAACATATCCAAAATCAGCATGCAGCAGATAGCCTAACGGAATCCTACGTCAACTATGCGGTCGTGTCTTGGACACAACCCTCCCGTGACTTTTTTCTAACTACCAGCTCCACCCCACAGCAGAGGAGTGTCCGCACTTTGTGTCCGCCAGATATAGCTGATCTGGTATTTACAACATCCTCTCTCTGTCGCTCCTTAAGTCGGGAGATCTAAGAAACCGAACAAACAGTGATGGAGAATACGGGAAAAATGGACATTTTTCTGCGGAAGCTTCAGACGAGACCGGCTGTATCTGAGCAGCAGGCAATCACCCAGAAGGAGTAGCTTCAGGTACTGGTGAAAAACTTCTTTCCGGCGAAAGAAGTGAAAAACTTCTTTTTCACTGGTGAAAAATTTCTTTTCGTGCTCATAATGAAAGACGAGACGTACTTCATGCTAGACTTCAACGAATGGCATGGGACCGGGTACGTTCCCCAGGTAAGCGATGACGTCGAATATATCATTCACATCAAGTTCTCGAAGAAGGTCCTTCTCTGACAGACTAGAAGGGAATGTCCAAGTCGATCTTCTTTCGAGTCATATGATGAACGGGGAACGAGTACGAAGTTCCCACCGAAAGTTACGTGGTCTTTATGCCGAACCTGGGATCGGCCCATTATGCCAAAAGATCACTGGAGAATGATAAATGGATCGGCTGGAGATAAACATTGTCGTGAAGACATCCAACCTTCCCAACATCCCTCAGCTGCGATCGATGGAAAACTTTTGGGCGAATGGCCGAAATGGAGAGATAGCTGACTACCAACGCCACGGAAAGGTAAAAGAACACGTCGACATACAATTTTTCATCGGCCATGATTGAGGTTCCGGACATTTGCGATACTTCATCAAACAACCCTGCCTCTTCCTGTCCAGTATACACTAGTTCTTCCGGCTTATTTAACACGTTAAGCCCTGACCGAGCTAGGGGGGCAAAGATGTAGGTTTCACCTGACCAGAGGCGTCTCGCGCGCCTGTTCAAACTGTTCATAGGACAGGTAGACAATCTCAGAAAAAGTGTGTATTATTTCACATTTGTAACATGGATGAGGGATTATCGAAGGTTATTTTGTTGTAATTTCTTTATTATCCCAAATATCCTTAGTTATTTTTTTTATTTTGGTGGAACTCAAACGCACCGTGAAGAATGTTATCTGATAACTATACTTGATTGCATCACCCAATCCGCACGCAACACAAACTTAACGCTACGTAATAAGCAGTAATGACTACCGGGTTCAAACCTTTCATCTGAACCCTCCGTTATCCAAACGCATCGCAAACACAGCAACTACGTATGAAACGATCACTACTACTAATGCATCGCCTTGCGTAAAAATGACGTTGGAGGTTCAATGTTTTCTGCTGAACGAAACCGATGGGAACGATGGAAAATACACACCACCACTTTTCAGTGTTCGTTCGTGGTTGTCATCGTTTCCCTTTCTGTTTCTCTTTCTACTCCTGACGTCCTTGAAATTTGAGAGAGACCACGAGACCGCGAGAGTACACAGTACTAAACACTCCGAGCGAGGGTGATGCAATCTTTCTCTGATGCGTGGCTTTGATTCACGCGTTTCTATCGATTTTGTTCATTTGACAACTTGAACCTGGTACATATAGTACACGTTTGTCTGCTTATGTTTCAAAACCTGCGCTGCATTGGTCGGACATGTGGATGAAATAGTTGCGTACTTTGGTATTGATGCTGACAAAATTGTGGCCCAGAGCTACGATGGCGCTACTGTAATGTCCAGAGATAAATCTGGTGTATTAATCTGTATGGTGTATGGTGTACATTGGTGAAACAACGGTTTCCAAAAGCTGGATATATTCACTGTCGCGCACACGTATTGAACTTGATGTTGCTTCACTCGTGCACAAACAACAAGAAAACGTCAAGGTGTTTCAATACTATCTCATCTCGCGGCATTTTTCTCGCAGTCATCAAAACACAGCGCGACATTGATTCAATTTATGGAGACCAAAATACCAAATGTTTGCAAAACCAAACGGTCATATAATTCGCGAATGGTAAAAATAGTTGACATGAATTATGCACCTATCAATCAATGTTTGGGTGAGATTACGTCATCAATTGGCGTCATTTGTCTGAATCTATTATAGACAAAAATTTTAACGAAATGACAAAATGGTTTAATGAACTAGATGAATACAAATTCGTCGCTTTGTTGAATCACAAAAAGACGGGTGGGTAATGTCGGGGACATAACCGGAGTGACGTAGGACTATACAAGGGGGACAGCTTTTGTTAAATATATATTTTAAATATATTGTTTTATTTTCTTCTCCTACGTGAATACCTACCTATCTACCTGAAAAGTGGATTAGTTTACTGTTTACTCTTTATGAATATGTTGATGGTTCTGAAAAGAACCTTTGGTGTTGTGTTTTTGTTATCACTATCGCCATCTTGTTCGGTTAAACCTTCCTGTTTAGCTATTGCGTTTGCCACTCGCCACAACTTTCACAGTTGGAAAATTTCTTCCCATCCAGCTTGTGACATATTGTTCAGTAAATTACATTTAATGCGACGTGCCGGAGAAACACTTTGCCACTCACTGAAACTAATTGTTGCCTTGATGAGCGCCGAACCGAAGCAGCTCTGTTCTTGATGCGGGTTTTCTGTTTAGCGATTTGTTGCCACTCGCCACAGCTTTCACAGTTGAAAAATTTCATCCCATCCAGCTTTGTGACATGTTGTACAGTAAATTACATTCAATGCGACGTGCCGAAGCGCCACTCAGTGTCGCTTTGGAGGCGATTTTAACCTGTAATTGAACATTTGCGATGACAGTGGTACAGTGTCGACTTTCAATGTGGGGTCATAATTTGGATCTCTATGTTTACAAAAATGTCCAACTAAATACGTCGCATCACATGTCCGTCCAATTAGCTAAATGTCGAACTAATTGTAAATTACTGTACTTTCAATCTGGAAACAATTTAAGAATTGGTGAAAATTGAATAATCACTATTCCCCAACTATCAATAAGCTCAGAACAACTGCCAAATTCACATACTCATCAGGTCCTGGCAAACAAATTATGAAAAAATCAATTTGTGTTTTATTATTATTTTGGATAATGTTTTAGAAAGCATTGAACTGTATTTCCTAAACTCTTTTTTGGAAGGTTTAATGGCCCTGAAAAGCGCCTTGTTTTATGGAATGGTTCCAATTTAGAAAACTTAGTACTCGTGGTTTTGAAAAAAAACCCATTTCGAACGCCCTCGATGCCGCCTTGTTCTGGATTTGCCACCAAAGCAGTTTGTATAAAGAACAAACTTTTTTCTTCTGCTACATAATGCCGTTTTGCGATTGCGTTTGCCATCGTCGCGAGCAGCTTTGCCAGCTAACTCGATCACTTCGGCGGCCGAAACTATATAACGCCAGCTAGGTGGACTGGTGCACTGGTACTAACGCGCTCGGCCTAGCTACCCTTGCGGGGAACTCCAGATCAACACGGTTCGAGCGGGATTTTGCCTTTCCCTTCACTTTTCCTCCTTTACCATGTCCAGACATGGCTGCTTGGGTTGGTTTGTTGATATTTTGTGATGCGAACCGATGTGGTGTACGGTTTGAATGAGAATGATCGTTACGGAAGGAAGGAAGGTCTTGTATTATAGAGACTTTAAACTTTTGCAGTTCATTCGTCTCTAGCCTTGAGAAAGGCCCTTTGAAAACTCTACTCTACTCCAGCGCTACCAACTCCGCCCTCTTGCCTTGAGAAAGGCACTCGATCCCTCGCCGTCCAGCTCGTCCAGCAACGATGTTGTCCAGTCGGTGTCCACACAAAGAATGATCGTTACGGCAGCGGAGAGGATTTTTAAGCTGACTGGCTGGCTCGAGAATTACGCATGTGTGAGACTGCGACCAATGTTTCCCTCATTTTTTTCTTTTTCCTTTCCAATCGTGCTTCATTCTATTTCGCTGCTGCTCTGGTTGCCCGTTTTGGTCGGTACGATTTGAGGAGCACAAAATGGACCAATCAAAAATGGGCACATAGTGCATTTTGACAATGCTTGATATTTCACAATTATTCAATTATTTATCTCAAGAAAAATGAAATGTTATTCGTTATGATAGATGCGTAGATATATTTCCTATCAATTGATGCAAAAACCTTCGCGATCTATTGAGAAATGCTCGAGTTACAAGCGTTCCAAATCTTGCATTTTTTCCTACTTGTTCAGTGCCTAGATTTCCATTTCACCCCCTATATCTTCCGGTTAGACGTAGTCCTACGTCAAAAATTTGCCGACATCGATGTAGCATTTCCTATTTCATACCACTCCAAATTCAATGAAGCGTCCTTCTTCACTTATGTGAAGAGTTTAGGAGAGAAAAAATTATAAACATAATTTCGCTTATCGTTGGACAAAACCTGCATCAAACCGGCTGGCTAGAATGATACTGACATTTCCTAATACAATGGCATCCGTTGAAAGAACTTTTTGTGTTGTGTGATGGGTCAAGAATTATTTGCGGTCGAAATCCGACCAGAAACGGTTATTTGGAATTATGACGATGGCTGTGGAAAAGATTTCCTTTATGAGATGATGCAGATGCCTTTATTTTATGAGGAAAGCATTGATAAGTTTGCGCTAATAGTTGATTGTAGGATTCTTTTGTTATATAGACAAATGTTGAGAAATAAAAAGGTTAAAATCTAGCATCGCAATACTGTTGTTTTGACCGGTTAACTGTGGCGTCTCCATTTAAAAGTGCGCACAGTTTTGTGTCGCCAGAATCGAGCCATGACGAATATATTCGTCAATCACAGAGTGCATAAGGGGGCATGACATCATCTCAAACTGTTTATATTTTCTATTTGTTTGTTTTATTCCGGTATAGCATCAAAATATTCTAAACATCTTGATTTGTTTTGTTTTTCTCAAAACTTCAAACAAAACAATTTAAAAAGGTAATGACAGATTTATACGCATGACGAGTATCAATACACAAAATTTTGCCACTTCTCCATGACTAGTATACTCGTCAATCACAGTTCACTGGTTAATGTTGCAAATGTAGATTGAACAGGTAGCTCATTTGGTCACGTGTCGCCTTTGCGCCTGACTCACGTTGGTCCCTGCGGATCAATAGGGGACTTTTATAAAAATCATTTTCTAATTTTCTAAGCTCCCTAAAGTCCACTGTCGGTGCGATGAAACCAGCTCAACGTATTAATCGTTGAATGCATTGAAAGCGCTTTTGAACAGTCTGCCAAATAAAAGTTTTATTCTGAGGTTCATCCATCATTTTTGCCAAATGCGGGACGTTTCGCGGGACGTAATCTTACGCGGGACATTTTTGACGTAGAACTACGTCTTTCATTAAGGGTGCCAAATCAGAAAACAGGTCACGTTTTTATGAAATAAAGTTAACGTTAATAACTATTTTTGCCGCGAACGGATTTTGGCGATTTACATACTAAACGAATCGGAAATTACCTAAGATTTGTTTAATATGATATACATTCGAATCCCCTGGTTTTAAGTGTTTCCATTTTCCCATACATTTGTTCTGTCCATTTGTGTGCTCTCCCGAACAGAGCTGTCAATAACGAGCAATGAAGGGGAAATCGTAGGACGTAGGAAATCGTAAAGTCTCTGTGAACAAAGGAAAAGAAGAAGAATGAAGGGGACTACTTGCCTAGAGTATAAACAGTGGATCTCGCTGAGGCAAACTTTCATTCGGCATCGGACTGTTGAGCAATCCAGATCACTTTGCTTCCGCTGCGCCTCGATCTAAGATTCGACCCCACCAGTGGTAATCCAACTTGGATATCGTCGTGTGGTTTTTTTCAGTTCGTTTTTCGCGTTATTCGTATCGTGTGTTTTTCTTTCCGTGTCATAAATTAGACGCTTCGCGTAATGTGTGATGAGCAAGAACATGTATATAATCGACTGTAGCCGAGTCTATGTCAATTGCGAAAAAGGCCACCGGACTAGCGTTCGAGGTAAATTTTCATTGCATTGACATGAAATAAATTGCGACATAAGATTAGCTAGTGTATTGTTCTGCGAGGGCAAGAATGAATCATCAATCAATTATCGTCAGCTTGTTCTACAATGGAAAAAACATTTCAGAGATTATTCTACTATGCAGTTGTTTATAAAATTTCACAGCATTATTGAATAATATCCGAAGGTATAAACGAGCGACTTATATAAAATAACAGCGTAGCTCTACGTCAACAATGCGGTCGTATGTGGGACTGTCCCGCTTAACACGGTCAGTTTATTGTAAGGGAATGTTTGACGCGTCATGGTACATGTTAACTTGTTTAACCCTTTGCGGTCGTATTAAATTTGGGCATGGGTGTCGTACTGGTCGGAATTATTTTTCCTTGAAAAAGCAGTGATACATGATTATGAAAAATGAACTTTTTTTTTGGGAGCTATATATGAATATATTGGGGGTCTTCGTAGCCTAATTGGTTGCGTGTCCGCTACTAAGCGAACGATCATGAGCTCATAACTCAGGGCCCCTCAACTGACCATCTTAGTGTGTTATTCTAGCTACTATATCCACGCAACAATCAGCATGTGTCGGTAATCCCAGTCCCTTACCGCTCACATTTTCGGTCTGCTGCATCGGTAATTGGCACTATTAATAACGCAACTCAAATCAACAGTCCCGCTGCGAACAGCTCAACTGTGAACATTCAAAACAATAGCAATATTCTTACGCCGAGAAGAAGGCGACATGTTTTGTGCATCGATAGAATAGGAATTCTCTTGCGCCTAAACGGCTACTGTGTTATAGATAAAACAAATGTTTATCGATAGATAGCGATCTAATTTACAACAAAAGTTATCATAAGATAAAAAATATACACGAATGAATTCGGCTCTGTTACAGCTGAATTGCTAAATGAGCCTAATAAAAAAAACTGTCGGGATAAAAAAAATATATATGAATATATGAATTAACTTAACAATGTGTTTTAAAGTGATGTTTTTTTATAAAAATTATATTTTATGAGTAGTCTTCGCATGAACTCTTTCGAAACAGTCTCCAAGACTAAATCATATGCAGTATATCAATACATAATTTTATTTTTAATATCCGTTGAATATGATACACTTTTGCCATTGATTCAATAAATGTGTTAATGCCGGTAATGTGTATCCGAAATGATCACCACTTTTGACTTTTAACAAAGGCTTTTTTACATCAGATTATCCAGATGACATTATATACTTATGTGAACAAATATTCTGCTTTTTAAAAACAACTTCTTCAACATGAACAATCAATAACACCAAAGCATTACATCTCATTCCGGGGAATGAGAAAGCGGACTCGCTAGCTAAGGTGGGCGCTTCAGAAGGCACACTTTTTGAAAGGCAAATTGCTCATAACGAATTTTTTCACATTCCTCGTCAGGACACACTCGTTAGTTGGCAGTGCATGTGGAGTGAAGATGAGTTCGGTCGTTGGTTACACACGATTATCCCTAAGGTCTCGAGGAGTGCTTGGTTTAAGGGATTGAATGTAGGTCGTGATTTCATTCGCGTGATATCTCGGCTCATGTCCAATCACTACAACCTAAACGCGCATCTCTATCGCATTGGGCTCGCAGCAAACAATCTTTGTGATTGTGGCGATGGCTACCACGACATCGAGCATAAAGGGTGTGTCACATCAAATTGCATCACGGAAAAAACGCTGTAGAAATTTAATTTTTAGGAATTATATCTTCAGCTTTCGCTTATAATCAGATAAGAGTGTATAGATCACGTTGGCCATGCTTCACTGTAAATTTTTCGTAAATTTGGATAAATGTGGTCGAACGAAAAAGAGCGTCGTGAATTAATCCTGCGCAGTCATTTCGAGAATCCGGAGTTGTCACATCGGGACATCGGTAAGATGCTGGGAATCGTCCAATCGACGGTCAGCAGAGTACTAAAACGATACTTCGAGAACCTAACCATCGACCGGAAGGTGAAGAACGGCAAAAATGGATGCTCCGTCAGTGAAAAAGATCACAAGCGCGTAGTTAAGCAGTTTAGATGTGATCCGAGAAGTTCGGTCCGGGATGTCGCCAATAAGCTGAATTTGTCAAGTTCATTCGTCCAGCGGACCAAACAGCGGGAGGGCCTGCGTACATACAAGGTTCAGAAGGCTCCTAACCGCGACGAAAGGCAAAACATGGTAGGGAAGACGCGAGCCCGGAAGCTGTACACCGAAATGCTGACGAAGCCTCATTGCCTGGTAATGGACGACGAAACCTACGTCAAAGCGGACTTTCGTCAGCTGCCGGGCCTGTTGTTCTTCTCTGCAGAGGACAAATTCAGCGTTCCGGAGGAGATTCGCAAGCAGAAACTATCCAAGTTTGCCAAAAAGTACATGGTGTGGCAAGCGATCTACTCTTGCGGAAAGCGGAGCGCCCCCTTCGTGATGACCGGCACGGTAAACGGGCAGGTTTACCTTAAGGAGTGCCTACAGAAGCGCTTACTACCACTATTGAAGCAGCACGAGGGCCCGACCATCTTCTGGCCGGATCTCGCTTCGTGCCACTATTCAAAGGACGTGTTGGAGTGGTACGAAGCCAACGGGGTCACCTTCGTGCCAAAGGAAATGAACCCGCCCAACGCGCCGGAGCTTCGCCCAATAGAGAAATATTGGGCGATTATGAAGCAGGCCCTCCAGAAGAACTCAAAAGTTGTCAAATCGGAGACGGACTTCAAGAGAAAATGAATTTCTGTTAAAAAAAAACTACAACCTGACGTTGTACAGAACCTTATGGACGGGGTAAAGAGGAAGGTGCGAGCATACGGGCTTGGGCTCGAAGTATGAATAAGAAGAAAATGCCAAAAGTTGTTTAATAGTTTTTATTTTACTGTCTAAAATTTTCAAAAGGATCGGTCTACTGGGCGAATTTCTACAGCGTTTTTTCCGTGATGCAATTTGATGTGACACACCCTTTATTGTCTGGTCGTGTATCCGGTTCCATGCTGCTCGCTCTCAGCTCTCTAGAGCACTGAGAGCAAAAGGCAGACAATCGGAGACGTATCCGGTTCCATGCTGCTCGCTCTCAGCTCTCTAGAGCACTGAGAGCACAAGGCAGACAATCGGATATCCCCGTCCGGGATATCTTAGGTAGCCGTGATCCTGATCTTCTGCTTCATCTATACCTGTTCCTCAGAAACGCCGATGTCAACGTTTAATGATGTTTCCTTCGTTGTGTCCCTGTTTCATATCCCTCCTATCCGATCTATAAACTTTTACTTAGTCGCGGCAATACATACACACACTCTTTACAGATACACGGGCCAAAGGTTGTGCAGTCCACTGATCATTCAACAAGAGCCAAAGGTTGTACCGCTCATGACAACTCTACACGAGCTGATGTTTGCGCCGGCTAGTGACCATTCTATCCTGGATTCCTCGAGTCGAGAAGACGCACCACGCTAGATATGGGGTACAGACTAGGGGCGTTGCTGATTAATGGTCAGCTGCATCCCAATAGGAAGTATCCCGTTTCGGGCACAGGTACAGAGCATTGGAGACAGCAACATCACAATTACGAAAACACTTGTAATACTAACCTCGAGCCAACCGCGAGTAATCGGTTACATATTACCAACATAGTTATAAGGCAAACATTGTCGAAATATTGAACTCCCGGCCCCGTCAGGTTGACGCCATATGAACCTTAGTAAAAATATATATTTTGGATAAAAAAAATTGAAAAAAAAGCATTACAATGGCTAAATTCTGCTGTTATGATTTTTGTCCCATATTCCTATGCATTCAACGCACTGTGCGTTGTCTTGTATGGGTGACTATTTTGTTTGACACTGGGCACTCTCTCTTAGGGGGGAGGCTGCCATACAAATGAAAGACAAATTTCTGCATAACTCGAAAACTAATCAAGCAAATGGAGCCAAATTTGGCATGCGAATGTTTCAGAGGACACGAAACGTTTCTATGGTGAGTAGACACTACTCCCCTCTCTCTGAGGGGGGAGAGGGTTTAATGTGATAAAACACACTCGTCTCATATCTATATAAATAAAAATGGATCGCCAAATGTGTTAACAAGAGCAAAACTCTAAAAAGTACTGATTTGGGGCTGTCTTCATTCTATCATATTTTCTGTATCAAACATTTATTACATGTAACAGAGAAACACGTTATTTGCAAGTGGATGAAAAATCTTGCAAGAGAATTGTGTCTGAAAATAATCGGATGTTATAATGTCGAGTTTTGGTAGAAGCACTGAAATTTTATAGTAAAAAATAATTTGGAAGGGTATATTAGAAGATCAATCAATGAACATTTCTGCGCTTAGTAACGAAAAACAAATTGGGTGGGACGAAGTTTGTCGGGTTAGCTAGATGAATATAAAAAATATAAATAAAAAAGACGGGTGGGTAATGTCGGGGACATAACCGGAGTGACGTAGGACTATACAAAGGGGACAGCTTTTGTTAAATATATATTTTAAATATATTGTTTTATTTTCTTCTCCTACGTGAATACCTACCTATCTACCTGAAAAATGGATTAGTTTACTGTTTACTCTTTATGAACATGTTGATGGTTCTGAAGAGAACCTTTGGTGTTGTGTTTTTGTTATCACTCGATATTCCTATCTTGTTCGGTTAAACCTTCCTGTTTAGCTATTGCGTTTGCCACTCGCCACAGCTTTCACAGTTGGAAAATTTCTTCCCATCCAGCTTGTGACATGTTGTTCAGTAAATTACATTTAATGCGACGTGCCGGAGAAACACTTTGCCACTCACTGAAACTAATTGTTGCCTTGATGAGCGTCGAACCGAAGCTGCTCTGTTCTTGATGCGGGTTTTCTGATTGTCGTGAGCAGATTTGCAAGTCGGGCACTCCGACGGCCGAAACTCTATAATCGCTGTTAGGTATACTGGTGCTCCGGCACCAATCCGTTCGGCCTAGTTACCCTTGCGAAGCAAACAGTGAATGCGACCAACAGGGAACTGGAGACCTGCATGGTTCGAGTGAGACTTTGCCTTTCCCTTAACTTGTCCTCCTTTGTTACGTCCACGATGCCGATGCCGTACAACCACACGGGTTTACGGTTTGAAAGAAAATAAGATATTTTTTTGGGGTCCGCGTGTTTTATACTCTAGCGGTACACACTCACAGGATAGAGACAAATCGGCAGACTCAGCCAGAGGGGCGGGTCCAACGAGACGAACGAATGAGCGTTAAAAGGGAGCGATGGCAAAAAAATACATTCATTACGATTTCTTCGCTCGTTGGATTCACATCCACATGCACATGCTAAAAAGGGTCCTTTTCAGGATCACAAAATTATCTTCAATCTAAAGAGTTTATTGTTTTGTTATCACTCGATATCCCCATCTTGTTCGGCTAAACCTTCTTGTTTAGCGATTTGTTGCCACTTGCCACAGCTTTCACAGTTGGAAAATTTCTTCCCATCCAGCTTTGTGACATGTTGTACAGTAAATTATATTCAATGCGACGTGCCGAAGCGCCACTCAGTGTCGCATTGGAGGCGATTTTAACCTGTAATTGAACATTTGCGATGATAGTGGTACAGTGTCGACTTTCAATGTGGGATCATAATTTGGATCTCTATGTTTACAAAAATGTCCAACAAAATAAGTCGCATTACATGTCCGTCCAATTAGCTAAATGTCGAAATAATTGTAAATTACTGTACTTTCAATCTGGAAACAATTTAAGAATTGGTGAAAATTGAGTAATCAGGAAAGTCCCCAACTATCAATAAACTCAGAACAACTGCCAAATTCACATACTCATCAGATTCTGGCAAACAAATTATGAAAAAATCAATTTGTGTTTTATTATTATTTTGGATAATGTTTTAGAAAGCATTGAACTGTATTTTTTAAACTCTTTTTTGGAAGGTTTAATGGCCCTGAAAAGCGCCTTGTTTTATGGAATGGTTCCAATTTAGAAAACTTAGTACTCGTGGTTTTGAAAAAAAACCATTTCGAACGCCCTCGATGCCGCCTTGTTCTGGCCTTTTGCCACCAAAGCAGTTTGTATAAAGAACAAACTTTTTTCTTCTGCTACCTGATGCCGTTTTGCGATTGCATTTGCCACTCGCCACTCGCTGCAACTGCCTGTTGTCTTGATGTCCACCGAACCGAATGTGTTCTGTTCCGAATGCGGGTTTTCTTATCGTCGTGAGCAGCTTTGCCAGCTAACTCGATCACTTCGGCGGCCAAAACTATATAACGCCAGCTAGGTGGACTGGTGCACTGGTACTAACGCGCTCGGCCTAGCTACCCTTACGGGGAACTCCCGATCAACACGGTTCGAGCGGGATTTTGCCTTTCCCTTCACTTTTCTTCCTTTACCATGTCCAGACATGGCTGCTTGTGTTGGTTTGTTGATGTTTTGTGATGCGAACCGATGTGGTGTACGGTTTGAATGAGAATGATCGTTACGGCAGCGGAGCGGGGATTTTTAAGCTGACTGGCTGGCTCGAGAATTACGCATGTGTGAGACTGCGACCAATGTTTCTTTCTTTTTTTTCCTTTTTCCTTTCCAATCGTGCTTCATTCTATTTCGCTGCTGCTCTGGTTGTCCGTTGTGGTCGGTACGATTTGAGGAGCATAAAATGGACCAATAAAAAATGGGCACATAGTGCATTTTGACAATGCTTGATATTTCACAATTATTCAATTATTTATCTCAAGAAAAATGAAATGTTATTCGTTATGATAGATGCGTAGATATATTTCCTATCAATTGATGCAAAAACCTTTGCGATCTATTGAGAAATGCTCGAGTTATAAGCGTTCCAAATCTTGCATTTTTTCCTACTTGTTCAGTGCCTAGATTTCCATTTCACCCCCTATATCTTCCGGTTAGACGTAGTCCTACGTCAATATATATCTCATCGCAAATTGATAGTCTTCTTTTTATAATATAATAGTTTCTTTTTATAATAAAGTTTGTCTTTGAGGCAGAAATTTTGCGAAATAAATGTGTCCGGCATCTTTGAAAAAATAATATTAAGTCTGGAAAGACGGCGGTCATCTAGAAGGACTTGTAAATTTTCTCATTTTTTCATGTCTAAAATAGCTTTCCGGCATTCAGAATGACAAATTCGGATAACGTTTTAAATACCGCTCTGCTGATCAAGTATGGAAAAGTTCATTCGCTCATTTCTCCACACCAGATTATAAATCACTCTTGAATCTGCTTGGAATAATCATGGCGAAAAGAATGCAGCCAGCATTCGTGAGATTGCACGATGAATCATTTTACACTCCCCGACCATCTTCATTCGGGACTGAAAGAAAACATAACAAAACAAAGAGTGAAAAACGACATTCAATGAATGAATATTCCTTTGGAAGGATCGCACGAAACAAAATAACAAGTGAGTCAAAATAGATTGAATCTGCGTGGATGTTTGATTTTATTTTCCCTTGTATTCTTTTCCTTGTCAGCATTCAAGTGCACATGAAATCCACCTTCCCGCTCATCAATAACTTGCGCTAATATGGTCTTTTGCGTTATCTTAGATCGTTTCATACTAGAAACAAAAAAATGTCATTGCAATAGTGCACAGGAAACAACTTGATTTCAACTATCTGCTTATATTTTACTGTAGCGATCGAGGCTCAATGATTGCTCTTTGAGTGAAAAACGAATGATTTTACAGAGACACTCGCTGGCTCAAGCAAATGAGGCAAATAGGGGAATGCAAAAATTTCTGAGAATCGAAGAGCGGAATCTACAGTTCTAATTGAGAATGAACTTTGCGAAGAGGATTGGTGAATGTTTTCTGCCTCAAATAAAGTGAGGCATAAACGGAGAATAGAAGGGTGAGTTTTATCTGTGAATGAGTGTTTTTGAACGAACTTCGATGCGATTTTGCCCATACCTGCTGCTGATTCGTCCATGATATGTGGTTGCACTTGCAAACGTAGTAATTGTTTTCAAAACAAAATGTTTGTTTTTTGTCGGTGGAGTTTCCGTCTTACCCGACTTGATTAGTATTTTTTTCATCAATATTTGTGGAGTAAAAATGAGAAAACTTCACCGCTGATTCGATAAACTGGAAGAGAAGTGATGGTAAAATACTCACGTAACGAAAAATACTCCCACACTAAGGCTGAGGACATAGTAAACGCGGTGCGTTGCGATGCGATGCGATGCGGAGCGATTAATTGGAGCTCACCGCGTGCTATGACATACTGACCGCTTTAGATCGCGCGTTTTTTGATGTTTCATTCCACTCCATTCTACATGTAAACAACCCAGCACAAGGATGCCATTTATGATAACAGTTGAATTGTGAGATCGTTGTTATCTGTGAACATGGTAAATGGAAAGCCCTTAACGTAACGTTTTTATTATATACATTATGTAAATTAGAATAAATTTATATAACTCATCGAACAAACGAAAATAATAATTTAACAACTCAGTCTTTATTTTCGTTCGATGTGTTCGATTGTGAAGATATTTATGAAAATCGTCTGGCAACCACTTGCGTTCACTCGCGGCAAAATCAGGGGTATGACTAAAACGTCAAATCCCTCATATTGCCAGTGTACCCGATATTGCTGCGGTTCACTGACATTTTGGTTCTGTCAATTACTGTTGTTTACAACTCGGTCCGGTTATATAGTCGAATAGTGGCTAACTTTAAACTCCATGTTAAATGTGAACACCTCCATGTGAAACCGAAATATGAAAATCGCTCATACAGTTAGAAATAAAGCATACTATCTCCGTGATTTCAACGATTTCAATCCTCGCAAATGATATGTTGGCAAACAAATGACGCCATATTGAATTTGGGTAGCCTATATTCAATTGATGTCTAACCCCTGGGTAAAATACTCCACACACAGTTTCGCCGCATTGAAATCGCGTTCGCATCGCGTTTACTGTGGCTGATTTCACATTAGGCGGATTCGCGGTTTTTTTCTCAGCTGACACACACTGCGATTTCATGGGCGATTTTCAGGGCGGTTTCATTATTGTACCAGACAACTGTCAGTTTCATTTGTTTTGTTTTTGAGTGTTGTGTATATTATATCATCCATCATCAGTGCGATGAATGCTGAGAAAGTGCTTCTGGTTTCCCTACTGTATTACCGGTGGGAAAGAAAGACAAAAAACATTTATTTCTTGATGAAAAATGACAGTACAGTGTATTGCAAGTTGGTATATCATTAAAATTAAAAAAAAGAAATGTAATTTATCAATCCACATCATGCCTAGTGATCCCCGATAATCGTTCGATTAATCGATTAATCGAATACTTCCTACAGAAATCGATTATTAATCGAACGAAACAAACTGCTGAAAAGTATTCGATTAGTGGATGAACGATTAATTTCGAAAATCGGGGATCACTAATCATGCCGAATGTTCGTTAATGTGGACGCCCCATCGGGTGCACGAAGCCGAAGTCCCATCCGATGCACGAAGTCGTCACGAACACACGAAGCACAATGTCGTCAACGCTAATTTACTTCGTTTTGTTTTGGTTCGACTTTCTCGAACCGGACCCACTTGTTTCGGGTTAGGTTCGGTTTGATTCGAATCGGTTTTCGGCATGTCGGCAAGCCCCGGCGGTAAGGCCGCTCGGCGTAGTGTGGACGTGTCTTCGTGTGTTCGTGACGGCTTCGTACATCCGATGAGGCTTCGGCTTCGGCTTCGTGCAATTCGATGTGGTGTTCACATTACATAACGAACCGAATATGTCGCCTGGTGCAGGCCGATCGGCATCATTCGGCATAATGTGGACGCGCCTTTACATAGGTGTCCGTATCTCCCGACTTTCCATTAGATCGTTAATATCTCATATGGGCACCTTACACGATCAAAATTATTGACAATATAAGTCTTCAAAATGGTGACAGCCAGGCTTTTCGTTTGGTTCTAACCTCATTCAATATGTTGCCACCTTACACGATCAATATCGCCATCAACCCGGACAACGAAAATATCCGCGATGACTAGTGGCGACATTCGAGTTTGGGATCCAAAGTACTTACCATCAGATTAGAAGGCTCAAAGGCAATTTTAAATTGGTATAATTTGAATGAAAATTTCTACTTGGCATTATTTAATTACTTGAAGCACGTAGTCATAACCCAAACTTAATTTCTTTCCTCTAAATTTATCGATATTCCTACTAAAACTTATTATTATAATATAAAATTAATTTCAGACACAATTTTCGTAGAGTATTTTCTCACCACGATCTAACGCGATCTAACGTACAAATCTACACCTAGGCGGCGCTGCGGTGAAAGTGATGATGGTTTTAAATTTTGCCATGTGAGCTTATGGAAGGTTTGTAGTTCTTTCCATAAATTACAATGTTATAATCATAAAAGATTATTCGATTGCGATGAGTTTGTAAGAAATTTAATTCTGCGCAATTTTATATATAACATGTTATTTATTTACCTCTTTCAGTAGTGAAAACTATAAAAATGTTGACAATGGTTGAATTAAAGAAGGAAATTCGTGAGTACAATCAAACACAAGTGGAAAAATGTACGATTCCTGCATGTGAGAACTACGTTGGAAAGCCCGGAAGTAAAATATACGTGATTTGTTTTTGAGTTTTAGGTTACATTAGCATCATTTTCTTAGTTCAAAAACAAAATCCAGATGTCTCACCGATCGTTTACGTTTTGCGTTAGATCGCCAATTGAAAGTTCATTGTTTACAGAAGAAATTGTATTGATACGGTTGTATTAAACTACACAAAATTCAGGGTGACTTTAAAAAATAAAATATTTTCATGAGATCTACAATATGTTCACGCGTTTTATATACAAAATATACATAATTGGAACATGGTCAAATATAACCTCCATCCCTGGCGATAAATTGCACTAAATTCGTTTCAGTTATAGTCCAGATCCAGCTGGTTGCTATCAATCATCAAACAACAAAATCGTACGCGTCTGGAATCGAATCCGGTTGGTGTTCTTGACAGGTCCATCCATTAACAAATTAGTAGCTATTCCTCCCTCTCGACCCTCCAGTCTGCTCCAAATGCTTTTAAGTTTTTCTTTTGGCTTTTCTGCTTTTTTGGGAGTTTTTCTGTAAACAAAATATACACACAGTTAGAAAGAGGAACAAATAATATTGAATACAGCATACTTTTTGTCCATTTTGATGGGAGCACAGCCTCGCTTCTGGATATCCATTTGTTCCTGCATCCTGAAAATGTCACATAAAATATTGCTGAACATGCTGTATAATCTATTGGACGAATTTAAATCATACTTTCTATAGTTTTTGGGCAAGACCCTCGGTTTGGGTGCTACACAATAGTTGTTCGGATCCTCCGGATGGTAACCATAATCCTCACCCCGTAGCCACCGTTCGTAGCGTTCCGGTTGAAACCTCCGCACGAATGTTTCCATCGATATTTTAACCATATCCGGACGGCAATTGCAAACCGAGGCTCGCTTCCCATACTCAATCCATCGTTCGGTGGCAAAGTTCGTCGATTCGGCACAATTAAAACCATGATTGAATCCGGCATGATATCCATAGGGGAACGTAATCATTATCTCACCCGGTTCTTGAGTAATTTTGTTGAACGGAATTCCGTGCTGCCTCAGCGTTTGGGTGCTTATCAGAGTCATTTTATGTCGCAGGAATGATTTACACTCCTGATAGTTTGCAGGGAAGAATCTCTCAGCCAATTTTTCCAGCTTTCTCCCGTGCTCTGGTGGCACTGCATACCACGTTTTAGGCGCCCCAAAGTGCAGATAATTGATGGAATACAAATCCATATCCTCTGTGTGCCAAGCGAAGGTGGTCTTCCACATACCGAAATACAAATAGGCGGTATTCACACCGGCAATCGATATATTGTAATCCGCATTCACATAGTCCAGGATCGTGTCCAGACAGTTTATATTCCAAACTTTGATCTCTGGATCCGTGAGACTCCCGGGCACATCCGCCCCATATATAGGTGCCACATACGTTACATTCTTCCAAAATTTCTTCTCCAAATCTTCATAATCAAAGTGTTTTGGCGTTGCATGGCGTTCGTGGCGAGTTTTGTTGTAGAATTCCTGCACAGTCATCGAACGTTTCTGAATGTTCAACTGTTGGTATAATCCTTGCATACCGGAAACGACCTGCGAAATCGGCGTCTTAATAGTAACATTGATGTTCTTCAAATCATATCCTTGTTTACGGGGTACCCATTCCGGGGGAGGAATCACCTATAAGGAAGATTTGTTATTGAGAGCAATCGTCAGTGAAATTAATAAATTAATTGATTGGAGTAAGTGAACTAACCTTTACCAGGCCAGCCTTATGAGCACCCTTTGATTCCATATACTTAATGTAGCCGGAGAAATCTTGGAATTCCTCCCAAGTAGGACGAAAGACCATTATTCTGGGAATTGACATGATGAATTCTAAAAAATCTCCCGATTTGATGCGAATTTTTAATGGTAAACAGAGAGTTGTGTTTCGATGTGATAACAACTGTCAAAAAAGATTCAATGTTTTTGCATCGTAGGTAAACAAAAAATGGGTAGCTAGATTTCGGTAGCAAAAAAGATTACTGCGAAAAATGGCACCCAGATGTCGCTGCAACACGCAAATCAAAAATACATATACTGGAGAAAACCATTAGTAAATGCAGCTACCAAATCTTTCGTGACCGGAATAAACCGCCGTCGGAAGCGGCGGTGTCTCGCACGCAAACCTGGGATCCACTGATTGCCCGGTTAGTTTGAAACATAGGATACGATCCTTTAGCAATGTCCGACCGAGCTCTAGCGAGCGTCAGACGGCATACGTCTGCCTGGGGCGTTACGTTTGCCTGGGGCGATACGTTTGCCCGGTTAATTCTTATTTTGAAATACAATACCGCGCCACAATATTTATAGCCTACTACACTTTTTATGAGTGGTGGTTTCTGTTGCAGTCGTTTTCTCCTACGCTTTATTCCGGGAATCCAAATCTTTAGTAGTTGAAACATTGGTAAAATATACAAATTTTTGGTACATATTACTAAAATTCTGTAAAACTGATGTCAGATGCAATTTACAACCCTACCAATGATTCGTAAATTTTACTCCATAGCATAACTAATCTTTAGTATGTTCATACCTAGCAACTGTGTATGCAATCGCCATTCCTCTAGTGGAAGAGAATCGATTCGGAGGTAAGTAATGTTTTGTTATGATTTATTTTACCTAAATATTTTTCTTTTTCAGTTTCTAACCGCAGAAAACAATAACGAACGTTTTATGCGGGCGTAAAACGAGGAGCTGATAAGTGGTAAGAATCGAAATGTTTTTTGGACAAACTAATCAATGGAGGCTAAAAACGACAGAAATCCACGTGTATTGCGATGATGACATTTGATTGATGCTCCAGATGACAACCAGCGATGAATTGCTCCCCCTCGATCGACTCGTCGTCCCAGGGAGCGATGGATATCAGTTTGGCTAATAATTACAATTCGGACAAAATCGACTCGGATGAGGAGCATTAGCACCAGAGCAGATCGTCTGTGCAGTTTCAGTTACACACTATCCGCAGCCAAAATTCTCACCAGCTGATGAACAATATGTTCGAAAGTTCCATAGTTCCAATCGCATCGTCACAACAATAATAACAACTACAGCGGGAAACGTCTGCACTCGCTTATCACGGCTAGCAACATTCTACAGCAGCTCTTTGCGATGGCACTCAGCGACGACTACCAACAACAGCCCACAAACCCTACCATCAAAGCACGATTTCCGGAGCATATCCGGTCGCTCAACAACAGAAAATTCGCGTCCGGGGGTTAACGGAGAGTCATTTTGTGCATAAAATTGCTCCGAAGTTATTTCGTCCGCTTCCTTGCTGGAACCGTCGGCGAAGATAACGGTACGAACGTGGTGTACGAGAACTATTTTAGGTAAATTTCGACTTTTTTGTGAAGTTAGATTTGTGAAAGATCTTATATGTTATGAATAAGAATATTTTTCTTACAGCAGATCCGATGATCCGCTGCACAAGCGACGAGGAGGGGTTGGTGGCTTCCGGCTCGGCGTGCAAGAGCAACAACTGCGACACAGAAGAAAAAGAAGAAAAAATCCACCTGCAACCTAGCACCAAACCAAGTCAGCTGCCTCTACTGTCAATGCATGTTCCCCTCGGACAACTTCAGGAGACTGCTATCTCGTCGAATGAATTGCTCATGACAGATTCCTTCAAGGGAGAGATGTTAGAAAACAGAAAAGAAAGGTGCCTCGATTCAAAGGTATAATGTGGCCGAGTGAAAAATATTCAACATACATGGCTACAATGACCAGTCCGTGAGTGACCAAACTAAAAGATTTCGGTACCATGCAGCTTTCATCGGGATTACCAGTGAAAATAGGTGAATATTGAATTATTTTCTAACTGTTTGCCGCAGTGTTACACAACTCGTTCTATTTTGTAGAAATCAAGCCATTCCATTTGTTGCATTTGGCAACGTATTCGCGATAGGGGCACCCGTGATCAACGTGAGCCACATCAAGAAGAGCAAAGGGCGTACGACATGCATTATCGAGGATTTGTGTTTCGATGTCCCATCCGAGTATGTACGACGTGGTTCCGATTTCCATCTTCAAATCACCTTCGAAAATGAGGATGAATTGATGTAATTTGCGATTCGGGTCGCATAGCGAGAACGACGAGGTGGATATGTAGGAAGCACTGAGAGTCCAACTGCCACCAACATCAAACTTCTACGAAGGCGATAAGTTGCGAAGGCTTGTAAGTTTGTTTGTATTTTACTCTCTAATGTTTGACATATGATTTTTTGGCGTATTTGGATTCTTTTTCACGGTTAAGTTAATTTTATATTTTCTTTTCAAGTTTTGACAGTGCATCTTTTTTTTTCATTTTCAGGTGAAAAACACCTGCCGCATTCAAGGCCTTTTTCATAACGAAACTCTATTTTTGTATTTAAACCATGTAGTTCTGCCTAAAATATATATATTTCAACACAGCTTTGAAATAAATATTATTCAAAACATATTGTTATAATCCCTAATCCCAAATACAATTTCACTTGTATTGTACCGATGGTGGGCCATCAAATCAGCCAACACTGAACGGACGAATCGATTTTGTTGGGTCAAAATTGAGCCAACACTGGACTTACAAACCGTAGTTTCGTTTGGCATTTGTGCGTACCATTTTTCTTTTTCGTTGGATGTACCAATGATGAGTAGGGTCGAAAATGACAAACGAATTGGTAATATTTACCAAAAAATTCGTCATATTTACTAAATATTTCTCTCAGTGTAGTGCCTGATAATCGAATTGACGAATTTACGTTGGATTTACAACCAGATGGCGCAGCGAGTAAAATGAGGATGTTTTGTTTTTTTGGTATGAAATTCGTTCAAATTTTCTAGAAAAATCAGAATTTATCCCGGTTTCATGTATTCTTTCCACGCTGAAAAGGTTAGAAAATCATCATTTTACAATGCGTTATGTACATTACGAGGAATGGCTTGCTATAAGTATTGTAACTTTATTTTTTTTCAACTAAGTAAACGATGAATAGAGTGTTTTGCGCTAAAAATACTGTAAATCCTTCTCGTATCGACCCCTACATAACCAATTGGCGATCTAACGTACAAATCTACACCTAGGCGGCGCTGCGGTTTAAATTTTGCCATGTGAGCTTATGGAAGGTTTGTAGTTCTTTCCATAAATTGCAGTGTTATAATCATAAAAGATTATTTGATTGCGATGAGTTTGTAAGAAATTTAATTCTGCGCAATTTTATATATAACATGTAATTTATTTACCTCTTTCAGTAGTGAAAACTATAAAAATGTTGACAATGGTTGAATTAAAGAAGGAAATTCGAGAGCACAATCAAACACAAGTAGAAAAATGCACGATTCCTGCATGTGAGAACTACGTTGGAAAGCCCGGAAGTAAAATATACGTGATTTGTTTTTGAGTTTTAGGTTACATTAGCATCATTTTCTTAGTTCAAAAACAAAATCCAGATGTCTCACCGATCGTTTACGTTTTGCGTTAGATCGCCAATTATGTCAGCCAATTTGATATGATATCATTTTCATCGCAATTATCCATAGTATCTAACCGGTATGCATTATCAAACTTAAAATTTTCGAAGATTATCTATGACTTTGGCCAAATCGCGTGTTAAAACCATCGTAAATATACAAAACTCCAACTTTCTTACCATATACTGACGACATTCAATGGCTGAAATAAATCTAAATTGGAAAAAAATGAATCAATTCGTCAATTGACGAATTTACGCAAAGTTGAATCAGCTCATGCGACATCTACATTAGAGTTCAGAACCACAAAAGTGAGGGTGTTTGTTTATTTAACGTACTGAAAAGCAAGATTCGGTGGTGATTATTCATTTTATTTCCATTTAGATTCATTTCAGCCATTGAATGTCGTCAGTGTATGGTAAGAAAGTTAGAGTTTTGTATATTTACGATGGTTTCAACAGGCGATTTGACCAAAGTCATGAATAATCTTCGAAAATTTTAAGTTTGATGATGCATACCGGTTATTGATACTATGGATAATTGCGATGAAATCGATATCATATCAAATTGGCTGATATCACTGATTATGTAGGGGCCGATACGAGAAGGATTTGCAGTATTTTTAGCACAAAACTCCCCATTCATCGTTTACTTAGTTGAAAAAAATAAAGTTACAATACTCATAACAAGCTATTCCTCGTAATATACATAGCACATTGTAAAATGATGATTTTCTAACCTTTTCAGCGTGGAAAGAATACATGAAACCGGGAAATCAGAATTTATCTTCAAATTTCCCAGTTTCATGTATTCTTTCCACGCTGAAAAGGTTAGAAAATAAATTGTTTCGTGCACGCACTATTCCTTCGTCGCCTTTTGAAAATTTTTGCGCATCTAATGAAATCAACTCACAGAGTGAAAACAATACACATTAAACTATGTCTACGCAAAATTTCAATTACTTTAGTAATGTTTCTTTTTAAAGTTAGAGCAATTTGAGTGTGTGCGGATTCTAAACGTTACACCCTTCATTACAATCCTCTGGTGAGTAAATAGTTTATGAAAACTAGAAGCATTCCCATGTTCTTGTCATTTGTGGGCTTAAGGTGCTGCCCCACGGCGCATGAAATTTATGATATAGCTCTCTATACCTTAGACGTGATAGTCATAGTTCTATAAGATTTCGGAAACAATTTTGGAAAGTTTGAGCTATAACATAATAGAAGCTATGTAGTAGAAAGCTATCGTTTAGTACTATGACCTAGAGTTTTTTGGTGTACAAACGAGTAATTTTTGTTTTTCTGTATTGTTTGGTTGACAGCCATAAATAATTGTGAGTGTAATCACAGCAATACTTTTTTCAGAACATAAACATGGACATGAATCTTAAACAGAAGAAAAAAAATCGCGGCAGTTCTGATATATATATATACTCATCAAAAGACAAACTCAGAAAATCCGCAGATTTTTATTTGGTTTTGATCCACATGGTGTGATGACTCTCGGAATAGGAGATTGAACTTCTGCACCTATAGTTGGAGTGGGAGGCTGATTCCACTTTGATTCCGACGAATCTTTCACGTCCTCCTCATTCTGATAATCATTGTTTTTAGGTGCATCATTCTGATACAGAAACAAGCTTTTTAGGTTTTGTTTTTTGTATTTGGAAGGATCATTGATTCAGGAGAGTTTCGAAGACTTTTGAAAAGTCTCGATAAGTAATAATGTACTATTCCTCTTTACCCCGTCCATAAGGTTCTGTACAACGTCAGGTTGTAGTTTTTTTTCCGCCTCCGTAGACAACTTTTGGGTTCTTCCGTAGGGCCTGCTTCATAATCGCCCAATATTTCTCTATTGGGCGAAGCTCCGGCGCGTTGGGCGGGTTCATTTCCTTTGGCACGAAGGTGACCCCGTTGGCTTCGTACCACTCCAACACGTCCTTTGAATAGTGGCACGAAGCGAGATCCGGCCAGAAGATGGTCGGGCCCTCGTGCTGCTTCAATAGTGGTAGTAAGCGCTTCTGTAGGCACTCCTTAAGGTAAACCTGCCCGTTTACCGTGCCGGTCATCACGAAGGGGGCGCTCCGCTTTCCGCAAGAGCAGATCGCTTGCCACACCATGTACTTTTTGGCAAACTAGGATAGTTTCTGTATGCGAATCTGCTCCGGAACGCTGAATTTGTCCTCTGCGGAGAAGAACAACAGGCCCGGCAGCTGACGAAAGTCCGCTTTGACGTAGGTTTCGTCATCCATTACCAGGCAATGCGGCTTCGTCAGCATTTCGGTGCACAGCTTGCGGGCTCGCGTCTTCCCCACCATGTTTTGCATTTCGTCGCGGTTAGGAGCCTTCTGAACCTTGTATGTACGCAGGCCCTCCCGCTGCTTGGTCCGCTGAACGAATAACTTGACAAATTCAGCTTATTGGCGACATCCCGGACCGAACTTCTCGGATCACGTCTAAACTGCTTAACTACGCGCTTGTGATCTTTTTCACTGACGGAGCATCCATTTTTGCCGTTCTTCACCTTCCGGTCGATGGTTAGGTTCTCGAAGTATCGTTTTAGTACTCTGCTGACCGTGGATTGGACGAATCCCAGCATCTTACCGATGTCCCGATGTGACAACTCCGGATTCTCGAAATGAGTGCACAGGATTAATTCACGACGCTCTTTTTCGTTCGACGACATTTTTCCAAATTTACGAAAAATTGACAGTGAAGCATGGCCAACGTGATCTATACACTCTTATCTGATTTTAAAGCGAAAGCTGAAGATATATTTCCTAAAAATTAAATTTCTACAGCTTTTTTTTTCGTGATGCAATTTGATGTGATACACCCTTTACATTATGTTTATTAATACAAACGGTATTCGTCGTATTCGCCTTCATTGCGATTGGACGGGAATCCATTTGAAAAAAAAAATCCATGCTTAAAATGTATCCTCACTGTGCCACACTGATTATCAGGGAACGGAGAGTGCACCGTAAAAGTCAACCCGCAAAGGTTGAAGCTTTTTCCGCCCGGTTAACAGTCAATAATATTTAGTATACAGACCGAGCAATAGTCAGCTCGCACGCAATTGAATCGATTTTATTTTTGCGGAAAAATATAATAAAGTACGTTGAGAAAATACATTACTACATTGTATTACTTGGTAATTTATTCCATGAAATGGGAATCCAGCTTTATGGTGTAAATGTATATTTTTCTAACAAGAACTCATCGAATTCAATTTGCAACTGTGCCAGCTGAAATTTCATATGTTAACGTTACATTTGTATAAATGTAAAATGTCAAACGTTTAATAGTATACTGCATACTTTGACGATTAAACGTTTGGTATTTTACATCCCATATGTAATGGGCTGGATAAGTACTAATCTCAACAAATGCGTTAATTGAATTTCACTTGTTGAGGATTTCATAGACGATATCTCATTCTTGACGAAAAATTTGTAGATATTGAACATTGTTTGCAAATTAGGGTGGTACATTGTTTATCAAAACAACGGACTTCCGTAAAACTCTTGTTGGGCTTTCTGATTATATGATAACATTTGTCGCAAAATTAATTACCTTCTTCTTCCTCTTCAATGGCACTAACGTTCCTAGAGGAACTTCGCCGTCTCAACGTAGTATTACTTGCGTCATTTTTTATTAGTACTTAGTTGAGATTTCTATGCCAAATAACACGCCTTGAATGCATTCTGAGTGGCAACCTCTAGAATACGCGTGATCACAGTGCAAGTCGGAGGAAATTTCTTTGACGAAAAATTCCCCCGACCAGAACGGGAATCGAACCCGAACACCCGGCATGTTAGTTATGACGCTAACCACTCGGCCACGGGAGCACTCCAAATTAATTACCAATAGTGGACAAAATCCCTTATATGCAACCACGGACCGCATACACTTTTTACCACGTCGCATTTCTTAAGTCGCACTATAAAATGCTCGGTACTAAAATGAAAAACGAATCGCCGGTGAAGCGGCGGCTAGTTTACAATAAATCACCACTACGTGACCCTTCTGGTCCGCAGTGGGGCAAACCAATAAACAAACGGCGACGGAATGTGTACCTTAGCGAATGGAACTATTGTTCCACTATGACCGCATCGGATGCTTTCAACCAACACTGTATCCACTGTTTTGCACTGCATTTAGTTATTTGTTTTTCACAGCAATAATCTGATGGAAAAATATGGTCACCAGCAGAATACGAAGTATTCACCTGGAGGAATCAACTCGCTCTAAGGTAAAGTAGTCCATCTGCAGACTTATGCCCGGTGAAAAAAGAAGTCCTTATTGCGGTGTGCCCGCAATTCCGATCCGTTTCCTTTCCAGACGTGAGCGGTGGTGAGCTTACACAGGTCCATCGTCGTCACCACCAGCGGGGACAACAAAAAAGCAATTCTCTAATGCAATTACGTAAAAGTCTGTTTTGCTCTGCTGGCCTTCCTTGAAATTTTAGCGTTTTCGCCCCTTTCCAGGGTGGAAAATTCAGTCCATGCATTATGCGGAGGACGTTGAAGAATAACCGAACGACAGTCAGTGGCGTTTCACGGTCACATAGTGTTGTTGAAATGGAACGGTCAAGATTGATCTCACATGGTATGGTAGATAAGGGTAACTTTATGGGGTTATTTATTCGCGACGATAGTTGAGTGAACTGTTTTATCTGATATTCGTCGCACGTGGTGATTTTTGTTTGGGATTTGTGTGGATATTAGCTGCTGATAGAAACTTCAGTAAACCGCGATATATCGGTTTCCAGCAGTTTATACGAGGTCTGCTCAAAACGTTTTTTTTTTTGCAATTTCGTGAAAAGTTTTTTGCTAATAATTTATTCTAGGAGGTTGTGTCCAAGATACAACCGCATTATTGACGTAGAACTAAGCTGTTATTTTATATAAGACGCTTGTTTATACCTTCGGATATTATTCTAGAGTGCTGTGAAATTTTAGAAACAACTGCTTAAAGGGTGTGTCACATCAAATTGCATCACGGAAATAATGCTGTAGAAATTCGCCCAGTAGACCGATCCTTTTGAAAATTTCAGACAGTAAAATAAAAACTATTAAACAACTTTTGGCATTTTCTTTTTATTCATACTTCGAGCCCAAGCCCGTATGCTCGCACCTTCCTCTTTACCCCGTCCATAAAGTTCTGTACAACGTCAGGCTGTAGTTTTTTTTGAACAGAAATCCATTTTCTCTTGAAGTCCGCCTCCGATTTGACAACTTTTGGGTTCTTCCGGAGGGCCTGCTTCATAATCGCCCAATATTTCTCTATTGGGCGAAGCTCCGGCGCGTTGGGCGGGTTCATTTCCTTTGGCACGAAGGTGACCCCGTTGGCTTCGTACCACTCCAACACGTCCTTTGAATAGTGGCACGAAGCGAGATCCGGCCAGAAGATGGTCTGGCCCTTGTGCTGCTTCGATAGTGGTAGTAAGCGCTTCTGTAGTCACTCCTTAAGGTAAACCTGCCCGTTTACCGTGCCAGTCATCACGAAGGGGGCGCTCCGCTTTCCGCAAGAGCAGATCGCTTGCCACACCGTGTACTTTTTGGCAAACTTGGATAGTTTCTGCTTGCGAATCTCCTCCGGAACGCTGAATTTGTCCTCTGCGGAGAAGAACAACAGGCCCGGCAGCTGACGAAAGTCCGCTTTGACGTAGGTTTCGTCGTCCATTACCAGGCAATGCGGCTTCGTCAGCATTTCGGTGTACAGCTTCCGGGCTCGCGTCTTCCCCACCATGTTTTGCCTTTCGTCGCGGTTAGGAGCCTTCTGAACCTTGTATGTACGCAGGCCCTCCCGTTGCTTGGTCCGCTGGACGAATGAACTTGACAAATTCAGCTTATTGGCGACATCCCGGACCGAACTTCTCGGATCACGTCTAAACTGCTTAACTACGCGCTTGTGATCATTTTCACTGACGGAGCATCCATTTTTGCCATTCTTCACCTTCCGGTCGATGGTTAGGTTCTCGAAGTATCGTTTTAGTACTCTGCTGACCGTGGATTGGACGATTCCCAGCATCTTACCGATGTCCCGATGTGACAACTCCGGATTCTCGAAATGAGTGCACAGGATTAATTCACGACGCTCTTTTTCGTTCGACGACATTTTTCCAAATTTACGAAAAATTGACAGTGAAGCATGGCCAACGTGATCTATACACTCTTATCTGATTATAAGCGAAAGCTGAAGATATAATTTCTAAAAATTAAATTTGTACAGCGTTTTTCCCGTGATGCAATTTGATGTGACACACCCTTTAGTAGAATAATGATAATTGATTGATGATTCATTCTTGCCCTCGCAGAACAATACACTAGCTGATCATATGTCGCAATTAATTTCATGTCAATGTATTGAAAATTTACGTTGAACGCTATTCCGATGGCCTTTTTCGCAATTGACATAGATTCGGCTACAGTCGATTATATACATGTTGCACCAGCACCATTATTCCACATCTCATATATCTTTGGCACCGCGAGGAAACAACAACAACGACAGCACATGCAAGTATCAAATATCATGCTACATGTTATTTAGTATTGTCTCAGTGGAATTGCACCTCTAGGCATCGTTCGCATACAGAGCCATATATTGGTGGCTTGAAGCTATTAGGAATATAAACACTTCTCATCATTTTACGTTATTCTCAAAAGAAACTATTCTGTTTATATCACTGGCCTCGAAAAAAGTTGCATTACTTTCTCATGCTCGAGATAAGCGCAGCTGCCACCCTTAGTGGAGGAAGTTTTTCTACTGGCAAGCGGAACCTAATCACATACAACATTCCAGAACGACATTTACTTTCTTGGTGTCTAAACAAGCGAAATAAACTCTTTTTGTTAATATCAACAACCTCGAAAACAGTAGCATTGCTTTATTATGATCAAGATTAGCGCAATCCTAGTTAAAGGCAGATTTGCGACTGTCACGCGAACCCAAATAACTTGTAACACTCCAGTACGACATTCAAGATGCTAGGTATTCCCCAAATGATTTTTTGGCACACAACCTTAATGCCTGCTTCGCTATAACGTCAGTTTAATGCATTCATGCAATGTCAAAGGCACCAACGAAGCCCTTATGATGACGAAAAACAAACAATGTTAACTTGGAAAAAGACTGAACTATGCCACACAGCTCGACTCTGCTGTAACACCCATCGATGCGAATTCGCTGATGAGTTTGTCAATAGCGACCGCCTTCACCACCAGTGGGGGGGGAGCTTGATTTTGGTTACTGCCTGGGTAACGGCGCTTACATTTTCGACCGACGCGCCGAAGTCGCCTACTTCGCTGTTGTTCGATGCGGTGTCACACTCGCGAAGGATTGGTTCAATGCGAGGTTTTCACTGCACCAACATCGCGTGCTTCACTAGATGACGCTTGCCTCGAAATTTGATTGCCCCTGGCAATGCGTTCGCTTTTTGCAGTGCTCAAGCCAACCTTCCTCTTCTTCTCGCTCAACACACACTACGCGAAGCGTCCAATTTATGACGCGGAAAGAAAAATACACGATACGAATAACGCGAAAAACGAACTGAAAAAACCACACAACGATATCCAAGTTGGATTACCACTGGTGGGGTCCAATCTTAGATCGAAGCGCAGCGAAAGCAAAGTGAATTGGATTGCTCAACAGTCCGATGCCAAATGAAAGTTTGCCTCAGCGAGATCCACTATTTATACTCTAGGCAAGTTCCCCTTCATCGTTCTTCTTTTCCTTTGTTCACGGAGACTTTGAATCCTGCCATTTCTCCTCCGCTGCTCTTCGATAAGTTGCTCGTTATTGACAGCTCTGTTAGGGAATGCACACAAATGGACAGAACAAATGTATGGGAAAATGGAAACGCTTAAAGTTTTCATGTATTTCAACCATTAACAAACCAGGAGATTCTAATGTATATCATAATAAACAAATCTTAGGGAATTTCCGATTCGTTTACTATGTAAATCACCAAAATCCGTTCGCGACAAAAATAGTTATTAACGTTAACTTTATTTCATAAAAACGTGACCTGTTTTCTGATTTGGCACTCTTAATGAAAGACGTAGTTCTACGTCAAAAATTGAAAACAATCTCTATTCTAAGCATCGCAAAATTGAGTGTATACCTTAAATTTCTCAAAATAAATTAAGGAGAAGGTGGAAGCTAGCCAAAAATGGTTGCCACAATGGCGCACATTTCATTCATCTCTCTCCCTCACCCCTCGTCCGAAAATCAATAATTTTGCGAAACAGTCTGAAGAAAATTATCGTTTTTGCACCCTTCTCATCAAGTAATATCAACCAAACTCTAATCGATTACTTACAAGATATTGAATTTTCATCTGCTGGCGCACTGTATAGTGAAGAACGTCGGAAAACTCGAGCTAGTGCTCTGAAAGTTAAATTTTCATTTTTCGATTTTCTGCAATGGTTTTATTTGTATTGGTGAAAGCATCGTTATTTTTTCGATACTGATGCCAACCAAACATCATCGAAACAGCTATAAAACCACTCAATAAAATGTTATTCCTGAGTCATAGCTTTTCATGTCATGAACATCAATAGAATAAAATTGTGTTGATATCAATACAATTATTATTTTTACAATTAATGGGTCTATAATGTAAGTTTTAGCAACTTTAACATTGGGCAATAAAATTGTATTGCAGAGCTCGGAACACTGCCACAGCTGCCTATGCTTTCAAAACCAGTAAACGGAAAAGTATTACATTCAATCAAAATGCCTCGGCCAACGAAGAGAAGGGTTAAGGCTCTCCAACGTGAATATGTGAAAACAATACGATCAAAGAAAGAACATATTAAGGAATTATCAACATCGAGTTACTATGCGGAAGAACTTGTTAATACTAAAAGAGCCCCAATTTGCATGTGTTATAAATTTGCTCATGTTACGCTCGTGTATAATCAGAATTTTATTTCATATGCAAATGCACCTTCTATATATATTTATATTTGTAATTGTTCATCAGAACATATCGTTCATACATTTTACTTCAGTATTGAATTTTTATTTTTTTCAAATGTATTCAAAGACTCGTGCCAATGAAGCGCCACACAGTCTGATAATTGAAATGATCTATTAACGTGTGCTTTGCTCTTTTCTCACAAAAATTATTACCCTATTTTACCTATACCACTACAATGGCTTCCTTCCACCTTCACCTTAACCTTAACCTTGAAAAAGTAACTTAAAAAAGTAAGATCTTTGCGAATTAGCGTACTTTTTTTCGTCAGTGGGTGATGTCAACACCAAACCTCAGCTTGGGTAGTGATGGTTTTTGTTTTTTTTGTGTTTGAAAAAAAGTTTTTATCAAGTAAGAGGAAAGAAATAGATTTTGTTACACATACAATGATAATAAGTAAGACTTGTCGAGGAAAGACATTGCGGGAAATAGCAGCTGCTGTCGGAAGAACCCACTTTACAGTAAAGAAAATCATAAACAAGTGGAAATATGAAGAAACTATGGCAAATCTCCCGGGTAGAGAACGCAAACGGATCTTTTCTTCTGATGATGAACGAGTAATTTTGCGAACATTGGGAAATAACACTATAACAAACATTCCTAAATTGACTACTGAAGTAGGAAGACCTGTAAGCGCAGACATTGTCCGAAGAGCAGCATACAGGAACAATCTGAGAGGTGATGGCCGTGAAAAGTATTTTATTTCAATGGTGAATATAAAAAAACGACTACAGTTTGCTAAGGCATATGTAAACAGACCTAAGGAGTTCTGGAACAGGGTCTTTTATACGGATGAACCGAAAACCAATCTCTTTGAATCGAATGGAAGACAGATGGCGTGGGCGAAACCAGGATCAGTGCTTCAGATTCAGCATTTGGTTCCCACAGTAAAACACGGCGGCGGTAGTCAGATGATGTATGGTACATTGGCGGCTTGTGGAACTGGAACCATGGAGTTTATCGATCCGGCGATGGACAAGATGGCTTTATTGATCTTCCTGAAACATAACCTATGGTCTCCCGTTCAGAAATTGGGTCTCCCTTGTGATTACTACTTTCAACAGAATAATGGCCCGAATCAAACTGACTTCATGGTGCGGATATGCATGCTCTATAATGTTCTAATCAACTGAAAACACCTCCGCAATCATCGGACTTGAGCACTATTGTGTATCTATGGTGGGAAATCAAGAACCATCTGAAGAATAAAAATCTAGGGAACTAAGCGAAACTCAAAACGACGATTACGGAGATCTGGGAGGCACTTCCGTTTACAGTGACCAGAAATCTCGCCTCGGTGCTTGCAGGAAGTGCTGGACGCCAAAGGGTGCCATACCAAATACTAGGGGATTGATTTTTGTTATCTGTTTAACATTTCTGAACTGATTTCAATGTTCTCTTAAAGAACAACTTGAACTGCACACTAAATTTAACCACGTCTTAATTGGAGATTTTTTGTAACATAAGAGTGAAAAGGATCTATTTTACGATGAATATGAGTCGCTTTTTACTATTTACTTTTTAACCCCGAAAAACTCAAAAATAACAAACCAACACGGAGTGTATACTTAATCTTGCGATGGACTGTATCAAAAAGCTGTAGTATGAAACATCATATGGACAAGTAAGGTTATGCACAGTAGTAAGAGGTGTTGTGGTATTTAAACATCCTTTTACTGAAGGATTTGGACAGGTTACGGTCGGGATGAAATTGAAATGATTACTAACATTACTAACATTATATAAAATCGATGCCATCCACAAACCTACTTGCCTCAGACAGGATTTCCTGCCATCTAAATGTCGAATGTTCCCTGAGCAAAGGTCGCGCTCTTTATCGCCTTCGAATCGCTATTCTCTGATACTACGCTTCACCTTGTTGGCGAGTACTAGATGCCGTATTTTTTGTGTTGAGGACCATAACTCTGAAAAAAAGGGTAGCGATTTGGACTCAGGGCACGTCCGCGTTGTTGACGAAGGAGTAAGCATTTATTTTGTTCATTTCACTCAATTGTTGTTTTAGAATGTATAGAAATTTTATAAAAATCTCTCTCGTAAAATGTTTTAGGTTTGTACCTAAAACATTTTACGAGAGAGATTGATATGAGGGTTTGTACCTAAGACACACATACATACCGCATAGGACGTAGGACTACGCAATCAGTAGATTTAATTTGCTGGTTTTGTAGAAGCAGTTCGAGGAGCGATTCTTTCTGGCTTTGTGAGAACAGTACACACACTGCTTATATGTCGTAATTTGTTTCAATTTGTGCAACAAATACCAAACATGCATCCAACAGAGAACGCACACAGTGGCAGTGATAAAAATGAAACATCGTGAGAATGACCTTTTATGAGAAACCGTTTCTCGAATACTCGTTCAAGATCGTGCCGTAGGCCTGGATGTTCCCTACATAGTGATGATACCTATCTCCTCGGCTCGACGTGTTGATTGCAATGCCAGGTGCACAACGAGTATGATATTCGCTCATGTCCATAGCTCGAGGGGGAACGGAAATGACACAAAACGAGTGGAATAAGCGATTGTTGTTGCTTTAAATATAGAAATAATGCGCACAATTTTTCCACTGACTGACTGACTGATATTTAATTATAGAGATTTTAAACTCTCAAAAGTTCAATCGTCTCTAGCCCTGAAAAGGGCCAACGTGGACAACTTCAATCCAAAGTCCTGCTCCAACTGCCTTGACCAAGACACTTCTTTGTCACTCCTCAGCATACCGTGTCCGCTTTCAGCACCATCGAACGAGAATCTGTTGAATTTTCCTCAGAGGAGATGTAATATTTATACGCTAGCGACAGCGTACTTACTGTGCAAGGGTGGAGTTAATATATTCCCTTCGATGTTTCTATTCTCGCATCAGCATATCTTGCCCGTTGTTGACAGCACGGTAAGCATACAAATGGAAAGAGCAAATGTATGGGAAAATGGGAATGCTTCCAATTTTCAACAATTTAAACCAGGGAATTGTAATGTATAGCATAACAAATCATAGAGAATTTCCTATTCGACTGGGATGCAAATCGTCAAAATCCGTAGAAATAATAGTTATTAATGTTTACTTTATTTCATAAAAACGTGACCTGTTCTCTAATTTGACATCCTTAACACTAGGTTTACGGACATTTCTCATATACCTATCTTTACGAACACGCGTCAATTTGACGTTGCATTCCTATTTATTATTGTTGTGATGTTTGCAGGTTTTCGCAAAATTTCGTCTACATTACGATCGCGTTAAATTGACGCATATCCGTAGAGATAGGCATACCACATAAATAATTTAAATATTTCATAGACAGTAGACATTAATATATGTATACCCCGATCAATACATGAAAATCATTACAAGAGATTGAATGAAAACGCAGACAATTCTTGTATTTTTCCTTATAAAATTCGAAATGCGTCGAAATGACGCGTCCCGTAAGCCTAGTGTTAATGAAAGACGTAGTCCTACTACAAAACGATGGTTCACGTGGAGTCAGCCGACGATTGATTGATTCATGATTTACTCTTGTCCTTGAGAGAACGATACACAAACTGGCGATGCACTAAGTATGTAACTAAGTTATTTTATTCTAGCTAGAACAGTTATCGTGACAGTAATATGCACATACACGAATTCTCAGGCGATTATTTGTTTGTTCCTCCATTATTCTACATTTCTAATAAACAAAACATAAAAGACCTCTAATTGCAATCATTCCAATTTGCATTTAGAAACGTAGAAAAACAACAACCATGTGTGCGTGCTATGCTATACATTTTAACTTTCGAGTCTTTAAATGGTTCAAATTGATGAAAATGGGAAGCATTCCCATTTCACCACACATTTGTTCTCCCACAAATGAGCCTACCTATCCGTACCGTCAATAATGAGCATTTAATGTATCGACGAGGGACAATTTTTTTATACCGCAGCTCAAATCAATCACACGCTCGAAATGCAAATGCAGAGAACACGCACTGCAACATTTGAACATTGCTAAGGAAGGAAATATTGCAATTTAAGCTTCGCCTTATTGACATGGGTTAGTACGTAAAAGCAGATCAGTTTCAATTTCCATTACACAGTCTTGCTCCTGCCAGCGAGAAGTCCATATCTTTTTGTGCAGTTTTAAACAAACAGCGTGTTTGCGTAGTACGATGTATATTACCTCGGAGTGTAGATAGTGTGTTTCTGGAGGAGAGCGTATTAAAGATGCACTAAACTGGAAGACCCACTTGTCTTTATTCTTATTTCGCTTCTCTGCTACTTTATTTGTCCGTTTTGGAAAATTAGACCAATCAAAAAGTGAACCAATAAATCTCGCACGTTCAGATAATGCTGGACATTTTTCAATTGTTCACAATTAATTGTTTCAACAAAATTATAATTTTTTTTCGGATCATCCCAATGAGTTGATGATTTTTCTTCTGTAAATCAACAGCAGTGAGAGAGAACCTATTTGGTCTGAAAAGTTTATGACACACTGTAGGATAATTCGCTTTGTTGGTGGGATACTGTTGATAGGATACGGTAGTAGCTTGCCCTTCTGTACCACATTTTGAACACATTTTCAATGTTCATCCCAATCGTTTATTTTATTTCATTCATTAACATTTTAAGCTGTAACAGGGCCGAAAGAAATCGTATACACAATATCGCATGGTCAGCGTAAAAGTATTTCTTTTATTCCACTGTTCACAAAGCGGTACACTTAATTTGAGGCTTCCATTGTTGTGTTATTAATAGCACAAATAGTCCGAGTTTTTTTTCTTGTTCACCTTCACTCGATGATTTTTACATGCACGTAGAATCTATAACAATTCTCACAAAAATGGTCAATTGAGTTCCCTGAGTTCTTTATGTGCATTGTATTCCTGTATATAATCGTAATGGCCATGACAAATATTTCCTACAAATTGTTTGAAAATGTTTACGATAGCAACAATCTCTCATAACACTACATTTGAATTATAACATAATCGGCAAAAATCTGACAACACTACTCATTATTTGTTTGCCCCTTCATTAATATTTAAATTTCTCCCGTTTTCATCAGTTCTCATCATTGTTAACAGTTTACTGGGATTACTTGGTAAGTGTTTCGCAGTTGATTATAAAATATAATCAAGTGTAATGCAATTTTCGTCCAAAAAATTACAAAATAAAGTGTCCGAAATTTTAATTCAATCTGTCCGAAATTTGATTTAGTGTCCGAAGTTTGATCTTTATTCGCTTCATTTGAAAAGCATTTTATTCGAGGATTTTTTATGTTTTCAATCAAATAGGTACCAAAGTAGAAAACTTAAAAGCATATTGAAGTAATTTATCAAAAATATCAACCAAATAATACTTGTGCATAAAGCTTCGATCTGTTTTCTGCATCATATGCCTTAAGCGTCCGAAATATGATTCAGAACGGTAGTGAAAATCTACGAGAATTGGGAAAATTCTTATTAATTTGCTCTGCGTTTTTAAGACAGAATTGGCAAAAGCAATCACTCAACGTAGCGGCCTGGAATTATTCAGTTATTGCCCTGCTGTTGCATCCAAAATGCATTTACTATTCACATCACAACGACTTATATGTCGGAAAAAAGATGGAAAGATAGCTTTCTGCTTTCGTCATTATCAGCTGTTGTTTCGGCATCGCGAAACTCTACACTTCTACATGTTTCAGAAGCAAACAAAAAAGGATCACAATAATATCGAGGAAATATGAAAAAAAACCTTACTTGTCATAAAAATCCAATACACTATCGTGTTTGTCATCACATCGGCTTGAAACGTGGTTCCTGTTTTTAAATTTTCAAGCAATATTTTTGATAAGGAAAAATATTGGACGTCGAACAAATATAGAATTTTTCATAATTATTTTGGGGAGCGTGTGTATCATACATGCGATGTAACTTACCTGTTAGTTTATTTATTTTGATTCGATTGCTCATCAAATACGGATGACCTGTCGATATTAATAATAGACGAATTGACGTTAGATTTACAACCAGACATTTGTTGGAAAATAAGATTTTTTCTTAAAATTTCCCGGTTTCAAATATTTTGTCCACGCTGGTCTCCAACGCGAGTAAAATGGTCAGTCAGGTTCACCATTGGAGTGTCCAAAAATATACAAGTTATTCGATGATAAGTTCGTGATTCCATCAAAATGTCTGGAGAACTTTTGAATATTTTTCATTTGAAGATGTAATACACCGTTATTTCAAACGCACAACATTGTTATTCAAAGCTATTGCGATTTCAATTTCACAAAACTTTTGCTGTATTCGAGGGATGAATCTATATATAAAGTTCTGCATTACTCGAGAATTATTCAAGCAAATGAAACCAAATTGGGCATATTGAGGTATTAGAGTGTAATAAATGTTTTTATGGTGGTTAGATACCCCCCATCTCTCTTAGGGGGGCCGCCATACTAATGAAACACAGGGGGGGGGGTCTGCTGCCATACAAATGACATCAAATTTCTGCATTACTCGAGAATTAGTGAAGCAAATGAAGAAGTGAAACCAAATTTGGCATGTGGAGGTTTTAAGGTGCAATAAATGTTTTTACGGTGGTTAAACACTCCACCCGCTCTCTAAGGGTGGCCTGTCATACAAATGAAATACAAATTTCTTCATAACTCGAAAGCTAATTAAGCGAATGGAGCCAAATTTGGCATGTGAAGGTTTTACGGGGCACGAAACGTTTCTATGGTGAATACACTCATCCCCCACGGGGGCTGCCATACATACGAAACACAACCTTCTGCATAACTCGAGAACTAATCAAGCACAATTTGGGATGTGAGGGTTTTTCGGTATGAGAAATGTTTCTATGATGGTATGACATCCCTCCAAACATGACAATTGAAAATTTTCGGAAAACTCTGGAGGAAAAAGGAAAAATATTCCCATATGTTCTACAATTACATAGTGACAAGTGCTGTTAGTCCATTTGATGTTTGGGCTAGCGACATTGATCTTTGTTCGAAACTGGAAATGGATTTTAATGTGATGAAACGCACTCCTATATCTTCTTCTATCTATACCAAAAAAAGGATCGCCGGATGTCAAATTTTGGGCGGGACGAAGTTTGCCGGGTCAGCTAGTGTGATATAATTTTAATTGAAAGATATGAATTAAATTGGTAAATTCAATCATGTATTTATTGTTATATCCTAATTGTTATTTTCTCATTCTATCGAGTTTTGAACATTCATCTTCCACCTGCTCGCACCGTTATCTGTTTCATATGATTTCACGGGGTTTGGCTTTTCAGTGTTTATTTGTGTTATCAATATCGACTCGAACGAAATGCTTAGCTTCATTTCGCCAGCATTCGCGTTCTGTTCAACTCATAATCTCAAAATTATCTCATTACAACAGTATTGGTTGATTCCATTTTGCTATGATTTGCCATTTGCATTAGATTTGTCAAGGTTCTCTGCGCACGTTTTATTTTGTATTTTATTTCACATGTTTGCATTTTTCTTTTAAAAATCGATGTAGGTTTGTTTTTATCCTTCTTTATT
Organism: Toxorhynchites rutilus septentrionalis; assembly: GCF_029784135.1. Lineage (NCBI taxonomy): Eukaryota > Metazoa > Arthropoda > Insecta > Diptera > Culicidae > Toxorhynchites > Toxorhynchites rutilus. Next base: position 314,534,295 of record NC_073745.1, on the reverse strand, counting down.
ATATGTAGAAACAAGCGTTTTACAATTTCATCATTCGTTTTTATTTTTGATCAAGGTACAAAATGACAACGGCAAATACATTCACGAAAACGAAGCACGTTTATGTACATGGTTTTGAAAAAAACTTTAACAATAGGTTCTAAAATATACGATTCCAAATGCGATCGACCAATAACAACTATGCTATGCTAGATCAGCTTGATTGAATTTGTAATATTTTCTTAAACGAGTACTATAGCTCACATGCTGTATGTTTGCGGGTGTACACTTTGCTTTGCCTAGACTTTACATACTTATTTTATGTTATATCATATATGCCATTTTAAACATTATTCAAAACCATGCATGTCATTATATCTATGTTTGCCCTTTGATTGGAATGATTATACTTGTTTTCCAACTGTTTTAGTTTGCTTGCTTTGTCTTATATTTTTTAACTATGAAATATGATTACATATCGGTTTTAAATACTAATAACTGTTCATCTATCAAATCATTCGAGGCATTATAAGGCAATGTAGAGGACCATTTTTGTTCACTTCAGTATATCGAATGTTCAGCTAATCGTCGAAACAAATCGCAATCGAAATGATTTGCTTGTTATTTTCTTTTATCGCTAAACAATGTTTTTTTACTCTTCCAATATACATATATATATATATATATATATATTTTGCTGCGCTTGTTTGAATTATGTACTAATTTCACTCATCAGCTCGATTCATAGCTTTCGCTCTCTATATTGGATTTATAGCCATTTTACACGTTATTCCGATTTGTTTTGTATTTTGTGCCGTGTTTTGCTCCTCAGCAAACACTTAACACTTATGGCGCGTTTGTTTTGGTTTTGGTTTGTTTTCGTTCGGTTCACTTAACAATCCGATTTGGACATTGGATCACAAACGAGACGGACTTCAGTGTTTGATCGTTGTTATAAGCTGCTCAGCTAATTGAGGGATCGATAAAACATCGTGTAATAACAGTGATTCGCTCCTTTTTTGGCGGTGTTCAACTTTTGGTTTAAATGTTCCTTCCGAGATTTCATCTGTTGTTCATAGGTGGCGAAACAATGAAAATGTCAAGATTCTCTTAGACCATTCATAGCTCTAGAATAAAAATAAAAACAAAAACAAAAGTAAAAAAGCGCTAAAAAATTAGACACTATTTGGTTAACAGAGTAAGCATACACACAAAGTAAATTTATTCTATTCAGAGCGAAAATTCCAATAAATAATCTCATAAGATTTCACACACCCCATGTTAAATATAATCTCAATCCGGAGGAAAGCTTAGCGCAACAAGTAGTGTCACCCAAAATATCCCTCCAGCATGCAAATCTGCGGCCCGGGGAAATGGTCACGTTCTGTGGAATGCTTTTCCCAAATCGAAGACGACTTTTCCCTTGAATTATTGAATGGGTTCTTTTCCCCTCGGCCAGCAGCGCCCGGAATACATCTGTTAGTCATAGATACACAAAAATCTCGTTCTGAATAAATTACTTTTCTCGGCTGTTAGAACATACCATGGAGTCCCCGCTAGGGGGCGCCAGCCTTGGGCGGGGAGGGGTTGACAAATTGTCCGATTCAGAGGAACGAAGGTAGCCTTTTCCTTGTTGCGGACTTGAGTGGGCTGCTCCGGGTTCGAAGCCCAATGTTTTCTCCCGTGATTTATGTTTATGTGATAATCCAACCCAGCTGCTCGCGGTGTCCGCTTTCCGCGTGAGATTTTGGCGCCGGATTTGGGTACCGGAAAGAAGCACGGAAAAGCCATCATTTTTTAATTGCTCGCTGTCGCTATCAGGAGGCGCTCGTGCGGTTTGATAAGTTCTCCTCCCATCAACGCTGCGGTAATAATTTTATAATATATCAAGCTCGAACAACAATCGGAGCAGCATCAACAGACGGACACCATGATGGCGGTGCTGATAGGGGCTAGAGATAGCTGGCAAATGAGATAAATTGCAGTTTTATGGGTTTTGTCGTATACTTCCTGCTGCTCGTCTTCCGATTTCCACTTTTTCCAACTTCGGACCTGCCCATTGATGGGAATCGTTTTGTTTGTGTTGGTATTCTTCTTCGCAAATAAAAAGCTATAAAATAAAGTTATTCGTTTCTAGAAGGCACGAAATATGGCGACACTTCGAAGTGACTTTTATTGGATGACCGGTGGTGATTTGTGCGCTGCAAAGAAGTGGTAACATGAATCAATTGTTATCCATGATAAGCGAAGCGAAGTTCTAAAAACTCGGTCGATACCGGTTGACTAAAAGGAGCCTCTAATTTAATACACGATATTATTTACCCAGAGTTAACCCATTTCAACGCTTCAAGTGTGTGCACATACAGATTATCCACCCTCATCACAATACAAATCCTACTTGATTTGCGTACCACTTCCTTTTTTAGCCGGAGAATCGGCGCATGTTTCCGGGCAGAGAACCAGGCCCGATCCAATTGTCGAACGATTAACTTCCTCTTTGGCATCGACGTGATTATTTGCCCGGGTAGAGAAGTTCTTGTGTGGCGATGCCTGAATAAATCCATCCGTAAACTCACTCGATTGCGCCCTCTACATTCATGCGCTCTAATTATTTTCAGTAGGTACTGCAGCCGAGGGTGGCACATAAACGGAACTGCAGATGTGCATTCGACGATTATTTGCGATGGCGCTCGGTTTCGTACTTTGTTGAATATGATCGAATAATGACGATGATGGCGATGATACGCCTCGGGGCGTATATAATGCAATTGCGATTAGTGATTTAATTTCAACAACATACATTTATTATTTGCTTGGAGGGCATTTCAATCTGCATCGAGGAGGTGTGCGATTGGTTCTCTTTGACTGCAGGCATTGTGCAGTCTATCAGTTGTATACATATGAAATGTGATCTTCTCTAGTATGGACCCTCCTGTTCGTGATGATTTGATTTATTATGAAGGTAGAATGTTGTTCAATAAGTTTTTTTTCGATAGAAGACGGGGCTATTGGGTGTGTCTCTTGTCGAATCAGGAACACATGTGAAAATCCTTGTTTATATGCCAGTTCATTTGTGACAAAGTCAAAGCTGATTGTTCTGTACCGATAGGTAATTAGGTAAAGGTATCAACAGTGGTACTCACCCTTTTTCAATTGTGTTTGTCATGGTATCGCGGGCCGCATCCGTTATCGCCCATATCCGTTAGTCATTTTGACATAAGATTACGTCTTTCGGGAACATATTGGGGTACAAATTGAAAATCGAAAATCGAGCAGATCTTGAAAATTGTCCAATTTCAAACGCGTATTTCTCAGTCATTTCATGTTGGATTGATGAAATTTTTGCGTCAATCGATTTTGGCACTCCATAACAATTTTTTATATTGGATAAAATAATATATGTCATTAAACTAACTATCGAACAATTGAAAAATCTCAATCCCTATCCTAACGGAAGTACCCACATCTGATTGGTCGAAATTGACGACACATGCGGTGGTTCCCTAACAGAGACATCAAAACCAACTGCCTGGGGGAAATTGGCGTTGCAAATACATAAAAGCAGGGGGAGCTTTTGTTTTTACCGAACTGTGTTCCCTAACAGAGACTTCAAAACCAAGCTGCCCGGGAAAAAATCGGCATTGCAAATATATGCAAGTTGGGGGCATTTTTTACATTGCAAGTAAGGTGAGTGACACGATTAATTCTAGTAAACAAAATTTAAATTAAAAAAAGAAATTTTGATGTTGGTTGCTTCGTGAAATTTATAATCAATGATTTTTGTAAATTGTGTAATGTGTAAGTGTAAAATTATATATGGTAGCATTTGTGTTAAAAATGACTTGATATATGAAACGATTTACTTCAATTTTCATGAATAGAAACCAAGGTGTGTTCCCGCTCGAGAACTTGTCGCTCCGTTTAAGCTGTTTGTTTTGTTGTGTTCATTTTCACCCAAGGAAAGTTCATATGGCGAAAAAAAATTGAAAATTGAAGAAATATTCGAAAAAGTGATTTTCCATATGCTTTGCATATAGTAATCAGTGTTGTTAGTCCAATTAAAATTCGCATTGTGTTGAATAAACACTCAGAAAGTAAAATTTATGAAAGAAAATTACCTTTCGCATTTAAAATATGTTTTCTCTATATTGAAGTAACATGTTTTTACTGATGAGAAAAATTGATAATTGTGTTCGGTATTGATAATTATCTTATATTATATTAATGAGTTTTTTTTTCTTTATTTCATCCATACATAACACAGGAGGCATCTCATCTAGAGTCACAGAGGGCATCATATCTCATTCCACTTCGGTATCTTCTAACTGATACGTACCATCTAACGACTAATTATCATCCTTCTGTCATCATCACTCGGTTGTAAACACTGGTGGAGTGAACAAACAATACCCAAAAACCAAACAAAACGGCGCTTTTCAGGGCCACCAAATCATTATCAAAAAGTTTAATTCTTCAAACATATCCAAAATAAACAGATAGTCTAACGGAATCCTACGTCAAGTATGCGATCGTGTCTCAGACACAACCCTCCTGTGAATTTTTTATTGGATTATCAGAATACCAAAGATGCTCGAGCCCGACACAATATAGGTCAAATCCCAAGCTACATTCTCAGCCGAGATGAATCTCAAGAAACCAAATTTGATTGCGTTTCTGAAAGAAACCGACTTCTTTGAGATCAAATTTAATTCAACTGTCGGAGATGAATGAAATTATAGAGAAAGATTTGAAGCCTCCGTAAATAAACAAATACGATTCATTGCCCATTTAGCTAGCGACCAGGTGGCAGCGGCAACGAGGCTTTCCAAATGGCCTTTCTCAAGGCCGACTGTTTAGTTTAGTTTTCCAAATTAGTATTTTTTAATGCTAGAGGCATTTCATTCCGATAGTCTGAGAGTCCGAGAAAGCCACGATAATTGAAAACATCATCATCATTACACCAATAAATCCGAAAACGCTTCTAAATTCGAAGAAACTCTCTTCCATCAGTTTTTGGAATAGCTCTTCAGTCGAAAGGGTCACCAACCCGAAAAGAACCGCTTGGTTTTCGTATTTTGTAGAAGCAGTAATTAGAGCTAATAGGAAATTTATAGTAAATGGAAATTGTAAAGAACCAAATGAAAATTTTCAAGATCAATCAATGTAGAGTTCTGGAATTGAACCCACGAACGTACGCGGACGTTCAATGAAATTCATTTCAAAGAAATAATTTTGTTTGGGACGAAGTTCACCTGATCAGCTAGTATTGAATAAAATCTCAAGGCAAAATCTTGTGAACGAATAATACAACCGGTCATTTTGACTGGTTGGAAGATCTAGTGTTAAATCCTTACACACCAAACATAACGTTCATGTTTTCGAAATTTAAAACTTACATCCCAGTACAGCCGCAGAAACTATGTGAAGCAAAAGTACAGAAGTACTCTCCACCAGAAGACATGAAAATCGACGTGGTGGCGCCACCGAACAAAATTGCTCCACTGTGTGCGATATCTGTGTTCCATTCTTCCATTTTCCTTTTCTACCGAGCAGAAAAGTTGTGTGTGACATCGGCGTTGACAAAGAATGCTGTATGTTCGCTGGAGCCAGTGTTGTCAAATTTCCATCGGTACAGGAAGATATAAAAATCTTGTATTTTTTCTCCCAAGAATCTGCACTGTCGAAACAAATCGTTGCAGAGAAAAATGTGTTTCATTAGTCGAGGAAAGAGGCATAGTGAGATTGTTAGAAACATGGCATCGAAGCGCCAGGAATGCGTGCAAGCTGTTGATACTCTTAGGCATCCTATTCTGCAAATGTTTGATTTCTGAAACAGTGATTTCCCTCGGGGAGCAATTTTATTTTTAGGACACGAATTTCGTTAACCAGATATTGTAAAATCCCTTCGTAGAACGTTGGAAACGCTTCCTGTACAACGTTGATGCTTTTTTTATCCCATTTATTTATTTATCAGGCTCATTAGCATTTTAACTGTAACAGAGCCGGATTTTTTTATCGTGTACATGTACATATGTTTTATGTTTCTATAAATTGTAAATTACACAGTAGTAGTAGTAGCCATTTAGACGTTAGGTTTTTCGTTCCATTACATTATGGTAAATTACACTGTAGTAGCCATTTAGGCGTAAGGGTATTCTATCTGTTCTTACATTGTTCAGCAGACCTGACAGCGGAGACAGTTGATATTGATCATTGTTGGGTTATTTATAGAACAGCAGCCGAATGTTTCTTGCAGAGCAGAGCAGTTGTATGGATGAATCGATCTTATTTCGACCGTGGATCGTTCTCCATCGCTGATGATGGTTACGTGGACGTAGTTATTCTATAACAACACAAAGATGGTCAATTGAGGGCCCTGAGATTGAACTCACGATCGATCGCTTGGTAAACGAACGCGTAACCAAGTGGCTACGAAGACCCCCCATCGTTGATGCTTGTGAAATTGGAAAAGTTTCTGAGAGTTAATATTGCAGCAGCCTTGAACGTTGAATCATTTAAATCTATATTCTTTCTTATTTTTTCGATCAGCACCACGCAAAAATTACTTCAAATATCATTTGAAATTATCTGCCTTCGTCAACAATTGTTCTGATAGTTACTTCTGCTATCATCGCCACATAAATATTCATGCCGCTTTTCAAAGGGTCGTCAAATTCAATAGCATTGATTCCTCGCAGATATTAGTGAGAATGGTTAGATAAAAATCTTTGAGCTCCTCATATAGCATCGTCAAATTTATCACTTCAGAAAATCTGCACCTATCTGTAAAAATCGAAAAAAAAACTGTACCTTTCCAGAAAAATATGTACGTATGGCAACACTGGCTGGAGCGAGACTGTGACCTGAATAATGATGATCATGATAGGCGCTTCAAAATGTTTCAGTTCATTTGTCTATAGTCTCGCGAATAGCTTGTTTATACTCAATAAATAGGGAACGGGCGGAGTTGAAATTGCAATATTTTCTTTTTCCACGCTGTATTTGCTATTTTCTTTCTTAAAAACTTCTGTTTTTGTTCTGATTTCTGATTTGGCACCGTATTATTGCGCACTTGGCAGTATTATTTCGAAAAAAATTGATAAAACTTTTCGTCTAGTCTAGAAATTCGGAAAAATCAATTTTTCATACAACCTATTTCCGAAGGCTAGATATCCAAGAATATGTCTTTGAAAGGATTTATCGAAATTTCCATTATTTACCGAGTTATAGCCATTTAAGTGACACGGTATTTAACCTAGTACCTAGTACTCAAATTTTCAGTGAAAATTATTCTCAATTGGAAAGTTATTGTTTTGGTGTGCTGCCGCCTATATTTTCGATAAAAGGTAGCCCGTGTTTCCAAGTTTGGCCATCCCTGGTTTAATGGCAGTCTCTTAATTCACAACAGTATCTTGTACATTCACAGTATCTTGTACAAGAACTATTACAGAAAAACGAACTGGAGACAATGCATTCCCGAGATGCTCAAAAGAGTTCGGTAAGAGCTAAGGGATGAAATTTCCTAGCGCCCGTTTGCGGAGGACATTTGAATATCAAATTAATTTTGAGGAATAGGTTAGTAATGTTAGTAATGGTTTCAATGATTTGTGGAGGTTGATGTTAAATCTTCTGCACTAACCAGCAGATTGAGGAACTAACCAATCATTAAAGAGTCTTGGATAAAGTGTTGTATGGTGTAACACTCAACGACTCACCACGTCTGACGTTTGAGTTTGTAGTAGCCAACAAAATTGAGCACATATTCAATCAAGAAACGATGCTGGTAGGAAGATATTGGGAATTCAGTTTGAAGAAACAACGTCTGTCTTGTGAACACCTCAACAAACCAGTTTGGTCCGAATCAGTGTTGCCACATTTCAATTTGTACCAGACGGGGTAAAAATCTTTCCCATCTGTATTTTTTCTTCCAAAAATCTGTGCCACAGAAAATATTCCTTGTGGAAAAAATATATTTTATTAATGAAAAAAAAAACTTATTAAATTACTATAAATACTACATTTACATTCGCAAGTCGTTCGTGTGTATGATGATGCTTATTCATAGCTATCATGTTTAATCAAATCTTTTGATCTCAAAATAGCGTATTGTATCGTTGCTGAGTCGATCTCGAAGTTTATTGACGTGGGACTACGTCTAACCGGAATATATGGAGGGTAAAATGAAAACCTAAACACAGAACATGCAGGAAAAAATGAAAGATTTCGAATGCTTATAGCTCGAACATTTCGTACTGGATAGGAGAGATGTTTGCATCACTTGATAGGGAATATTTCTACGCATCTATCGCAACTAACAAAATGTTGTTTTTCATTAGATAAACAATTGAATAACTGTAAAATATTAGGCGTTATCTAAACGCCCTAACTGCATCGTTTTGATTGGCCCGATTTACGGTTTCCCTAACACAGCCATCAAAACCAAGCAGCCTTGGGGAAATCGGCATTGCAAATACATGAAAGTAGAGGGACTTTTGTTCTCATCAAAAAATGTTCCCTAACACAGACTTTAAAACCAAGCAGCGAAATCGGCATTGCAAGCACACGAAAGAGCCTAGAGGCGAGTGAACTGAAAAGTTTAAACCCTCTTAAAGCCAAAAAGAAGAAAAAGAACACACGAAAGTAGGGGGAGCTTTTGTTCCCACCGAAATGTGTTCCCTAATAGAGATTTCTAAACCAAGGTGCCTGGAGAAATCGGTATTTCAAATTCATGCAAGTCGGGGGTATTTTTGTTCCGACTGGAATGTGTTTCCCTAACACAGACTTCAAATCCATGAAGCGTGGGGAAATCGGCATTGCGAATTCATACAAATCGGGGGTATTTTTGTTCCGATTGAAATGTGTTTCCCTAACACAGACTTCAAAACCGAGGTTTCTGGGGAAATCGGCTCTGCAAATAAATGCAAACTGCGAGTACTTTTGTCCTCGCTTGCCTTTGTGCAGAGTGGAATATGTCTGTCCTAACATGTTCTTCTAAACTTAGAAACCTGGGAAAATCGTGCAGCCACTAGAAGCGAATGAACTTCCCAGTTTCAAGCAAATTCGAGATTCGAGAAGTATGTACACTTTTGGGATGTAAACTTCAGAGGGAAATGTAAAATAAAATAATCGTTTGATAATTTTTTTTTGCCTTTATTGGAAAGATTTTCAGCCTTAGGCTGGTTCATCAAACGTTTGATAATTCTTCCGTACATATATTTTGTTCTAGTCATCATACCAAACGTAAAAGGTCCGTCATTAAATTTACTTGTAACGAAGAACAATCAATCACAATAAATGAATTGACTTTACACGGCATTTGTTCATTTTTTTCACTCACAGAGCAAATATATTGAACTCAATTGAATTTGGAAACTGTTTCATTCAATCAAGAATTTAATCAATACAAACGAATGATTGCTAAGCTAAGGTAGTTCCACGTGAACCTTGCGGTTATATCATAGATATAACCCACTATTTTTTTTTGTTATAATTATATTAAAAAAATCCGAAGAGTGAGGCGTAGTGAGAACATCACAAGCAAGGGTATCGAAGCGCCGAAATGCGATCGAACCGTCAATTCTTTTTAGAAATCAAATTTTTGACGTTTTCTGAAACTGTGATTTCTTTACGGAGTAATTTTACCTTTAGGGTACTGAATTCATTCTCCAGATCTAGTATATTACCATCGTAGAACCCTGGAAACGTTTCTAACACAACGAATTACGTCCTTATGAAACTGATCAATTATAATTAATTGTAAAAGCTTTCATGACCAGCAGCACCAAGCGATACCGCGGCGTAAAAGTCGTCTTGTACCTCAATGTTGCTTTGTTCAAATGTAAGAAATTTCACAAGCGAAAAAAATCTGTACCAATCTGTACTTTTTGACGAAAATCTGTACTCTGTACCGTACAGAATCTGTAATCTGAATCTGTACCTGTTTTTATGAAATAAAGTTAATGTTAATAACTATTTTCGCTGTGAACGAATTCTCTTGATTTGTATACCAATCGAATCAAAAATTCTCTAAGATTTGTTTGATATGCTATACATTACAATTCACTAATCTCTAAACGGTTTAAATTCATGAAAACTGGAAGAACTTCCTTTTTTCCCATACATTTGTTCTGCCGATTTGTGTGCTAACTCTATCCGTATTTCGAATGCTTATAACTCGAACATTTCTTAACAGATCGGAGAGATGTTTGCATCACAATTATGAAAATGTTACTTTTCATGAGATGAACAATTGAACAACTGTGAAATGTCAAGCCTAATTGATTTACGGTTTTCCCAACACAGACTTCTAAATCGATGTACCTGTGGAAATCCGCTTTGCAAATATACATGCAAGTCGTGGGGTATTTTTGTTTTGTTTGGTGATGGTTATCATGACATCGACCATGCGGTCTGGTCCTGTATAAAGTTTCGTTATGCCAGGGCTCATCTATCGGATTCACTCAGGGCACTAGGAAGGCAATCTGACTTACCGGCTAGAGACATCTTAGCTAGTCGCGACCTCAACCTTATGCTTTCTCTTTACCAATTTCTCAAGTGAAATGATATCTTTGTTTGATTTCTTCCCTCCTCATCAAACCAAACTACCCCACTCGCTCCATCCTAGTTCTAAATCCTAACCCTGTCCAATTAATCTAGTGTTAGATTTAGTTAATACTAAATTGTTAGTCTTAATTATACAGAAAATAAGTTATATTTTAAGGTGAAATTTGACTCTGTAAACGTTAGATAATAAGGGATTGAGTCTGATTAATAAACATTTTTGGAAAAAAATGTATTTGTTCCATGATGTTGTTTTTTTTTAAAAGCTGGGAACGAACAAGTTTTTTCTGTGTTTTTCCAGAAGATTAGGCATAAAAACATAGTTCTATGAAGAAAACTAGAAATTGTCAAGATGTAACATGGGACAACTATGCGTAGAACGACAGTATGCAAGGTATTCATCTCTGCTCTTTTAAGCCATATCAAAATTCAATACGACCACAAACGGTTTATGTTAAATTTTGTTATTTGGAGACTAAAAAATCACAACATATAAAAAATAGGTCGGTTCGGAAGGTTTAGAAATTATGTAATGGAGTAACCAGTAGACTGAAAAATTAAACTCCAACCAATATATATCACCCCAGGTTTTTTTACGAGGTTTTTTACGTGGATTTTCGAATTAACGCGGATTTTTTTTACGAGGTACGTATCCCCCGCGTAAAAAATGGGTGGGTTATATCTATGATATAACCGCAAGGTTGACGTGGGATTACCTTAGCTTGTAAATCATTTGTTTGTATTTATTTAATTCATGATTGAATGAAACAATTTCCAAATTCAATTGAATTCAATATATTTGTTTTGTGAATAAAAAGATATATAATAATGCCATGTGAGGTCAATTCATGCATTTGAATAGATTATGTTCTTCGTTACAAGTAAAATTTAATGACAGTCCTTTTACGTTTGGTATGATGACATCTTGGTTTTGAAGTCTGTGTTAGACAAACACATTTCAGTCGGAACAAAAATGCCCCCGATTTGCATGTATTTGCAATTCCGAGTTCCCCAGACACTTTCGTTTAGAAGTCTGTAATAGGTAAACACATTTCAGTCGGAACAAAAATGCCCTCGACTTGCATGAGTTTGCAATGCCAATTCCCCCACGCTCCTTGGATTTAAAGTCTGTGTTAGAGAAACACATTTCAGTCTGAAGAAAAATACAACCGACCTGCATGAATTTGCAATGCTAATTTTCCCAGACACCTTGGTTCTGAAGTTTGTGTTGGGAAAACACATTTCAACCGGAACAAAAATGCCCCCGACTTGCATGTATCTGCAATACCAATTTCCCCACGCGCCATGGATTTGAAGTCTGTGTTAGGGAAACACATTTCAGTCGGAATAAAAATGCCCCCAACTTGCATATATTTGCAATGCTAATTTCCGCACGCTCCATGGATTTGAAGTCTGTGTTAGGGAAACACATTTCAGTCGGAACAAAAATACCTCCGACTTTCATATATTTGCAAAGCGGATTCCCCCAGGCACATTGATTTTGAAGTCCGTGTTAGGGAAACACAGCTCGGTTGGAACAAAAATGCCTCAACTTGCATGTATTTGCAATGCTAATTTCCGCACGCTCCATGAATTTCAAGTCTGTGTTAGGGAAACACATTTCAGTCGGAACAAAAATACCTCCGAATTTCATATATTTGTTAAGCGTACTCCCACAAGTACATTGACTTTGAAGTCTGTGTTCGGGAAACCGTAGATCGGGCCAATCAAAACAAGGCACTAAGGGCGTTTAGATAACGTTTGATATTTCACAGTTATTCAATTGCTTATCTAATGAAAAATAACATTTTATTAATTGTGATAGAAGCGTAGAAATATTCCGTATCAATTGATGCAAACATCATTCCGATCTAGTAAGAAATGTTCGAGTTATAAGCATTTGGAATCTTTCATTTTTTCCTGTATGTTCTGTGTTTAGGTTTTCATTTTACCCCCCATATACTCCGGTTAGACGTAGTCCCACGTCGAAAAACCTGGATGTACTGTAATAGGTAAATGTAATATGTAATAAGTAAGTAATATGAATGGAAATACTACAAAAGAATTATTTAAATGTAGTATTTGTAGAAATATATACGTCGGTGAAATTAGATTTTTTTTTTTAATTAATTAAATGTTATTTTTCATGAGATAAACAATTGAATAACTGTAAAATGTTAAGCGTTATCTAAACGCCCTTACTGCCTCATTTTGATTGGCCCGATCTACGGTTTCCCTAACACAGCCATCAAAACCAAGCAGCCTCGGGGAAATCGGCATTGCAAATACGTGAAAGTATGGGGGCTTTTGTTCTTACCCAAATATGTTCCCTAACACAGACTTCAAAAACAAGCAGCGTTGGAGAGATCGGCATTGCAAATACATGAAAGTCGGGGGTATTTTTGTTTCGACTGAAATGTGTTTCCCTAACACAGACTTTAGAACCAAGGTGTCTGAGGAAATTGGCATTACAAATTCATGCAAGTCGGGGGCTTTTTTGTTCCGACTGAAATGTGTTTGCCTAACACAGACTTCAAAACCAAGATGTCAGGGGAAATCGGCTCTGCATATAAATGCAAACTGCGAGTACTTTTGTACTCGCTTGCCTTTGTGCAAACTAAAATATGCTTCCTTAACACGGTCTTCCGGGGGTACTTCTGCACTCGTATGTTTTTTTTTGCACTCCGAAAAGTGTTTTCCTAACACGGATTACAAAAGCGGGTACGAATACCACGCTTTGGCTCGGTTATTCAAGCTTGCATTGAAGGATATGCCTTCATATCTTCTGCTCTCTGAATTACTACGTATACCATTTGATGATTAGGCAAGATGTTGATAACCAATAGCTGCGATGACGCCTATTGATTAAACAATATGCGTTCGACGTACATGTCAAAATCGAAACTGAGTGCCTGGAGTTCATCAAATCAAGCAAATTCGCGATTCGAGAAGTACATACACTTGAGAGATGCAAACATCAGAAGGAAACGTAAAATAAAATAATCATTTGATAATTCTTCCGTTCACATATTTTGTCCTCGGCATCATACGAAATGTAAAAGGACTCACTAAATTTCATTGTAACGAAGAACATAATCTATCACAACGCATGAATTGACCTTATATATAATTATACAATCTTTTTACTCACAAAGCAAATATATTGAATTCAATTGAATTCGGGAATTGTTTTATTCAACCAAAAATTTAATTAATGCAAACAAATGATTGCTACGCTAAGGTAGTCCCACGTCAACCTTTCGGTTATATCATAGATGTAACCCACTCATTTTTTTTTATTTCGGGGAAAAACGCTGGTATTGAATTGTTTCACTCAGGTCAAACTTAATTTATCTTCTATTGTAAGAAATCAGAAGAAAATGAAGGAAACCATAAATCACTTAAAGGTTCTATACACTTTTAATGTTATCTCTTTATTGCGCTTGTCTTGAACAAGAGCGTTTGCTCCTTTTAAAAGGATTTGCAGTGTGGCACGGTGCCAATCGTTGCTTTTATTAATTTATTTTCCACATACAGTAGTTGCCACATACAGTAGTAGTGGTCAGAATGAAGGCCTCGAAACATTTCAATTTAGCCGATGTTGACTCGAAACAATTGTGAGGGTGTTTTCACATCTTGCGACAGTGGATGCATCAATTTTTTAATTGATCTGGAATTGTTGAATAGTTTGAACGTAATATAAACGGAATGGAATCCAAACTGAGAACAAATGCAAATTCATTTCGACCAGCAGATCTCGGATTACATCAATGTGGTTTCCTTAATAGCATAGATGTAATATGAGCGTGTTTGACGTTGTTCGGGATGAACAAGGCTCATCAGCGTCACGCAAGTCCAGACAGCAACGATAAGCATTTAACTGTTTCGAAAAGAGGACTGAACATGTGGGCCACAGTCTTTGCGACAGATGGATCAGACTGAAGATATGGGAAGTGTCCAAACCAATAACAAGCGGAACCAGTTACGATGGGGTTGGTTTGTGGTCGGTTGGAAAAAGGGACGAAGCGTGTTCACTATAGGGGTAACTAATAGAATCAATTGATTTTAGTTGTTTTATGGAATGAATTTTAGATAGACTGACTGTTTCGGGAGTTGGTCGATTTCCAGATGCTTATGCCTAATTGGAGCATTTATTGTTTATTTATTTTGATGAAAAATTAATACGATTCTAAATTTTCAGTTTATGCCGTTTCCAATAGAACACCTATTATATGCTTCAATAATTCACTCGGAGATAATAATTTGCTCAATCAGTGTATTCAAGCATTAATCCCAGTAGAAAAATCCACAATTTCTCCAGCAAAGTATAAAGAAAACCGTACAATTGTATAATTGCAGGAGTGTGGCAAGTGAACCGTGTCATCCTTTCGTTGCACCTTGTGAGAACCTCAGAATTGAGTATCGGAAAATAACCTGGATGCTCTCGTTTTTTGATTCACCCACTCCCATCCTTAATCGAGTTCACCAAAAATTGTAACGATAAACTTCGAGCACCACCAACAATTTTAGCTGCGGTTGAAGAGGATGAAAGGAAATTACGATCCGAAATTGAATTCCGTACGAATTGGAAATTCCAGTCTTAAAATTATATTAGCACATTCCAGTCCAGTCCCCAGTTCAAGTCCGGGGCAGCTCTGGAACATTCGATTGAATGTGGGTCGGCCCTCGCTGAAGGCCATCGACCGTGGCGGCTAGGTCGAAATTGGTGACCGTATCGGAACAATGTAGTTGTGTTTCGGAAGGACGATTTGCGAGCCTGCTCAAATCGTAAATCTTAATGAATAAAAGCTGGGCAGCGCGCTTTGTTGTTCGCATTGTGTATGTTCAGCGGAAAAAGTCACATTTTTTTTAAACGAAACAGATGAAATTTGTGATCGGGCTGTTCGTCTCGTATAATTGAGATAACCGAATGAAACATTGGGCTCAAGAAGTTTTTCCTAATACTTTGAGGGTGGAATTTGTCGCTTGTTGTCGCTTGAGTTTCTTTTTTGGAAAGCATCAATCACGAGAAAAGTTTGGAAGCCGACAGAAGCACAACTCGGAGAAGACATTATTGTGTAACGGATTTCCCAGTAATTAATTCTGTTTTCTTATGCTAATGCTGGTTATGCCGAGGTTGAGTTGAGGATAAAATGAAATAATTCAACATTTCTGTTCGTTCCAATACTCGTTAGTACCTAACGGGACTCAAGGGTATTTTTAATTTGAAGTTTTTCTATTTGCATAAGCACACTTAACAAATATTTTAGCGGCGAGACACAACTCACGCGTTATCCTGATATCATTGAGTACGATCCTCGTTAAAGCAGAGGAATTATCGTCAAAGATATTGCTGCCTACTAGCACTGGAACTTGTCACTCGGAATGCAATCAAGGCGTGTTAGTTGACCTAGAAATTCTAAAAAAAAATGTCGCGAGTAATACTGCGTTGGGAACGTTGGTGTCATTTAACAAGGAAGAGAAGAAGAAAATATATTCTATTCATTATTCAATAAACATTTCGTCTATATGACACCCCTGAGATCAACATTTTTTTCATCTGATTTTTAGTATGTAGAACATTTTTCGAAGTTGTGAATTAGATTTCATTTCCTTCAATGCACTTCTTCGTGTCTTGGATGTGGAATCGGTTTCTTCAAACCGTTCTACCCTTTAGATTAAATTCACACAATGTCAGTTTTCATTAGTGCTCAACACAGATGGACTCTAAATAGAGAATAATCCGGGCGGTCCTGACGATTTTCGTGACTATTGGCAAGATAAACGGAAAACGGAGCCCTACAAGAGAAACCAGCAACATCGGAAAGAGGACCGCAATGGTTTTGGCAGACATTAGTGACGCTGGAAAAACTCCAATGTGCGAATTGTTGGAAGAGGTTTTGGTTGCTTCCACGGAAGCTGTTTTGGACGAAGATGTCATTTTTCGATGAGACAACGCTTCATGTAATACATATAGTAACGTGACAAAACATTCTAATGGCCCATTTCTGGGAACACATTTCTGTTTTGGATTGTCTTTTGTATCCGGACCTAAATACCATAGAGCAGGGGTTTTCAAATGGTGCTCCGCGGGAAATTTGTGCTCCGCAAAGTTATAGCAAATGCCCCCACTTGAAAACCCACATTGAAGAAAACATTCCTCAATTGAAGTTCACTGGGCATAGAGTGATTTATCTTGTTTACTCCGGGGCGGATGTCGTTTAACTGCGACGCGCAACCAAAATAGAGTTGGGTTATGTCGATGCAAATAGGATTTCTTTTATTGATTGAAAAATGCAGGTGCTCCGTCAAATGTTTTTGCTATAAAAAGTGCTCTGCCATAAAAAAATCTGAAAACCCCTGCCATAGAGAATGCTTGGGGAATGTAGTGCGAAGCAGCACACTACTAATTACATTTGTTACGGTGTTCTTCCCGAAAGAAAGTCAATAAATGAGTTTTTTTTTTCAAAGTTATGTTATATTAATTTTTACCTCAAAATAAGGAAATGAACCAACACTCTATGTGTAGACCTTGAATACAATTGACCAACCGGCGTCAAATGACAGGTAACCGTACTAGGATTGTAGAAATACAATAATAATATATCTTTGATTGAAAACATTACGGATATATCAGTGTATTGTCCGGCAAAACCACATTCTAAACATGTTTTTACATAAAGTATTATTTTTGTATTTTTCAAAGATATTCAGAATCAACACGCAACAAACAATCTAACATTGGGGGTTATTCTGAGAGTTAAGACGATATAAGTGAGACTTTCCCCTTCGGAGTTACATGACAATTCTCACCCAATTCTAAGAATCCAGCGACTCGGAAGTACAATAGCAAATGAAAAGAGTTCATTGCACCTGACATTTTTTTTTTTACTTACATCGATCCTCAGAATACCAGAATACGTGCGCAAATTGACTGTCACGTCGTGAAGCGGCTCTCGGATTAACTCCCATTATCTTCCGTCAAGTATGCGATCACGTCTCGGACACATGGAAATTTGTAGGACAGACATTGAACGGAGTTTTTATAATTATGATTTTTGACGTTGACAAAGCTCTTTAAAGGTGTCATTTTAAAAAAACATGTCACATTTTTATAAAAAAGTTTTCACAATACAGTGCGGTCTCGATTGTATCGTCAAAGTCTTCGATTTCTTTTCACTATATATAATCAAATCCTATATATATTCGAGTCAAACCATTTTTTTATTTGATTTTTATAGATATGTTTTTCGTTTTTTGAATATAAAAGAACAATTCAATTCTTGATCCATCCCCTTGAAGTCAGAAAACACCTTACTCACATGAAAAAAATAAATTTATCCAGAATCTCTTAGGAGGTGGTATATAGTCAAATTTCAACAATGACAGTGTTATAGAATTTTTGTTTTGTTTCGGGCTCTGTTTGTCTCATACTGACTCTACATTAAAAAAGTACGCTACGTAAGACGATTCCGTTGCTTCCATTTAAAAGATGAGAAAATTTACTACAGGGTATAGCAAGAACAGGGTATGGAAGTGAAAAAGTGAAGATTTTGATTTTTAAGGTGTTATTATTAATTTTATCCCAAAAAATCATACTAAACTTGATTTCTTCTATCAACCGAAATAAAGCTCTCTAATAGCTGTACAATGTGTTCTCTGACACCCATCTCCTATCTGTTGATTTTAGGTGAGAATTAAATCACAATCTTAAAAAAATCTTGGTTTTTTACTCTAATGTACTCCAATAGCCATTTAAAATTCACCTTAATGTTGAAATATTACATTTTTCCTTTAAATAAGTCATATTTGAAACATAAAAAAACATATTTTTTCAAACTGTATATACAGCCATTCCATGCTGAACCGATATAGTGGTTCTTAGATTTTCGTGAAAACTGGTAGAATTTTTCTTGATTGCAATCAATTAGACCCATTTTTTTTCTCGTTTGGGTTACCACTCCTGTGGGTGGTCTGAAAAATTACTTTTTTAACTTTTTTCCTAAATGACTTTTTTAAAAAAATCATAACTTTTGAACTACTGGACCTATTCTAATGATCGTCATATTAAATTAAAGCTAACCATCTCGTCTTTTTACTTCAATTGCAGAAAATTCAAATTTTGTTCCCGTTGTTTTTGATTGTATTTGTTTTTTATGGTTTGCATGGTCTCGGGACCAAGGACGCTATATTTTTTAATATTTTTTCTAGAAAGCTGAGGATTTTTTCACAAAATATCTTAAAATCAGAGATGTGTCCTTTTTTCTTTTGGTTTTTCAAAGTTTTTCAAAATTATGATGATGGGCCCTATTATAGAAATCGAGGCGATAAGAATTTGGCCCGTTAGCACTATTATTATATAGACACCGAGCAAGTCGATTCTAACATTCTTATCTTTATAGATAGAGGTAGACATAGTTCTACAATATCATAGCCCCAGTTATTGAAGAAAACTTCTTAGAACTGAGTTTTTTTTCTATCTCTTGAAATAACCGATATAGCGCTTTTTCCAAAGTTGCGTTAGAGTCACCATCAAAAAAACGTTTTTTTGCTCTAACTTTTATATTTCAAATCCTGCATCAAACTTTTCTTCGAACGACTTTTAGAGCTTATTAAGACAAATATTTTGCGATACAGAACTTGTCAATATCCTAATCCTGCTTAAAGTTATTTATGCTTTTTCAATCAAAAACTCATAATTTCAATTTTATTTTACTCAAATTCCAAAAATAACATAGTTATAATATAAACAATATAAAAGTTAGAGCAAAAAAAAATGTTTTCTTTATGGTGACCCTAACGCAACTTAGAAAAAATCACTATATCGGTTATTTCAAGAGATACAACAACTTTGTTCTACAAGTTTGTTAAAATGACATTCTAAAAAAATTTCGAACCCTATCTACCTCTATCTAGATAGATAAAAAATTAAAATATTTTATATCATCTAAAATTTTGGTAACCGTATTTTTGATTACATCAAAATGAGCGCTTTATCATATGTAACAACTTTGTCGAAGACAGTTTTTGTCTAGAGACTAACTGTCGTGCTCCAGATGCTAATTTCCACTTAAATGCACTTCCTGGATCATTGTGCAATGAAACCGAATGTAGACACTGTTCGAGGCTTTCGTGGAGGTAGTTCAAATAGAACCCGGTTAAGGTAAAGTGGGAGAAATTCAGTGTGGAGCTTAATGCACTGAGACCACCAATGCGTCTAGGTTCAGAATGGCAGAAAGTAAGTGTTTCTTCTATGAAACATATATCATTCATGAGAAAATTTTATCATATGCCTTGGAAAAATTTTCATAGATTGCAGTTATGAAAAAGATCGTTCTACAATAATTATGTTTTTTTGTAAAGCAAATTGTACACATGTCTGTTCGTTGAGGGAATATCAGTTTCGTTCAAAACAAAATTATATTAAAAATTCAGGTATTTGAAATTTTCATAGAGGATGTCTCAAAATAGATTTGGCATCCTTTCTATAGTGCTTCCTGAAATATTTCAAACTTGTTTCAAAATTTTTCAACACTACCACTGACATTCGAGCAAGAGTAACGAATCCAGCTGTTTTCCTCGATTTCTAAAATACCACATTTTACTCGGTGTGATAGTGACAGTGATTGTATCGAATCCTCGATTCGATTTATATAATAGGGCCCGATGTCATTTGTCATTTCCATCACACAGTCTTGCATCTGGTTTGTCTGCTTTGCTTTCTCTGTTGAGTTAATGCTTCTTCACACAAGTGTATACGGTTGGTATGGAGGCGTGTTGTTCTTTTTATGCTTTGCTAATCTAATCTATTATCTATTGATTGACTGAACTGTCTTTGGAATCAGCATCGAAAAAAAGCAACGAAGAAGCCTCCATTCGCATGCATTTTTTCAGAAATTCTAGAACCAAGCCTATGTAGTTTCAGGTCAAAATTTTTTAGATTTCACACAGAATGCACAGATTTTTGAAAAATTGCTTTTTCGAGTTTTTCTATTCGTTCCTCATTTACTCCTTTACTTAATTTCCGTTTTCCACGATTTCTCAACCAATTTTATTTAGATTTTGGGATTTATTATTTATTAACTTGTTGTATTCTATTTTTCGAATTCTACAGTGCATGATCACGAAAAACGTCTCGGTTCAATGTCCAAGACCCGACACATGTATGTTACAGAAAAATAGATTCACGGTGTGGTATTCTCGGTTAGAAGTATGAAGTATACTTCTCTTGACTCCAGAAAAAGCTCAATGCACGTATTTTTTACCCCATAACTAATTTATCCCCATTAATATTCAAACCACAATCAAACGATGGATGAATCCTTCGCTCGATACAAAAATGCACCTGCTGTTATCTACTGATGGTCTTATGTCTGCCTCGAGGTATGTTTGCATTCTTTTGATTGACAGTCTTTGTTCGAATAACTTGTATGATACGCTCGTTAGGAAAAGGTAAGCTTTCCACCTGTCTCTAAACCTTCGGCAACAAAGGGATTCACTGGCTCTGCGGTGGTGACACGGAACCACGTGTGTCGTATGTCAATGGTGGTGAGGGCACATAAATTTCAATAAGACGTTCGTCAGGATGCAGTGCCGAAAGACACCCTTCTCTCGAACCGACAACAAAGTGGGTTATCTGTCTGCCGCCGGTGGGTCTAAATATGCGCTAGAGAGTCATAAACAACGTGTTCTCCAAGTTCGCCACACGCTACGGCTCCACACAGGGAGATCGAGAGAAGGACGAGGGTCCTACTAATGAACACATAGCACGTCTAGCAGGCCCTAGAATCGAAGCAGTTTGTGGAAGAAAGTAGAAAGGTTCCGGTATCACTCCAAATAAATCCTACTCTCGTTTGCATATTGCATTACTTCACTCCGAGTGAGGGACACGGCAATTGTGTTTGCATACCTTAAAAAGGTCAAGGACGAGAGTGTTGGGTCGTTGGTTGGTGAATTGGGTGGATAGAACATGTAAGCCTTCCACCCATTACAATGCGCTGAATGAGTTGTGTACGCTGTAATTCGATTGTAGGAACGTTGAACATACGAGAAGATCCCTAGCCAGGAGGAGCAAACGGTGATTGATGCGACGTGAGCCTGCTTCGCTTGCTAATGAACATGTTGGGTATTTGCCAAACGAGAAGTGATGCATTACATGTTTCATTCTGAGAACAAATCATTCATTCTATGGTACGAAAGGCAGCTGTGATGAAGCATAATTCCCTTTAACATCAAAAGAGAGCATCTCTTTCATGATTATTTTCCGGTTTGCTCTTGAATTATACACTTACCGAGGATGGGTGTAATGAACTTTCATACATTTTAACGTTCTCACATCAAAGTTACAGGATTATGTCCCGACCCCTTCTTGTATAACGTGGAGCAGAAGGATGACGTCATAAACTGACATTAATGACGAAACTTTGCACCTCCGTTTTTTTACCGCCTTTAAGCGAACAGAGCTCACGGGGCCTTATCGATGGAAAGTCCACACGCAACTGTGTCGTTCACCATCATTAGCATAACTATACTTTCGGTCCCTTGGTTTGATTCCACCCCCACCGGTCGTGTTGTGGCTTTTTTGGGTGTAGCTTGAAATTTGAAGTGCCACCTGAACAGGTGTCGCTGAGACATAGTTTGTTCGCTTTCCCACCCGCATTCCGCATTCTGCCTTACCGGGTCCGCTAATGCCGAGTATGCTGTGGTGTTATTTCACGGCACACCGTATTTATCATGTGTCATCCTGGAGCCTCCGTGCCACTTCACCAATCTGCAAATGGTTCAAGTTTCGCGATAACTTTTCCTGTACGATTTCATTCACTCTCGGCGAAAAGTTTTTGGGCTGGAATTTTCTTACAAGCGCGCGAACAAACCACCAATTGTCACGTCATGACATGACGTGCGTAAGGATTGTGCTGGTGTCTAAATTTGGAAGCCCAAATGGGCAGTTGTCGCTGTCAAACTGCTGATTGTTTATTCCCTTCGCTTCCTCCTCGGAGTCTTGACGTCATGCTCAAACAACAGATGCTTGTTCCGTAACTTTGACTACCATGGCTTCGCGAATGTAATGTCACTTTTACGAGGCAGTAAAATGTGTTGGGTTTGGGATTCAAATGTGACGTAGAGTGCGTAGAGTGCGGCCTGATGTGGCTTTTCAAGATTAGCATATGATTGATGAATTTAGCGTTATATGGAATAAAACATCCGTGCGGTGGGCGCTGTTTGCTGTCGAGTGGGAGTGTTTTTATTCTCACGATGATGTTATTTTGCATTAGAATTCGCAAACAGAATTTTCTTAGATGATCAAACACATTTTTAAAATAATGTGCCGGTTCTATATGATGGGATTATAGCTTGAAAACCGCTATTCTCCATTAGATGACTTCACCTGTTCATTTGATGTCATATATCAACGGAGGTTCATTGTAATCTACAATGCGCACTCTTTGGAACGCACAATTCGTACCGTTTTGTCTCATATCCCGAACAAACCGAACAAATTCTCAACACTTCATTTTTAAATGTAAATTTACTAAACTTTTATGTTATAAACAATTGAATAATGAAAACACAGACATTCATTGAGGTATAGGCTTCATTTTGACATCATTTACATGTAACGATACAGCTTATTATTTATAATATTAGACATTTGCAAAAAAGTGACAGTCAAAACCAATGATAAAATGTTTGCGTTAGTAAATTCCGTAAAAAACAAGCATCGTTTATTTTTCAGTTCTAGTAGTTGTTTCAACTATTTTGTGTGTTGTTTTCATGCTAAGTGCTAGAAATAGTAAAAATCTACAAAAAAAGGTGAAAAAAATAATATTTTATGCAGAAATATTCTTTGAAATTAATATTGAAGTAGTGTTCGGAATATGAATCAAGTTTCTACGAATTATTTAAATTATGAACACTTCATTTGAAAATGTAAATTTACTGAACTTTAATGTTATAAACAATTGAATAATGAAAACCCTGAAATTATTTGGGTTATTGCCTTCATTTTAACATCATTTACAGGTATCGATACAGCCTATAATTTATAATATTAAGTATTTGCAAAAAAATGACAGTCAAAACCATTGATAAAATGTTTGCGTTAGGAAATTCCGTAAAAAAACATGCATCGTTAATTTTCAAGTTTTTGTAGTTTTTTCAACTATTTTGTTTGTTGTTTTCATGTTAAGTGCTGGAAATGGTAAGAATCTACAATAAATGGATGAAATAAAATGATATTTTATGAAGAAATCTTCATTTAATTAGTGTTCGGAATATGAATCAAGCTTCTACGAATGATTCAAATTGAGAACACTTCATTTTTGAATGTGAATTTACTGAACCTTAATATTATAAAAAAATTAATAATCAAAACTCTGACATTCTTTGGATTATAGACTCCATTTTAACATCATTTTTTAATTTCAAAAGCAAAATCCATTTTTTTGCAAGCATAATATTTTTCCAAAAAAGACTATCTAATTGACCTTAATTTGATACATCGATCATATGAATCGGTCCAGTAGTTTAAAAGTAAAGATTTAAATAAAAAAATGCATTTTTGCTGTTCGGAATTTGAGACAAAAGTGTTCGGAATATGAGTCAGTGACAAAAATGGTGTTCGGAATTTGAGACAAAAGTGATTAAGCATATTTTTAGTATTTCACCATGCATATGTCTTTGTAATTTTTTTTTGTTGTAGTCAAATGAAAAAGAAGGCTCTATTGTTCCCAAAAACCAAATTAAATTCGCGAAAGAGTACCATTTTAAGTAATGGGACATTGTTTAATGACCATCAAAGCTTAAGTGTTCGGAATATGAGACAAAACGGTACCTTTCCACGCGCTCTTAAGTATGAAGGTTGTAAGAAGCGGTGACACTCACACATTGGGTTTGGTTGGAGGTTTGCTATACCTATATAATAATCTGTATTTCCACAGATTTTTTAGGAATTTTTTTTTAAACAAAGAATCTGTGGATACAGATTACACAATTTTTGGGTTTCGTACAGAACTTACAGACTTCCCAGAGAAATGTCCCAAAAAAAGTAATGAGTTGATGTTAATAATAAATTTCCCAAATCACCTATTTTTTTCATATAGTCTTTGAATCTGAAGCAGTGAAACGTTGTGGGTGTAAAGACATGGGTCATTTAAGCATCCTTGCATACTTGAAATATTCGTAAAAGGATTAGACTCCTTTTTGGAAAAAGCCAAATTTGTTTTCTTAATTTATTACAAAAATTTATAACTTAAAAACTATGATACCTACAAAATTCTTGTCAAAGGATGTAATGTAGGAAATTATTTAATTTTTTACAAAAAAAAAATACCAAAAATTCTTTGAAAAAAAATTTCGCTGAAAAAAAAGTAATTCAAAATATTAAAATTCATTTTTCATTCTTTTTTTTTCAAATTGTATTTTTCTGTATTGGACAAAGTTTTAGATCTTGTTAAAATATAAACTTTTGTCGAAGACATCAACTTTCTATCTTTTATAGTTTTTGGAATATAAGTCGTTTTTGTACGACTCCTGAAAAAAATAATGTTTTGCTCGTAACATTTTTGTGTGTCAATTCTCACGTTTGACATGTTTCTTAATTTACAAAAGTTAGCAGATCATGCAAATTGCGATAATTTCTACATAGAAATATAACGAATAGAACAATCATAGCATTTTTTCAAAGAAAAACATGAAAAAGTTGTTGTTCGAAAAACTTTTTCCATGTAAATGTGCCCATCGTCCAATGTATGGAAAACTTATTGGAAATTTAAGGGGCTATTTATATCTATTTTTTTCAGAATTTCAAAAGGTTATGTTTTCGAGAAAAATGATTTTTAATTTTCAATATATTTTTTTTGAATGAATTTTGTTTCCAAAAAATTCTTTGGTTATTTTTAATGAAACCAAAATAATTTTCTACATTCCATTCTTTGACTAAAATTTCGTAGGTCTAATAGATTTTTTTTTGTAGGTTTATTTTAAATTTTGAGTTTTTTCTACTTTTTTTTCGAAAAATCTTAAAAACTACACCACATTTACATGGAAAAAGTTTTTCGAACAACAACTCTTTCATGTTTTTCTTTGAAAAAATGCTATTAATGTTCTATTCGTTACATTTTTATGTATAAATTATAGCAATTTACATGATCTGCTAACTTTTGTCTATTAAGAAACATGTCAAGAACATGTCAAACGTGAGAATTCACACGCGAAAATGTTACGAGCAAAACATTATTTTTTTCAGGAGTCTTCATACAGAAATGGCTTATATTCCAAACATATAAAAGATAGAAAGTTGATGTCTTCGACAAAAGTTTATATTTTAATAAGATCTAAAACTTTGTCGATTACATTATATCGCTATTTTGCCTTTAAACAAAATTAGGATAAGTTGTATTTTTTTGAAAGAAAATATGAAAAGAAAAGTTGTTGTTCGAAAAACTTTTTCCCTGTAAAAGTGCCCATTTTCCGATGTTTTTTTTTTTTTTTTTTTATCTGTATTATAGTGACTTTCAACTCATTTGGCTGGTTCGTCACTTTTACTTCCATTTTTGGAATAATGTCGGGAGTGAGAATTGAACTCGTGACCTTTAGCGTGAGAGGCATGGATGTTACCACTACGCCAGATCGGCTCCGCATTTTCCGATGTATGGACGGCTATTCATATATTTATTTTGGGGAATTTAGAAAAAAAACGTTTTTGAGAAAAATGAATTTTAATTTTTGACGTAGGATTACGTCTTTCGGGAACATATTGGGGTACAAATTGAAAAACGAATATCGATCGCATCGTGAAAAATGTCCAATTTCAAACGCTTATTGCTCAGTCATTTCATGACGGATTGATAAGATTTTTACATCAAAACATTGCGGCACTCTATAACAATTTTTCACCTTGAATAAAATAATATATATCATGTAATTAACTATCGAACAATTGAAAAATCTCAACCCCTATCCACGGTACTGATTGGTCGAAATTGAAGTCATTTCTTTTTCGCCTGCTTCGCTTCTTTCGTTCCTCGATAAGTCAAATATTTGCATGTCGAGCGAGTGTGGGGGCGCTTATTTCTTACATACCAACTGATATAAAAGGACGGTAGCATTTTTGGATTTCTCATTCTCGTTCAACGCTCAGATCGGCAAACATCTGGGCTTCTAGTGTGCAGTGCTCTACAAATCAACCAACACAATGCGGTGCGGCAAAGGAGAGGAAGCCATCGGCAACCAACGATGGATGCGGTGCGGCAAATGGAGCAAAAAAGAGGAAGCAGCGGAGAGCATCGAATTAAATCTAGTGTGCATTGCTGGTGCGCTCCTCTTCACACCAACAATTGGATGCGGCAAAGGAGGCAGAGGAGCGAAGTGCATTGCATCGCATCGTATCACACCCGCTATCCGTCGTTTAGCTCGTCGTGGTGGTGCCAATCAAACCCTCGCAAATCGACGCACAGAAGCCGATGGCGCCAAAGTCAAGGAAAGCATCAGCGAATCCGTAAAAGCTACCGCTCCCAAAACTAAACTGCTACATCCGGCTGAAACGCAGCAGATTCCGTACAACCCATCAAACCATTCCAGTCCTTCTCAGGACTATCAATTTGTTTTGAAACAAAAGAGTTTATTTTACTGTTTTCCACTTACCACAAAAACTATATAAAACCGATCAAAAATATTGTTTATTGACGTAGGATTACGTCTTTCGGGAACATATTGGGGTACAAATCGAAAATTGAAAATCGAGCACATCGTGAAAATTGTCCAATTTCAAACGCTTATTGCTCAGTCATTTCATGATGGATTGTCATGATATAATATGATATTTTTGCGTCAATCGATTTCGGCACTCCATAACAGTTTTTTATATTGAAGAAAATAATATATGTCATTAAACTAACTATCAAACAATTCAAAAATCTCAACCCATATCCTAACGGAAATACTCTGATTGGTCGAAATTGACGACACATGCGGCGGGTCCCTAACAGAGACATCAAAACCGAGCTGCCTGGGGGAAATTGGCATTGCAAATACATGAAAGTCGGAGGCATTTTTATATAGCAAGTAAGGTGAGTGATACGATCCATTCTAGCAAATTAAATTCGAATTTGGAACTTCAATGTTGGTTGCCTCGTAAAATTTCATACCAATGATCGATCGTATATTGTGAAAAATTTAGCACAAGTATAAGCGAAAAATTATATATGGTAGCAGTTGTGTTAAAAATGACTTCATATATGAAACGATTTATTTCAATATTCATAAATAAATACCAAGCGCTCGAGAACGGGTCGTTTGGTTTACGCTGTCTGTTTTGTTGTGTTCATTTTCACTCAAGAAAAGTTTTTACGGCGAGAAAAATTGGAAAAGTGAAGAAACATTAGAAAATGTGATTTTCCATATACTCTACATATAGTATTAGCTGTTGTTAGTCCAATTGAAATTCGCATTGGGTGAATAAACACTTAGAAAGTAAAAAATTATAAAAGAAAATTACCTTTTCCATTTCAGATATGTTTTCTCTATATTAAAGTAACATGTTTTTACTGATGAGAAAAATTGATAATTGTGTTCGGTATTGGTAATTATCTTATATTACATTGGTGAGTTTTTTTTTCTTTATTTCATCCATACATAACACAGGAGGCATCTCGTCTAGGATCACAGAGGGCGATTTTCATCATATCTCGTTCCACTTCGGTATCTTTTATCTGATACGCACTATTCAACGACGGTTTACCATCCTTCTGTCATCATCACTTGGTAAACACTGGTGGAGTGAACAATTAATACCCAACAACTAGCCAAAACGGCCCTTTTCAGAGCGACCAAATCATTATCAAAGAGTTGGACGATGTAATTCTTCAAACATATCCAAAATCAACAGATAGCTTAACGGAATCCTACGTCAACTATGCGGTCGTGTCTCGGACACAACCCTCCTGTGACTTTTTGAATAACTTTTTTGTCAGCGAAATTTTTTCTAAAAAATTTTTGGTATTTTTTCGTGAAAATTTAAACAATTTCCTACATTTCATCCTTTGACATGAATTTTGTAGGTATCATAGTTTTTATGTTTTTGTATAAAATTAAGAAAACAAATTTGGCTTTTTCCAAAAAGTAGTCTAATTATTTTTCGAATATTTAAAGTATGCAAAGTTGCTTAAATGACCCATGTCTTTACATCCCCAACGTTTCATTGTTATCTGAAATGGTGCTGCCAACGGCCAGTCGAGTTGGCATGAAATTCGTCATAAGCAGATTAACCTCCAGCATTCTGATGCAAACGTCTGGGTTATCGCTCATACTCTCGTAAAGCTCTTTTTAAGGATTGAAAATATCTAGAAGAACAATCGAGATGTTTTGATGCAGGATTACGTTTTCGGGAACATATCAAATAACAAAGATATTGGTCGCGTATCGAAAATTGTCCAATTTTGAGTGCTTTAAGCTTAAATATTTCATGATAGATACATGATGCTTTTGCACCAATATATTTGGACATTCCCTAAAAATCTATTGCAATGCAATAGTGAAATTTTCATAGTTAATCTGTTAGAATTGCTCTTTTTTTTTTTTCAAAATATATATTTTATTAAGACACATGTGGAGTTAGCCTGACGGGGCCGGGAGTCCAATATTTTGACAATTTTTGTCTTACAACTATGTTAGTCATATGTAACCGATTACTCGCGGTTGGCTCGAGGTTAGTATTACAAGTGTTCTCATAATTGGTATGTTGCAGTCTTCGATGCTCTGTACGTGTGCCCGACACGGAATACTTCCTATTGGGATGCAGCTGACCATTAATCAGCAACGCCCCCCTAGTCTGTACCCCATATCGTCTTTCTCCACTCGAGGAATCCAGGATAGAATGGTCACTAACCGGCGCAATCATCAGCTCGTGTAGAGTTGTCATGAGCGGTACAACCTTTGGCTCTTGTTGAATGATCTGTGGGCTGCACAATCTTCGGCCCGTGCATCTGTAAAGAGTGTGTGTTAGAATAGCGTTGAAAATAGAGCTTTCAGTTTCCCACATATTTGTGTGGACCGCAAGGCGTTTCCCTAACACAGACTATGAAATTGTCTAGTCTGTATTAGAAAAACACATTGCGGTCTAAACATTTATAATTATCTTTCGCACAGCTAAAATGAAAAAGGAGGGATTAACTACATTCAGGAAATATTGAAGCTCAAACCATTGAAAATGCTGAATTCACCCGTAACAAAATGGCTGTCACTGAAATGCGTCATTAAACGTAACCTAAAGAGATTCAATTACAACCGGAACCAAAAAATGAAACGAAATTGGAATCATTTGATTGACTTCGTGATTTTACTGATTTTTGATCTAGTTTTAGCTATTGATAGTTGCAATGAACAAAATAAACTGAAACACCTGAATTCACTCAGATTGATTCGAAAACCAGAACACTTCATCTTACTTTCTAGAGCAGTATATGCCACATCAAATCTGATGAAGCTGGACCAGACTTTGGAGATAATTACATCGGTGTTGCATCTGTAGAAACAGAAGCTACTGAACTGGGTGAGAACAAAACAATAGCTTTTAGAACAATCTGCTGAATCCTTAAATGGTTGAACGACGAAAGTTTGAATAAAAAACAGAAATTTAAATAAAAACATACCCGATTAATTTATTTAGAATGAAAAATTACTGTCCTATTCATATCCTAAGCTTCATAGTAAATTAATCTCCTCTTTTCAAGTGTTGACTAGTTTTTGAATTGTTTCCTCATTCTGTTACCTTTTGATTCATTACAACCATTACATTTTTGCACGGTTCAAGGGATTGAATGTAGGTCGTGATTTCATTCGCGTGATATCTCGGCTAATGTCCAATCACTACAACCTAAACGCGCATCTTTATCGCATTGGGCTCGCAGCAAACAATTTTTGCGATTGTGGCGATGGCTACCGCGACATCGAGCATGTTGTCTGGTCGTGTATCCGGTTCCATGCTGCCCGCTCTCAGCTTTCTAGAGCATTGAGGGCACTAGGCAGACAATCGGATATCCCCGTCCGGGATATCTTAGGTATTCGTGATCCTGATCTTCTGCTTCATCTATACCTGTTCCTCAGAAATGCCGATGTCAACGTTTAATGATGTTTCCCCCGTTGTATCCCTGTATCATATCCCTCCTATCCAATCGATAAACTTTTACTTAGTCGCGGCAATACATACACATACTCTTTACAGATACACAGGTCGAAGGTTGTGCAGGCCACTGATCATTCAACAAGAGCCAAAGGTTGTACCGCTCATGACAACTCTACACGAGCTGAAGATTGTACCGCCCAGTGACCATTCTACCCTGGAATCCTCGAGTCAAGAGAGATGCACCACGATTGATATGAGGTACAGACTAGGGGGGCGTCGCTGATTAATGGTCAGTTGCACCCCAATACGAAGTATCCCGTGTCGGCCACACATACATAGTACTGGAGACTGCAACATTCCAATTATGAGAATCTTTGTAATACTAACCGCGAGTAATCGGTTACATATTAGTAACATACAGGGTGGGCCATTTAAAGTGGAAGCATCTGGCAACCCCATAACTTTTGACAGAAATGTCAGATTAACAAATGTCATACCGCGTTGGAAGCGTCATTTCAGTACAATTTTAACCATGGAACAATACACATCTAAACAACGCGCTGAAATTGTTCAGCTGTACATTCAAAATAACTTCTCAATTGTGTTAACTAAACGTGCGTGGAAAAATAAAAATAAAGTTAAAACATCGCCTGGAGACAATACTATAATAGACTATACGTCGATTATATGCCAAATTTATATCGTCTGGTAGTGTTGGTAATGCCAGTCATCTGTCCAGACAATGACCAAGACGTTTCGACGAGAATATTGATGCCGTTCGAGCCAGTGTTGCAGAGACTCCATCGACATCAGGTCGTCATCGTTCGCAAGAGTTAGGCATCGCTCGAACCACTCTCCGACGCATAATTCGTGTTGATTTGTTTACTGGTTCCAACAGGACGGCGCTATATGCCATACAGCGGCTGCCACGACCAAATTATTGCGCGAAATGTTCCCCGGAAGATTAATATCGAAAAACGGCGATTATGACTGGCCACCGAGATCACCTGATTTGACGCCTCCTGCCTTTTTTTATGGGGATATTTAAAATCCAAGGTATACACTGGTAAACCAAGGACCCTGGCTGCGCTGAAAGACAATATCCGACAAGAAATTGCTGCCATATCGGCCGAAATATGGAAAAAGTGATGGAAAATGCCGAAAAAAGGGCACATTTTGCGGTCAAGGCCAGAGGCGGTCATTTACTAGATATCATAATCAAAAAGTAGTTAGAACAAATCTCCTTGGACCAAAATAAATGAATTTCAAAATTTTTTTTTTTAAATTCCACTTCTTTACTTTGCTATTGCAAAAACAAATCCTTCCACTTTAAATGGCCCACCCTGTAGTTGTAAGACAAAAATTGTCAAAATATTGGACTACCGGCCCCGTCAGGCTAACGCCACATGTGCCTTAATAAAATATATATTTTGAAAAAAAAAATTACATTTTTGTGTGTACCTGAAACATATTATAATGAAGGTATTTACATTGCGCAATGTGAAGAAGAATGCCCAAGCAACTGAGTGATCTTCCATTACACTTCCATGAAGCATTGTATTTTTACTACAGTGTAACTACTTGCTGGCTTTACGTGGCTACCATCAACATCGTCTAATCAATAACAACTGTCCAATCAATGATACTAAAGCTAAAATTATGCTTCACAATTGGACTTATAGATTTAATACAGATTTAAATACAGATTTTTTTGAGAAAAACGAAGTGGGTTATATCTGTGATATAACCGCAAGATAGACGTAGGACTACCGTTGGCTCGGTAATCATTTATTTGAAATTGCATCTGAATCAATTCTTAATGCATGAATGAATGAATATTTTGAAAGATTGCTGAAAGTTTTTTATGTTAGTGTGTGGGTGGATGAGTATATGAGTTAAGATCCCTACATTCAGACCCGCCGCCAGGTATACAACCATAGGAGCAACATAGAGCATGCTTTCCACGTGGGTACGCATCAGGGCATTGCATAGTCATAGTCAACTGAGGATAGTCGGCTGACTAACCGACTGACTCTATCCGTAGTCAGTTAGTAATGACTTTTGGCTTCTTCACGCAGTTTCTCCGCCTGAACAGTCAGTCGGGCGTTTAGTCGCTATCTCCCTCTACCGACTCGACTATATCATTTCATTCTTCCCAGTCAAATTGTCCTCATTGCATTTTGAAGTGACTTCCCCCAAAACGAATTCATTCCTCTCTCTCTTTCCCATGTATCTTTATGCATGCATCGATGTTTGAGTTCACCGTGGTTTGAAAAACGGTACAGGTGAGCTAGCTTTTTTCGTATTGTACACGAAAATTACTCACACGTATAAAATAGCGTGCTGTGTGAGCTATTTTGCACGCCTAATACTAACTAATACTAACGCGAGGACCTTTATAGCATACTTGATAAATGTCTAAGTTAGTTGGTTTGAGTTCACGATGGGTAGAAAATAACCGCCTTCTTGCCTATTCTGAAAGGGGTAGATAAAGTAAAGTTTCTAGCCGTGTATAAAAATGAGAAACAATGTGAAATAAACTAGTTCTAGTCTAGAGCTCAAACTCTATCATTGTTTCATTGAACCTGAAGTCCTTAACTTATGTATGGAATTCAACTCTTTCGAACTTGTTGGTGATCCCGAAACGATCCGATGGTATTTGAGAGGCCTTGTAAAAGCAACTAAAGATACATGATTCATTTTTGTTTTCGTGAGAATAACACGAGATTTTTCATGAACACTCCATGCGCAGAATAGAAACTGAGGGCGCCATTTCATGGTGAAAACGAAATAAAATCTATATGTATATCCGTGCATAAAATTCATTTCGTTTTTGTCGTGATGTGACAATTTTTCATGACTGTTCCATGCGAAAGCAGAACAGAAACTGATTCGAGTAAGAGTACTCGTGCCTTGCGTGTGTCCGCTATGGTTCCGAGACACTGATGCAAGCGAGCAAAAGAAATCACAACTTGCATGTATTAGCTATGACGGTTTCTCTGACGGCGTCCGTGTTCGGGAACACATTATGATCACCAATCATCATCAATGAGCTAGATTGATATGATTTTGATAGATTGCTTTCAAAGGAATTTTTAAGCTACTGAAACGATTTCTTGGATCAATAAGAGATAATCATATAATTCGTTGCCATTTTATCTTTCGGATGAAGTGATTATTATACCATTCCATTCAACCGGTAAAGAGGTATTAACGTTCAAAACCTTGCAGTCCAGCGTCACTCTCTCGTTTTTGATTTTTTTTCAGATCAAAAACACAGAATCATAG
The DNA here is from genome assembly GCF_029784135.1 of Toxorhynchites rutilus septentrionalis. Classification (NCBI taxonomy): domain Eukaryota; kingdom Metazoa; phylum Arthropoda; class Insecta; order Diptera; family Culicidae; genus Toxorhynchites; species Toxorhynchites rutilus. The sequence goes on along the minus strand of NC_073745.1, from coordinate 314,500,346 downwards.
TCTCAATCCAACTAGCGAGCAGGCACCATTCATTCCTAATGCTGATATCACACTAATATACTCACAGCTCGATACAAGAGTGGGAATAATGAAAGTAATTGAGAAACAGTAGTGCAATTTCGTTCAGTGTAACCTCCGGGTCGATTTTCATGTCGTTGCATCACGCACACGCACTGCAAATCGCAAATCGCAAAGTGTTAGGGTGGGTTTAGACTAGTGATATATTCGTGTGAGGAAATATGACGAAATTTATAGAAATCGCATCAACCGTTTACACTAGCGCGAACTTATATAATGAATATATTCATATTTTCGGTGAATTTATTCACCTGAAGTAGAACTGCATCCAACTTTAGTGATTTCTCACAAGTGAGAAATTCACCAGCGTATGCCTGAATTTATTCTCTACATTTTATACATATATACCTCGAAGAAGTGAATCGTATATATTTTCACCCGTTTACATCTATTTTCGGGTGAATAAATCCATCTATAGCTATAGATCTCCCTAATGTGAACCCGCCTTTAGAGTTTCTGGTGGATAGATGGCGGTGAGAAAATCTGGCGCGAGTTGGCAACAATTGAATTGGCATCGCAATCGCAAAGTGTGGAACCAACCCAAACGGAACCAAATAGACGAAAAGTGTTGACAGCTATTGACAATTATCTCTCTCACTAATTTGTTATAGATCAACCGGAAAACGTTAACATACACGCAGGTATGGACAAAATTGCATCGAAATTCGTTCAACAACACTCATTTACAGATAAAACTCACCCTTCTATTCTCCGTTTATGCCTCACGTTATTTGAGACAGAAAACATTCCCCTATCATTTTCGCAAAGTTCATACTCGAGTTAAACGGAAAAAATACTGTCTCGATTCCGCTCATCTATTCTCAGAGAATTCTGCATTCTCTCATGACGTTAGATGGTGATAGAATTAAATTGGAAACTTTTGCTTGAGCCAGCGAGTTATAAAATCATTCGTTTTTCACTCAATGAGTCAAGGAGTATTCATTCATTGAATGTTGTTTTCCACTCTTTGTTTTGTTATGTTCACTCTCAGTCCCGAATGAAGATGGTCGGAGAATAAAAAATGATTCATCGTGCAATCTCACGAATGCTGGCTGCATTCTTTTCGCCATTATTATTCCAAGCAGATACACGAGTGACTTATAATAAGGTGTTGAGAAATGAGCGAATGAACTTTTCCATACTTGCATACACGTACTTGCGAAAGGATGTTATCAGTAGGGTAACATGTGACAATTCAAATTAGACATTTGTCATTTTTTTTAGGGCCCACATTCTTCATATGTCAGAAGTCTTCTAAAGTCTCATTTCATATTCAGTAGCTTATCTGTCATTTGTCAGATGCTCAATGAATTTCTTCAATGAAAAAATGATTCATCGTGCAATCTCACGAATGCTGGCTGCATTCTTTTCGCCATGATTATTCCAAGCAGATACACGAGTGACTTATAATAAGGTGTTGAGAAATGAGCGAATGAACTTTTCCATACTTGCATACACGTACTTGCGAAAGGATGTTATCAGTAGGGTAACATGTGACAATTCAAATTAGACATTTGTCATTTTTTTTAGGGCCCACATTCTTCATATGTCAGAAGTCTTCTAAAGTCTCATTTCATATTCAGTAGCTTATCTGTCATTTGTCAGATGCTCAATGAATTTCTTCAATGAAAAAATGATTCATCGTGCAATCTCACGAATGCTGGCTGCATTCTTTTCGCCATGATTATTCCAAGCAGATACACGAGTGACTTATAATAAGGTGTTGAGAAATGAGCGAATGAACTTTTCCATACTTGCATACACGTACTTGCGAAAGGATGTTATCAGTAGGGTAACATGTGACAATTCAAATTAGACATTTGTCATTTTTTTTAGGGCCCACATTCTTCATATGTCAGGAGTCTTCTAAAGTCTCATTTCATATTCAGTAGCTTATCTGTCATTTGTCAGATGCTCAATGAATTTCTTGGTTTTATGGTTTATGGGCTTTTAAAGTGGAAATGTACAATAACATTCATTGTTAATACACTCAGAGAACGCTCTTTCTAAGAACTGCTGCATAAAATTAGAAGCGTGTTTCGTTTAAAAATAAAAGCCGATTCAATTAAAGCGCCCTTTTTCCTATTCAAAAAGTTATGATGGATGTTAAACACGCGCCGAATTTAAATTATAACATACTCTCGCTGTGGCAGCTCGTCTGAATATCTAAATTATCACAACTACAAGTTGAACCAGAGCCATGGAGCACGTAAAAATGATTACCATTAATTTATACGACTAATGAAAATCGCGACTTCAGGCGAAAATCTCTTGTGTAACACTCATTTCACTCACTCACTCACACCATCGCCCGCTTCGCCATGGGTTTGGGTCGCATTCACCGAACTCTTGTGCCGTCTGAAACAAGTTAGACATTCGGTTTGTTCCTTACTGGGTTTTTGGTTTTCCTCTCGGGGGGAAAAATTGACGGAAATTAATTTATGCAGACGACGCCAAATGGAAGGCCCATTAAGGGCCACCCAGTAAACCAGCCCCATCTAACAGTTGAAATCACAAAAGACTTTTCGGGTGAGTGTTGTTTTGCTGTTTCGAATGTGATTAACATTCTCTCGTGCCGAATTAATATTTTCTTCGCCGACAGCAGAGTTTACCACACTTGGGGCCGCGATTGTTGAACCAAAAGTTGAACACTTGTTTCGCCGATATTCACGACAAGTTTTTTTTATTATCGGGCGGAAAAGTAAAGGAAAAGCGCATGTTTGGAACTAACACAGCGAAACTGAACTTATTGTAGCATAAAATGTTGTCCCGAAACATTCACTCGTGGGATGACTTTGCTCCTTCGCTTCGTTTCTTACTGATTACGGTGTGTACTATGCTAGAGTTATATGGTAGAGTATAGAAAACCCTTATTCCCTTCTTCTTCGTGTTTCCGCATTAGTAACTAGTTATGAATTCTTCTTCCACTTTGCTCAATCTTTGAAACTTGAGGGAGTTTGGAAACGGTGTCCAATTTCTTTCTCTCATGGCTAACGCTAGGGTTTTTTTTGGTTCATATTCATGTTGTGTATGGGTAATCGATGATGGCTAACCTTCCTATGCTACGTATGCAAATGCGTCTGCTGTCTGCTCCGGCTCCGGCCCTAACCCGGAGACCGACAAAATTTTATGATTTTGGATTTTTTTCTCTCTCGTTTTTCGCTATTAACTACTCTCGCTACGCCGATGTTTTTTTTGTTTTTCCTGTAGCACCATTTTCGTAGAAAACAGCCTTAATTTGAAAACTTTTCTAAAATGTTTTTATTTTTTTTCACTCTTTCTTTTACGCTGATTGTAGCTTTCGTCAAGGGACCGATTGATGTCCTATTTTGTAGCTTATCTTCAGATTGCGTGGGGAGAACTGAGCTCGGTAAGGTTTGACGAAGATGTGGTGCGGTTGGTCCTTTGTTGTTCTCGTTTGTTGCATATCGGTTTTCTTTTCTATAAATTTATAAATTGTAAGAGATGGGAACAGCAAAAATTAAGTAGAATGAACATGGAAGAGGTTGTATAAAATTTTATCCCGCCACCAGAATTTTTGAATTTTTAAAAATTATAAAAAATGTGTTCAGGATGATGAGCCGAAACTCCGCCTGCGAATGACGGATCTCTATGGTAGCTTGTCCGAAAAAGAACCTGAAACTATTGAGAGCCAGAGCAGAGGGTCCAAAGCCCTTGAGGAGGATGGTTGTAATAGCTGTTATCCATGGTTATTATGGAAAGAAGGAAATGGATAAACTCCTAATCACATCACTCACCACAGAAAATCCTGATTCTAACCTTCCCTCTCACTAACAACTATCGCTTCCTTGATGAACGCTAGGGAACCACTCTATAGAGGCGACCCTTCTGGCCTTCGGACGGCGAGTATCATACTAACATTCCTTTCCTTCCCCTGGTGACTGTAAAGACGTGACCGGCGTCGTTATTGACTATTTGAATCTCGAATCACCGAAACCTGTACAATGAGAATGGTTTACTGCTCCCAAGCGACGTTCGGTGGGGTCTTTGTGCAATTTCGCTGGTTCAAGTCAATCACGGAGAGCAACTACGAAGTGTACAGTCTACCCAAGCTCAAACTGTGTTCAGGATGATGAGCCGATTCTTCTTGAGCAATAGAGCATTGAACAATCGAATATTGTATCGTGCTATCTACCCATACTGGTTCAGCATTCATTCAAGCTAGAGCCAAGAATGTAAACAATAAACATGCCATAGCAATATAAGAGCATTATAAGAGCGCAAAAAAAGAAACACTTTGCAAATAAACAGGCATCGAAGGTTTCATATTGTTTGCGCTCTCCGTTTAACTCTCAGAAAATAATTTCCGTGTATATTCATAAAATCCAATTTAAGTTTATAATGTGGTGTAATATATTTGTGCCTTGGTATGACGGCCCCAGTCTTACAATCCAGCCGGCCGTGAAGAAAATCACTGAAACTAAGTTAAGCTAGCGCTGAAAAAAGTGTTGAGCGACATGGATTCTTAGCACTTTAAAAACAGTATGCCGCAGCGATTATAATTGGCCATAGAAGCCATGTGAGGTCATATTGACTAATAGCCATAAGTTTTGAATAAAAAAAATAAGAAATTAAAAATTAAGAAGAAGAAAAAAAATACACCAAGACAGTCATTATCTATTGACGTAGGATTACGTCTTTTGGGAACATATATGGGGGGTACAAATTGAAAAACGGAGAATCGGTCGCATCAAGAAATTCGATTTACGAGACATTCGATTTATCGATTAGGTTCAATCGATATTTATCGATTTAGGAACTCGCTATAACTAAGTCAAATCATATTGTGGTAATGTGAAGGCAATCTGGCGTAGTGGTCAATTCAATTCTCACTCCCGACATTCTTCCGAAAAGGAAGGTAAAAGTGACAAACCAGCCAAAAGTGTTGAAAGTCACTATAATAGAGAGAAAAAAAACCATTGCGGTAATAGATTGCACCATGCGAGGGAAATATTTCAAAATTGAAATTCAAGAATAGAACTCACTCTCACTCAATATTAATTCTCCGTTATAAATCGCTGATCTTAGCAAAAGCAAGAGTATCTATTTAAGGGAGATAACCCATTTGCAACGATCTTTCAGCATCCAGTCTAATAAAATTCATCTTTTAAATAATACGTGGTTTGCAGAGTCAACTTTCTTTTGTTCCATTTTGGCGCATATCCAGAAAGCTGAACTATCGAGTCAAATCATCGAATCTTTATAAAATAAAGACAAGTTTCCTGTACGCTTTAGGATAGTTCCAGCAGTCAAGATCCGGAACACAGTAATTCAGTGTTACTCTAGACAGCGTGCAATGCATGTTAATGCTGAAAGTTAATTTGGCAACCTAACCTGCAAGTGCAAGGCTATCATGGAAACGAATATTACTTGAAATTATGACGATGATGTAGTTTGCTACGGACAGACAAAATTTTTATCCAGTATTTATCACCACATGCAAAAAAAAACTTGTTACTCTATTACATATACTATTACTTTCCTCAAACAATTCAACAATCAAACGAAACGGTTCTTATCAGGGTTACAAAAATATTATCAATGATATTATCCAAAATCAATACGTAACAAATAGCCTGCATGATTCTACGTCATCTATGCGGTCGTGTCTCGGACACAGCCCTCCTTTAAATTTTTTTCGCGTAATCAATTAGAAAGTTGATTTTTTGGTGAAATTGTCCTAACCACCTGTGATGAAGAAATCATTGAGATTCCTGAGAAAACCGGGAAGTGGGAGGGCATCAAAATCAACAAGACAGAACAGGAGAATGATACGGGTCGTCAAGGCTGTCGGTTCAAACCATTGAGTTGAGAATGCTTTCGCAGTCCCGATTGCAAAATTATGAGACACTTTGCGTAAATGGTAACTTCAAGGTATATGGTAGACAATTTATTTATGACAGCGAGTCCCGAATGGTCCCGAATTTTATTATGACAGCGAGTAATTGTGATTGGTTTGCATTTATATATCCATAGAACTTCAGATCGTCAACAAAGAGTTTTCAGGGAAATGAACTTTGAAGCCATTGTCTGGAAAACGAATTTGTAGTTGATGAACAGTACGAAAATGTTTTGGGCTTTCTAACTGTACTCCAGGTGTAATTGTTAGTTACAATGACTAGTTGACATGAACCAATGTTTTGTGGTGAGTTAGATATCAATTCATTACTTATTTATTAACATTGGACGCTTTAAAAAAATCGACATAAACTGGATTCATTCGATTTTTGTCCTCCACTTCATTGAAAGGTGCGCTTGTGTAACAAACAAGTTTTTATCAATTGACCTATGCATCAAGAATTCACGTTGAATTAACTTCTCAAACATTTATAAATACTATTGAAACTGCGAATCTCATGAATTGATTTGCAAAAAATGATCACAGTGAAAATCGACCATCGATTCGTGAGATCGATTCTGTGTTGCATATAATTGGAATGACATTGATACTCGAACATCAATATAAGAGATGACTTTTCAACGAATATTTTGGTCAAAACAGCAATAACAAAACAAACATACGGTTGAAATTAGAGACTTGGTGATTCATATTTCATTCAGGCATGTGCAAGTAACCTCAATTCGTTTCAAGACAGGCGCATCACCGGTCACGCAGAAGCCTTTTTGAATAGACACAATGAATTATTGAAATTCTTCAAATCACACATGCTCGGATTACAATATGACAATCATGCCATTATCATGAATCCTGATAAAATACCAGCTGGAGTGCACGTGTGTAGATTCAATGCGTAAGTGTTGCTGGAATCATGGTAAGCGACTGCACAGAGACGCGAGAAATTGTGATTCGAAGAAAAAACAATAATCTGGAACTCACACACAAACTGTTGATACGACTCTCTTCATGTTCCTCTTCAATGGAACTAACGTTCGTAACGTTCACCTTCTCAACGTAGTATTATTTGCGTCTCTTTCATTAGTACTTAGTTGAGATTTCTATGCGAAGCAATACGCCTGAGTGACAAGCTTTAGAATATGTGTGACTATAGTGCAAATCAGAAGGGTTTCTTTGACGAAATATCCCCCAGCTGTTCTGAAGAGACATGTCGGATATTGCTTAAACATTAAATAACAAAACCCTGCCAAAGGTACTTTATTCATTATGAACATGATTTCCAATTTTGAATTAATATTTATGAACATGCGGTTAGAGAATCTGAAACGAACAAGAGGGTGTGCTCAATTTTTTATGTTTATCAAGTGATGATCAGGTCTGGACAACAATTTATGGTCGATAAGTACGCGAAGGGGAACAACTGCGATTCCTGCGATATAATCAACAAAAGCGGTGTGAGGAAGCATACTTCACTTGTGAGACGCTATCATGAACAAAGCCGACACAGCTTTTTTTTTTATTGTCACTCAATTGCCAGCAACGCAATGCATTGCCATGACATTACAGCGCGTGTGTTCAAACAATAATTGAAGTCTGGTCGGATTCGGTCCCACATATTGCAGGATGTATTCGGTTTAATAGAAAAAGCACACATTTTTAGTTTGTTTAATTGAAAAAAATACGTCTTGAATAAATCGATTGTGTAATTTCTTCAGAAATTCAGATCTGTCTACTATACACTCGTATAGTAGACAGTCGTTCAAGTCAGAATTACCCGAACGGATCGCAATTTTGTATTCTGTTATCAATTCGACTCAAGTTGTGCAAAGTTTTTTTTGCTCTCCACTCACCCCCATCTCGAACATACTCTTATTTGAGGATCCTAGAGTCGGGTTCCAGTTATTTTTTTTTTAAAAAAGGACGCAAACAAACATTTAGGAACGAGGTGAGTGGACAAAAACATGAAAAACAAAAAAAAATTATGGACCCCAGTGAAAAATAATATTTATTTTAAGGGGTCCATAAAATAAGAGGAAAAAACATCAAATAGTAAAAAAAAACAAATAAGCATAGAACATTAAGTTCACAAAATAGAGTACTGGCAAGCATACAACGATACATGGATTATTGTGGTTGATCCATCTATGTTACGAAAACATTGGTCATTGATTTGAGATTTTGTTTTAATTTCTTTTTAAATTTATCAGAACGTGTGATAATTCAAATTTCAGGTGACGTTCTTTTTTATCGATCAAATCAGATTCGTTCTATAGACCGTTAAAACATTCAAACATACTTACAATACATTGGTTATGTTTCACTTAACACCCAAAATATTAACTAGACATAATTTATATGAGGAGGCGATCTGGCGTAGTGGTAACATCCATGCCTCTCACGCTAAAGGTCACGAGTTCAATTCTCACTCCCGACATTCTTCCAAAAATGGAAGTAAAAGTGATGAACCAGCCAAATGAGTTGAAAGTCACTATAATACAGTAAAAAAAAAAAAAAACATAATTTATATGACAGAACATCGTTTGTCGGGTCAGCTAGTAAACTTAAACTAGAGCAGATTAAAGCCTTTCAGTATTAACATGCACGCAGACTGGGCTAACGATGTGGCAACCCGGAACCGGTATTCTGGATACTTTTTTTTATGTTCGGTGGAGAACTAGTAGTATGAGGACCACGCAAGTAAACAAACATTCCGTTAAACAATTCATAATCAGTGTTTACTGTTTAATCGATGAAGGGTGTCCCACATCAAAATGCTTCAAGGAAAAAACGCTATAGAAAATTACCCATTGGGTATTTTCTCTTGAAAATTGGGGTAGAAGTAGTTTAGACTGTATTGTTTACACTGTATTTTAATCGCTGTCAGTTTTTCGGAAAATGAAGAAAAACCGGAAAAAGCACTCGAAAAGCAACGACGCGAATTAATTTTGCGCAGGCACCTGAAAAACCCTCAACTCTTTCATCGGGACATCGGAAAACAACTCGGAATCGTGCAGACAACGGTGAGTCGTGTGATTAAACGTTACTACGAAACTCTAAGCATCGAACGGAAGGAGAAACGTGGTCAGAATGGATGTTCTGTTAGTGATAAGGATCACAAGGTGTTGTGAAAGCGTTTGAGCGGAATCCTAATGTTTTGGTCAGGAACGTGGCCAAAAAGTTGAATCTGTACAAATCTTTCGTTCAGAGAGCCAATGACCGGGAGGTACTGCATACGCACAAAGTACAGAAGGCTCCAAATAGTGACGAACGGCAAAATACGGTGGGAAAGTCACGGGATCGGAAGCTGTACACCCAGATGCTGACGAAGCCTCCTGGTTTCATCATGGATGATGAGACCGGAAGCTTCCGGAGCTGCTGTTCTTCAACGCCAGGCACAAGTTTGATGTTCCGGAAGGAAGCACAAACTTTCAAAGTTTGGCAAGAAATACATGATTTGGAAAGCGATCTGCTCATGTGGCAAACAGAGTGCGCCGTTCGTGACTACCGGGACTATTAACGGGCAGATCTACATGAAGTAGTGTCTACAAAAGCGTCTGCTTCCTCTGTTGAAGCAATACGAAGGCCCTGCGATCATCTGGCCGGATCTTGCTTCGTGTAACTATTTAACTATTTAAAGGATGTCCTGGAGTTGTACGAAGTCAACGGGGTCACTTTCGTTCCCAAGGACATGATAGCGCCCCCCCCCCCCCCCAACGCACCGAAACTAAGACCCATCGAACAATACTGGGCTATTATGAAGCAGACATAACAGAAGCATCCCAAGAAGGTCAAATCTGAGGAAGACATGCATAAAAAGTGGGTTTCCGTACAAAAGAAGCTGCAGCCAGATGTTGTACAGTACCTCATGGGTGGAGTTAATCGTGAGGTGCGAGCGTACGGTTATGGTGTTAAAGTTGAATGAAATAAATATGCCAAAAGCTTACTAATGGGTTTTATTTTATTGTCTGAAAGTTTGAGAAGGATCAGGATCAGGAAGGCTCACGTTTCTGGCGCTATCCGTTTTAAATACTCACAGAAAACTCTCTCTGTTCCTATTTTTAAATCCAACTTAATTTTATAAAGTGGTGTAATATTCTCGTGCATTACAGTATTTTAGAGAGATTGGCTTATTTTGTTGATGTAGGGAAGATAGTTGTTTTTTACCTAGCTTCTAGCGAGTTGGTTCAAGCTCTTTGATTGTATTCACTATTTCTAGAAACATATTTTCAGCATAACAGGGCCAGTGGGTGTGGGGATAGCGTGGTCATGTAGAACAGCTGTACATCCCAGTCAGGCATTGGTTCAATCCCTGCTTGGTGTCGTTGAAGTTTTTTTTTGGTACAATTCCAAGCTGACATTAAGTCTGAGAGAATGAGGGGTCTTGTTCCATACATACGAACAATTTAAATTTCTTCAAAAATGTGCTTTTATTTATTCATTTCACCTTTCAATGCAAGTCAAAGCATTTTTTCTGCCAAAGATGATATCATTTTTGCCAACGCTAGTTTGGGTGCAACATGAATGAAGAAAACAGATATCTGGAAATTTGAATGTCACAGAGAGAAGAAGTACGATAATAATATAGAGAACCTGAGCAAACATTTTACGGTCACTTTTTTGGGAAATATAAACCATTTTCTCGTCCAAATATGATGGTAAATCGTTGCAGTTCCAGTTTTGATAAACGAAGAAAACCAATACCACATAAAACAATTGAAAATGACAAAAGTAAATATATGTTCGAAAAACATGGATCCTTTTGTTCCCAAGCTACACTTATTGATGTTCGCTACTTTTCAACCGACCAAATGGGATGTGGATATGCTTACCAAACCATTTAAAAACGTAGAAGCTAACAAGATTCAAAGAAGATATTAGTGTTCAACAAATAAATAACAGGCCGCGAACTTTGTGAAGAAACTGAACAATTCGTTATTCTTGCTCGCAATGCTCTAGGATAGTTTGGGATTTAGGTGAGCGTTATCTTGGAAGGCTAATTATAGACACTGCATTCGATTTCTGGATTTGAAGGATGGTGTGAGACGGCTCTTGATAAAAAAGCTTGTTCTGTAAGGTTTATTCCGAACTTTTGGTGCGAATCCGCGGCATCTGTTCAAACCTTCATGCCCCTTGAAATGTTTGTCATAATGCTTCGAAGTTGACACATCTTCAATTTTTTACCACTTCTGTGATATGTTTCAATATTTCACATGTGGATTATTGCATGGAAGTTCAATTCACAAAAGTCAATTTTTTGACAGGATTAGTCCTGACACACTACTTGGAGTATCTACACCCAAACTAGCGTTGGCAGAAAACATTTCATCTTTGGCAGAAAAGATGCCATTTCCTGCGCATGAGAGTCAAATGCGCAAATAATGAGCTATTTTGAAAGCTTAAAAATGGTTTGTATGTATGCGAGCCGACATCTCTTTCTGTTTTCTTTTCTCTTTTCATTTGGGATTGTGCCAAAAAAAAGCTGGAATGCAAAGTTACTATATACGACCACGCTATTCATATAGCTGCCAGCGCTATTATAAAGGAGCGTGATAATATTACACCTCCACATAAAATGAAGTTGGATGGTGTTTTCTAAGACGATAATGAAGAACATGAACGAGAATATATCTTTCTCTGTCTGGGCCGTGTATTCGGCAAACTATACGAAAAGCTTTCATATGCTTTCATCTAAATGTGTCTCTTGTTTCGCTCGCTCATATTGGCTTCTAGAACTTCGCCCAGTGGAAAAGTACTGGGCTCTGATTAAGCGAAACCTATTCGAAACCAAGAAGAAAGCGAATGACATTAATGATTTCAAGAGGAGATGGAAAAGCGCCGCCTTCAGCATATCTGAGGATACTGTACGGAATCTAATGGCAGATGTTCCCAAGAAAGTTCGTGAATTTTACAGACAACGTAATTAACATCGAAGTAAGCTTTCCTTGTTTTAGATATAAGTCTATTTGACTGAAATAAACAATCGGTTTATTTCAGTAAAATCATCTTGACATAATCTTGGTAAAATCAATCATCTTGGCATCATCTTGGTGTCCGAAATTTAACGTGGACAGATTAGACATGAACGTTAAAACGAATAAAAATACAATAACTTACATTACTTACAACCACAGGTATGTAAGAGACGATGTTAGCTTTAGAATATGGGCTGATAAGAACATTGAACCGAGAACCAACCACACCCAATCTTACCCTCGTCCAGTTTATGATGAAGGAACAACGGTTTCTGTTTTTGTTTTGTTTTATTCCTCTGTTTTGTCATAACACTAACTATGCTTGATTTTTTTTAAACTATCCTGAAAATTATACATCTGTTTTGTAGTGTTTCAGTTTCAGATGTTTTTGTTCACAACGGGAAGCAGTCTAATGAGTTCTAACATGATTATTATTTTCAACGCTTCTAACATCAGTAGTTTTAGGTACGTAGGCTTTGAAATGATTGGGTTCATGTTCCAGTTCCAGTCTGTAGCTTACGTACCACAGGCAGGCGGGAAAGACGCGTTTCTAAATATGATCGTATTACCAAGATCCACGGAGGGTCTTGTTATCTACGTTTTCTTGTTTTTTTTTTTGTTTTGATTTTTGTCTATACGCTCTAGGAGTAACTGTATTTCTGGAGAGACGATTGTTTTGCGAGGATATTTTCGTAACTATTTTTTTCTTGTATTTCTAAAGGAACGGCAAGTCTATTGAGAGAGATTGGCTTATTTTGTTGATGTAGGGAAGATAGTTGTTTTTTTTTTACCTAGCTTCTAGCGAGTTGGTTCAAGCTCTTTGATTGTATTCACTATTTCTAGAAACATATTCTTATGACGTTTGCGTGAACGAAAAATCTACAGCGGCTGTACACGTGGTTTGATTAGTCTCTTTAAAAACCATGAAATCCATGCTATTAGTATCTGGTTTAGGAAGTATCTTATATGTTACATAATGGAACACCGTTTCTTGTTTACTCAGTGGGAAGCACTCAGGTTTTCTAGATCCTTGCTCGAGGGAGGCCGCGACAGATGGGGATCGTCGGTTGCCAAGATCGGAGGAAGAACATTTTGGCTGAATTCACCCATCACGTTCCCGGACGGGTAGTAGTAAGCCACCACAAAGAGTTTGCCGGTCTTGGAGATGGATTTGCTGACGCCAAAATACCGGCTCGCTCGCCACACCATTTGACTGAAGTGTCCGCTGTTAACGTTAGTGTGCAGAAGGTGGCTCTCCTTGAAGTAATCGTACCTTCGACTGGTACTGTACCAATACGTGGCTACTTCTTGACCTGCTCAAGTACCTAGTTTATCATTCTAAACAATCGAAAATTTCAACACGAACTTACCCGACAAATCCGTGAGCAGCGAGTTCGCTGGACAGCAGAAAATATTCTGCCCGTAGTTCGTTCCGGTTTGATAGTACAGCTCGTTCGTGCTGGCCAGGTGTTTGGCCCACTGTGACGCGTACTCGCACAGCTCGGACGAAATGCTCAGCGCGGGCGCCCCGTGCCTCATCCGGTACTCGTTGTGCCAACACAAACACTCAAAGATAAAATCCTTATCCATCACAATTTTCACCTTTGGCGAGTCCTCACCCCCGTCGGCACCGTTTTTCGGGCGCTCCTTGCGATCTCCCACGACGGCCGCCACGGGTTTCGGAAGCAGCGGGCGATTATCGAGCTGGTCCTGCGTTTGGCCGGTGTCGTTAATGCTAATGTCGTCCAGATTGGTGAAGGTGTTATTCTTGCGCACGTTTTTGTTCAGATCCACCGCGGCGACGCGCTTCCTCAGGTTCGCCATCACGATTGCCTCCTCCCTGTCAGGGGAGGGAAATAAAACAAAAATAAAACATTGTATTTCCAGTTATTCAATCGAAAGATTTACTGCTAAATTTTGGTTTGTAACTCGATATGCTGGGGCACTAACTACAGAACGATACTTCATGACAAAGTGTTCAATTGTGCTAAGGGTTGAATAGCAGGGGATGAAAAATTACCCGCCCCAAGAAAACGATCGTTCGCTCGACATCGACAGCGGCGGAAAGTTGTTGCTGAAGTTTCTCGCTTTCTCTCAACACTTCCTGCCCTGCTTCCGGAGTGCGAGGTGAAGGTCGACTGCTTCGGTGCAGAGTCTCCCGGCAGGAAGCAGTTGGAATCATTTCATCCCGTCGTTATCATTACGAACGACAGTTTTATTTCATACCCTTTCCCCTCTGTTCGGCTGTTGGGCGAAATGCTCCGCGCTTTCTTTTCGAGTGATGGCAGCAGAGAGGAGGAACGATGAAACGATGGCTTTCGGCGAGTCGAAGGAAACTTTTGTGCTTTCTGCGAAGGAAATGAAAAGTTTAGATAAATTGCGACAATGAGTAGGGATGATTTGGTGCGGAAAGTTATATTTCGCAAGACCAACCGAGTTGCCATCTTATTGTTGTGGGTTGTAAAAGTGAGCATAATTTTACTGTTTTCAGGCAACCAGACAAGTTGTGGGCACTAACTGTTGTCCAACATGCACCAGCTTTCGGAAGATTGAAGATGCTAATAGGATTGGTATGCTCCCTCGGAGGAAGAAAAGAACTTGAAGTGTAAAATGTACAATTTTAAGTTTCATTTACTTGCTAATGATTAACCAGCCATGTTGAGACATATTTTTCAGATTTCATAACCCTTTTTCTTTTGAAGATTATGCAGCCTGAAACTAGTATAAGAGGTATTTCATAATTTCATAGAATTTTCCTCAAAATCACGAAATTTATGATTTTTTTCTTCGGTAATCGCATAAGATGTACGGCCTATACATTTTCTCTGGCTTCCATGGATAGTCGAACAACAACAGAAAATGTGTTACGCTCAAATACTGGTACAGGTCAGACTAGAGTATGAAGACTCGATTATATATAAGTCGATGATATTAAATTTTAGACTCGATTATATAACGTTAATTTTTTTTATATATTGAATATGACTTATTTCAAGCGAAAATGAAATAAAAGTTAATTGGCTATAATGAGTACAGTGAAGTAAACATCGTGATTTTCCCAGATTCTAGCAGAAAATTCACCAGGAGTTGTTCAAAATTGAAATTGCGGCGAAATTATGAAATATAGAAGTTGGGTGTCAAAGAATGAATTGTAGAGCGGTTAGAGAGCTTTAATTTGGCTGATAGAAACATTCAAGTTTATTATGTTTTTTTTTTGATAAAATGAAGAATAACAATTAAAAAATCACCAACTTTAAAGTTTTTTGCTTCCAAAATGTTACTTAAATCTACGAATTTGAAATTTATACAACCTGTATTAACCCTTTGCGCTCGAGCGATGCCTGAGAGGCACCATTCAGATCGATGTGTCTAGATGTCTTATCTCGGGTGATTCTATCGCCATAGAAGATGAAAGCTGTACCGCAAACTGTTTATGTCACAGACACAAGCAACCTTCTCAGCGTAGCCGACAGGACCTCCAATACATAAGTCCCAAACTATGCGTGAATGGCTCCTTATCGCCACGATATTTAGTCTGCGGCACCACTTTCATCTCCTATAACGAAGTAGGACTTTGTCTTCGACATCAGTTCGAACTCAGTCTTCTTGGCGATCGCAATATTTCATTCAGAGTTAGTAAGCCCAATAAGTATGGAACACGACGACGAAATTACTTCTAGTGTAGATGAGTAAAAATTTTCTGCAATAACGAACGAAATTACATCACTACATAGACAGCTTGTCCAGGAGAACGAAAACAGAAGTGATGGAGATAGCGACCCCGTTAGAGGAGTAAGAAGACGAAAAATCCGATTAATCGATAGTGAATCTGAAAGCCAAAGTGATTGTACAGAAGAAACTGAACCTGCAGAATGGATACTGTGCACAGAATACGAAGAAATCCCCACAAGAATTCCGTTTGTATCCGGTGAAAGACAAGTAGGACCGCACGTACCTGCACACATAAAAGAACCAATAGATTTTGACGTGGGATTACGTCTAACCGGAGTATATGGGGGGTAAAATGAAAACCTAAACGCAGAACATGCAGGAAAAAATGAAAGATTCCAAATGCTTATAACTCGAACATTTCTTACTGTGTCGGAAAGATGTTTGCATCAATTGATAGGGAATATTTCTACGCATCTATCGGAATTAATAAAATGGTGTTTATCATTAGATAAACAATTGAATAACTGTAAAATGTTAAGCGTTATCTAAGCGCCCAAACTACCTCATTTTGATTGGCCCGATGTACGGTTTCCCCAACACAGCCATCTTAACCAAGCAGCCTTGGGGAAATCGGCATTGCAAATACATGAAAGTGTGGGGTATTTTTGTTCCGACTGAAATGTGTTTCCCTAATACAGACTTTAATTCCAAGGAGCGTGGGGAAATTGGCATTGCAAATACATGTAAGTCGGGGGTATTTTTGTTCCGACTGAAATGTGTTTCCCCAACACAGACTTCTAATCCATGGAGCGTGGGGAAATTGACACAGAACCAAGGTGTCTGGGGAAATCGGTTTTGCAAATAAATGCAAACTGCGAGTACTTTTGTACTCGACTTGCATTTGTGCATGCTAGAATATGTTTCCTGAACACGGTATAAGTTGAAGTTGTGGATTCATGCAAGCCGGGGATACTTCTGCACCCGCATGTTTTTTTTTGCACTCCGAAAAGTGTCTTCCTAACACGAACTACAAAAACGGGTACGAACACAACGCTTTGGCTCGGTTATTCAAGATTGCATTGAAGGATATGCCTTCATATCTTCTACTCACTGAATTTCTGGCACTGAGTACCTGAATTTCATCAAATCAAAAAAATTCGCGGTTCGAGAAGTACGTACACTTGAGAGATGCAAACTTCAGAGGAAAATATAAAATAAAATATTCGTTTGATAATTCTTCCGTTCGCATATTTTGTCCTAGGCATCATACCAAACGTAAAAGGACTTGTAACGAAGAACATAATCTATCACAATGCATGAATTGACCTTACATGGAATGTATCTCTTTACTCACAAAGCAAATATATTGAATTTGATTGAATTCGGAAGATGTTTTATTCAATCAAAAATTCAATCAATACAAACAAATGATTGCTAAGCTAAGCTAGTCCCACGTCAACTTTGCGGTTATATCATAGATATAACCCACCCTTTTTTCAATTTATTTTTTACCGAGGAATTAGTTACTGACATAGTGCGGGAAACTAACAACAACGCGGCAAAGAAGGTAGAAGGGAAGGAATTTTCATCCCGTTCAATATGGCGATCATGGTACGATGTAACAGTTATCGAATTCTGGGCGTTTATTGGAGTAATCATAAATTGGGGACAATGCCGTTAGCCAACATACAAGAATACTGGTCGAAAAATGATATTAGTTATATTCCGTTTTACTCAGACACGTTTACGAGAGACCGATTTTGTCAAATATTTTGGAGACGTTTCATCCTAGAACCCGATTGCAGTTAGTATCTGGTTCCCTCGAGTATATAAATAAAAGGTTTTTGAATTATTTTGTACCCGGAGAGCAGATTTGTGTGGATGGGTCGACTGTAAAATTCAAAGGCCGAATGTCATTCATAACACACAGTCCAATGAAACCTACAAAATGGGGTATTCGGGTTCATACACTCGCAGATTCAAATACCGGCTTCATTTGTGGTATTCTGCCGTATTATGGATCTCAAACAACAGACTTTGATAAGACACAATCTACCAGTATCAACCAGAACAAAACTCTGAACTGTACAAAATGATACTGGATAAAATTTCCGGTGCTCAGAGGCATTACATGTTCACGGATCGTTATTATACGAGTTATATATTGGTCAAGAATTACGCAAACAAAGGTGCCACTTAACTGGGACGATCATGACAAATAGAAAACACCTGCCATGTGAAATACGAAAGCCAAAATTTGGAAATAGATCCACATGTGCATATCGGAAAGGTAATACTTTGGTACTTGCGTAGAAGGACAAAAGGATTGTGACAGCTTTGACGAATTGGAATAATGCGGGAATAACTCCCGTAAGAAGAACTCAACGAGGCGGTACTGAAGTCGTTATAAAAAACCCAATGTTATCGAAAATTATATCAAATTTATGAGCGGTGTTGATCGAGCTGACCAACTGGCTTCAACATGTTGTTTTCTAAGGAAATCTGTAAAATGGTGGCGAAAACTATTTTTTGGAGTTTAGAGATCTGCTCCATCAATTCATATATTTTTTTATAAATCAGTGAAGAAGCAGAGAAACGAACGGCCGCTTAGCCACCTGCAATATTTGAAAACTCGTGTTGATCAACCGTGAGGCAGCTTCTTCTCCACAGAGAACTTCTGAAGTGACCCGAATAAATGGGAAGCTGCATGTTATTCTGATGGGACAAAAAAAAAGATTGCAAGGTTTGTTCCCCAAGAACGTCCGGCCAAACTGTGTACTACTGTGATACATGCCCCGACAAGCCAAGAATACACATTGGAGATTGTTTGATAAAATATCATAAGAAGCAAAATTATAGAACATAATTTTTAATAATTGTATTTCATTAAGATAAAAAAGTATGTATAATGTTAAAATATACGAGTTTAAAGTGTCTCATTGTGTCGAAAATTAATTTAAGTTAACAATAACGAACTCATGAAATAAGCGCGTGAGATTACTCTCGAATTGCTGGTTCACCCGACAGAATTTTTTTTGTAGAAAACCAGCTTAATAGTTTTGTTGCTGCGGTTTTCCACGGTTGTTACTGCCTGCAAAATTTAGGTAAAAACATAAGCTTTCAAATGAACACTGTCCGCTGAAAACTTTCGTATCACAGTGATCTGTAGATAAAAATATAAAGGGCCTGGTCGGGTAAGGAAGTAAAAAGTTCCCCCAAAAATATAAAGCACCAAATAAAAAAATTTGACTATTTTTTGAGCCCTTATGAGGTTCACCAATGGATCTATGGTAAAAAACATATTTTCCTTTTTTTTGGCACGCCATTCTGGATAGCTCCGAGATAAAAAAGAAAAAAAAAATATTGATAGTGCGTCTTACTATGGTGTATCAATAGATATTGTGAAAAAAAATTCATTAAAAAATGAAGTACTAAAAAAATCTTCAAATATTGAAAATTTTTTTTTGAGTGATTTTGAAATTCGGTACTACTATAATTCGTGTTTTAATGTGTTTCTACGCCTTTTCTAGATATATGTGATTTTTTCTGAATTTTAGCAGTATTGCGCGATACAAAACATATACATTTATAAATTTTTTTTTTTTTATTTTGAAACTGAGTACTGCTTTAATTGTATTTAAATATGTTCGTACGTATTTTTTGATATTTGTGATTTTTTTTAGAAAATTTTGAGAACTGCGCGGTATTTCTATTTTGTTTATTTTCCTAAAATCTTTAATTATTTTTTTTTTATATTATTTTTTACCCCAATTCCCTATTTTTAATTGCGTATTTTTTCATGTGCTCGTGAAAAGTGACCTCGAACCTTATAACTATGGAAAATGTTGTGTAAGGTATCAAATTAGAAAATTAGGTAATTTTTCTGAATCCCTATATGGTTGACTATAGAGGGCCTGATTCTCGAATACACGAAATTAACGGCACGTCATTGAACTACGTTTTACGAGTTAGTGAAGCGTCAAAGATAATGATGGATTTCATGCAGAATGAGCACAAAAATTATCAATTAAAATTAACTTCTCCTTTTCAAATTAGTGTTCAATGTGAATGGAAAACTTTGTTTTCTTCATGTGATAAAATAATCTTATACAAAAATTCTATCTGAAGATAATTTGATAAGTTTTAGTGGGAAAATAATCTCGAAACCAGATGTCGACACCGTACCGTTGTCATAACGGATACACTTCATTTCGTTTCCACCGTGAAGTGTATTCGAGAATCAGGCCCAGAGCAATTCCAAATGAACTCGACAAACGACAAAACAAGAATATTTTTTATTCGAATAAAAGTTTGTGTTCCGTTTGGGTTGGAGAAAATATGAGTTTTCCACAGCAATTGGGTATTTTTTTACTCAAGTGTAACTTTTGAAAAGAGCGTATAGATTTTAGTAAGAGAAATCTTTGATAATTTATGTCACAAAATCTATGAGTCGTACCGAAGCTGTGTCTTAGAAAGAGTTTATGAGTATTGATGTTAAAACGTGAAAAAAATATACAGTGAGGAAAAAATTATTTTTTTTTTAATTTTAATTTTTTTATTTTTTCGATCTTCTATATATATAAAAATCTCGTGTCACGGTGTTTGTTACCGAACTCCTCCGAAACGGCTCGACCGATTTTGATGAAATTATACTCAAAATACTTGGTATGTATGATACCGATAACCATACATTTAATACCGAATAGGGTGGCTCTATGCAGTAAAAAAGATCTGGATTTTTTTTTTCAAAAATTTGACTTCATACCATACACATAACCTTAAATTTTTTACCCCAATTCCCTATTTTTAATTGCGATTTTATTATTTTTGTGTCAAAAATATTCTAATAATTTAACCGTTGTTCGTTTTTTCAACAGAACGGATTTATTTAAGTTGTTCAATGACTGATGGCGTAACGCCCGCTTCATTGAACATCCATCTACAAATACACATGTAACATCAATTCATCTAAAGCAGGGAGCATCTCCGACGAGCTAGAAGCCTTTTTGAATGAGCACAATGAGTTATCGAAATTTTTCAAATCAACATTTGCTCGGATTATAAAATGACAATCACGCTATTGCCATCAACCCTGATAAAACATCAGCTGGAGAGCACGTGTGTAGATCCAAAGCACAAGCGCTGCTGGAATCATGATAGCACGGTGACACGAGAAATTTAATGCGAAGAAAAAACAATAATCTGGAATTCATCGTTGACACACACCGTTCATACGACCCTCGCTATGTTCTTCTTCAATGGCACTCACGTTCCCAAGGTTTGCCTTCTCAACGTAGTACTGCTTGCGTCATTTTTATTAGTAAATAGTTGATATTTCTATGACGAACAATACGCCTTGAATGTATTCTGGAGTGGTAAGCTCAAGAATACGCGTGACTACAGTGCAAGTCAGAAGGGTTTCTTTAACGAAAAATCTCTTGCATAAACATTAGACCAACGAGACCCCGTCACAGATACTTAATTCATTATGAACATCATTTCTCATTTTGATTTGATATTTATGAACATGCGACGAAACAAACAGAGGGCGCGCTCGAAAGATTTTTATGTTTATCATATGGTGATTTGACATGGTCAAGAAACGCCAATTCAAGATATCGTAAGCTGTGCCAACAATTTATGGTCGACATATACGCGAAGGTAGAGATTGAACGACTGCAATTCTTACTACACAATCAACAAAAGCGGTGCGAGGAATAATACATTCACTTGCGAGACACTATCATGAGCAACGCCGACACAGCTTTAGTTATAGCCAGGCCAAAGCGCAATGCATTGTCATGACACATATTGTTGGTTATATTCTGTTGAATGGAAAAAGCGCAATTTTGCATTCTGTTCAAGCTTAAGTCCAATCGAGTTGAGCAAATGTGACAACCTTGCCACGCAATTTGACGTAAACAACATTGATCTCCATGTTCCATTTCTATGAAGCAAAAACAGTAATGGTTTTTCGGGTGGAATAAACACGCAAAATTTAGCATTCAAACACATTCAAAACAAATTTAGCATCCAAACGAAATCGAATAATAATTTTCATTCAAATTTCAACAACTTAGAATTATTTCCGGAATTATGCCGATCAGATAGAGAGTAAATTGAACCACAAATACGGATGACTTATTTTGACCATTGTTTCGCGACAAGGCGAACGAATTTAAGAGTGTAAAAGTCGATTTCGATTGAATTGTAAAATCCGATCACTCATATGCATATATGAATATTGAGTTCTACAAATCGGTGAAGAGTAATAAAAACATCCATGAATAAAGGAAGCAATATGGCTGTGTTTCAAACTTAGATTACCGATGTGAATACTCCTCGATTGAATGACAACGATAAAATAACGCGATTCCAAACAGGCCGATTAATCAGCTCCATTGAAGTTAGCTGGCGTATCGCTGTTTTCCAATTTATGAACGAGACCAAGCTGTTATAAACTAAGCCATGTTGAAAATCACATGCACGTATTTTCTAACAAGGAGACAGCAATTAATATTAATTTTCTATATTTCATTTTTTCTACTTTACGACAAACTTATATTACTTTTTTCAGTTGACGTTTAACTTTTAAGAGATCAAACATGTCAGTTACGTTAATGAAATACACCAAGAAACATCAAAGGTTATACCTTTCGTTCAAATCATTTAATTCGTTTTTTTGTCTGTCACATTCGATTTATTTTAAAGATCGTTAAAATATTAAAACACACTTACAATACATTAGTGTGTTTTATTCAAAACCAAAATATTCACTAGAAATAATTTATTTGACAGAACAACGTTTGCCTGGTCAGCAATTTTTTTTAATAAAAAAATTAAATTTGCAATATCTAAAAAAATATATTTTTTAATTTTTTTTTAAATTTCTTCATATAAAATAGAAGAGATTGTTTTTTTTATCCCATCCGTTTATTAGGCTCATTTAGCAATTCAGCTGTCACAGAGCCGAATTTATTCGTATACATTTTTATGTTAAGATAACTATTGTTGTATATTATTTAGGCTTAAGATTCCTATCCATCGATAAACATTTGTTTTTTTTTATGTATAACACAGTAGCTGTTTAGGCCTAAGAATATTCCAATTCTATCGATACACAACACATGCCGAGTATTCCATTTCTATCGATACACAACACATGCCGCCTTTGTCGGCGTTAGAATATTCCTATTGTTCGAATGTTCACAGTTGGACTGTTCACAACGGGACTGCTGATATGAGGCTTCCATTGCTGTGTTAGAATTAGCACCAATTACCGATGCAGCAGATCGTAATGTGAGCGGTAAGGGACTGGGATTACCGACACATGATGATTGTTGCGTGGACGTAGTAGCTAGAATAACACACAAAGATGGTCAGTTGAGGGGCCCTGAGTTATTAGCTCATGATCGTTCGCTTAGAAGCGGACACGCAACCAATACTACGAAGACCCCCTAAAATAGAAGAGATGTAGAAAATGAATCCTGATGGGATTTGAATTAAAAAAAGCTCTTCATCAATCTCCTTCTAAATGCAGCCATTCTCGAGATATTTGAAGAAACATTTGCTACACATACTCATATTTCCTCCAACCCAAACGAAATACCTTCATTCGAATCAAAAATACAAATTTTTAAAATCTGCATTTTAAGACGACTTCATTTGGAATTAATCTATAGTAAAAACGTAGTTTTTCTATTTTCACGCCATACTCAATAGACTTGGAAATAAAAATTCGAGAAAATACTTAAAGTGCGTCTACTATGATGCACCGCGACAAATTATCAAAAAACCCTGTAGAAAACTAGCTAACCCGGCGAGCGTTTTCAGCCACAGCTCTTATAGTGAACCATATAGTGATTCGGAAAATTATCTAATTTTCTAATTCGTAACAATACATTCTATAGCGCTGGTGATAAGGTTTGGGGCTCTTTTTACGAATACACGAATACAATACAATAATAGATTTTAAGAAAATAAAAAAAATAGAAAATTACAACAAAATAGAAATAAAAAAAACATTTTCAAAAAATTATTGGATTTTTTCGTACCGTGCAGTTTTCGAAATATTCTGAAAAAAGATCCCTAATATAAATATTTAAATACAAATTTAACCTGTAATGGGTCTCAAAATTTAAAAAAAACATATTTTAGATTTTTTTTTGTAACGCGCAACACTTTTAAAATTCTGGAAAAATTCCAAATATCCAGAAAAGGCGTAGAAACACATTCAAATACGAATTTGAGTAGTACTGAATCTCGGAATCACAAAAAAAACAATATTTCTGTTTTTAGTGCTTCAATTTTTGATAATATTTCTAGATGCACCATAATAAGACGCACTTTCAGTATTGTTATTTATATTTTTACCTCGAAACTATAAAGAACGGCACGCAAAAAATTTAAAAGTGCGTTTTTTACTTTTACTATTGATCCTATGAATATCATGATCAAAAAAATAGTCAAAATTTCTTTTTTGGTACCTTTTTTCCATAGAACGGGTGATTTGGTTTGGGGGCACTTTTCATTTTCTTACTCGGCCAGGCCCTTTGTGTTTCATTTGTATGTATGTTATTGATTGAGTTAGTTTTCTCTGTTAAAGATAGAGGGCATCATAATTTTTTATATTTTTTTTTCTGGAAAGCTGAGGTATTTTTCACATTGTATATCCGAAAATCAGAGAGGTGTTATTTTTCGTTTTTTATTTATTAGACGTACGCGACTACACTCTGTCCAACTTCTATAAGACCGGGTGATGATCTTACTGCTTTGTGTCATTGTAAACAAAATATGCTACAATTTATATTCTAGTGTGTATTAATATTTCAATTTAAATGTTACTCGGGTGACAATTCGTCAAGTTTTGGTAAAAGATCGTCACATGAAGAGGGTTTAAAAATTTAAAGCTCCTCATCTTACACCATCTCACATCGGAAGACGTCTGAGTTTTGCCAAAGCTCACATGAACCGACAGTGGGACATGGTATGTTGTGACAATGAATGTTTGCAAAATAATACATTTTGCTATATACCATAACGAAAAGTTCTTCAATGTATAGGCTGACTTGAATGTATCTTCACTGACCAAAAAAAGCTCAACTTGAATGGTCCTGATGGTTTCAACGGGTACTGGCGTGATTTACGGAAAAAGGAACAGTATTTTTCAACCAGGAATTTTTGTGGAGGCTCGTTCATGGTTTGGGCGGGATTCTGTGCAACCGGGAAGCTCAAGATAGCTTCCACATCATTCAAGAATTACATACATGTTCTGGAATCCTCTCTTCCAACCATTTTCTCTTCCAACCACAAAAAAAATCACATTCCAACAAAACAATGCTACTATTCATATCAGCAAGGAAACTAAGCAATGGATTAAGGACCAAAAACTTAATTTTTTGGACTGGCCGGCTCCAGATTTGAATCCTGTTGAAAATGTTAGGTACGGAATCTTAGTAGGAATCTTAGGTTTCTGAAAATCTGGTACGCAGAATCTACACTGAGGGAAAATGAAAAATGAAGAATCTACACTGAGGGAATAAATCAACCGATCGTTTTGATTTTTTTCATTGATAATACTTATGAATTTTGAAGTGGTCTTATAGAAACTGGACAGTTGAAATTATCATATTGAAGCACTGTGAATAAACAAACTCTTTTGAGCGAAATTGACGTTAAATATACTTTATTCTAAGCATTCAACGATGTATGAATGTTTCTCGTTGAAATTCTAACTGTTTGTGTCGTATTTCTGATCGAAATTTGACGCTTTATTTAACATACTTAAAATTATCCAATTTAAGTCAAATATGCGCCGTTTTGTTCGCAAACATGTTGCCATTTAGAAGGCAACTTTATTATACCTCCCCCCCTTATAAACCCCCCCCCCCCACTCCTTATTTGCAAAACACTCAGACAGCCAGTTTTCGCAAGCCTCTTTTGAGGCCAAGTTAGTATCACCAAGAGCGTTTTGCATGGACCGGAAGAGATGATAATCATTTGAAATCAGGTCTGGACTATACGGTGGGTGTAATAAAACATCCCATCCGAGCTCCCGTAGCTTCTGGCAAGTCATCAAAGATGTGTGAGGCCGAGCGTTGTCCTGGTGGAGAACAACACCATTCCTATTGATCATTTCTGGCCGCTTCTAGTCAATCGCCTGCTTCAAACGGTCAAGCTGCTCACAGTAGAGAACCGAGTTGAGGGTCTGGCCACAGTTGAGCAGCTCATAGTGGATGATTCCCTTCCAATCCCACCAAACACACAGCAAAACCTTCATGGCCGTTAATCCGGGCTTGGCGAAGTTTTGGGCCGGCTCACCGCGCTTCGACCACGAATTTTTTCGCTTCAGGTTGTCGTACGTGATCCACTTTTCATCACCAGTCACCATCTTCTTCAAAAATGGGTCGAGTTCGTTCCGTTTCAGCAGTGCATCGCAGGCGTTGATTCGGTCTAAAAGATTTTTTTTTGCGTCAACTCGTGTGGCACCCATATATCCGGCTCTTTTTTAGAATCCAATCTTCTGCAAATGGTTCCAAACGGTTTTATGGTCTATACCCAGTTCCTGGCCAATCGAGCGAGTGCTCACATGCCGGTCTACTTGGATGCTTTCAACGATTTTATTGGTTTCCACGACGATTGGCCTACCAGTACGGGGTGTATCTTCGACAGCCACTACACCAAAATTAAATTGATCAAACCAACGCTGTGCTGTGCGAATCGTTACAGTATCGGGTTCATGAACTACACGAATTTTTTCGGCCGACTTCGTTGCAGTTTTACCTCGCAGGTAGTAAAAACCTAAAATATGGCGGATTTCCTGCTTGGTGGACTCCATCTTTGACGCGCTATAAGTTGAGACTGAAAAGGACAATCACAACACTGTCAAAACGACACTTGTAGCACAGATCGTCTTCGTCGTCTTTAAATAGCCGTATAGTATGACCCGATGCGATAAGTACAACACAAGATATGTTTAAGTGTTGCCATATATTGACAATATACGACATTTCTTTTTCTCCAACCCAATATAATATAATCAGGGTGGTCTTATAGAAGTTGGACAGAGTGTAGAATCCAATCTTTTCGCAAGTAAAGGGTGTGTCACATCAAATTGCATCACGGAAAAAACGCTGTAGAAATTTAATTTTTAGAAATTATATCTTCAGCTTTCGCTTATAATCAGATAAGAGTGTATAGATCACGTTGGCCATGCTTCACTGTCAATTTTTGATAAATTTGGAAAAATGTCGTCGAACGAAAAAGAGCGTCGTGAATTAATCCTGCGCACTCATTTCGAGAATCCGGAGTTGTCACATCGGGACATCGGTAAGATGCTGGGAATCGTCCAATCCACGGTCAGCAGAGTACTAAAACGATACTTCGAGAACCTAACCATCGACCGGAAGGTGAAGAACGGCAAAAATGGATGCTCCGTCAGTGAGAAAGATCACAAGCGCGTAGTTAAGCAGTTTAGACGTGATCCGAGAAGTTCGGTCCGGGATTTCGCCAATAAGCTGAATTTGTCAAGTTCATTCGTCCAGCGGACCAAGCAGCGGGAGGGCCTGCGTACATACAAGGTTCAGAAGGCTTCTAACCGCGACGAAAGGCAAAACATGGTGGGGAAGACGCGAGCCCGGAAGCTGTACACCGAAATGCTGACGAAGCCGCATAGCCTGGTAATGGACGACGAAACCTACGTCAAAGCGGACTTTCGTCAGCTGCCGGGTCTGTTGTTCTTCTCCGCAGAGGACAAATTCAGCGTTCCGGAGGAGATACGCAAGCAGAAACTATCCAAGTTTGCCAAAAAGTGCATGGTGTGGCAAGCGATCTGCTCTTGCGGAAAGCGGAGCGCCCCCTTCGTGATGACCGGCACGGTAAACGGGCAGGTTTACCTTAAGGAGTGCCTACAGAAGCGCTTACTACCACTATTGAAGCAGCACGAGGGCCCGACCATCTTCTGGCCGGATCTCGCTTCGTGCCACTATTCAAAGGACGTGTTGGAGTGGTACGAAGCCAACGGGGTCACCTTCGTGCCAAAGGAAATGAACCCGCCCAACGCGCCGGAGCTTCGCCCAATAGAGAAATATTGGGCGATTATGAAGCAGGCCCTCCGGAAGAACCCAAAAGTTGTCAAATCGGAGGCGGACTTCAAGAGAAAATGGATTTCTGTTCAAAAAAAACTACAACCTGACGTTGTACAGAACCTTATGGACGGTGTGAAGAGGAAGGTGTGAGCATACGGGCTTGGGCTCGAAGTATGAATAAAAAGAAAATGCCAAAAGTTGTTTAATAGTTTTTATTTTACTGTCTAAAATTTTCAAAAGGATCGAATGGGCGAATTTCTACAGCGTTTTTTCCGTGATGCAATTTGATGTGACACACCCTTTATGATATTTTTTCAAAGAAACTTCAAAGATAGCTTATTGGCTTGAATTTAATATATTGACCATCTAAATCGGTTCAGTGATTCGAATGTTTTTTGCAAAAAGTCATTTTTTTGATAAAGGGGGAAAAAATATTTTTCGAACCATTAACCGGTGGTTCGAAAAATATTTTTTCCCCCTTTATCAAAAAAATGACTTTTTGCAAAAAACATTCGAATCATATCTCAAAAACGAAAAAAAAGCATCTCTGATATCAAGATATGTTTTGTAAAAAATCCTCAGTTTTCAAGAAAAAATATTGCGCCTTCTATCTTTAACCGAGAAAACTATGAAAAACTAATTCAATTAATTATTACAGAAACAAAATTCCTAATTTTTCGTAAAAGTAATACTTTTTGAAAGAAAACTAAATCATAAGCTTCATCTGAATCTGCCCAGTAGTTAGAAAGTTATGAATTTTTGTAGTGAACAAAAGGGGGAAAATTTTGTTTTTTCAAACGTTCGGTTAATTTGGAAAAATCATCTCACAAAAACGAAAAAAAAGCATCTTTGATATTGAGATATAGTATGTAAAAAATTATCAACTTTCAAGAAAAAATATAGCGCCCTCTAGCCCTTTCAATACAATAGCTAATTGGCTTGAATTTCATATGTCGATCATCTAAATCGGTTCAGTGGTTCAAAAGTTATGAATTTTTGAAAAAAGTCATTTTTGGGAAAAAGTGGAAAAAAAATTATTTCGGATTTCGGAAATGGTCACCCCAACGAAAAAAATAAAAAATACGGGTCCAATATTTTGCGATAAAGAACAAAACATCCACTTTTCATGGAAATTTGAGAACCACTATATCGGTTTGACATGGAATGGCTGTATATTTGAATCTAAACCCGCTTAATACAGCCCAAACTATATTACAGAACAGTTAATACAATTTGATTCGATTCACTCATAAAATCTAAAAGAACGTATTATTGCACATTACGCTTCGTTTACGTTTCCTGCCTTTCAAAAATTCCTCGTATCATCACAAGCAACATTATTACACTTCAACTCAACCCTTTTCGGAGGCGCTCTGCCCGGATGAAAGTAAACCACACAATGGTTCACCCTTAGGGGAAGTTTTCATGTCATTTTGTGGGTTCAAAGCTTCGTTCTTAAATAACAAAGGAAGACTCTTCATTGTTTGTCTACCCAGTGTCGAGGTAAATTTAAGTTATTTGATGACACCTCGGCCGGAAACATCCCATTAATGAGATTACCCTCGGTATGAAAATTACTTCTTTGGTCAAACTTTGGCCTCACTTTGGAGAGGTGAAGTATACCGTTCCTCCTTATTCTCTACTTTCCCTTATCTTATCATTAAACGCGTTGGAAAATGTATTGACTGGTGGGAACAGGTAGCCACGATAATTGAATTTGCCACACACCGAAAAAGCTTTTCATAGGGTCCCTGCGTTTTGGGAGGGAGCACACACAATCAACGGCTATAATTTATTTTTATGGCCCTAAAGGTTACTTCCACCGCAGTGGATCTGATTTACATGTGGCTGTTGGCAGCTGCTTTTTGTTTGCCAAGCCCTAATATTTATGGGTAGCTGCAGAGCAATAAGGGAACATACATACATTTCCACTAAACGCACTGATGAAAACGATAAAAGTCGTCCGGGAAAAATTGGAAATAGGTTTACCGGTTGTTGATTGATGTGTGGTCAATTTTCTGATTAGCTTTAGAAGACTGTTTGTACAAGTCATCGTCTTGAGCAATCTTGAGAAATCGATTATCCTACGATGCGGATCATAAATATCTCGATCTCGATATGATGAATCTTCTGAGAATTCGACGTTCAATTCCAAATATAATCCCTTTGCTGCGCACCATCATATAAATTATACATACAAAATATGCACAGACATTCTCGGTTGATATCCCTGCGGGGAATTGAAGAATGATTTTCCTTCGCGAAGCTTCTTATTTTTGGCATGCCCCCACGGGAGCAAACGAAAAATGGACAAACATTGGGGGCAATCTCTCTACAACTTACTCAGTCCCGCCCCGACGGCTGATTTCCTTTCATTAATTCCTGGAATACCTTGCCAGCAGAAGACGTTTCTTGCGTGCCATGCTTCCATTATTACGGCCCATTTCGAGTGATTATCAACAGCTGCCACACCCTGTGACCGTATCCATCTTTAGGAAGGGGGAGGGGCACGACGTTCGGGGTGCGACAGGAGCGATTGGAATGCAGCAAACGAATTATAATCAATTTATCACGATAGGAAGGAGTTCGTCTGAAGCGAATCTAGGACATCAACGGCTTTTTCGAGGGACGATATGATTTGCGCGTTTTTATACGGCACGGGAGACGGTGGTGGAAAGGTGGAAAGAGCTCTCACTGCACAATGGTTCAGGGAATGTATTTAAGAGACAATTTGGATCTAGAGCTAGTTATTCTTCAGACAAAATCTGTCATCGACAAATTTGCTACATATGATGGAGCGCGAGATTTTCAAAACTATGTTATTTTTTGTACAGGGTTTTCCAACTTTAAATTCCGAGAGTAAATTGAAATAAAACACACTTAGAATTCGAATTTCGATAAAACTGTTTTTTCAAATTAGAGTTTGGTTTATGCCATTATGTGTGAAATACAACATCATTCAAATGTCCACCTAGGGCTTCCTCGCACACCTTGATCCGGAACAGGTAATTTTCGATGACTTGTCGGCACATATGGGGCGGTATCTCGGTCATAACTTCTAGAATGTTGTCTTTTAACTGTTCAAGAGTTTGCGGAGAGTTGGCATAGACACGGTCTTTCGCATAACCCCACAAAAAAAAGTCTAGCGGGTTCAAATCGCATGATCTGGACGGTCAATTGGCATCACCAAAACGCGAAATTATGCGTCCCTCAAATTTCGTTCGCAATGTGGCCATTGTTCGGTCGTGTTGTGTGGCACGTGGCGCCGTCCTGCTGAAACCACATGTCATCCGTATCCATATCTTCAATTTGTGGCAAAAAAAAATCGGTTAACATGCGGCCATAGCGCTCACCATTCAGAGTTACCGTCTCGCCGTCCACATTTTCAAAGAAATACGGCCCGAAGACTCCACCAGACCATAATGCGCACCAAACAGTGACTGTTGGCGGATGCAATGGCCTCTCAACAATCACGTGTGGATTTTATGAGCCCCATATATGGAAATTTTGGGTGTCCACATAGCTACCGAGCTCGAAATGTGCCTCATCGCTGAAGAAAATTTGATGCGAAAATTCAGCATTTTGCTGCTGTTGTTCGTTAACCCAATCGACGTATGCCCGACGCATTCCATGGTCACCACGCTCTAATTTTTGTACCAGTTGGACCTTATATGGATGTAGGTGCAAGTCCAAATGCAAAATTCGCCACAATGATGTGTTTGACAAGCCCAATTACTGAGCACGCCGTGGAATCGAAACATTCGGGTCATCCTCCACACTGGCAGCAACAGCAGCAATATTTTCCGCCGAACGCACATCACGATGATGCACAGGTTTCACAATATCCCCTACGGATCCGGTTTATTCGAATTTACGCACTACATTAGCGATTGTGTGCTCTGTAGGCCGTCTATGACGACTAAAATCCGTCCGTAATGCTCGAAAAACATTTGCCGGTTTTTCATCATTTTTATAGTATAATTTAACAAAATTAACATGTTGTGCGATGCTAAAACGATCCATATTGTAAAATGGCAGACATTCAACTAACGATATGACGCTTTGGTTGACAGCTATGTGAAACGGTTGTCAGCGCAGGGCTGTATACTTTCGGAAGCCCGAAATGGAAAACCCTGT
Source organism: Toxorhynchites rutilus septentrionalis (assembly GCF_029784135.1). NCBI lineage: Eukaryota > Metazoa > Arthropoda > Insecta > Diptera > Culicidae > Toxorhynchites > Toxorhynchites rutilus. Next base: position 314,468,523 of record NC_073745.1, on the reverse strand, counting down.
ATTTTGAGCTGTAGGGTTAAATGGAAGGCTAAACACAGAACAGGCAGGAAAAAATGAAAGATTTGTAATGCTTATAATTCGAGCATCTCTTAATAGATCGGAAGAATGTTTGCATCAACTGATAGGAAATATTTCAACGCATTTATCATAGTGAATAAAATGTTATTTTTATGAGATAAACAGTTGAATAATTGTGAAATGTCAAGCGTTATAACAACACCTTAACTGCCACGTTTTGATTGGCTTGATTTGTGGTTTCCCCAACACAGACTTCTAAGCCAATGAGCCTGGAAAAATCGGCATGCAAGTCGAGGACGTTTTTATTCACACCGAAATGTGTTTCTCTCACATGGACTTCAAAACCAAGGTGCCTGGGGAAATCGGATTTGCAAATATATGCGAGCTGCGAGTACTTTTCTGCCGTTCTACGCGTAGTTGTTCCATGTGACTTTTTCTCAATTTTCACTTTTTTTTTTTCATAAAACGATGTTATTATGCCTAATCTTCCAGAAAACCACAAAAAAATATTGTTCATATTGTTTGTTCCCAACTTTTTAAAAAACAACATCTAGCTCAATTGTCCCACCATGTATTTTTAAACCATAATCAAGCTTGATTGATTCAAGTGAGGGGAACTGTTCACATTTCGTGAAACAACAGTTTACTGCTTATAAAAAATACGGTGTATTGCCAAACTGAAATGCTTAAAGCTTCTGGTAGACAAGTATGCTAGAAAACTTTGATTGCGTTTTTCCCAGCTGCTGATTTTAGAACATGGGACAACTATGCGTAGAACGGCAGATTTGTACTGTCAAATATAATGATCGTTTGACAATTTTTCCGTTTGAATATTTTGGTAGTCCTAGGCATCATACTAAACGTAAAAGGACGATCATTAAATTTACTTGTAACGAAGAACATAATCTATTACAATGCATGAATTGATCTTACACGGTAGTCTCACGTCAACCTTGTGGTTATATCATAAATATAACCCACTCTTTTTTCTATAGAAAGTTTCATTTTTCTCAGTACAACAGGAATGAAACTTAAAAAGAACGTAATAAATAAGATTTTTCCAATTACTGTATGTAGATTTTTCAAATGGCGAAAACTGCGATAGAAGGGTTACATTTTTTTTTAAACGGTTTTACTTAGCTTGCCCTGTAATCTGTTTGTATGTTTGTATGTTTGTATGTTTGTATGTTTGTATGTTTGTATGTTTGTATGTTTGTATGTTTGTATGTTTGTATGTTTGTATGTTTGTATGTTTGTATGTTTGTATGTTTGTATGTTTGTATGTTTGTATGTTTGTATGTTTGTATGTTTGTATGTTTGTATGTTTGTATGTTTGTATGTTTGTATGTTTGTATGTTTGTATGTTTGTATGTTTGTATGTTTGTATGTTTGTATGTTTGTATGTTTGTATGTTTGTATGTTTGTATGTTTGTATGTTTGTATGTTTGTATGTTTGTATGTTTGTATGTTTGTATGTTTGTATGTTTGTATGTTTGTATGTTTGTATGTTTGTATGTTTGTATGTTTGTATGTTTGTATGTTTGTATGTTTGTATGTTTGTATGTTTGTATGTTTGTATGTTTGTATGTTTGTATGTTTGTATGTTTGTATGTTTGTATGTTTGTATGTTTGTATGTTTGTATGTTTGTATGTTTGTATGTTTGTATGTTTGTATGTTTGTATGTTTGTATGTTTGTATGTTTGTATGTTTGTATGTTTGTATGTTTGTATGTTTGTATGTTTGTATGTTTGTATGTTTGTATGTTTGTATGTTTGTATGTTTGTATGTTTGTATGTTTATATGTTTGTATGTTTGTATGTTTGTATGTTTGTATGTTTGTATGTTTGTATGTTTGTATGTTTGTATGTTTGTATGTTTGTATGTTTGTATGTTTGTATGTTTGTATGTTTGTATGTTTGTATGTTTGTATGTTTGTATGTTTGTATGTTTGTATGTTTGTATGTTTGTATGTTTGTATGTTTGTATGTTTGTATGTTTGTATGTTTGTATGTTTGTATGTTTGTATGTTTGTATGTTTATATGTTTGTATGTTTGTATGTTTCTAACATGTTTGTCTATAGTGCTGACCCACATGTATAGAAATTTGACCCCCTTCCTGTTGACCGATTGATCTGAAATTTGGAAAACACCTTTATCTCTGTAGTCACTATATAAACTGTTTTCCTGATCTAGAAAATCCAAGATGGCGGCCGCTACAAAATGGCGGATCACATATTTTCTTAAAACCTCATCAATATGGGTTTTCCAAAACCCCATCAATATGAGTATCAAATAAAATAATAAATGCAAATCCAAGATGGCTGCCACTACAAAATGGCGGACTACATATTTTCTCTAAACTTCATTAATATGGGTATCAAATGAAAGGGTTTGACTAGAAGAACACGGTTATTTATGAAAAATTCAAATCCAAGATGGCTGCCACTACAAAATGGCGGACTACATATTTTCTCAAAACCCTGTTATTATGGGTATCAAATGAAAGGGCTTGACTAGTAGAACACGGTTATTTATGAAAAATGCAAATCCTTCAAAATTTTACCAAATGGCGGACTACATATTCTGTCAAAACTCCATTAATATGGGTATCAAATGAAAGGGCTTAACCAGTAGAACACAGTTATTTAGGAAAAATGCAAATCTATGATGGCTGCCACTATCAAATGGCGGGCTGCATATTTTCTCAAAACCCGATTAATATGGGTATCAAATGAAAGGGCTTGAATAGTAGATCACAGTAGATCATGAAAAATCCAAATTCAATATGGCCGCCAGCACAAAATAGCAAATTACTTTATTAAACGATTTTATTTAGCTTGAACTGTTCGTATGTATGTTTGTATGTCTGTAGGGTTGTCCCACATTAATAGAAATTTGACCAATAGGAACTGACCGAATTTACAAAATACCTTTATCTCTGCTGTCATTTTAAAACTGCTTATCTTGAAAAATCCAATTTGGCCGCCGCTACAAAATAGCTGATTCCATATCATCTCTAAAAAAAAGGATGATTCAGATATGTGTATCAAACGAACGAACTTGACTTGGTGTTCTCTCTGTATGTATTTTCTGCAATCCACTCAATATGGATATCAAATGAAATTTTTTGACTGATAGAATACAGTACAATGGTTTTATTGTAGAGAAATATTCTAATGAAACAGATAATGTACTAAAACTAGAAAATAAAATGAGTAAAAAAAACTTTTTAAGTTAAACGGTTTAGTTGTGATTAAACATAATAATGTACTAAAAGCTAGAAAATAATAAGGCAAGTAGCAGTTAGCAGTTATCACACCTCTCCTTCATTAGTCTAGGGCATTGACTAAAAAATAAAATCGTGGGGCACGTTGGATTTCCATTATCCACAATTAGCGACTTCATCATATGTCCCACGATTTTATTGTAGTCTTATCAATGCTCTAGACTAATGAAGGAGAGATGTGATAAATGCTAACTGCTACTTGCGTAATTATTTTCTAGCTATTAGTACATTATTATGTTTAATCACAATTAAACCGTTTAACTCAGAAAATTTTTTTTACTTATTTTATTAAATCATTCGAAGACAGAATTTAGTAATGTGAATAGGAGAGGAATCAAGGATATATGGAAGAAAATACCTTGGCATCACAAAGAAATAACACGTGCTCGAGTGAAATAATCCACGATTTTCCATGATATTCTAGCAAAGCGTAGACGAAGAAGGCTTCAGACGGAAAATTTATGATTTATGAAATGCCTGAAAGGCTGAAAATTGGCCAGCAAAACATATTACCAAAAACATAACTCAAATCTAATCCTGCACAAATAAATCGAAGCTCATTTTTCCCATTCATCTAACTTAGAACCATTCTTCGCACCACACGACAATCCCCTCCCCCATTGGTATTGAGGATTGCTACACTCCGGATGACCGAAAAGGTCTTGACATTTAGGACAAATTCATTAATTTTGTGCCGCCTCCTGCCCACATCCGAACCGGACGGAGAAACACATACATTCACACGCACGGCATCCAGCCAAGCGAAATGTGAGAATTCCTAATTCTGCTTTCCACTTCAGACCGCCTCAATTTATCATTTTCGTATTACTTTGTGGGGATCTGTTTTTTTTTCATATTCGTCTTTCTCCGGTATTATTATCCACTTCCCATCTTGTGTCAGTTCACTGAACTACTTCCGATTTGCTGTTTGGCTTCGAATGCGGATCGGGTTTGTCACCCACTCCAGGGGTGCTTATCTTCGAGGAAAGATGAGCTGTCGCTTTCTTAAGTAACGCTTTCTTCGAAAATATTCATTCACCACAAATGGAGTGTATTCGACCTGACGGGCGGCTGAGGGATGAAAAATAAGAATGAAAAGTTCGGCTTTTCCCGCTCCCCGGAGGCTGTGCGATGTTCGAATGGAGTCACAAATCTACAACAAAGAATATTTATAGACTCGGAATCAAAGCATTTCGGAACGCAAACCATAGCATAATACGTTTGTCGTGATGGGTGACGCTAAAATTTAAATACTGCTGACTGCTTACATAACTTGGAGCCTTTTTTCGTCCACCAGTAGCAGCACCAGCACTATTGATCAGTTTTCGTTCCCCATTCCCTGCTGGCTTTCGGCTAACCACGGATGGTTTCCCATTTGGCACCAGTCCAACAATTCCACCTATCGGTGACGCCAGAATTGCTAGGATGATACGCGTGGGCAGCATTTCGGGTGGAACCAATGGGCGGATGAAATCGATGAAAAATCTGCTGACAAAGCGCACCCGGCCCGGCAACTGATTGGTGGCTTGCTGTTTCCGTTCTGAGTGAACGAATGAATTCTGTGCTGTAAAGGAGAGCAATTTGTTTCGATTTTATCGCGATGAAAAGGTGTGAGATGAAACTAATGATTTCCATGAATGACATCATTAGGCAACAAACACGGTTTTAATTCATGAACGTTTATCAGTTTAGTTTTCGTGGTGATGCTTCATTTCTCTCTAGCATGTATATTTAGGGTGCGGCAAAAAAAGGGTTGGCGCTTTTCTCAGCATGCATTCCGAAACGAACTATTTGAATGCGAACAATTCATACGGGATTAAAGGTACAGCTGGTGAAATTGTGACTCATTCTTCTGTTTTTTTGCATTATAGAGGATTTAAACATTGAAATTCATTTGCCAAGGCCGATTAGAGGTTTAAAACTAACTCTCTCGTAGTCTTCAAAAAGCAGTACGAAAATTCTAAGGTTAACTTAAACCTTCGAGAAATATAATGACTGCTCATTGGCTGGAGCGAGACTGACACATAAAATTTCTAAAAGGCATCCTCTCGTCCGATTTTAATTTTGTATCAATGTTTCCCTTCTCCTCGGAACTGCGATGAACATGCATTTCGAAGCAAACGATTCGAATGTGATCGATCCAGCAGAGCAGAGCAGAGCAACAACTGAATTGTGACGGATAACGTTTTGACGTAGGACAACGTCTTACATGAAGGTTGCCAAATCAGAAAACAGGTCACGTTTTTATGAGATAAAGTTAACGTTAATAACTATTTGCGAACGGATTTTAACAATTTGAATACCAATCAAATCGGAAATTTTCTAAGATTTGTTTATATGCTATACATCACAATCCCATATTTGTATATGATTTGAATTGATGAAAATTGGAAGCATTCCCATTTCTAATAATTTCTAATAATAATACACATATTTCAACCAAACATATTCCGACATGACAATTGAAAATTTTCGGAAAAATCTGAAGGAAAATCAGAAAATTTCGGAAAATTCAATTCGCCTATGTTTTACAATTACATAGTGACAAGCTTTGTTAGTCCATTTGATGTTTGCGGTAACGAAATTGATCTTTGTTAGAAAGTGGAAATGGATTTTAATGTGATAAAACGCACTCCTATATCGTCTTCTATCTATATAAAACAAAAATGGACCGCCGAATGTGTTGATAAGAGCAAAACTCGAGAAAGGAATTGTCCAATTTAGGGCTGTCTTAATTCTATCATATTTTCAGTATCAAACATTTATTCCATGTAACGGAGAAACATGTTATTTGATAGTGGATGAAAAATCTTACACGATAATTGTGTCTGAAAATAATCTGATATTATAATGTCGAAATTTGGTAGAAGTACTGAAATTTTAAAGTAAAAAATAATTTTAAGGGGTGAATTAGAAGATTAATCAATGAACAGTTCTGCGATTGGACCCATGAACGTGCGCTAAGCAAGAAAACGTGGAAGTTTGCCGGGTCAGCTAGGTGAGAATGAAAATCAACTTTCTTACATCGAATATGTATTTTGCACTCGACAGAAAAAAATAGAGGAACAGAGGGTGAAGTCGAAATTTTAAAGTGATTTTTAAATGCATTTCATGTTTCAAAGCATTTTAAGATATACAATATTCTACCAATATATATTAATGTGTGTGCGTGTGTAGAGGAAATAAAAATATTGGGAAGAAATCAATTTCTTTCTGTTTTTTGACGTAGAACTACGTCCTTTATTAAGGGCGTCAAATCAAAAAACAGGTCAAGTTTTTATGAAATAAAGTGACCGTTAATAGCTATTTTTGCCATGAACAGATTTTGGCGATTTACATACCGAAAGAATCGGAAATTCCCTAAGATTTGTTTGATATGTTATACATTACAATCCCAAAGTCTGTATATAGTTATAATGTTTGATATGTTATACATTACAATCCCAAAGTCTGTATATAGTTTAAATTGATTGGAAGCATTCCCATTTTCCCATACATTTGTTGTGTCCATTTGTGTGCTTTCCCGAACAGAGCTGTCAATAACGATCAACTTATCGAAGAGCAACGAAGGGGAAATCGTAAAATGTAAAGTCTCCGTGATCAAAGGAAAAGAAGACGAACGAAGGGGAATATTTACCTAGAGTATAAACAGTGTATCTCTCTGAAGCAAACTTTCATTCGTCGTGGGGAAATCGACTGAACAACATCATTGTTGGGCGACGAGGGATCGAGCCTTTTTAAGGCAATCGGGGTGTAGGAGTAATATTATGGATAAAGTAAAGTTTTCCAAGGGTCTTTTTGAAGGTTAGAGACGAATGAACTGAAGAAATTTAAAGTCTCAAGCAAGGAAGGAAGGCAAACTTTCAGTATTGTTCTGTATTCAAAGCCATGGATATCGCTTGTACTTCCTTATTTTACGTCATCACATGTATTCGTTTCGGATTGAGCTGTGGACGCGACCAAATTACTCACTCGCTGATGTCTCTGGCATTGCAATCATTGCATCAAACTGACGCCATTGCATTAAGGTTCTGAGCTACACAATTGTGTGGGGAATCATCAATCTATCATCAAGCATCGTCAGCTCACCAAGAAAATAAATATTCTGGAATTTTGTCAGTGATTTGGTTTCGCATGACGATAGAAAAATTCTCTCCACAAACGATGGCAGCTAAGCTAATCTAGACTGGAAATATTAACAGAAAGGGCTTCTGTTGAGAAGAGCGCAAAACGGAGATAAGTGTGTGTTTATTTAGTTGCTTTAAGGTGAAGGTGGAAGCTAGCCACAAATGGCTGCCACGATGGCGCTCATTTCTTTCATCTCCCTCCCTCACCTCTCGCCCGAAAATCAATAATTTTGCGAAACAGTGTGAAGAAAATGATCGTTTTCGCACACTTCCCATCAAGTAATATCAACCAAACTCTAATCGACTACTCACAAGATATTAAATTTTCATCTGCTTTCGCACCGTATAGTGAAGAACGTCGGAAAACTCGAGCAAGTGCTCTGAAAGTTAAATTTTCGTTTTTCAATCTTCTGCAATGGTTTTGTTTGTATTGGTGGAAGCATCGTTATTTTTTAGACACTGATGCCAAACAACATCATCGAAACAGCTATAAAAACCACTCAATAAAATGTTATTCCGGAGTCATAGCGTCCCATGTCATGAAAATCAATAGAATAAAATTGTGTTGATATCAATACAATTATTATTTTTACGTTTAATGGGTCTATAATGTAAGTTTTAGCAACTTTAACATTGGGTAAGAAAATTGTATTGCAGAGCTCGGAACACTGCCACGGCTGCCTATGCTTTCAAAAACAGTAAACGGAAAAGTATTAAATTCAATCTAAATGCCTCGGCCAACGAAGAGAAGGATTAAGGCTTTCCAACGTGAATATGTGAAAACAATACGATCAACGAAGGAAAATATTAAGGATTTTTATTTTTATTTTTATCCCTTCTGTTTATTTTAGGCTCATTAGCATTTAAGCTGTAACAGAGCCGAATTTTAATCGTGTACATGTCACATGTTTATCATATCTATAATTAGCACATTACACAGTTGCCATTTTCGGCGTTAGAGTATTCCCTTCTATACCATTGCATATGGTACACATTTACACAGTAGCCATTTAGGCGTAAGAGTTTTCTATCTGTTCTTCCATTATCCAGTTAGACCGGACAACGGAGACAGTTGTTGATCATTGTTGAGTTATTTATAGAACAGCAACCCGATGTTTCTTGCAGAGCAGAGCAGTTGTATGGATGAATCGATCTTATTTCGACCGTGGATCGATCTCCATCGCTGATGATTGTTGCGTGGATGTAGTTATTCTGTAACAACACAAAGATGGTCAATGAGGGCCCTGAGTTTTGAACTCACGATCGATCGCTTACTAAGCGAACGCGCAACCAATGTGGCTACGGAGACCCCCATTAAGGAATTATCAACATCGAGTTACTATGCGGAAGAACTTGTTAATACCAAAAGTGCCCCAATTCGCATGTGTTATAAATTTGCTCATGTTACGCTCGCGTATAATCAGAATCATATGCAAATGCACCTTCTATATATATTTATATTTGCAATTGTTCATCGGAACATATCGTTCATACATTTTACTTTAGTATTGAATTGTTATTTGTTTTTTTTTCAAATGTATTCAAAGACTCGTGTCAATGAAGCGCCACACAGTCTGATAAGTGAATTGATCTATTTACGTGTGCTTTGCTCTTCTCTCACAAACACTATTACCCCATTTTTACACGAGGGTTTACCTATACTACTACAATGGCTAGCTTCCACCTTCACCTTAAGCCATCGATATTTGGATATTTGTATGCGTACGTGCGTGCTTCATAACCCGTACGTAAAAATAGTGCATTTTCGCCACGCCGAAACCCCATTTGTATCTGCTCCCCTGTGCATTGGCCCTGTAACGATGCAACAATCGCCTAGTTTTTTTTTTACTATGATTGACTACTGTTTGGTGTTGCAAATTATGCAATCGTAATGATAAATATAAACAAGGAGGGGATATAGCGGGAGGGAAATATTTACGCTAGGGTATTGGCAATGAATCTCTGCTGAGGCGAATATTCAGCCTTTTTCCAACCAGTTAACATTGTTTGTTTTCTGTCATCAATGCATTGAACTGACGCTATGATAACGCTAAGGTTGTGCACCAAAAAATGATTTGGGGAATACCAAGTTATTCAACAAGTTATATTAAGTTATTTATTTATTCAGACTCGCGCGCCAGTCGCAAAACTACTTTCAACTAGGATTGCATTTGCGCTAATCTTGATCGTGATGAAGCAGTGCTACTCTTTTCGAGGTTGTTGAGATTAACAGATGAAGTTTATTTTGTTTATTTAGTCACCAAGAAAGAAATGGCGTTCTGAAATTTAGTATGTGTTAGTAATTAAGTATTAACAATCGACTTGAATAAAACTACAGCGTAGTTCTACGTCAACAATGCGGTCGTGTCTTGAACACAACCTCCTATATTTTTTTGTCAAACTTTTCATGGACTAGAACAGTTTTCTACTAACTATATCAAGAACAAATCCAATTACCTTACCGACCACGTTTATATAGGATCTTTTAATACAGAAATATTTCTGTTCGGATGGAAAATTACCCCTTGGTTTTTGATTATGAATAATTCAACAAATAATACTCGTACCGCAAATCGAAAGGCAGTTTTGAAAATTTCAATAAATTTTGTACAAGGGAAGTTTGTTAGTTTGGCGAGAAAAAAATCAATAAAACACTGTACTTTAGCAATTTTGCAAATATTGCGGTTATTTCTTATGTTATCAGAAATGTAAAAAATGAAAGAACAATGTATTGACTGTACATTCTTGATTGAAAACGTTTTTTCCATCACGGTATGTCGTATAATAGTGGACAAAGTAGAACTGAAACTGCAATGATCCTTTCTCGTCTGCACTAAAACACCATAATTCATATCATTATTAGAGTATAGATCCAACTTTATTCGACTACGAAAGTCAGCTCAATGCATAAAAATACAATTTTTATACATCAGTATCGAATTCAGCAATGAAAAATGTACAAAGTGTCCATAAATAAACATTACCTCATTATTTTTTCAACCGCCACCATCGGTATTCGAAGCGCTGCCATCCGATCGACCATTTGTGCCCGTTTCAAAGTTTTCCCTCTATTTTCAAGTTCTCGGGTAGCATAAATTGTGTCGAGAAAACTCTACAGGAATACCGAAAGCAGCATCTTACTTTCCACGAGTAGCACTCCACATTCAGCGCTTCTATTCGCACGATTTTCTGTCCCCACCCCCATCTCTGCAGAAAAACACACCGAAACGACACAACGAACACTGCACTGGCGGGTGCAATCGAATGGAAACATAATTTTCCAGTTCTCCAATTCTTTCACGGTGCAACACAAATGGGGAGCGCTCAATGTGCAATTCCTTGCCACCCACAGCTCGAATCCATAGGAGCAATTCAACAGCATCCAGCCACCAGCTGGAGAGGCAGCACCGCGCACCGCGCTTCTAGTTAGACATGTGTCAATATTTTGCTCCTGTTTTTGTTCAAAGAAAACCGGCAAATAACGAAATACACAGTGGAATAGTGCGCTGCTCTTGGAAACGGTTTCGAGTGCTTCCAACTGGAGAAAAATATGCGCATTAGATAGTATAATTGTAAATGGAGTGGGTCACTCCGTACGGCAAAAACACTCGATGCTTCTCGAATCGTCCTGAGGAAGCTAGTTAAAATCTATTCATCGTCTCATCTTCCGAACCGAAAACCGCTTGCCGAAGAAGGAAAATTGTTTGGAATGTACTTTTGCAAGTAGGTGTCGTAGCGAGGGACGATTCGACAGAGACCGGAGGGTAGATGCCGGGTGCGGGACGACCCATCAAGTGGTTCTACAGAAAATTTCAATTAAAAACTTTTCCAGCACTTGAAAATGTTGATTATTCTCTTTTCATTGGTTTGGTAACAAGAAACTACTTTCTATGGGTGGATTTTGTTGACCGTCTGAAAAGATGCGCATCTTTTGGATGAAAGCTGACATTTGCGATTTTGGTCAATTATCTGGGTCTGATTAATTACTAATTATACTTCTTGATGTGTCTTTTAGATTTAGCAATAGTTCGTAGTTTAGCAATTTGCAGGTCTTTGTAATTTATGATATTATTAGTGGAACCGAAATCGATATCCATAATCAGATCTACTCGAGGATAATCGTAAACCGTAAATCGAAAACACGAAAAATCGAAAAATTAAAAAATCGAATTTCGAATCGAAAAATCGAAAAATAAAAAAAAATAAAAATTGAAAAAAAGGAATATCTTCAAACGAAAAATCGAAAAACGGAAAACCGAAAACCGAAAAACGTGAGTTCGGAAAACGGAAGACCGAAAAAACGGAAAATCGGAAAAAAATATTGAAAAGTCGAAAAATAATATTGAAAAATCGAAAACTTTAAATTTTTTAAAATCTGAAAATCGGAATCGGCAGATTGAAATCCAAAATAAAAAAAATTGAAAAAGCTGAAAATTCGTAAAATTGGAAGATTAAAAAATTCAAAACGTGAAAACGTAAGATTTTTTTTTTTTTTTTTTTTTTAATTCATTGTCAATTTATTGATAAATATTATTTACAGATATACATGTTTACATTTCATTATTCAAATCATTCTCAAGCGCTAATAAATTTATGGCTCCTTCGGTTCTATGTATGTGTTTTATATATACGACGAGCAATTTTAAAATGCTTATTCTCTGTGTTGTCTGCATATTCCCTAGCGCAGGCCTTAACAATTGCGAGAAGGATAAAGTTCGCCAACCGTTGAGAATTTCTCTTGTTTTACGCTGCATCAGTGTCCACGCAGTTGCTACTCGACAACATTCGCTGAATTTATGCTGCAGAGTTTCCGTTGTTCTGTTACAGTGTGTACATATTTCGTCGTCCGCCCTTCTTATTATAAACAAAAGTCTACGATGCTGTGTTTTTTCATTCACTAGCATATATAAATCCTCGCGCTGCGTTGCTGTCAATGAATATGATGCAATGTTTTTCCATATTCTAGGCCAGTTTTCAGATGGCGAATTTATTTCCACTTTTGGTGGAGCGATCGCCTCGATGGCAAGACGATGCACTTGTTCGGATGTTGGGTTCTGTAGAATTTGATTAGGCAGTGTGGGAATCATCTGAGACAAAATTCTCAGGCAAGGTAGCTCTGAAGGAGGAATTGCTATGTTATGAAAAAGGTACGACTTGTAGAACGGCATGGATTCTATCTCCTTGAGATGACGAGTGATCAAAAGAGATCTGCACTTCAATGCCGGCAATTGCAGTTTAAGCCCTCCATTGTCTCGATTTCGCGCAAGTTGCTGCATGGGAATGCGCTCCGGTACCCTGTTCCATAGAAACGAGCCCATTTTCGACGTGATTTTTGCTGTGTGCACTCCGTATGGTGGTAAAATTGACGAGAGATACCAGATTTTGGATGTGATGAACGTGTTGAGAAGTGTTACTTTCTGATGTAGAGTTAGTGTTCTCATTGAATTTAGCCACATTTGATGAACGAAATTGTTTACCACGGAATTCCAATTGATTGTTATCATATGACGAATCGAGTTTGCATAAGTGATGCCCAAAATCTTCATTGTGTCGGTCGTTTGCAACCACGGAATGGTCATTGGATTTTGTACCACATTACCAACATCAATGGCTTTTGTTTTCTCCCAATTCAGTCTCGCACCGGAGACCTCTTCGAATTGTAGAAATAGTTCTCTTGCTCGTTCTACTTTTCTCACGGATGTTGCGATGAGACTGATGTCATCGGCATACGCAACAACGAGATCATTCTGGCACACACGTTCCAGTTGTGTTACCAACGGATGTAAATAAAGCACGAATAAGTGCATGGATGAGGGATCTCCTTGCCGAACCGATCGCTGGATGGGAAATGCTTCGGACAGATGACCGTTGATCAGTAAGCGTGATGATGTCACCGAACCGATTTGAGAGAGTAAATAGATTAGCCTCGGGTTGAAGCCAAGTGAGCACATGGTGCGGTGGAAAAATTGTCGATCCATTCGATCCAAGGCGTGGTCGAGGTCAAATGAGATGAGTTTACCTTGTTGTTTATGTCTCTTCATTCGAGCTATACGATCCTTCAAAGCCAGCGCAGTTTGGAAGATATTTCGTTCGGCATTCACACACTTTTGGCTCTCACTAAGCACTACGTTAGCACTCATCACTCTTTCTACTCGACCTTTCAGAATACGTGACATAATTTTGTAGTCGTAGTTGAGCAGCGAAATTGGTCTATACGAGCGAACTGTCTCATCAGCATGTTTCTTTTTGACCAACACATTTACTCCGTCAACGAATTCGGAAGGGAAACGACCAGCGAGTGCCTCATTTAGTATCAGGTTGATATCCTTATGTATCACATCTATGGTATGAAGGTAGAATTCCTTTGGCAATCCATCAGGGCCTGGGGATTTCCTTGACGCGCTTGTTTTGATCGCCACGATTATTTCGGTCCTGGTAATTGGGTTCATAACGTTCGTTTGCCTCGTCATGTTCTGGAATAACCCGTTCGCATTCAAACGTGTCGTTTTGTATGGTCTCGCTTTCTGCATACAGCCGCTCAAAGTATCGGAATAGATTATTTCGTATGTCTTCGGAATTTTGGATGATCTCATTTCTCTCGTCACGAAGTTCGGTGATCGTGGTTTTTTTCCTCTTTCTTTCACCTAGCTGGAATGTGGATATTGGCTCTCCGGAAATACTGGTCTCGTTTATACGTTGAGATATTTGAGTAAATCTCCGTTGGTGTGCAAGTATCTCTTTTTTTATTCTGTTGATGGTGACTAGCATCTCAGGGTTCTGCCAGTAGCCATCGTAGGCTTGTCGTAGCAAGATATATAAGCGTTGTTGCTCTCGGTGAAAATTATCGTATGTCTGTTTCGATTTACATCTGAAAAATGACGCGATTTTTGGTTTTGCGTATGAAAGCCACCACTGCATCCACGAAGCGTAGTTTCTTTTCTGACGAGTCCAATACTGCCACTTCAAGCTGAATTCGACAATATTTTCGTCTGTTAAAAGATTTGGGGAAAGGGGCCAGTATCCTCGACCGTGTTGTCTGCCCAAATGAGGTAAACATACTCGAACCGATAGCGCTTTATGATCGCTAAAGGAGCAAACATGTGTTTCTGCTGCTCGTAACATTTCCCGAAGTACACGGCTAACGTATAAACGATCTAGTCTTGAAGCTGAGTTGTGTGATACATATGTAAACCCGGGAGTATTCGGGTGCAGCCTTTCCCAAGCATCTTGTAGTTGTAGCTGTTGTACTGTAATCGTAAAACCGTAAATCGTAAGATCATAAAACAGAAGATCAAAAAACAGAAAATCGAAAAATCAAAAAATTGAAAATACGAAATATCGTAAAATTTGAAAATTGAAAAAAAATGAAAGAATCGGTGAATCGAAGTATCGAAAAACGTAAGATCAGAAAACGAAAGATCGAAAAACGGAAAATCCAAAAACGCGAGACCGAAAAACGAAAGATTGAAGCAATGAAAAATCGAAAGCGAAAAATCGTAAAAAAATTAAGGATCGAAAAACTTTAAATATATCAAATCTGAAAATCGGAAAATCGGTGAATCGATATACCAAAAAATCAAAAATCGAAAAATAAAAAAAAATGTAAGAACCGAAACAATCGGAAGATTGAAAAAAGTGAAATCGAAAAACGGATAATCGTGAAAAAATTGAAGATCGAAAAACTTTAAATATTAAAAATATGAAAATCGGAAAAGCGGTGAATCGGAAAACTGAAAAATCGGGAATCGAAGAATGAAAAAAAAGTAAAAATCGGATTATTAAAACATTCAAGAATCATTGAATTGAAAAATAGAAAAACGGTATTGAAACATTTGGGAATCGTCGAAAAAAATAGAAAAACGGAAAACCGGAAAAAAATGAAGAATCGGTGAATCGAAAAATTGAAATACGGCTTCATCGGAAACGAAAGACCGAAAATCGGAAAATTGAAAAATGTGAAATCGAAAAACGGAAAATCGTGAAAACAAAAATAAAAAAAAAATTAAATGGAAAAATCGAAAAATCGAAAAACGGAAAATCATGGGAAAATTAAAGATCGAAAAACTTTAAATATTAAAAATATGAAAATTGGAAAAGCGGTGAATCGGAAAACCGAAAAATCGAAAATCGAAAAATAATAATAATAAATAAAAAAAAAGTTAATCCGAAAAATCGGAAGATTAAAACATTCAAGAATCGTTGAATTGAAAAAATAGAAAAACTAGAAAAAATAGAAAAAACGGCAAAACCTTAAAAAATATCATAAAACTAGAAACGGAAAAAAAAATTGAAATTTGAAAATTAAAAAATTGAAGGATCGGTGAATCGGAAAATTGAAAGACGTTTCATCGGAAAACGAGAGATAAAAAATCGAAAAATAGAAAAACGTGAAATCGAAAAACGGAAGATCGTGAAAACGGAAAATTAAAAAAACAATAAAAATCTAAAAACTGAAAAGTTAGAAAAAATTAAAATTGGAGAATCAAGAAAATACAAAATAAATCAATAAATTTATAGTAAATCGTAGATCGAAGAATAAAATAAAAGAAAAATAAAAAAATCGAAAAATCGAGAAATAAAAAGTCAAAAAATAAAAAAAATGTGAAAAATTGAAAAATTGAAAAAAAAACGGGAAACCGAAAACCGAATATGATAAATTTAAAAATTGAAAAGCGTATAATCTAAAAACGGAAAACCTTCAAACGTGAAATTGAAAAACGGAAAACCGAAAAACATAAGATAGGAACACGGAGGATCGAAAAAACGATAAATTGGAAAAATAAATAGAAAAATCGAAAAATATTAAATATTAAAAATCCAAAAATCGGAAAATCGGATAATCAAAAAATCAAAAATCGAAGAATCAAATAGAAAAATAAAAAAATTAAAAATCCGTCGAATCGAAAATTGAAAAGTGAAAAAAGCCAAAAACGAAAAAATCGAAAAATATGAGATCGGAAAATCAAAAATTGAAAAACCGAAATATCATAATATCTACAAATGAAAAAAATGAAGAATCAAAAAATCAAACAACGGAAAATCGTGAAACGTGACATCGGAAAACGAATGATCGAAAAGCTGTAGATCGAAAACACGGAAAATCGAAAAACATAAAATTGAAAAGAAAATAAAAAAGTCGGAAAATCAAGCAAGTGAAAAAAAACGAAGTATCTAAAAATACAAAAAATCGAAGAATAGAAAGAAATAAAAGAGAATGGAAAAATCTAAGAACTCATGAACCCAAAAATCCAAAAGCCGAAGAATCCAAAATTTCAAAGATTCAAAAACCTGAAAATCCAAAAATTCTAAAATCTAAAAATACAAAAACAGAAATAAAAAAAATCTCGAAATCTTAAAATCTCAAAATTCCAAAATATTATTATCCTAACATCCCAGAATACGACACGACACGGTTTTGATGACGGGTCATTGAAACTCTGAAATTTTTTGAATCTAGCCAAAATTGCGGCAGAATTTTGTCCAAAGTATTCGCTGCTTTTGATCATAATTCCGCTCAAAAATTTTACACACTGCTCGAATAAATTGCAGCAAATACCTCAATTATCCGATTTTCATCAGCACTTTATCGCAACCCAACATTTTGTATATAATAAAATAGAAGGAAAGTGTGTTGAGTCGACCTTTTATACTTCAGCAGGAGCTTATGTCAAGTCAAGAGGTATCCGTCTGCGTTTTCTTGGAAAATAGCAGCGTCTTTATTTTTTAACACAGACTGCTTCAAGCTCAGGCATGTGAATAACAATTAGTGCCTGAAAACTATATTGGATTTCTGCCAAAATTCCATCTAGGAAAGCTGTAGAACGCCGCGTCGTTATCGGTCGTTGTGACTAAACCATTTGATGTGCAGTCAATATTCATCCTTCATCGTGGCAACTCCCTCGACAATCCGATCTTTCGCCACTCCTAAGTCAACAAACCAAACGGGAAGAAAGCCGGAAGGTTTGTCGAAAAAAATATATCAATCCCCAAATCGCTTCCCTTCCGACGGCCGAAAGATAATATTGCAATAATAAAAATGCCACACGGGGGTTTCGGAACTAGGTCAAGATCAGAAAGTGAGCGAACAGACAAGGCGCACCGCCGTGTACCGCACTTGCGAAACGCCGGAACTCACCCAGCCAAGCCAGGAGCCACGGAGCGGAGCTCCGTTTCACAATTTATGCTTTCTTTCACGCTTTTATCGTCGGATTCCGTAATCCTGCTCCGGCGAAAATGTGCGTGTGTGTATGTGTGCGTTCCTTTCTGCAGGAAGTCGTACGTTTCAACCAGGACCAATTCGAACAGGAAACCCCTTCGAGAGAGCGCCGAAAGTTGTACGTCTTATCCTTGTGAAAAATTCTGTTCAGGGCCGGTGACGCATGCCTTCGAAGAAGAAAAAAAAAAGGCAAATCAATGCGAATATTGTTCACGGAAGAGACGAGGGCTTGCATTCAATTGATAGATTTCAGTTCTTGAATTGAATCAACGCTGAAGCGTAAATGTTTGCTATCTGAAATCAATATTTGATTGATTATGGCACTTTTTTTTTTTTTTTTTTTTTCCAAAATATATTTGTTTATTAAGGCACATGTGGCGTTAGCCTGACGGGGCCGGGAGTCCAATATTTTGACAATTTTTGTCTTACAACTATGTTAGTAATATGTAACCGATTACTCGCGGTTGGCTCGAGGTTAGTATTACAAGTGTTCTCATAATTGGTATGTTGCAGTCTTCGATGCTCTATACGTGTGCCCGACACGGGATACTTCCTATTGGGATGCAGCTGACCATTAATCAGCAACGCTCCCTAGTCTGTACCCCATATCTAGCGTGGTGCGTATTTCTCGACTCGAGGAATCCAGGATAGAATGGTCACTAGCCGGCGCAATCATCAGCTCGTGTAGAGTTGTCATGAGCGGTACAACCTTTGGCTCTTGTTGAATGATCAGTGGACTGCACAACCTTTGGCCCGTGTATCTGTAAAGAGTGTGTATTGCCGCGACTAAGTAAAAGTTTATCGATCGGATAGAAGGGATATGAAACGGGGACACAACGAAGGAAACATCATTAAACGTTGACATCGGCGTTTCTGAGGAACAGGTATAGATGAAGCAGAAGATCATAATAAATCATAATGCCACACGGGGGTTTCGGAACTAGGTCAAGATCAGAAAGTGAGCGAACAGACAAGGCGCACCGCCGTGTACCGCACTTGCGAAACGCCGGAACTCACCCAGCCAAGCCAGGAGCCACGGAGCGGAGCTTTACGAACAAACGTAGAATGAAGCGCACGTAAAATTTGTTGCTGCGGTGCATACAGTATAATAGTTGTTTTTTTTCCCACGTAAAAATCCACAGAGACTGGTAAAACGTAAAAAAAGTTCTGCTGATTGGAAAAGTGTCGATTTAGAATCGTTTTATCTGTGATATATCCATAAAAGTGCAAAAATTAATTCCGAGTTTTTGCTAGAAGGCATACGTGCGCTTGACAATAAGACATCGATTAGTGTTTTAGTGGTGGTGTATACGTTATATCCCGCCATGGCAGAGAAACAAGTACGACTACGTAGTAACTCAGTCGTTAAATCGGATGCTGATATGACTGTTGCGGATCTGGCGAGTCTCATGCAATCTCAATTGAACAGCTACCAACAATCTACCAAGGAAGACTTCAAAAAATTGAGTGCTTCTCTCTCATCTCTAACATCACAACTCAGCAAATTTCGTGATAACATCACCACTGAAATGGAGAGACTCCGAGAGGAAAATAAACAAACGTTTACTACAATTTCATCCTCGATCGAGAAATCAAACAAAGATACATCGTTGGCAGTGGATAGATCGACACGCAGGAATGATCTTGTCATTAGTGGAATTCCGTTTGTGGATGGTGAGAATCTGCTGTCCTACTTCCACTCATGGTGTAGAACTTTTGGATACGTCGAGAGTGAGTTCCCGCTAGTAGACATTCGTCGGCTCTCGAAGGGAGCTTTGGCTGCGGGCAAAGTCTACATGATCCTGCTACAATTTGCTATAACCATACAGCGGAACGACTTTTACTCCCGGTATCTACGATCTCATTCATTGTCACTATCTGGGATAGGATTTTCAGTAAACAAACGAATCTACATAAATGAGAATTTGGGCCCTAGTATCAGAGCTTTACGATCCAAGGCGCTACATATGAAGAAGGAAGGAAAGCTGAGCGGAGTATTTACGCGAGGTGGAATCTTGCTCATAAAGAGAAACGGAGATGAGAAGGAGATTACTGTATCGTCAGACAGTGATTTAAGTGAATCAATTTAAACCCGTTCCTTACTAGTTTTTGCATTTCCTTTCTCTCCTATCCTCATATTCCATTCGCTCCCCTCCTAAAAGTCTGTTCGAGTTGCTGCTGATCCTGCCGATGCTGCTGATGCTGCTGATGCTGCTGATGCTGCTGATGCCGCCTATGCTGTTGCTGCTGTTGTTGAATGTGGATGGTACTTTTACCTGGATGCTGTGGATTCTGGAATATAAGCTCTACTGTTTACTGTATGCGTCACATTATTAGAAAAAAAAAAAAAATGAATTATGTAATTAGTGTTTTCGAAAAAATGCTCATATATTATCCTCTCTTTATTGCTGTGTCCTTTCCTTATTTACGCAATGGCTAGTGATTCCAATTTTTACACCTCAACGAATTGGTGCGTTCCTGGGACCGTAATGAAATCCGCCTTATACAATGGAAAGCTTTCGATATGTTCTGTGAATAGTCAAAGTATTTGTGCTCGTAGGCTGTGCAAAATTGAAGAATTACGTCAGATCGTGGCAGTTAGTAATGTTGATATAATATGCGTGAGTGAAACATGGTTAAGCGAAAGTATCAATGACTCTATTGTAACTATCAATGGTTATAGTGTTGTTCGAAATGATCGTGTTGGACGAATAGGAGGTGGTGTATGTTTCTATTTAAAAAATGGTCTCGTCTTCAATGTTATTTCAAAATCTAATAATGATACAGGAGTGACTGGTACAGAGTTCATAACAATAGAGGTTATTGTACAAAATGAGAAACTAATGATTACAACTTTGTATAACCCTCCAGAAATGGACTGTTCTGATACAGTGGAAAATTTATTGTCTTCGTATGGTTTTACCTACAAGCATATTTTCTTCATGGGTGATTTTAACACTAACATGTTGAACACCAGTTCACCCAAAAGTGCTAGGCTTTGTAGTCTCATGGATACTCATTCCTTATATTGTGTAGGTAATGAACCTACGTTTTTTCATAGAAATGGAGCTTCGCAACTCGATTTATTCATCACAAATGAACCATCGAAAGTGTTGAGATTCGGTCAAATTGAAGTGCCGGTACTATCGAACCATGACTTAATTTTTGTGTCTCTCGATTTCGGTTTCATGCCAACTTCAAAGCCAATCAAATATCGTGATTACAAAGCCATACACATTGATTCATTGATAGATGCTTTTAATTCCTTTGATTGGAGTGCTTTTTATAGTGTTGATGACTCCAATCTGCAGCTTGAATTCTTAAATAATGTTTTAACTTATCTCCATGATAGATTTGTTCCCATCCGTACTTTTTCTTGTGATAAAAAGCACAATCCTTGGTTTAACCCAATAATAAGCAGAGCTATCATAAACCGTGATTTATTATACAAGAAATGGAAAAACAGTAACGACTTGAATGATCATCTAGCATTCAAAAGGGCTCGTAATCAGGTTAACAGGCTAATACGCACAGCAAAACAAGATTATTTTGCTTCCCGACTTGATCCAAAAATTTCACCGAAGGAATTGTGGAGAAATCTTAGGGAACTTGGTATTGGCCAATCAATTTCCCAAACAGCGATTAATTTTACAGCTGATGAAATCAACTTTAATTTCTGTAATAATTTTTCCGCTAATCATACTGCAATTTCTGGTTCAACAGATTCAAATGCACTTATTCATGATGCTTTTTATTTTGATAGAGTTAATCAAAATGATGTTATTAGCGCTATGTACTCCATTGATTCAAATGCTCTTGGAGTCGATATGTTACCGATAAAATTCTTGAAGGCGATCTGCCCTATTTTAATTGAGCCTATAACACATCTTTTTAATACGATTTTTACAACTAGCGTTTTCCCGGATACCTGGAAAAAATCAAAAGTTATACCAATCAAGAAAAAATCTGGATTAGACACAATGGAAAATTTGCGGCCCATTAGTATCCTTTGTGCTTTATCGAAAGTATTCGAGAAAATAGCCAGAATGAACATCTGTGGATACATAAACCGAAACAATATGTTGAATACGTTTCAATCTGGTTATCGCACAAAACATAGTACTAAAACAGCAATGCTCAAGATAATTGACGATATTGGGCTTGTACTAGATAGGGGTCGCCCGGTTGTACTAATTTTATTGGATTTCTCGAAAGCTTTCGACAGAATATCGCATGAAATTTTATGTCAGAAACTGAGATCTAATTTTGGGTTCTCCATTCATGCTTCTAATCTTATCAAATCGTATTTGAGTAATCGAATACAAGCTGTGTTTAGCGATGAAATTTTATCCCAGTTTCTTCCTGTATCATCTGGGGTTCCTCAAGGATCTATTCTGGGACCTATTTTGTTTTCTATGTATATTAATGACCTCCCAGAAGTAATAAAACATGGCAATATTCATCTTTTTGCTGACGATGTACAATTATATTTTGATTGTAATAGTGCCTCTGTTGTCCAAATATCTCAGAAAATTAATGATGATTTGAAGAGGGTCCTAGATTGGTCCACTAAAAATATGCTCACTTTAAATTTCACGAAAACGAATGCAGTTTTTATATCGAATAGTATTTCTCTTAATTATTTGAAACCATCTTTAATCTTAGACAACAACACAGTTGAATTCGTTGAAAATGCTACCAGTTTGGGTATTCGTATTCAATCAAATTTTGCATGGGATAAATATGTGTCTTCGCAATGTGGGAAAATTTATGCGTGTTTACGTTCATTATATACTTCTTCTTCATTCCTTACTACAGAGACCAAATTAAAACTGTTCAAAAGCCTTATTTTTCCGTATTTTATAGCATGCGATTTCATACTAGATGACGTGTCCAATGTTTCTTTTAATAAGTTAAAAGTAGCTTTGAATTCGTGTGTGCGCTATGTATTCAATTTGAACAGATTTTCCCATGTTTCCCACTTGCAGCATCGCCTAATAGGGTGTCCCCTGGTAAATTTTAGTAAACTACGTTGTTGCTTATTTTTGCACAGCCTTTCGAAAACAAAACAACCTGACTATCTTTACAGTAAGCTACAAATAATGCAAAGTAACAGATCTGTAAAATATATTTTCCCAAGACATCGTACGTCGAAGTACGGGAACTCATTTTTCGTTCGAGGTGTAGCTCATTGGAATTACTTACCTAGCAGTTTATCCAATATTAATTCTTTCACAGCATTTAAGAGAGGATGTATTGAGCATTTTAATTGATAGTTTTTTCACCTTTTAATTGTTAAATTTTTAATAGTTTTTAATAATAGTGTTCACATGCGCTTGTTCTACCTTACGATTACCGATGTGACATTGAAAAGACTCAGGTCTTAAGTTACGCAATACAGAAATAAATGAAAAATGAAAAAATGATCAGGATCACGGCTACCTAAGATATCCCGGACGGGGATATCCGATTGTCTGCCTTGTGCTCTCAGTGCTCTAGAGAGCTGAGAGCGAGCAGCATGGAACCGGATACACGACCAGACAACATGCTCGATGTCGTGGTAGCCATCGCCACAATCACAAAGATTGTTTGCTGCGAGCCCAATGCGATAGAGATGCGCGTTTAGGTTGTAGTGATTGGACATAAGCCGAGATATCACGCGAATGAAATCACGACCTACATTCAATCCCTTGAACCATGCACTCGTCGAGACCTTAGGGATAATCGTGTGTAACCAACGACCACATGCGCTGCCAACTTCTGCCTGCCAATTAACAACTTCTTCACTCCACATGCGCTGCCAACTAACGAGTGTGTCCTGACGAGGAATGTGAAAAACTTCATTATAGGCAATTTGCCTTTCAAAAAGTGTGCCTTCTGAAGCGCCCACCTTAGCTAGCGAGTCCGCTTTCTCATTCCCCGGAATCGAGCAATGAGAGGGAACCCATGCTAAGGTAATCTTAAATAATTTTTCGACCAAAACACTCAATAGATGTCTTATTCTTGTTAGGAAATAAGATGAGCGTTTATCAACTTTCATTGAGCGGATTGCCTCTATTGAGCTGAGACTGTCTGAAAAAAAAAAATAATGGTCGATGGGCAGTGTTTCAATGATCCCTAGAGCATAGTATATCGCACCCATTTCTGCGACATACACGGAATAAGGATCTTTGAGTTTGGAAGAGGCACTGGAATTTTCATTGAAGATGCCGAAGCCAGTGGACCCGTTTATGTATGAACCGTCAGTAAAGAACATTTTATCAGATCCAACTTTCCCATATTTTTCCGAAAATATCGACGGAATAACACTGGAGCGTAGGTGATCTGATATTCCATGGATTTTTTGTCGCATGGACAGATCAAAAATGACAGAGGAATTGCAAAAGTATGGGAAGCAAACTTGGTTGGAGATGCCTGGTGAAGGGTGCACGTCGTGGGTAAGGTACTCATGGTATAAAGACATAAAACTTGACTAAGGAGTCAGTTGGAGTAGATTTTCGAAGTTATCAATCACCAATGGATTCATGATCTTGCAACGGATGAGAAATCTGTAGGATAATTCTGTGAACCGAAGAGTAAGCGGGGGTACTCCTGCCAAAACTTCGAGACTCATCGTATGTGTCGAATGCAAACACCCCATGGCTATACGCAAGCAACGATATTGTATCCTCTCCAGCTTTAGAATATGAATCCTGGCAGCTGATCGGAAGCAAAAACTGCCATATTCCAACACTGATAATATCGTTGTTTTGTACAACTGAATGAGGTCTCCTGGATGGGCACCCCACCATGTTCCGGTTATTGTTTGGAGAAAATTGATTCTTTGCTGGCATTTCTGTTTCAAATACGCAATGTGTCTCCCCCAGGTACATTTAGAATCAAAATATACACCCAGGTATTTGAAAAACATAGAGTGTTGGATCGTTTTGCCGGATAGGTAAAGCTGGAATTGGGCGGGTTCATGCTTCCTAGAAAAAACGACCATTTCAGTTTTCTCCGTAGAGAATTCGATACCCAGCTTGAGGGCCCACGTGAACAGATTGTTCAGGGTATCTTGCAACGACTTTTGCAGAGCGACGGGATTAGTACCCGTGATGGAAATAACTCCATCGTCTGCAAGTTGTCTCAGCGTGCAGTCTCTAGTTAGACAATCATCCATATCATTGACGTAAAAACTGTACAAGAGGGGGCTTAGGCAGGAGCCTTGCGGTAGGCCCATAAAACTGTAACGAGAAGATTTTGAGTTGCCATGAGAGAAATTCATGTGCTTTTCTGACAGTAAATTGTACAGGAAATTATTCAGAATTGGTGAAAGTCCACGATTATGAAGCTTCTCTGAGAGAATTTCCATGGAAACTGAATCAAATGCCCCTTTGATATCGAGGAAAACGGAAGCCATTTGTTCTTTGCGAGCAAATGCGATTTGGATTTCAGAAGATAGCAGCGCGAGACAATCATTCGTCCCTTTACCTCGGCGGAAGCCAAACTGCGTATTTAACAGCAAATTGTTCGTTTCGACCCACTTGTCCAAACGAAGTAGAATCATTTTCTCTAACAATTTGCGAATACAGGATAACATTGCAATCGGCCTATACGAGTTGTGATCGCAAGCCGGCTTGTTGGGTTTTCGTATGGCTATCACTCTCACTTGTCTCCAGTCATGCGGGATAATATTCAGCTCCAGAAACTTGTTGAACAAGTTCAGCAAACGCTGTTTTGCCAAGTCGGGAAGATTCTTCAACAAGTTGAATTTAATCTTGTCCGACCCAGGAGCTGAATTGTTACTTGAGAGGAGGGCAATTGAGAATTCTACCATCGAAAAATTCTCATAATCGCATTGGAGCGGAATATCGCGTACGACGCTTTGTGCAGGAACAGAATCGGGACAAACCTTCCTTGCAAATTTGAAAATCCAACGGTCAGAGTATTCCTCACTTTCATTGGTATGGTTCCAGCCACGCATTCTCCTAGCCGTATTCCAAAGAGTACTCATAGCGGTCTCCCTTGACAAACCATTGACGATCTTTCGCCAATATCCACGCTTTTTTGCTTTAATCAGACCTTTTAGTTTGGCTTCTAGAGCTTGGTACTTTCGAAACCATTCCACTAATCCAGTTTTCCTGAATTTTTTGAAAGCGGATGATTTTTCAAGGTAGACCTTTGAACATTCCTTGTCCCACCAAAGTGATGGAGGACGACGTCGGAAAGTGGTAGCCGGTACACGTTTCTTTTGAGCTTGATGTGCGCTATCGTAAATCAAACTTGATATAAAATTATACTCTTCAAGGGGAGGAAGTTCATGCATCGAAATGATTGCTTCAGATATTAATTCTGCAAATTTTCTCCAGTCAATATTTTTCGTGAGGTCATACGCAATATCGACTGACTCACTAGATTTTGATTCATTGGCGATCGATAAAATTATTGGTAGGTGATCACTACCGTGGGGATCTTGGATTACCTTCCATGTGCAATCCAGGGATAATGAAGAAGAGCAGAGAGATATGTCTAGCATGCTTGCCCGTACAGGAGGGTTGGCTATCCTAGTTGCTTCCACAGTATTTAAAACTGTCATGTTGAAGTTGTCGCACAGATCATAAATCAACGTGGCACGGTTGTCATCGTAGAGTGACCCCCATGCTGTTCCATGGGAGTTGAAGTCACCTAAGATTAACCGCGGCTCCGGCAATGCCTCGATAATATCAAAGAACTGATGGCGGCCTACCGTAGTCCTGGGAGGAATATATATCGAAGCAATGCAGAGTTCTTTGCCATTGATTTGTATCTGGCAAGCGACAACTTCAATGCCTGTAATCGATGGGATAGTGACTCTATAGAAGGAGTGACGTTTTTTGATCCCCAATAGTACGCCACCAAACGAGTCGTTACGATCTAGGCGAATAATGTTGAAATCGTGAAAATTCAGCTCATCGGCTGAACAAAGCCATGTTTCACAGAGAGAAAATACATCACAGTTAGAACTGTGAACTAAAAATTTAAATTGGTCTAGTTTAGGGATGATGCTTCTGCAATTCCACTGTATGACAGTGGTCAAATCCTTGACCTCTTGCGCTGAATAAGGCATCGAGGGAAATGAACGCTGCTAAAAAGCCACATTTTTCTTTCAAAAATGTTCTCACAACCGGAAGCAAACATAATACTATGCTTTTAAGAGGATCATTTATATTTAAAGCATTTAAAATGTTATCCACAAGGTCTGAAAGCGCAAGCAGGCCAGGTAGTGGCTGTTGCTTCGACCGCGAAAATGGAACAGACGTGTTCGTTGTTGTTCCGGGAAGTGCTGAGGACCCCTGGTTGGTAGCATGACCACGTAAACCGGGAGGTACTTGCTTCGGCCTATTCTCAGCACGTTTAGTTCGAGGCTTCATTCCAACTTGGGAAGTTTCGGTATTCTTTCTGGGGAGTGATGGAAAAGAAGTAATTTTTCTTTTCCTGATGGCACCCTGCGATGTACCGGAACATCCGGCATTGGGAGCGTCAGCAACAGGCTCGTCGTTCTGCAGAATGGAGTAGGGATTGTCCTGTGTCGTTGGCACGGAACTCTTAAGCATTTCTGCAAAAGTCCGCTTGGAACGTTCCTTTAAGGAACGCTTGAGTTTTTCCCCTCGTTGTTTGTACACCGGGCTTTGAATAAGATCATGAGGAGTCCCGCCGCAATGAAGACACTTGTGCTCTTTCGCGCAAGGATTCTCATCATGGCTCTTGACACAGTTTATATTATTCTAACGGCACTTTCGGCATTTGGTCGGTTAGAGTTCGACGCATCTTTGACATCATCAAAATGAAACAGACAAAAAATTGAAAGTGTGCGTTATTGGCAGTTCCACTATTAAGACAACAAACTCTATTCACAGGTACAGCCGCCCGGTAAGCGTTTTCGGCAAGTTAACAGTTTATTATGTCATTGGGCATGATCACGAACATCACTTCACGGTGAAAACGGAATGAAATGTGTACAAATCGCATACAATTCATTTCGTTTTCACCGTGAAGTGATGTTCGTGATCAGGCCCATTGTCTTTTTTCATGGGCGTTCAAACGAAACTAAGTTGAGCTATCACAAAACTGTCTGAGCTAAGGTTTTAATGTGATATCTCACCTCACTTATAGAACGTGATATGTTGATCTCTGCAGGCATCTATCAGAATGATTATGAATTTTTCCCCCAACCTCATAGTTAAATTTCACTAGATATAACCATTGATGAATATTTCTGGTGGAGGTACATGCGGGTGTATATAAATCTACGCATCCATTCTTTCAGAAAATTTCGTGGGAGCACATTGTCTATCTGGCGTTGCAAACAAAACAAGATGTAGGATTTGAACTAGATTCATTGTCATTAAGAATAACCTTTTTAAATTCAAATCGGAGCGACTACAATTCAGGTCATGATGGTTTCATGACAACCTTCCTTGTCCTCCAGATGACAACAATGCTAAACAATGATTTCAATGATAACGCATTCGTAAAAGGTAGCTCCGAGGTTCCACTGCTATAAAAACTGAGAAGAGTATAGGAACACACATGTTACTGAATGAAAATGCGTTCAATTTAAAAATAACCCAACATCAGCAGTAGTGAAAGACGACAACACGACAGCGTTGGGCAGTACACTACACGAATCTGAAATATATCCAACGGTCGGTGACAATTTCACACTCTGAAGTGTTTATTTTTGCGTTCTCCGGTCTCAAAATATATCACGAGGAGCGCGCTGATCTTGATTTAGGAAAACAAAAAGTTGTGTAAACAGACGTGTTACATTGCGTTGTTTGTCGTCCAATAAAATCTCGCTCGGTTGGCGCTCCAGTTTGGCATATAATGTGATGAATGCAATGAGCTCAACACGCCTCACTAAATTATTTCAATCAGTGTGAAATTAGCACTGTGCGCGCTATTCATTATTTATATTTCTCCGGGTACACTTATGCCACTCTATAAACCGGGAGCAGCATGAACAACCCATGCAGTATTATTAATCACCTGAATGATTCATTATTATAATTGAATTTTTAATAATTGAATCATACCTTTAGTATCCAGCGAACGGGAGGGGAATGGGAAATTTTGAGCAGTACATTGCAACACCTATGTGATTGATAATCTTATTATTTATAATTGGATCTTGATTGTTGGCGAAAAGGTTGTTTGAAATTAACAATCTTCTATAAATATCACATTTAAAAATCTTGCTGTAAGAAAACAGAGCAATTGATTGAATGAGAGGCTAATCATTGGTCCAGATTAATATATTAGTTGGCATTCTTTGTTAACACGCTGAATCCCGAATTGTTCTCACTACCAGTGTCACCACATGTAAATCTTTACCAGAGGGGTTAAAAATCTCACTCATCTGTACTTTTTAGTCCAAAAATCTGTACCAAAAATGTGTAACATCGAAAATATTCGTTGTAGAAATTTAGCATGAAAAATACTCATACATTTACTACAAATACTACATTTACATTTGCGTAAAAGTGTAAAAGTACCTATCATCGCAATAGTACCAATTATGGTATTACGAGTGAGTTTTTTGTTAGTTTAGAAAGCATATCTAATTTTAAAGGCTCTAATACGATTTTAAACATCAAAAATGTCTTCTTTGTCGATTCTTGATTCTTGCGAAACATTGTTCTTTCATTAGAGAATTTAGTTTGAAAATAGTGTGTCCCATTGATGCTTGCTTCTTAGCATTTTGCTATGGAATATGCGATCAAAATAATGAGATGTTTATGCTGTGAAGTGGCTCTTTTGATACAAACACAGTGTTGGTGCATACATTACAACCTTCTTGATGTTGTGATTCGACCAATTTATACGATTTTATCGGAATAAACATGTATTTCTGTATTATCATAATAGGTACAATTTCACGTCTACGTGCCAATTATCGCAATATCGAAAGATGCCTGTTCTTATTATGGTTGTAGACAATCACTGCAAAGCTGAAAAGCAGAGCTGCTATATGTTCCTATTATGGTTGTACGTTGTTATGTTTTGGTTGTTATGCTATTATGGTTGTACCTCACTTTTTCACGCTGTGCTATTGGATATCATAGGGCGCTTTTAAACGCTCAGTAGCAGTGTTGAAAAAAATCATCTTCGCTAAGCTCAA
This sequence comes from Toxorhynchites rutilus septentrionalis, assembly GCF_029784135.1. Classification (NCBI taxonomy): domain Eukaryota; kingdom Metazoa; phylum Arthropoda; class Insecta; order Diptera; family Culicidae; genus Toxorhynchites; species Toxorhynchites rutilus. Next base: position 314,438,736 of record NC_073745.1, on the reverse strand, counting down.
CTGCATAGATTTTCGGGCTAGGTCGCATCGAAAACCTATATATTCCAAATGAAAATCGAAATGACAGATCCAGACAACCAGTGAATATGAGCAAATGAACTTTTGTTCTTCAGTATGTTTTGAAGTTTATTTTTCCACCCAGTGTCATTTTCATGTTGATTATTCAAGATGCCAGAATTGAATTTCATTTTAGCCAAATTAATGTCAGCTGTTGTTTACTTTAAACCTGAGGCAGCTGTTTGCGGTTGGTTTTTATTTATGCCGTTGTTACCGTCTCGCCGGACAACATCCAGCGCGATTTCTTGCAAAGTTCGTTTCATCGTACTTTAGCGTTTTTGTTCTCTAAATGGTCCAGCCTGACAATTTTTTATTTTTGAATTTTTACACAAAATCAATGCCAGAACGAATATCATTTCAAATGTGATGAATATCAATTTGTTGCTTTTGATATTCAAAGTATAAATAACAGCGAAGTTATGAACCCCACTCAATGCCGCATTCATTCATTGTAGCAAATTTGTTCATGCATCAGCGATATGACAAAATGAACTCGTTTGTTATTGTCATCAATATAATGAGGGCAGTGTGTTTCGAACTGAAAGAAAGGCTTCTACACTGAAATAATGTCATATTCGTTACTCGTGAATATTTGTTGATATTCTAAGACACTGCTCAGTAGTGTCGTGAAATAGTACTATGCGTGTTCGACCGAAGCATATTTGTTTGATCCACTCTGTTGAAAATTAAATCTTAGGTGAATGGGTTAATACCCTTTGTTCAGTTACTGAAGTGAAGCGAAAACTGCATCACAACCCTCACGCCTTTGTGATTCTCTTGTCAGCTAGTAGAGAGACCTAGCAATGAGGAGCAGACAGTTATTTTACAACCGGGAAGCACTAACAACAGTTTAATCTAGAGATGAAACGGATATTCGGTATCCTGCCTAGTATCCGACCAGATACCGGATATTGAAGAAAAAAAAACCATAATTTCTCATTAACAGAAGATAAATCGAAACCGGAGCTTTTGGCAAAAGAAAAAAGAATGTTCCGCGATATCAATATATTTCAATATCACAATTTGATCATGTTGATTTTCTTAAATGGATGAACCTAAAAAAACCGTTTGGTCGGTTGCTTCGATCTCCCGGCTTAAGGAGCGGCAAAGAGATGATATTGTAAATACCAGATCGGCCTTGTAAGGCGGACACAAAGGGCCTCAGGATGTCCAACTCCTTCGCTGTGGGGTGGAGCTTACAGTATGGAAAAATCATCAAGTTGCTTGACAGTGCTGCTGCTGTGAATCAACAGCCTTGAATCATTTTTGTTGTAGACTTAATAAACGTAAGATTTAAGGAAAATTTATTCCTATAAATTATCTTTCATCGCTATCCGAAATTAGTCAATTTTTTCAAATGCATACGTTAACACTAAAATCGATGAAAAATTAATTGGAATTTTCGAGCATTCCATTCGGTAATTTGAAGAAAATTGTAGAATTTGAATCGTGCTTGCCAGACGTAAATGTTCTGATTGAGCGAGTGATTTTCGGGCGTAAACAAAATCTAAACCACCGAAGAATCACAAGTGAGTGCCGATACTCAGAAAGAAATAATACTGATCAGTTTAAAATCGCTAAACTATGGTTTATATTCACATAACGTATATACATAACGTTTTGTTTTTTTGTGTCCCGCGTTAGACCTCTGCCCATCTGGTCACTTTAGAATAATCGTATTATTGAAAAAGTATTCTTTGGAAAAAGGGAAATTTTTCATTCCATCAAAACTGTTTCCTGTAGTAAAATAACCTACAGAAGAGTTCTTGGAATCAAATGAATGCTGATGGATAAGATTAATTGGATTTTCTATTGAAATGGTTAATAAAATACTGCGTTAATCTACAATGTTTTGACGTGGAACTCCGTCTTTCAGGAAGGGTGCCAAATCAGAAAACAGGTCACGTTTTTCTGAAGTAAAGTTAACGTTTATAACTTGTTTTGCTGTGAACGAATTCTCATGATTTGCATACCAATCGAATCGAAAATTCTCTAAGATTTGTTTGATATGCTATACGTTACGATTCACTAATCCCCAAACGGTTTAAATTCATGAAAACTGGAAGAACTTCTTTTTTTCCCATACATTTGTTCTGCCGATTTGTGTGCTAACTCTACCCGTATTTCGAATACTTATAAGTCAAACATTTATTAACAGATCGGAAAGATATTTGCATCAATTGATAGGAAATATTTCTACGCGTCTATCACAATTAATAAAATGTTATTCCTCATGAGATGAACAATTGAATAACTGTAAAATGTCAAGCGTTATTTAAACACCCTAACTGCCAAGTTTCGATTGGCCCGATTTACGGTTTCCCAACACAGACTTCAAAATCGATGTACCTGTGGAAATCCGTTTTGCAAATATACATACAAGTCGGGGTATTTTTGTTCCCACCGAGCTGTGTTTCCCTAACACGGACTTCAAAACCAATGTGCCTTGGGGAATCTGCTTTGTCGAAACATGCAAGTCGGGGGTATTTTTTCCCACAGAGTTCTGTTTCCCTAACACGGACTTGTATTAATGTGCCTGGGGGAATCCGCTTTGCAAATACATGCAAGTCGGGGGTATTTTTCGGTGTTGAGTACTTTTATACACTCTGTCGTTGTGCAAACCGGAAGATGTTTCCCTAAAACGTACTTTTAAACTGGAAAGCCTGGAAAAATCGTCATTTCAGATACTAGCAGTGAATGAACTTCGCAGTTCGAGAACTACGTAAACATGAGATGTGCAATAATTTCAGAGGGGAATGTAAAATACAATGATCGTTTGACAATTCTTCCGTTCACATATTTTGGTAGTCCTAGTCATCATTTCAAACGTAAAAGGGCGTTCATCAAATTTACAATTTTTACAATTTTCGTCGAAGAAACTTCTTCCGACTTGCCCTAAAGTATGGTATACTTGGTAATGGAACAAATTATAGGGAATTGAGACTCGTGTCTAATAATTGAACACCTAAAATCCGGACAAATTGAAATCGCGACCATGAAGGCATCTTCGGACTATTTTTTTTTTCAAAACTTCACTGAATCAAGATGAGAGTGTATATAATCATAGTAGTCATTGGTTTCCAGGATTAATTCATTTGTGAACGTTATGGCTTCAACGGAACAAGCCAATCATGATTCGATCCTGCTCGCTCGAAAGTAAAATCCCGATCTATCCGTTCGAGAATTAGCAGAAGTTTTGACATTTCCGGAATCCACGATGTGTGATGTTTTGAAACGGTTTTGGAAAAGTTTGACCACCGTCCAGAAATCTAGATGCCGGTCTGTAGGCAAAGCCAGCGGATCCAAAAACGAAAGTGGTGGATCTTTTCAAGAACTGCAATCGAGGGAAGTGGCGAAAGAGGCAAATATTCCGCAATCCTTCGTCCGAAAAGCGAAAATTTAAGACCAAAACTGTGCCGTACAATAGAGAGTTTGGAGGGGAAGGAGCGCTTGAGGAAACTATACGAAATTTTGATAACAAAATATGATTTCGTGGCTATGAACGACGAAGAGTACTGCCTGAAAGTCTTCAATCAAATTTCTGGGCAGTAATTGTATACCTCGTTTGATCAAAAGAATGTTCCGAAAGAACGTAAAATCAAGAAAAAATTGAAAATCTGCAAAAAGTTCCTTGTCTGATGAGCAATTTGCAGTTGTGGACCGAGAAGCGAAACTTCTGTTATTTCTAGGGTCATAAACCAGTGAATTTACCAGGAGGAGAGCTACTGCCTTTTCTGTAGCAGCATGAGATGGCAGCATGACTCTGATTGGAAATCGCCAGTTGCCCACAAACACCCTCAAACAGTGATACAGCGGAAATGATGTATCTGGTCAATTCTCCTAAACTACTGACCGGCCTACCTCATACCCAAACTAATTGTTACACTAAGCGTTGTAACACACCGGATTTCGAGAACTGTCGCAACAACGACTATATTTCTCAGCCACAACGGGAATTGAGTTTAACCTGAATATCACACACCATTAATAAACATTGTGTTATTATTGTGATTGATTTGTAATGGCGTTTGTGGGAGTTTTTACACATACAGATAGATGCTTTTCATTTCATTTCACCAGAGATGAACCAGTCTTCGGCTGAAAATCTCTTCAATTAAAAAAGAAACAAATCATTTCATAGATATTTTCTTTACGATAAGTAAAGCCTTGGCTGCTGCACCTTAGCAGACATTACTTAGTTTTAAGATAAAAAAATATGGATTTGATCGTGAAAATATCGCGCCTTATGAGGTTTTCACAATTCGTCCAATATTGTGTATGTTAAATGTCTGAAGTATTGCAGAACTATTCTAGGTAAAAGTTATAGTAACCGCGTGAGGTGAAGTTATTCCTCTGATAAAGCCTGTCCACGTTAAATTTCGGACACTTTTCTTTCAGTGTAGTTTATGAAATATTTCATTTACATGACAGCTGAAACCCTCATCTTTATTTCGATGTCCAACATGTTTAGATTCTTCGTCAGTTTGGTAAAATGGCGTCGAATCAAGTGGAAGTACGCAAATGCATTTTGCGCGAACGGCAGCAAAATCCAACACTGTCGGTACGCGATCTCGCCAAAAAGCTAAAACTGCCGAAGAGTACCGTGTTTAGTGTGTGCAAATCGTTTGACCAGCGCTTAACGGTGGATCGGGAGGTTGGAAGCGGAACAAATCGAAAAATATGCTCCCGACAGATGGACCGAAAGGTGGTTGCGATTATTTCAGTTAGAAATGTGGCTCGAAAGGTTGGAAAATCAAAATCATATGTACAAAAAGTGAAGCAGAGGCATGGACTGAAGGCGTACAAAGTGAAAAAGATGCCCAATCGTGATGATTAGCAAAATTTCACTGCAAAAAGCTGTGCTCTACACCCAGTTTTTGCAAGAATGCTCATACACCATAATGGACGATGAAACCTATGTTCTCAAAGACTTCAAACAGCTTCAGGGTTTTGCTTTTTATGCTGCAATGCGAAGGAATGCCGTAGCCAAGTGTTTCCGGACCAAGAAGCAGTCTAAATTCCCCAAAAGGTACTTTTGACGTAGGATTACGTCTTTCGGGAACAAATTGGGGTACAAATTGAAAATCGAAACCCGAGCACATCGTGAAAATTGTCCAATTTCAAACGCTTATTGCTCAGTCATTTCGTGATGGATTGATAAAATTTTTGCGTCAATCGATTTTGGCACTCCATAACAATTTTTATATTGAAGAAAATAATATATGTCATGAAACTAACTATCGAACAATTGAAAAATCTCCACCCCTATCCTAACGGAAATACCCACTTCTGATTGGTCGAAATTGACGACACATTCGGCGGGTCCCAAACAGAGACATCAAAATCAAGCTGCCTGGGGGAAATCGGCATTGCAAATACATGAACGTAGGAGGAGCTTTTGTTCCCACCTAAATATGTTCCCTAACAGAGACATCAAAACCAAGCTGCCAGGGGGAAATCAACATTGCAAATCCGGAGACGAATGAATCACTAGATTTAAAGTCTCCGTAAACGAAGGAAAAAAAGAAGAACATTGCAAATACATGAAAGTAGGACGAATTTTTGTTCCTGCCGAAATGTGTTCCTCAACAGAGACATTAAAACCAAATCACTATCAAAGAGATTAACGATATAATTCTTCAAACATTTCCAAAATCAACAGATAGCCTAACGGAATCCTACGTCAACTATGCGGTCGTGTCTCGGACACAACCCTCCTGTGACTTTTTTTTTTATCTGTATTATAGTGATTTTCAACTCATTTGGCTGGTTCGTCACTTGTACTTCCATTTTTGGAAGAATGTCGGGAGTGAGAATTGAGCTCGTGACCTTCAGCGTGAGAGGCATGGATGTTACCACTACGCCAGATCGCCTCCTCCCAAAAGGTACTTGGTTTGACAGGCCATATGCAGTTGTGGCCGAAAATCCAAATCTTTCGTCTCTACCGGCACTATCAACAAAGATGTCTACGAGAAGGAATGTCTCCAGAAGCGGTTGCTACCATTCATAAGAAGCCACGACTCTTCAGCATTGTTTTGGCCAGATTTGGCCTCTTGTCACTATGTAAATCTATCCTGGAATGGTATAATGCACATGAGGTCAAATATTGGGTTAGGGAAAAAGAAATGTCGTATATTGTCAATATATGGCAACACTTAAACATATCTTGTGTTGTACTTATCGCATCGGGTCATACTATACGGCTATTTAAAGACGACGAAGATCTGTGCTACAAGTGTCGTTTTGACAGTGTTGTGATTGTCCTTTCCAGTCTAAAGTTATAGCGCGTCAAAGATGGAGTCCACCAAGCAAGAAATTCGCCATATTTTACGATTTTACTACCTGCGAGGTGAAACTGCAACGAAGGTGCCGAAAAAAATCGTGCAGTTTATGGACCCGATACTGTAACGATTCGCACAGCACAGCGTTGGTTTAATCGATTTCGTTCTGGTGTAGTGGCTGTCGAAGAAACACCCCGTACTGGTAGCCCAATCGTCGTCTTTTAGACCGAATCAACGCCTGCGATGCACTGCTGAAACGGAACAGCAAATCCCCCGAACTGTCCAGAACTTCGCCCAGTGGAAAAGTACTGGGCTCTGACTAAGCGAAAACTATTTGAAACTAAGATGAAAGCGAATGGCATTAATCAGGTGTATGACACGATTATCGCTATCTCACTCTACCTACCGTCACCGCCTATCTCACTATCCCTCTGCTGTAAAAGTTCAAGTTAGAGTCATAATTTGAGTCCCAAAATCGTTAGTGTAATCTCTACCAGATTAGAAGACACGAAGCCGGTTTTCAAATTTTCAAATTTGAATGAAAATTTTCACATTATGTTATTTAAATACGAATTTCTGACTTTCATTCAACCATATGGTCATACAATTCCAACATTGTTGCTAATTTTTTTCTTTATAATATAAAGTTGTCTTCATAAACAATTTTCGTATGAGACTTTTTCCCCACCTGCAAACAAAAATGTTTTTAATTTAAACAGAATACTAATTTGATATGGGAAAGCTAATTTTCATTCATAATTTTAATTTTGAACACGTTCACTCCGACTGAAAATCAGCTGTTCTTTGACGCTCCACTAAACTAGTAAACGAAGCTCACTGCCGTCAACGCGGATCGCTGTTTTGAAGAAAACAAATACTTCTGACGTGTGAGATGTTGGCATCAAAAACATGGCGGGTGCCATACGGCTGGCATTAATGATTTCAAGAGGAGATGGAAAAGCGCCGCCGCCAGCATATCTGAGGATACTGAACGGAACCTAATGTCAGATGTTCCCAAGAAAGTTCGTGAATTTTACAGACAACGTAATTAACATCGAAGTAAGCTTTCCTTGTTTTAGATATAAGTCTATTTTACTGAAATAAACAATCGGTGTTTTTGTATTACGTGAATTTTTGTTTTACTGGCATCATTTTGGTGTCCGAAATTTAACGTGGACAGGCTTTAGTACGTTTGTGGCAAAAATGGATTAAATAAGTTGAAGTTCCCAAATCATATTACGAGAATGATCTAATGAACCGAACATGTGGCTAAAAATATACACTCAATACAGTTAATACCTATAACGTACCCATAATACTCCTACAACCCATGAGTGTTATGATGATAGATCCACAAACCAAAATTAAGATCACTGATAAAGGGAGTAATATTCTAGAAAAGCTCCCTTCTCTCGAACAAATACCGGCACTCACCTTCTTCGGCTTGGCGGCGGTCTGGCCGTACTTCCGGGCAGCGTTTCAATCGGTGTGATGCTGAACTCGGGCGTGCTGAACTGTATCTTCTTTGGCGGCATCTTCATGCTGCTGTTGTGATTGTTATTACCACTGCCAGCACCCGAGCTGCCACCCCCACTGGCGCTGCTTATAATACCTGTAATTCCGTTTCCATTGGGATCGTTGTTGACGCTATTACCGGTATTGTTGTTCATCTTGTTGATCGACAGTAGCTCGAAATCGTTATTGGAGAATTTCTTCTGTAAGGCCATTTTTTCTCACAAAACAAATTTATTTATTCGCCTAGAATTTGAACTTTTCACTTAATTTTTTTTTCACCACCGGGAAGCGATTTTCTTTATAGCATTCATCACATCTTGGGTGATCACGACTTTCTATTCTCTAAATTTTAATCACTAACACGAGTACACTCCACAGATGGTTGGATTGTCTAGCAGATTACGCTATTATGCCACTTTCGTGTAGCGCACGGAAGATTGAGAATCCTCAGCTCGACAGCAACAGCCTGGACGTGCGAATGGCGAACTTCAAACAACAAATTTTCCGAATGTGCGCGAGAGAACCGCGTATCCTCGCGAAACCCAGTTCGAGATGAGAATGATGGATCGAATGATGGAGAGCAGCCGTGCTCATTTCATCCATTTCCAGGAGCGTTTGATATAGTAAACCGAATCCTTCGCGGGCACAATCATTACTGAAATCTTCCAAACGAATGCGGTGTTGCGTAGCCTTTGATCGGGTTTCCTTCGCAGTTATCCTCTGGGCACAACCAGAGACGATAAAAAAGTACAAATTCACGCACTCACATCGCTGTTGATTTGCTTCTCTCCTCTTCCGCTGGGCCCGAATTTCCCGTCGATTTGATGTTTTAAGGAAATTGTAACCGAAAATCATTAATTTGTGCGTCTCTGGTCACACTTTGCCATTGCGTTGTTTCTATCCACACACACAAGATCACACTGTTCTCACATCACAAAATTTTATTTAGCGACAAGGGCCCGCAGAAAATTTACAAACTGGACGAATAATTTCCCCGAGCAGAATCACACAACCGACAGCGAGGAAATTCTGTGCACAACTCAGAGCTGAGCTGAGGTCCTTTGCTAGGGAAGGATTCGCAGGTAAGCCTTTTCCAGTGAGTGATGCAACAATATGTAGTCCTGAATGCTGAGAGTGAGAGATTGGGTACTCAATCATCCCCGAATCAACAGTGCGCATGTACAAACAAATGGTGAGTTTCTTCAAAAGTTAAGAATGGAGGTGCGAATGTTGCGTCAAGTGAGTATCTGAGTTGTGGGAAGGGATGAGTGGGTGCTGCTGCTGTTGTGGGTGGTTGCGGGCCTTGTTTACGCTTGCATACGTAAGGTATTATTTTGAATCGGAGGCAGTGCGAGCGATACGCTGCTCGGAAAACTGTTATTTTTCAGACGGTTGTGGATATACTCCCTCGTCTGGGGGTAAGGGATCCCTGCGATGGGTTGATAGTTTATTGATGGTGATTGAGCTTTGTCGATGGCGACAAAAGTTCGTGTCAAACATATGCATTTTTAATAGAGTAGACGCCCATTCCAGGCGGCCTTATCTAATAATTGACTCTAATTGGTGTTTGGCGATAATTTGACTGCTTGGTGTGTCAATGCGTTTGTTGGTTTTGAGTTATTGAGAGATAGGTCAAATAATTGGTGGTATTTTGAATCAACATAATGAAAGTTACATTGAACAATATAAATATTGTTTTTCAAGAATTATGGACGATTAAACCATTTATGTTATGTTTCATGAGTCGTGTTTTGTAGTGTTTTAGAGCTATATACGCGAAGGTCAACCGTAGTTTATGACAATCGAATATGAATATGGGTGTGCCAAAGAATAGCTCTTACACCAGGCGTGCAATTTAAAATTTCCGGCGTATATTTCAGTCGTTGCTAGCAGGCTTTTGTGCATTTAATCATACATGTAACATACATGTAATTTATTTCATTTGACATTAAACTTCAAGAACTTGGATGTTCAGTGTATTGAAAATCAGCATTTGCGGCATTCGCACCGCAAATAATTGATTTGAAGAAACAAGCGGTCGAAGCTCATCGTTTGCTTGTGGAAGCTTTGTAGAAAAAAATATAGGAGGTTGTGTTCAAGCTACGAAAATTTTAAAATAACTATTCTACCAGTTTGGTCGCCCCAAAATGTTTTTTTTAATTGTAGAATCAATTGACGATAATTGTTTGATGATTTATTCTTGTGCTTGCAGAACAATACATGCTCGAGATAAGCGCAGCTGTCATCTTTAGTGGAGAAAGTTTTGCTACTGGCAAGCGAAATCAAATCACATACCAAATTTCAGAACGTCAGTTACTTTCTTGGTGACTAAATAAACGAAATATACTCTTTCTGTTAATCTCAAAAACCTCCAAAAGAGTAGCACTGCTTCATTATGATCAAGATTAGCGCAAATGCAATCCTAGTTGAAAGCAATTTTGCGACTGGCACGCGGGCCCGATTAAATTAATATTTTTATATAACTTATCGAATAACTTGGTATTCCCCAAATAATTTTTTGGTGCACAACCTTAACACCTGCTTCACCATAGCGTCAGAAAAAGGCTGAATATTTACCTCAGCAGAGATTCATTACCATTATCCTAGCGTAAATATTTCCCTCCCGCTATCTCCCCTCCTTGTTTATATTTATCATTACGACTGCACAATTTGCAACACCAAACAGTAGTCAATCATGGTATAAAAAAAAACTAGGCAATTGTGGCATCGTTACAGGACCAATGCACAGGGGAGCAGACATAAATGGGGTTTCAGCGTAGCGAAGATGCACTATTTTCACGTACGGGTTATGAAGCACGCACGTACGCATTCAAATATCCATATATCGATGGCTTGAAGCAACTAAATATACACACACTTATCTCCGTTTTGCGCTCTTCTCAACAGAAGTCCTTTCTGTTAATATTACCGGTCTAGATTAGCTTTCTTCTTCTGTAGGAGCATTATACCACTGCGACCATTAGTTTGATCTATTGTAGTGCACTCCAGTTAGCTATGTATGCAGTGTCAGTTCGTTCTATCACTCAGGGAAAAAGTGATAGTCGCACCAGGACTTGCATATCTCCCCACGAAGGTATGACTTTCTTTATGATGTTCTTTACCTGTTTTGGTTCAGCAGGCCAAATGTCGTTAGGCATAAGAATGCCCTTTCCATAAATGCGCAGTCTTCGCTGAATTAGTGTACTGCATTGACACAGTAAATGTTCTGAAGTCTCAGCTTTGAAATTGCAAGATCGGCAGTTATCATCTGCCAGTGTCCGATTTTTTTAAGGTGATACCTGCTCGGACAGTGTCCGGTGAATAGACCGGTTAATGTACTCAAATCTGCCACATTCAAGCTGAGTAGATTGCGTGTTATTCTGTCACAAGGTGTAATGAATAATTTGGACTGTCTTGGTGTTTATAGAGCCCTCCAGTTGGCTTCAATCATTGATATTTCCCAGGTTTTGAGCTCCGATTTCATGCATGATGTAGATAATCCACAAAATGGCTCAGACTCGACGAATTTAGTTGAAGATCCTAATCTTGCTAAGAAATCGGCTTTTTCATTACCTTCTATACCGCAGTGACCAAGCACCCAGTATAGGTTAACTTCGTTAGTAGCAGCTAGTTGTTTTAAGGATAAACTACATTCCCAAACTAGCTTTGACTGACATATATATGCTTTTACTGCATTAAGAGCTGCTTGGTTATCTGAGAAGATACAGATATTGGCATACCTGTATTTTCTAGTCAAACCAATATTTGTAAATGTTAGGATAGCTTGTATTTCTGCTTGAAAAACTGTAGGCCACTGTCCCATTGGAATTGACATGTCGATTCCTGGTCCAGTAATCCCAGCTCCCGTAGATTTACCGATTTTAGATCCATTGGTATAAAACACTAGTGATCCTGGACGAGTTTTGGGACCACCTTCTTCCCATTCGTTGCGATTGAATTCAATCACTTTGAAGGGAACACTGAAGTTAGTCTTTGTTTCCATCCAGTCTTCATTCATGCTTACTATAGTGTTCAGTTGAAAATCTTTCAGGATTTGTAAATGCTCTGTGAGATCTCCTTCTGGAAAATGTTTTATACGTTTCAGCCTAAGAGCACCTTTTTCCGCTTCAAGTTGCACATATTGGTGCATATTGGTGGTATTGGTAAAAAAGAGCATCTAGGGTTTTGGAAGCTGTGCTGGACATCGCTCCAGTTATAGATAAGCATGCCAGACGTTGTAGTTTATCGAGCTTTTTCTGAGCTGATATTTGTGTAGTTTTAGGCCACCACACTAGCGAAGCATATGTTAGTCTGTGTCCCACAATTGCCAAGTAAATCCAGTGAATCATTCTCGGTTTTAGTCCCCACTTTTTCCCGAATATACTACTACAACTCCAGAGAGCAATCTGGGCTTTAGATATTGCATACTCGAGTTGGTCGTTCCAATTTAGTTTTTGATCAAGCATGACACCTAAATATTTGGTTCGTTTTGAAAGCTTCAATTGTACACCTCCCAATCTAAGAGGTGGAATCTTATACTTTCTTTTTCTGGTAAATGGTATTATGACTGTTTTTGAAGGATTAACACTAAGTCCTTCCAAGTTGCACCATTTGAGTGTGTAGTTAGGGGCTGTTTGCGTTCTATTGGAAATAGTATACTCACACTTACCCCTCACTAAGATGATTATGTCATCAGCAAAACCAATGACTTCGTATCCTAAATTAGCTAGGTTATTAAGAAGATCATCGACAACTAGGGACCACAACAGAGGAGACAGAACTCCTCCTTGAGGACAACCTCTAGTTGGTTTCGTTGTTAGAGTAGATCCTCCTAATTTAGCTGTTATTAGTCGGTTGGTTAGAATGGCATGTATCCAGTTGGAGATGCACATGTCAAAACTACTTTTTTTTAGCTTTATTTATAGAGTTGTAGGATGCATTGTCAAATGCTCCCTCAATATCAAGAAAAGCTGTAAGTGAGATTTCTTTAGCATCAAAAGACTTCTCTATTTTTGAAATCAATGTGTGAAGCGCTGTTTCACACATTGACACACAGATTAGCTTAGCTGCCATCCTTTGTGGAGGGAGTTTTGCTACCGTCATGCCTTGCTTGATGATTCCCCACACAATTGTGTAGCTCAGAACCTTAATGCAATGGTGTCAGTTTGATGCAATGATTGCAATTACATCTGATACATCAGCGAGTGAGTAATTTGGTCGTGGTCACAGCTCAATACGAAACGAAGACATATGATGACGCAAAATAAGGAAGAACAAGCGACATTCATTGCTTTGAATACAGAACGATAATGAAAGTTTGCTTTCCTTCCTTTAACTTTAAACTTCTTCAGTTCATTCGTCTCTAACCTTCAAAAAGGTCCTTGGAAAACTTTACCTTGAGAAAGGCATTCGATCCCTCGCCGTCCAGCTCGTCCAACAACGAGATTGTTCAGTCGACTTCCCCACGAAGAATGAAAGTTTGCCTTTCTTTCTTTCTTTGTTTTTAAGAGGCTTTAAACTTTGCAGTTCATTCGCCTCTAAAGTTTGCCTCAGCGAGATCCACTGTTTATACTCTAGGTGAATATTCCCCTTCGTTCTTCTTTTTTTCTTTTGTTCACGGAGACTTTACATCTTACGATTTCCCCTTCGTTGCTCGTTGATAAGTTGCTCGTTATTGACAGCTCTGTTCGGGAAAGCAAACAAATGGATAGAACAAATGTATCGGGAAATGGGAATACTTCTAATTTTCGGAGCCGATCTGGCGTGGAGGTAACATCCATACTTCTCACGCTCAAGATCACGAGTTCAATTCTCACTCCCGACATTCTTCCAAAATGGAAGGTAAAAGTGACGAACCAGCCAGAAGCGTTGAAGGTCACTATAATACAGAGAAAAAAAAAAAAAAAAAAAAAAACTTCTAATTTTCATCAATTTAAACCATATACAGACTTTGGGATTGTAATGTATACCATATCAAACAAATCTTAGGGAATTTCCGATTCGTTTAGTATGTAAATCGCCAAAATCCATTCACGGCAAAAGTAGTTATTAACGTTAACTTTATTTCATAAAAACGTGACCTGTTTTCTGATTCGGCAACCTTAATGAAAGACGTAGTTCTACTTCAAAAACTATGTATAAGCATCATCAAACACACGAATGACTCATCGGAGTCCTAAGGTTACTTTGAAGGTGTGGAGTCCTTGAAAAGTTCCTTCACGAGAAGCAAATGTAAATGTAGTATTTGTAGTAAATAAATGAGTATTTTTTAATGCTAATTGGTTATTTTTTCTCTTCAAATAATGTTTTCAATGGTATAGATTTTTGGAAAAAAAGGTCAGATGAGTAAGATTTTTTACCACTCTGGTACAGTTTTTCATGTGGCAACACTGGTCACGGCCCACAGTATCAGTGTGTGTGACATGAAATATAGTCTGCAAATGAATGTTATTTCAGCGATTAAACACGCTTGATTTTCCAAATCTGATTAATGTGGTGCCTAGCTAACAAAATGCTTGACCTAATGCAATCCCCTCTGACTTAACACCGAGCATATACTTCGTCTACCATTCCACTCTGTTATGTGTCACACTGATATTCATTGATCTTTTTCAGTTTCAGTTTCAGTTGAACCTCCTATCAGAAGCTAATTTTGTTTTTTGTTCGTTACAATTCGTTTGATGGTTATAAGTACATATAACAAACGACCCTTTTCAAGGTTACCATTTGAAGTTTCAAAAGAGTTGAAATAACAGATTATTGAACAATGAAAATAATTACATTAAAAAAAACAATTGTTCCGAACACAGCCCTACATCAAACTTACGTCCGTGCCCCTAGGCTCAGACCCTTCTACTTTTATTAAATTATAATCTCAGGAACAGATTGCAGGTTCGAAGTCCACAATTACTTTTGGACTCAAATTTTAAACGAAGAATCCAAATGCCAGATCTCGAATTGAAAATTCTACTTCATTAAAAGTAGGCTGACCAAACATACCGATCAATCTTCTCATCTTCTTATCAATCTGTGTCATATTTTGGGTATTAAGTATATGTATCTATATATTAAGTATATACAGTAGAACCCCGATTATCCGCGGAATAGTCTGGCTAGGTCACCGCGAATAACGAAAATCGCGGATAACGCGATATACTACAAAACATGAGATGTAAACACAGAATAAAGATATTTCAACATGAAAACTATGTTTTATCAATACAGAAAACATTAAACTATCCATCTGCAAAGTCATGTTCACCAGTGGTCAGATAATATGAAAGCTATGACCAAAACGAAAAGGCAAGCGTTTACGTCTCACTGGCAATTTTTGGGAAACTAATCATATATATATACATTGAAATGAATCACCAAGTTCAAAACTCGAGAACAGTTCGTTCGATTTATGTTTTTTTCATTTTGTTGTGTTCGTCTCTGCCCATCTACTAGCATCTAAGGCGAGAAGATTGGAAAATTTTGAAGGAAAATGGAAAAAAACCTTGAAAAAAAATTTCTAATGTTCTACAGTGATGTTTTTAGTTCAATTGAGATTCGCGTTGGCGGAATTCAAATTCGTGTTCCGTTGCTATGAATCGAAAATAGCATCCTCAAGTGGAATAACACATTTCTCTCATTTATTATTATAGAGACTTTGAACTACAAAGTTCATTCGTCTTTAGCCTTGAAAAAGACCAATTAGATGATCAATCATCAAATAGTTCTCGGAATTTACCCACGAACGACCGCTTAGTTAGAAACGTGAATGTTAAAATGTATCCATATAGAAAAACAAGTTGGGACACTGGGAACAAGCTGGGACGAAGTTCGCCTAGTCAATTAGTATAATTTTTTTGGCTTACGTGTCCCGTTCTCAATCATGAACTATTTGGTCAGCCTAATTATAAGCCACTGTTGGATTCAATTAACATGAAAAAGGCAAATATGGAATCATTTTTCCACCGTGCACACGAACAATCTTCCAGATTTTTTACTGTTTTCCGCGAATAATATGTTCCCATGATTCGAGTGCTCATCGGTTTGTTATCGGTCACTCATATCCACACTCTACTCTTATCGCGAGCGAAAGGATATTGAGAGCCAATCCTTGCTTCTTTCCTCTTCTCTTTTTAACTTACATAACTCAATTTGCGACCCAATTGCATTTTAACACCTTATTCTTCATTCGCTGCCGTACTTTTTTTGTCCACTTTATTTTTCTGTTTTCCATCATACCTTTTATGGGGAAATAAAAATGCGAGAAATACGAAATGAAGAACGAAAAACTCCTTTTGTTTACAAGCTTTTAAGCTGTCATGCAATCGCTTCCGGTAATACGATCAAGACGGAGTGGCGTGGAAATCGGCTTGGGCTGGGAAAAAGTGAGGGGGGGGCGCGAAGTGAAACGGAAAAGGCGTGAGAATATGATATATTAACAATTAGTCTCTCGGAAGGACAAGGTGGACACGCGTTGGAAGGAAATGAAAGAGCCAATTGGCGTGACTCTTTGGTTGCGCGCACGGTGTGACTTGAGTAAGTGAAAACTCTTTTTTTCTTTGCTTCTATGTTATCCTTCCGGCATTTCGATGGTGTTTTTGGGATCGCGACACAGGAAAATTTACTGTTGTATATTCGCGCGAGACCTTCGCGATGTGGAAATTTATTAGGCGTGAAACTTGACCTCAGTTAAAATGTTGCGTCTTTCAATTTCCTGGAGGGTTTATTTTTAGTAATCTGCACAATGCTGGTTTAAAATCATCGGTTTGATTAGGGTGTTTTGAGTCCCAAACATCGAACTCTAGCTGCCTCGTTTTCATTAGTTAACAAGAGCTAGCACCAGTTCCAGCCGCAACATCTAATTCTAGAAAATCCACCGATGCACCCAGCGATGCCAGCCAAAACATGCAGCACCAGTTCCAGAAACACCTGCCAATACCGGAGAAATTAAACACAAAACACTACCGACGAAGCGACAACGCGTGCCACTTGCGTTTCGGGGAAACCAACTGGCGCATTCCAAATTGACAATATAAAACCAGGGAGCAGCGGTTCATCAGTTAGTTATAATTCTAAGTTCAAACTGTGTAGTAGGGAAAAGTGAATAATAAAAAATACTTTTTTTTAAATAAATGTGAAGTAATTTAATTAACTCATTTATGTGTTTAGGCTCAATGCCGTGTACTTTTTAGCTATTGTTTTTAGCTATTTTGTATCGCTTCATTGAACCTTATCGAAACTTATCACGATTCTGTTGCCAGTGACGGTTCTACCTCACTTTCAGAGAGGGTTGGTGTAGGATAATAAGAGAGGGAAAACACAATGTTAACGGTTCTGAACCGACAGCAGTTTTATTTGATGGATTGAATGCCCTTCAGCCTTAACTTCGGACACCTTTCCACGCTACAAACGGTGTGTAAGTGTTCCTGTTTGTATCCTATTTCGTTAATGTCTGGGGATGGTTTCAATCTGGAACATGAAGAGGAAATAGAGATCGTAAGTAATGGTGTTTCTAAGAAAGGAATTTTGATTTGACAACACTTTTGATGTCACTTGTTTTGTGTTTAGTTCGATTTGCCAATCCAACATGAATACTTACACACCTAAACAACGACTGCAAATTGGCTAGATGAAACTTATTTTTGGTAAAATGATTACAAATACAAATTTGGACCGCGGAATACAGTGCCCATCATTTATGTTTGCTCGAATTGATATGCCAATTCGAATCATCTGCAGAATCTCAGCTACATTTGTTGGTTCCATGAAACAAACAACAATCCTAAAATGGCTAATATTTCATTAAACCGGCGCAATAACAAAAAAACTACTTCGCTCGATGGAAACGGACCAAAGTTTTTTGACACCATACCTCCCCGCTTTCCCGAAGCGGAAGGTCACTCGCAAAGTGTTCTAATAACCCTGCTCCAAGAACTTTACGAAGAAGTCGTTCTCGTTGTGTGTTTTATTTGGATTTGCACGCGACAAAAAATTCCCTCTTTGGGAAAAAATATGACCTGGATCTCGTGACTATAGTCCAGAGTACGAGCAGGGCAATGTGGGGACAGCAAAATTTGGTCGTCCAGCTCAAATTTATTGTTTCACTCTTCCGGAATCGCCTCCTTCATCCCCCCCCCATCGAATGTAAACCATCCATTGTATTGGGCACACTTTCCATGCTGGTAATTTTGGATATTGGTTTCTCTTTCCACAGGACGCGTCACAAGACGTCTGGCGGAAAAAGAGCTTTAGTGGATTTTTTTTTGTCTGATTTTCTTTCCGTCAGCTTAACTCCCAGTGGGAGAGAATATACCCACAAACAGACACACAAATTCACTTTTATGGTTATCAGCTCATTGTCTCGTGTGCCTCTGTGAACCCCGGCGAGAGGCTATCGGTGTGTGGATCTTCGGAAATTAGTGACAGCCAGAGATGTGCTACACTTGCCAGCACTACTCCCCAGGGGGCTGTAGAATGTCATCAGTGCTATTGGAGGGCCATAAAAAGTTATCATCCTTGCCGTAGCAACTTTATAGCGCGACAGGGGGTGGCGTTTAGGGGATGAACAACGACGAGGAACTAGTAATTGCAGGATGGCGTTGATCGATCGTGAGATTGAGCGGGGATGTTAGGTTAGAGGCGGTGATTCAACGTTTGTTGTTGTGATTTGTTTCGTTTTTGAAATGAATGTGAAATGGGAAGTGTTTTCAGTTAGTCGGAATATTCTCTGGGATTATTCAGGTTATTTCCAAATTGACTTGGAAAAACTCACAGAACATTAGAGGTTTATATTTGACTCTATATATAAAAATTAGCAAGGATAATGCAATAAAAGCTACTGGAAAAACAAAAAAAAAAGACTTGACTGGTGTAGTAAATCTAGTCTTGAAGAATTTTGAAAATAATTATACTACAAACCTCTTTTATAATTTTACTAGCTGACCCGGCAAACATCGTTCCGCCCAAAATTTGTTTTTTGTTATCAATACCTTTAAACATTCACGTTTTCTTACTATGAGCAAGTTCATGGGTCCAATCGCAGAACTGTTCATTGATTGATCTTCTAATCGACCCCGTTGAATTAACCTTTTACTATAAAATTCCTAGTATTTCTAACAAAACTCATCATTATAATATCAGATTATTTTCAGACACAATTCTCGTTCAAGATTTTTCAACCACTTGCAAAAAACATGCTTCTCCGTTACATGAAATAATTGTTTGATACAGAAAATATGATAGAATGTAGACCTAAATCGGACAATTTTTCCACTCAGAAACGTGGGAAGAGTGTAGAACCACTTTAGAAATGTTTCTTACCCCCTAAAACCTCCACATGCCAAATTTGGTTTCATTTGCTTGATTAATTCTCTAGTAAAGCAGAAATTTGTGTTTCATTTTTTTGGCAGCCCCCCCCCCTTAGAGAGGGGGGTGGAAAGTCTAACCATCATAGGAACATTTATTGCACCCTAAAACCTCTATATGTCTAATTTGGTTACATTTGCTTGATTAAATCTCGTGTAATGCAGAAATTTGTATTTCATTTGTATGGCAGCCCCCTCTTGGAGTCTCAAACTATCACGAAAACCTTCCCCGGCCCCAAAAACCCCTAGATACCAATTTTCATGTTGATCAGTTCAGTATAAGAATCAGACAGACAGACAGACAGACATACAGAAATCCATTTTTATATGTATAGAAGATAGAAGAAGAAGATAGAGAGATAGATAGATAGATGGATAGATAGAAGATTGATAGATGAATAGGAAATTAAAAAAAAATAGTTTTGTAAGAAGATCAAATCGTTGGGTAAAAATGTTAAGCCGTTAAAGTTGAGTTCGTATAGGTGGGGGCATAGTGGTCACCCTAAGGAATATGCCCACATATTGCTTCAATTCGCGTTTTTTGAGGAATGTTATAGTTCAACTCATTGTTATTCAAGATAACAAACGGCTTTTACTATAAAAACTCAAAATCGCACATTTTTCATCATTAGAAAAAAAGGTGAAAATTCGAACATTTATTTTGCTCGGAGGTAAAGTGTCCACCTAGTGGGGCCACAGTGGTCACTCTTACATATCAAGCTAAACGGGATAGAGTTATGTGTTTTCCAAATTTGTTCAAATCATATTTGATATAGTAGGTACATGTAGGAAATAAGCTTGACCTATTCACCTATAGTCCCAATTTAAATTTTCTCATGCGTACAAAAACGTAGTGACAAAAACATAACGTTCCGATAATGAGGCTTTATTTAGGAGTGGCACATTTTCCTAGAATGTGATGAGGTACATCAGCATTAGTAAACAGAACATTGTAAGTCGTTATTCACCTATGACACCTTTGCGTAACTATTTTCGAGCTTCCCGCGTCATACCTTGGGCTCTGTGTTGGCTAATCTGAATGCTCGTTGGATTCTATCATTTCTCCTTTTCTACAATATTCCTAATCACTATTTTCCAGTTCTGGTTTCCAGACTCTTTCTTTTAAAATTGTTAACACTGTAGGTGAAGGATTTGATTTATCACTATAGATAAAGTCTTATTCCATCTATCGGTGTCAATGCGCCCCTCATTCGAGGTAACTTTTAATCGATCACTGAATGATTATTTCGCACATATTCAGACCTTTTTCTGGATTATAACACTCCCAAATATTGTAAACATCATTCTTGCACATCATTTGTATAAGATATACATAGCTAAACCATTAAATTAACGCATTTTGATGAACTCAATTCTGATCATGAGTTGTCCAATTCAATAATGTTGTTTTGTCCACATGATTTCTATGGCAACCGCTTGGCGCGCTGTAGTTTGTTTATTGTGTCGTTCGCGCATAGCAGAAATAAAGTTTCTCTATGTTAAGTGTCTTGAGGTGGACACTTTTAAAATGCCCAAGAAAATGCAATATTCTGAAGAAAGCTTAATTTATGAATGGATCAATATGATGACAGTAAACTTAAGCAATGATAAAGCAATGACAAATCTATTTGAGAATTCGAATGTTTTCATTCAAAAATGGTGATTTCTAAAGCCAGACAACCCATGATAATTTTCTGTACAAACCAACATCAAAGGTGGTCAAACCATGATTATAATTCCTCTTTGAGGAAAATCGTTAAAAAACAAAAAAAAAAAAGATAATTGAAAAATCAAGGTCCCCGGAACTTTTTACTATAGAGTTATTTATGAAATTCCGGCATATTCATAGTAATATCTGAAATGATAAATCAACAAATTAAAAAAAAAAAAAGATTGCGTCCTAAGCGGTCGTGTCTCGGATACAACCTCTTGAATATTTTCTTCATATTGGAATAATGAAGTAACACTCCTCGCAAAAACACACTTGGTACGAAATTCGACATATTCGAAGTGGCAAAAACTATGTTGTTTACGCTTCAACTTTTTGACATATACTGAAAAAGAAACGCAATGACAGTAGCTTTCCAACGAATGTCTGGAAATTTGATTCACTGGAATAATAATCAAGTTACGCCACCTGTTTTAAAACCGAAGAAACTTAACGGTACACCTAACATATAGGCATTGAAGTTTGGTTAAGCAAGTACAGAGTTATCTTAAGAAACATAAACATAGTGGAAACCTAAAATATTTTAAAAATAATTATGTTGTTTTTTAAACTCGCCCCTCTCGAAGGTTGGTGCATAAAAATCAAATTCGTTTTAAAGAATTCTCATTATATGTAAGCAGTGCTTATTCAAATAACGTTTTCAATTTTCTCCTAAAACTAGATTTGAAATTTGGTTCTTTGATGCATAACCTTATGGGTCATGGGTCATTACTGTTCGGTGATGTTGTGTGCAAGTGTAATGTCGACTGCATGGCACTGCTCAGATGGAGTGGAAAGATTACGAGATTTAAATCAAAATTACGGCCTTTTTTGTTTATCACACAAAAAAATCGCATTAAAAATCGTACAAAACTTTGCCAGTAGCTTTAAAAAATCGTGTTCGGTGTACAATTCGAAATAAACTTTTTTTTGTGCGGTAGATAGGGAAAAATAAAAAAAGTTTCCTCAAGAAAAGAACTCAAATCAACGCCGTTCACCGTTCGATTTCCTTTTGTTTTCCTCCTTTGTGATGGGAATACATTTGATGGAAGAATGGGAATGATTTGTGGATAATTAAGACGCAAATGTGCTTTTTTCGCACTGAAAATAAGGTACACCGGGGCAAGCTGAAATTCGGGGTAAGTTAAAACGGAAATCATAACTTTTACTAGGAATAATGGATTGACGTGATAGAAATATATATAGTAATCATCAACCTTCAACCCACCTTATGACAGCCATTACCAGGAATATTGGAATGCATTAACGCAATCCGCGCCTTTGTTTACTTTTCCATGTTACGTAAAATTAAAACAAACATTTTTGCGCGCTGACTCAATCGGTCTGAAAACACTGATTTTTTCAAAAATATCATCAGAATCGCACGTCTAGTAATCAAATAGGGATCATCAAGTGTAGTGGTTTTGAAAACTAAACTGAAAAATCTTTTTCCGTATATCTTTGGGCATTTTACCTCTCCACATGTTTTTTCAATCCTGAAAATCGACTATATTTTAACAATGCTGCAAATTCCGGACTTTATTTT
Organism: Toxorhynchites rutilus septentrionalis; assembly: GCF_029784135.1. Lineage (NCBI taxonomy): Eukaryota > Metazoa > Arthropoda > Insecta > Diptera > Culicidae > Toxorhynchites > Toxorhynchites rutilus. The sequence goes on along the minus strand of NC_073745.1, from coordinate 314,416,272 downwards.
GTATGAATGTATGAATGAATGATGATAAATTTAAAAACATAAGAATCATTCATATTTCGCTCCTCAGTATGTTCTACATAATTTATGAATACACAGACATGCTACAAGTAAAATTTTGCATAAAAATGTTTCGATTTAGTTGGATTTATTTCTAAATAAGTTTCCACAAGGCATCTCCTTCTCCCTTTCTGAGTGCGTTAGGTAATATTTGAATATTTGAATATTTGAATTTTTGGCTCCACTCTGACATGAAAGCGTCCAAAATAGTATTCTTTATGTTATTGTTTCGTATATTAATTCCTAGTATGTAGTGTCCATTTTGTGTGAATTAGACTACTCCCCCACATCTCACGTGTACCAAAACCTTTTTTTTACAAATGTAATTTCTTCAATTTAGTGTATCATAAATCAGTTGTAGATAGTTCGAGAAGCAAAACCGCACATTAAAGTCATGATCGTTTCGCGTTTCAACTTACACCGCTCTACGGACAAGTTGAAAAAATGCATATGAAAACTAAATATTTTCAAAATAGATTCTTTTCGAAGCTTCCAGTGTAAATCCCTATTTCTTTTATCGAAAGTCATCTGTCATACCTGGTGGGACAGGGAGTGTTCAAAGGTCTTCCTTGAAAAATCATCCGCTTTCAAAGAATTCAGGAAAACTGGATTAGTGGAATGGTTTCGGAAGTACCAAGCTCTAGAAGCCAAACTAAAAGGTCTGATTAAAGCAAAAAAGCGTGGATATTGGCGGAAATTCGTCAATGGTTTGTCAAGGGAGACCGCTATGAGTACTCTTTGGAATACGGCTAGGAGAATGCGTGGCTGGAACCATACCAATGAAACTGAGGAATACTCTGACCGTTGGATTTTCAAATTTGCAAGGAAGGTTTGTCCCGATTCTGTTCCTGCACAAAGCGTCGTACGCGATATTCCGCTCCAATGCGATTATGAGAATTTTTCGATGGTAGAATTCTCAATTGCCCTCCTCTCAAGTAACAATTCAGCTCCGGGGTCGGACAAGATTAAATTCAACTTGTTGAAGAATCATCCCGACTTGGCAAAACAGCGTTTGCTGAACTTGCTCAACAAGTTTCTGGAGCTGAATATTGTCCCGCATGACTGGAGACAAGTGAGAGTGATAGCCATACGGAAACCCAACAAGCCGGCTTGCGATCACAACTCGTATAGGCCGATTGCAATGTTATCCTGTATTCGCAAATTGTTAGAGACAATGATTCTACTTCGTTTGGACAAGTGGGTCGAAACGAACAATTTGCTGTTAAATACGCAGTTTGGCTTCCGCCGAGGTAAAGGGACGAATGATTGTCTCGCGCTGCTATCTTCTGAAATCCAAATCGCATTTGCTCGCAAAGAACAAATGTCTTCCGTTTTCCTCGATATCAAAGGGGCATTTGATTCAGTTTCCATGGAAATTCTCTCAGAGAAGCTTCATAATCGTGGACTTTCACCAATTCTGAATAATTTCCTGTACAATTTACTGTCAGAAAAGCACATGAATTTCTCTCATGGCAACTCAAAATCTTCTCGTTACAGTTTTATGGGCCTACCGCAAGGCTCCTGCCTAAGCCCCCTCTTGTACAGTTTTTACGTCAATGATATGGATGATTGTCTAACTAGAGACTGCACGCTGAGACAACTTGCAGACGATGGAGTTATTTCCATCACGGGTACTAATCCCGTCGCTCTGCAAAAGTCGTTGCAAGATACCATGAACAATCTGTTCACGTGGGCCCTCAAGCTGGGTAATTCCAGCTTTACCTATCCCAATTACCGCCCAATTCCAGCTTTACCTATCCGGCAAAACGATCCAACACTCTATGTTTTTCAAATACCTGGGTGTATATTTTGATTCTAAATGTACCTGGGGGAGACACATTGCGTATTTGAAACAGAAATGCCAGCAAAGAATCAATTTTCTCCAAACAATAACCGGAACATGGTGGGGTGCCCATCCAGGAGACCTCATTCAGTTGTACAAAACAACGATATTGTCAGTGTTAGAATATGGCAGTTTTTGCTTCCGATCAGCTGCCAGGATTCATATTCTAAAGCTGGAGAGGATACAATATCGTTGCTTGCGTATAGCCATGGGGTGTTTGCATTCGACACATACGATGAGTCTCGAAGTTTTGGCAGGAGTACCCCCGCTTACTCTTCGGTTCACAGAATTATCCTACAGATTTCTCATCCGTTGCAAGATCATGAATTCATTGGTGATTGATAACTTCGAAAATCTACTCCAACTGACTCCTCAGTCAAGTTTTATGTCTTTATACCATGAGTACCTTACCCACGACGTGCACCCTTCACCAGGCATCTCCAACCAAGTTTGCTTCCCATACTTTTGCAATTCCTCTGTCATTTTTGATCTGTCCATGCGACAAAAAATCCATGGAATCCCAGATCACCTACGCTCCAATGTTATTCCGTCGATATTTTCGGAAAAATATGGGAAAGTTGGATCTGATAAAATGTTCTTTACTGACGGTCCATACATAAACGGGTCCACTGGCTTCGGCATCTTCAATGAAAATTCCAGTGCCTCTTTCAAACTCAAAGATCCTTGTTCCGTGTATGTCGCAGAAATGGGTGCGTTTACTATGCTCTAGGGATCATTGAAACACTGCCCATCGACCATTATTTTATTTTTTCAGACAGTCTCAGCTCAATAGAGGCAATCCGCTCAATGAAAGTTGATAAACGCTCATCTTATTTCAGTGCTCTCTAGAGCACAAGGCAGACAATCGGATATCCCCGTCCGGGATATCTTAGGTAGCCGTGATCCTGATCTTCTGCTTCATCTATACCTATTCCTCAGAAACGCCGATGTCAACGTTTAATGATGTTTCCTTCGTTGTGTCCCTGTTTCATATCCCTCCTATCCGATCTTTAAATTTTTTCTTAGTCGCTGCAATACATACACACACTCTTTACAGATACACGGGCCAAAGGTTGTGCTGTTTCATATCCCTTCTATCCGATCTATAAACTTTTACTTAGTCGCGGCAATACATACACACACTCTTTACAGATACACGGGCCAAAGGTTGTGCAGTCCACTGATGATTCAACAAGAGCCAAAGGTTGTACCGCTCATGACAACTCTACACGAGCTGATGATTGCGCCGGCTAGTGACCATTCTATCCTGGATTCCTCGAGTCGAGAAGACGCACCACGCTAGATATGGGGTACAGACTAGGGGGGCGTTGCTGATTAATGGTCAGCTGCATCCCAATAGGAAGTATCCCGTGTCGGGCACACATACGGAGCATCGAAGACTGCAACATACCAATTATGAGAACACTTGTAATACTAACCTCGAGCCAACCGCGAGTAATCGGTTACATATTACTAACATAGATAATAAGAAAAACTGTCAAAATATTGAACTCCGGCCCCGTCAGGCTAACGCCATATGAGCCTTGATAAAAATATATATTTTGGGAAAAAAAAATCTGTCATACCTTGTATATACTGCAAACAGATTTCAATTCAGTGATTTAGTGATGTTTTAAGATAACTTTCAAGTTGAACATCGAAAAAATCGTTTCAACTTGCCCCGGTGTACCTTATATAAAACATCGAAAAAAAACTAAATGGACTATAACTTCGTCAATTATGCTGCTTTTCATACACCGCATGTATATGCAAAATCGCACAAAAAAACCGCACAAGAACAGAAAATCGCACAAAAAAAGGTTTGCCTGTCAGGTAATTGATTTTGGTTTGTCCAGTTGAAAATATGATTATGGTTTGTCCACTTTTTTGAATGCTCTAGTTCAGCGCCCCTGTGTCAAATTAGGTATTCAAATGTTTCCAAACATTTAATAAAATAGTCATTTTATAGGATATTTTTACGGATTCACTTGTTTGGAAGGTTTATAAAATCCACCTTCTATTGATTTCAATCACCCCTTATTTGAGCTAACTTTCAATCAATCACCAGAGGTATTTGGTACGTGTTCAGACCTTATCTGGATTATAACACTTACAAATATTATGAAAATCATGTTTGCGCACCATTTGACAGTAAACTAAAGCAATGAGAAATGCAATATCTACTTGAAAAATCAATTTTTTTCATTGAAAAATGGTGATTTCTAAAACCAGACAAACCATGATCATTTTTTGGACAAACCATGATCATAATCTCTCTTTGAAGAAAATCGTAAAAAACATAAAAAGTTGAATAATTTCAACGTCTTATAGTAGTCATTTACATTAATTTACCCTATGTTGTTTTTTTAAAATCGCCGCTCTCGAAGGTTGGTGCATACAAATTAAATTCGTTTCGAATTTGTTTCAAATTCGTTTTAAAGAATTCGTTTTCGGCATAATGTTTTTAATTTTCTCCTAAAGCTAGATTTGAAATTTGGTTCTTTAATGCATAACCTCATGGAATGGGTCGTTACTGTTCGGTGATGTTGTGTGCAAGTGCAGTCGATATTGCTCAGATAGAGTGGAAAAATTACGAGATTTAAATTAAAATTACAAAATCAAAAAAGAATTCTACAAAACTTCACTAGTAGCTTTGAAAAATTGTTTTCGGTGCACAATTCGAAATAACCTTTTTTGTGCGGTAGATAGGGACCGCATAAAAAAAGAAAATTTGTTTTCCTGCTTTGTGATGGGACAACTTGTAGCTATTAGAAATCATGTCATGCGTAACATAAAGCATTTGATGGAACAATGGGAATGATTTGATGATAATATAGATGTAAATATGCTTTCTTCACACTGAAAGCACATCGAAAAAACTAAATGGACCATTTCACTACAATAGATCAAACTAATGGTCGCAGTGGTACAATGCTCCTACAGAATAAGAAGAAACGGACCATAACTTCGTCAATTATGCTTCTTTTCATGAATCGCATAAAAATAACGCACAAAAAACCGCACAAGAACTGAAAATCCCACAAAAAAAGGTTTGCCTGTATAATCAATTCATTTCAATATTCTAGAATTGTATGTGAAATTTATAGCACAGGTTCAATAAACTGACAGGAATTGTTAGCATCGAAGACCAAATATTAGCATTTTTGTATTCAAGCTGATGCACAGTCCTTTTCTGGAAGTCAATCAAAAAGCTATAACACATTAGTTTTATGCTAATAATATTTAAACTACCCCGAAGGAACCCATGTTTTCTAACGCGTTCTTTCTCTATCCAATACTAACGGTGCTCTGCCCCGCGTTGAAATATGCGTTCATCGCACCATTTCTGGCGCCCCTCCCCTTCGTTTCCCCATCAAAGTCGGAGCCGAGAATAGCGTAATCATGTGTTCCCATAATCTGCTTCTCGTGCCATTCGGATTGAACCATTCATTCCAGCGAGGAGCCGGCAACAAACGGGATGCTGTTATTTGCTCGGTTGGGGCAGTCTGGTAGCAGAGGCTGCTTGCTTGGTTCACCGTTGATAGGATAAATATTTGCGCTCGTTCTGGTCAATTCTGGCTGGATTTCCTTGAGATGGCTGGCTGCGCTGTGCTTCATGCTTATCGCACTTGCTCGTTAGGAAATAATGAGACCTTCGTTGTACTGCCGACCGGGGAAAAAACTTCAAGGGCAGTCCCACGTCTGATGCTAAACGAGTGCTGAGGACATGTCTGAGAGTGGCTGATGGTACAAAGAGGTACTGTGCGTTTGTGCGTTAGCTTACCGCGGATTCGAGTCTGACTCTGCGAGATTATTTGCTATTCAGTTGGTGCGTCTGTTTGGTTTCTCATCGAGAAAGAAGTCTGCATGTTGACTGTCTAAACCAATTTGTCTCGTTAGAACGCAAAAAAGGCAGAACAAAAGGAGACTTAAAATTAGCACATCTTTTGATATAGTCTATGCTCTTGGGAAACATCACAATAAAATATCTCACAAAAGAAAACCCTGTCCTCCTTAATAACGATGGAGAATTTTGGCTGGAGCCACTCCGACCATTTCAAAACGAGTTGCAATATAGTATCCTTTTTAATCCGCCATCGGAAGTCGAGCATCCTGTGGCAAATATCCACCATCCATTCATCTACTCATTTAGCGCAGCCTTACAGTCGTCTCGGATCGGTGGATTATTCCGAAGAAAGGCTCGTAAAATTGATAGATCCTTGTCGCTTCGTCATCATTCGCTGTGGTGGAGCGCACCCACACATTGTCACTCGGATGGACGGACGTGACACGGAGGTAATTTGTTCCGCACTGCCCTCGTAGCGTTTTCATTAACGCTGCGTCCCAGGAAATGGGACCGATATCCGGTGATCAAATCTTGTCACAACGCAAAAAAAACTGAACCGGTAGAAGAAGCACAAATTGGTTCAGAGTGTCAAGGCTTACATGTTTGGAGTTGATTGTGGGGGTTATACATTTCCGCCGAATGCCCGTTACGAAATATACATTGTTTCAATGTGCTTCTTAAATCGATTCATTGAAGCCATCGGACGGAATTGGTTTTCACAGCGAATTCACAGTGAACAAGAAAAGTTACTTCGAGTTACTGTTAAAAAACGGAAAAATTTGCTTAGACATGGTACACCAATTACGTAGCGCTAAAAGTTACGTTACTCCCCCTTAAGTTACGTAACGCTAACATAATTCGTATAAAAAGTCAAATTCGTTTGAAAAATTTTCATAATACTTTATCTTTTTTTAAGTAATGAAAATATCAACGTAAAATCAGACAGGTTGAAATCGAATGTTCATACGGAAGTTCCGTATATAGAAACAGTGACTTCGTAAGAACTTTCAAGTTCATAGAATTTAGAACAAACAGATACGGAAACTTAAAGCTGACATCTGTTAGGATTGATGCTTTCAAACCATCTGGTGTTTAGTTGAGAGTAACATAGGCTGCTATAAACTGATGTTGATTTACACAGTGTGTACAATAAAATTGCTATCTATTGTATTTCGGCTCCGGTGACACTAATACGAAAGTATCGCTCAAATCCACGCTGTTCACCGTTCGATTTTTTATTTGTTTTCCTGCTTTGCGAAAGTTTGCTTTTTCGGTTGCGTGTGGCTTTGTTATTCTTTTAGTTGCATGTCGAAACTTGTTGCTATTAGAAATCATATCGTGCGCAACTTAGATCATTTGATGAAAGGATGGGAATGATTTGAGAAGTGAATAATTAAGATGCAGATATGCTTTTTTCGCACTTAGTCAAATATGCTTCTTTATATACCGCACAAAAAATAGCACAGAAAACCGCACAAAAACAGGTTTTCCTGTACTTTCTTTGCGTAATAGCCATGGATAACAGCTATTAAAACCATCCTCCTTAGAGGCTTTGGACCCTCTGCTCTGGTTCTCAATAGTTTCAGATTCTATTTCGAACATTGTACTATCGATGTATTCATGTATCGATTGCACATTGATTTCGAAGTCCGTGTTAGGGAAACACATCTCGGTTGGAACAAAAATACCCCCTACTTGCATGTATTTGCAAAGCGGATTCCCACAGGTACATTGATTTTGAAGTTTGTGTTGGGGGAGGCGTAGAGCAGATATGGCGTTTAGATAACGCTTGACATTTCACAGTTATTAAATTGTTTATTTCATTAAAAATAACATTTTATTAATTGTGATAGTCGCGTTGAAATATTTCCTATCAATTGATGCAAACATCTTTTCGATCTATTAGGAAATGTTCGAATTATAAGCATTCGAAATCTTTCACTTTTTCCTACATGTTCTGTGTTTAGGTTTTCATTTCACCCCCATACTCCGGTTAGACGTAGTTCCACGTCAATAATGTTTGTTTGCAGACTATGTTTCACGCCACACACACTGACACTGTGAGCCACAGCAATATCACCTCGGTATCACTGTAATAATGATTTTCTATGGAATTGCAGCCTCTTACTAACCCACTCCACCATTTCCATCACTCTTATTACTATACACGAGAACCAAATTGAAGGAAAGAATGCATAAACCTTATTTACTTTTGCATTCGCTTCCAAAACATACATCTTTTGACATAGAACTATGTCTTTGATTTAAATATGGGGGGGATCACTCTATGGAAATGTAACGATTTCAGTTTTCAAACGCATATTACTCGAATCGTTATTGCGACAAATGTTGTGTTATATACCATTAGAGAGGAAATTTATCCAGCATTTTTTTTTTTGCTTGAAACACAAACAGAAATTATAGTAAAAAAGTTAAACAATTTGACGAATGAAGTTTTGACGTAGGACTACGTCTAACATCAAGGGTGCCAAATCAGAAAACAGGTCACGTTTTCATGAATTAAAGTGAACGTTAATAACTATTTTTGCTGCGAACGGATTTCAACGATTTGCATACCAGTCGAATCAGAAATTTTCTAAGATTTGTTTTATATGCTATACATTACAATCCCATAGTATGTATATGGTTTAAATTGAAATTGAAATTGATACATTTGTGTGCTCTCCCGAACAAAGCTGTCAATAACGGCAACTTATGCAGCCGCTAGAATATAAACGAAGGGGGATAGCGAAAAAAGAATATTAGCGAAGTAAACTCCACCCTTGCATAGTAAGTAAGCTGTCGCTAGCGTATAAGTATTGCATCTCCTATGAGGAAAATTCTCAGAATCTTTCTATGCCCGAAACTACAAAGGTCGCTTATTTTGCTCGTTTTGTGTTTTATGTGCCCGTCGAGCTGTGAACGCTAGCGAATATTTCACTTGAAGGGCATCTGGCATTGCAATTAACACAACCATCCGAGCCATGGCAAAGCAGGTGAAAAAAAGAGAACAGTGCAAATGATAATAGGTCGCTCCTAGCCATCAGTATTTGGATTTGTGTGTGTTGTTTGTTTTCGTTGCACGTAACTTAGAACTTGTTCATTTCCTGTACATGTGAACACCACACCTTCGATACTTTTAATTGTCACTTGTATTCGGTTATTCTCGCGATGTTTCATTTTTATAGCTGCAACTGTGTGTATCTGTTAGACGCGTGTTTGATGCTTGTTGAACGGGGATGTATGGAAGATGCCTCTCGTTAAATACTCAGTCCAATGCATGCATTGATATAAAGAAACAAATTGCGACATATGACCAATTAGTGTATTGTTCTCGCAAAGGCAAGAAAAAATCGTAGCTTCTCGAAACGATTCTACAGAACTACACAAACCATGAAACCTTTTCAGGGTCCCCAGAACTTTGTACTAAAGAGTTATTTATGAAATTTCGACGTATTTGCTAATAATATCCGAAATGATAAACCAACAAATTAAAATAAAAGATTGCGTAGTCCTACGTCCTAAGCGGTCGTGTCTCGGATACAACACCTTGTTTATTTTTCTAGAATGTTCAATGGATAAGCATAGGAATAAGATATAGGAATGTGTGTTAAAGATCAATTTCGCTAGCGCACACATCAAATGGACTAACAATACTTGTCACTATGTAATTGTAGATCATATGGGAATTTAATTTTCCGAATTTTCCCTTTTTCCTTCGGAGTTTTTCGAAAATTTTCAATTGTCATGTTTGGTTGGAATATTTTTGGTTGAACTATGTGTAATATTTTTTTAGAACCCTCTCTCCATTTCAGAGGAGGGAGGGGTGTCATACCATTATAGAAACATTTCTCATACCCAAAAACCCTCACATCCCAAATTGTGCTTGATTAGTTCTCGAATTATGCAGAAGTTTGTGTTTCGTTTGTATGGCAGACCCCCCCCTCCTTAGAGAGGGGGGAGGAGTGTCTAACCACCATAGAAATATTTATTGCATCCTAAAACCTCCACCTTCCAAATTTGGTTTCGTTTGCTTAATAAATTCTCGAGTAATTCAGAAATTTGTGTTTCATTTGTATGGCAGCCCCCCCTTAGAGAAGAGGGAGGAGTGTCTAATTACAATGGAAACATTCATTGCACCGTAAAACCTGCATATAGCTAATTTGGTTTCGTTTGCTTGATTAATTCTCGAGTAATGCAGAAATTTGGGTTTCATTTGTATGGCAGCCCTTCCTTAGAGAAGGGGGTGGAGAGTCTAACTACCATTGAAACATTTATTGCACCCTAAAACCTCCATATGCAAATTTTGGTTTCATTTGCTTGATTAATTCTCGAGTAATGCAGAAATTTGTGTTTCATTTGTATGACAGAACCCCCCCCCCCTTAGAGAGGGGGGAGGAGAGTCTAACCACCATAGAAACATTTATTGCACCTTTAACCTTAACATGCCAAATTTGGTTTCATTTGCTTGATTAATTCCCGAGTAATGTAGAAATTTGTGTTCAATTTGTCTGGCAGCCCCCCTTCAGAGAGGGAGGAGGGGTCTCAAACTATCACGTAAACCTTCCCTGGCCCTAAAAAACCCTACATACCAATTTTCATGTTGATCGGTTCAGTAGCTTCCGAGTCCATAAGAATCAGACAAACAGACAGACAGACAGATATCGATTTCGGTTCAATCGCAGAACTCGCCATTGGTTGATCTTTCAATTGACCCTTTACAATTTATTTTTATTATATTTCTCCTATTACTTCTAGCAAAACTCGTCATTATAATATAAATTTATTTTCAGATATAATTTTCGCTCAACATTGATTCGTTCCTCGGGTTTTGCGCTTACCAAAACATTTGGCCTTACATTTTTATTTATATAGATAGATAGATAGAACATGAAGGAGAGCGTGATTTCATCTGAAAAATTATTACAGAACATATGGGAATCCAATTTGTCGAATTTTTTGGCCTTCCTTCAGAGTTTTCCAAAAAAAAATCAGACTTGTTTTCTTCGTTATATTGATCTACAGGAAGAAACGAATACCACAAAATGAACACGGCTCAAATCAGACCATCCCTTCTTCGGGTTTTGCGCTTACCAACACATTTGGCTTTTCATTTTTATTTATATAGACTAGTTTAGATTCTTTATATCAAATAACATGCCTAGAATGTATTATGATTGGCATGCTCTAGAAATCGCGGGACCACAGTACGAGTAGTAAAAAAAATCTTTGACGAAAAATACCCAGGTCAGAACCACAATCGAATTCGAACCCCCGGCGTGATGCTAACCACTCGGCCAAGGCAGCATCACAATCAACTAAAATTTTTATTTATTTGTGATTTTTTTTCCGAAAAACAACGAGGACAAACCGTCATCTGTTGGTCTCGTTCATTTTCAAAACTATGAATACGTTATCACAACGATACTCAGTATCAACCTCGTTATCACGAGAGCCATACTCGCGAACAATTGACCGAAATCTAATCAACTCTTCTGTCGTAGCTGCAGCGAGCTTTATCAATCATACGTATTTCAAGTCTCACACCGAATCGCGAACTACGCAACTCCCAATCATTAGTCGTAGTTCGACGATGGAGGTGAATCTACTTTATTTGGCGACCGCTGTCGCTATTCTCGCGTACATCTACCGTTTGTTGACCAAGGACCATGATTACTTCCGCGGAAAACCAATCCCTTCATTGGCGGCTAAGCCACTGCTCGGCAGCACCGCAGCTCTGGTGCTGAAAAAATCATCATTCAGCGATCTGGTGAAAACGTTCTACGATAAATTTCCCGGAGTGAAGTAGATGTTCATAGTTCCGTAGTTAAAGATCGACTCAAAGTTTTGAATATTTTCTGTTCCAGGGTGTTTGGTCTGTTCGATTCCATGACACGCATATTTGTGGTTCGTGACCTCGAGCTGATCAAAAAGATCGCGGTGAAGGATTTTGAGTACTTCATCGATCGGCGAACGTTTTTTAGCGAAGGTGACGATGACAACGAAAATTTACTCTTCAGCAAAACTCTCGTGGGTATGCGTGGTCAAAAGTGGCGTGATATGAGGGCCACGCTTAGTCCCGCGTTTACCGGAAGCAAGATGCGGACGATGTTTGAGCTGATGGTGAAATACAGTCATGGGATGATTGATATTTTGAGGAAAGAAGCGGCCGGAATGGGACACATCGAGCACGAAGTGAAGGATTTGTACTCACGAATTGCGAACGATATTATCGCGACGTGTGCATTCGGATTGCAGGTGGAGTCTTTGGAGAGTCGCGAGAATGAGTTCTATGTGATGGGCAAGCAAATGATGAGTTTCAACAGGATTATCGTGTTTCTGCGAATGATGGCAATTAGAATTTTTCCTAAAATTACTGCGCGGCTGAGCATCGATATTATCGACAGGGAACATATTCGGTACTTTTGCAAGATTATCAGGGATGCGGTGCGAACGCGGGAGGCCCACGGAATCGTGCGACCAGATATGATTCATCTGTTGACGCAGGCGAGAAAGGGTATATTGAGGCATCCACATGAGGAAACGGATATTGCCGAGGGGTTCGCGACGGTTAATGAATCGGATGCTACAAAGGTCTCCTCGTACAAAACGATGACCGAAATCGAGCTCATCGCGCAATGTATGATATTCTTCTTCGCTGGATTCGACACCGTGTCCACGGGGATGATGTTTATGTCATACGAATTGGCTCTCAATCCAGACATCCAACAGAAACTCTACGAAGAAATTCAGGAAACGAACACACGGCTGCAGGGCGAATCATTATCGTACGATGTTCTGCAGAAAATGAAATATTTGGATATGGTCGTGTCGGAGACCTTAAGGTTGTGGCCGGTACCGGCCGTCGATCGACAATGCGTTCGCGATTACACGTTAGATGATGGCGAGGGACTCAAGTTCACCATTGACGAAGGTGCGTGCGTGTGGATTCCGGTATACGGAATTCATCGGGATCCCAAGTACTACCCAAATCCGAACAAATTCGATCCGGAACGATTCAACGACACCAACCGGGCCAACATCAACATGGACGCATATTTGCCATTCGGTGTCGGACCAAGAAACTGCATCGGATCGAGGTTCGCACTGATGGAAATGAAAGTGATCATGTATCAGCTGCTATTGCATTTTAGCCTTGAACGAACCGAGCAAACGCAAGTACCGATCCAGCTACTCAAGGGATTGCTGGGACTGGCCAGCGAGAAAGGGGTGCATCTACGATTGAAGTTGAGACAATGATGGATTTATTGTTTATAATTTTGAAATATTTGTAAAAACAGTACTTACTAACAACATTTCGTTGTTTTGGATTGTTCCAATCGGGTTGTTATCGGGTGTTGATAAACTCAACTGTATTTTCCTAACTTAGAATTAAGGAAGAAATAATTTGTTATTTAAAATTAGGAAATACAGTAAAACCTGTTTTTGTGCGAATTTTTTTGTGCGTTTTTCTGTTCTTGTGTGGTTTTTTATGTGCGATATATGAAAAGAAGCATATTTGACGAAGTTATCATCCATTTAGTTTTTTTCGATGGTTTATATGCATTTCAGTGCGAAAGAAAGCAAATTTGTGCCTCAATTATTCACTTCTCAAATCATTCCCCTTCTCCCATCAAATGCCCTAAGTTTTTCTAAGTTTTTGCATGACATGATATCTAACAGCATCACGTTTCGGCATGCAACTAGAAGCACAAAACAGCCACGTGCAACCGAAGAGGCAGGGAAACAAAAGGAAATTGAACGGATTTGAGTTATTTTCTGGGGGGAAACTTTTTTTATGCGGTCCCTATCTACCGCACGAAAAAAAGTTTTTTTTTCAAAATTCAAAAAGTGCAACAGAAAAAGAGTGGCTTTTCTCCGGGTAAACATACTAAATGGTTTGCTTATGAGCCATTGATTTTTTCACTGGACGTGGACGTACCCAAATCAACAATATCAACTGCTGGGAGTGACGAAGAGAACTTTGAGGTGAGTTTTGGTTTGAGTGGAAATAAGTGTGAGTTTGTTTATTTTGGAATTCTGAAACATATATTTGAAAAACGTTAAAAGTTAGACATAATTGTCCTGCCAAGAGACTCGTCCTTCATCTGATCGAAAATATTTCATGAATTCATTTCTGATTTCTTTAGCTTCAAAAGTTGACTTCCGTGCTCGGTGTGGCAAATCCTGCAAACCAGTATCGTCCTGGATAGCTGCTCTCCATGATCCAGGGATAATATTCCCATCTAGTGTTTCGATATCTAATGTTCCTTGAGGACAGTGTAGTGATCGCGATGTTTTACTCCTTATCAAACAATTATGGAGATGAATACATGTTTTCGTGACAAGTTCTGCGTTTTTATTAATCAATTAATCATCAGTGGTTTCCTAAATACACGGAACACACTTGCCAAAAGCCCATATGAATTTTCCACTACTCTTCGAGCGCGTGAGTGCCTATAATTGTATAATCCTTGGCTACTACTTCTATCTATTCATGATGTGTTCCTGTAGTGGAAATGCATCATCCGTTAACAACACATAAGAAATCATTGCTACAAGGAAGTGGTTCGGGGTCTGGCAATTTCAGCGTTCCTTTGGCCAATTTCTTATAAAATGATGTTTCTCGAAAAACACCTCCGTCAGATATTCTGCCTTGACAACCAACATTAGCATATATGAAATTATAATTTGCGTCAGCAACCGCCATTAAAACAATGCTGAAAGTTCCTTTGTAGTTAAAAAACATGCTGCCACTGTTTTTTTGGGTTTCGTATAACGACATGTTTTCCGTCACAAGTGCCTATACAATGTGGATAATTCCAGTACATTTCAAAATCTCTTGCTATCTTTCTCCATTCATTTTCAGAAAAAGGCATCTGAAAGAAATATAAATAATATGTGATTTTTGTTTCGACCTCAAGTATATATTCTAATTTTATCTTATTTTTTTTCTAGTTGTTCTATTTCCCCAAAAAAAAAATGAATGTTTCTGGTCGTAACAACCCAGAGTTGAATAGCTCAGTTACGGTCTAACCCGTTGTCAATCTTAAAAATTTGACCTATCAAATTTATTATTTATTTTATTATTATTTCTCTTCATTGAATTATTTGAGTTTGTTTATGCAATTATTAATTTTTTTATTGTAGGAAGAAGAACATCCAAATATTCAAGCGAACCTACAGGAAGTAAAAAACAAACGTGAAGAGGAGCGTCAAAAATCTATTGCCCCTAAAAGAAAACGGAAGAATTCATCTATTTCTGATCGCGAAGAGGAGGCATACAGCATTTTGAAAAATGCATGTCAAAGAGATGAGTGCTCATTTTTTGGAGAATAAAAAAAAATAGTTTCCTATACCAACATTTTCACTCACCCTGACGAAATCATTCAGAATGTACATTAAAGCTCTGCATACCTCTGGAATAAGTCTAGAAATGCTTAGCTCAGATATCCGGAACAGATACATGAGTGAACCTGTAGCCAAATATCTCAATGTCACTAGCAACCTCACATCAGGTGGTATTGATTCGCGAAAGTTTGTATCGATTTTTTTTAATAATTGACGAGATTTTTCCAAGTAAATATTGGAAATTCTCCATACTCATGCGAGTAAAGTTTCGGATTAAAGCTTCGTCCTCCACAACCCTTTTGTTGTATAAACTACTTTGAGCATCATGACTATCGAGATAAAGTTCTCTTCTCCACCACCGTGGTTTTTTTCTTTTCTTTTTACGGTTTAAAGCGATCACCAAATAAGCTGCTGCCGCGACTGTTTGTAAAGACATGACGCACTAAAGTGCAGTTGCCTCAATGGAATCTCTATTGATGCGTGAACACATGCGTGAACGACGAGAGGCATTCGACCTAGATAAACAAATTTCGCATGCGACTTTAATTGAATGTCGTACCACACGCCGCAAACCTGTCTTCAACCCACAAAAGGAAACAATATGTCGTACAGTGTTGACTCAATGGAATTGCGGTTTTAGACGCATTGATCCTGCTTCGTGTTTCAGTCGGGAATACAAATCGGCTACCGTCGTATGTGTCCTTCCGATTACGTCCACGTCGTCGGCGAAGCAGATCAACTGACTGGACTTGTTTAAAATCGTGCCCTGCATGTTGAAGCCCGCTCTCCGCATAACTCCTTCCAGCACCACGTTGAAGAGCAGACAGGAGAGTCCATCGCCTTGTCGAAGTCCCCTGTTAGTCTCAAATGATGAAATGAGCTCACCTGAGATCCGCAAACCGTTCATCGTTGCCCAAATCAGTCTTGTCAGCTTTCAGGGAAAGCCGTGATCGTCCATGATCCTCACTAGTTGTCGTCGGTCGATTGTATCATATGCGGCCTTGAAGTCAACGAAGATGTGGTGCGTAGGGACGTGATACTCGCGGCAATTTTGAAGGATCTGCCGCAGCGTAAAAATCTGGTCCGTCGTCGAGCAACCGGGCATGAATCCGGCCTGACAACTTCCCACAAATCTACTTACTATTGGCGATAGACGGCGAAAGAGGATCTGAGACAGAATTTTGTAGACAACACTGTGACGGTACGATAGCTCCAGCTTCTCACCTTTTATCTAGATGGGGCCCCTCTCTAAGGGGGGTTTGCCGTACAAATGAAACACAAATTTACGGTGGTTAGACACTCCACCCCCCTCTATAAGAGGGAGCTGCCATACAAATGAAAGACAAATTTCTGCATAACTCGAAAACTATTCAAGCAAATGGAGCCAAATTCGGCATGCGAAGGTTTTAGGGGACACGAAACGTTTCTATGGTGAATAGACACTCCTTCCCTCTTTCTGAGGGGAGGGGGGGGGGTGCGCGGTACTGCGATACAAATGAAGCATACTGTACGTTACTACGCCCTTTTCAAAAGTTACACTTGAGTCAAAAAATTCCCAAATGGTGTGGAATACTCACTTTTTTTACGGAATACAAACTTTCGTTAGAATTAAAAATACATATTTTGAAAATCTGCATATTTAGTTCGATTTCATTTCGAATTGCACTTTAGAAAAATAAAGTTTATAGTTTGAAATTTGAAATAAAAAAAAAAATCACTCAAAAATTATAATAAATATCAAAAACATTTGTATCTATAACCACGCGTTCTCTCTGAACGCACGCTGATAATGTCCACGCTTCAGCTTCAGCGCTGCGCATATTTTTTTCAAGACTGATGCATTTTTCAAGCACCAACTATTTCAAGAATGAACGTTTTCCGATGTTGTAATATAAATTCAGAGATCATTTGAAATCATGAAGCTTTTAGTGATAAACTTTAAAGTATCCGTTTATGAGATGTTAACTAAGCTTACCACATTTTAATAGTTTACGAAAACACACATTTTTAATTTTTTTTTCTAAATTTAACTTTTCCAAGATAGAGATGGATGAACAGCAAAATTTTAAAGCCTCTATAATCGAATACTCACTCACTCATTCTTCTGGGTCACTCGTGATTCTGGGCAGAGATACGAACTAAAATTTTGAAAAAGCTGGGAAAATTAGGAGAAAAAACAGGAAAAAGCTAGAAGGATGGTTTTTTTTTGACAATTTTATTTATATTGGCAATAAAAATTACGATATACAGTGACAGTGCCAGTAAGTGGTATTTTTAATTTTGCTCTTTGTGATAATACGTTTAACAATATACTTTTGTTTTACGTTTTGTGCCATTCTAACTTTGCTTTATTTCACTTCATTATTCATTATTTCTACATAATTTTTGAAAGCTGGAATTCCACGCATAGTTTTTACTTCTGTTCTACAGGGTCTTTCAGATTAAACGCTCACGCAACAAATTTTAATAACTTTCACAAAAGTGATCTGATTTTTATTTTTAAAAAACGAAAATAAAGCTTATTTCAGGACACTTTCGATGTGGTCACCCCTTTTTCGTTAACGCATTTTAAACGGCGATTAAAATTCTTCATGCTCAACTCCAACATTACGACTTCGATGCTGTTGAGACTCCAACTCCAACATTACGACTTCGATGCTGTTGAGAATCCGAGTTATTTCTTCTTTAAATTACTTTACATTTTGTGGCGTATTAACATAGCAACTGTCCTTCACGTACCCCCAGAGGAAGTAATCGAAGACGAGAAATGTTGAAATACTTACCATAAGAGGACAAAGTTTCACTAAAAAAACTCGTTCTTGTAAATTGTACATTTTGACACTAAAACCCATCCGATCAAACTGAACGAGTAGCCAAATATTATCGTCCCGAAGTGGGGAATGCAGTGTTACCATCGGCAGAGCGAAAAAAAAAACTATAAGGAGTCATTCGATTTTTTTGCGTGAGCGTTTAATCTGAAAGACCCTGTACTTTTTAATTTTAATTTGTAAAAGTTTTTTACTGAAAACAACGGCCGCTATGCCCCATTCCTCAACGGTTGCTAAGGAATGTGGCAGAATCAGGAATCTTGAAATAAACTACGAAGGATATCGAAACAGTCCCCAACAAGCGGTTCTGGTTTTCGCATACTTAACAAAAATAATTAAAAAATATAAAAGGAAAAATTGAATAGGCTCTAATATGTGTAACAGGATAACACATTCTCTGCAAGTGGAAAAAACATTGAACGAAGATAGTCTTTGATAATGATTTTATGTTATGGATAAAGTTTTAACGGAAATTCAAAGAGATTTATTTAAAAATAGTTAAGTTATGACTTTGTCTTCTAAGTAACAACACGAGTAAGAATTTTCATTCAAATTTAGTAATTTAAAATTGCTTTCGTGTCTGCTAATCTGATAGAGAGTAAATTGCTCCACGAATCCGGATGAATTATTTTAACGAAATTGATATTGATTTTATTTATTATTTTATTATATTATGTTTCTATTTCAAGACAAATATATTTTACTTTTTTCACTTTACATTTCACATTTAAGAGAAAAAACATGTCAGTTACATTAGGAAAATACATTGAATTAAAAAATGATTTTTTTGTTGTTTTTTTGTTTAATTGTTGTCGGAGGTCATCGTCCAAATCAGGGTTTCTCCGATGCCCTGGAGTCGGTTTCGGTTTTCAAGGGGTTGACATAAACGAAAATTGATTTTGGGGGTCGACGGGGTCTGAAAATCGACCCTTATTAACCCCAGGTTTACGGGGCGCGTCATTTTGACGCATTTCGAATTTTATAAGGAAAATTACAAAAATCATGTGCATTATTATTCCATCTTTATATTTTTTTTAATAATAATTTTCGTTATAATGACTTTCAAGCATTGATGGAGGTAAATATATATTGATGTTTATTTTTTTTTAAATGAAATATTGAAATTATCTATGTCATATACCGATCTCTACGGATATGCATCAATTTGACGCGATCGTGATGTAGACAAAATTTAGCGTAAAAATGCAATCATCACATCAATTATAAATAGGAATACTTCGATCCGTTAACTTTGTTACCTCAAATGAAACAAGCAATAAACTACTGTCGCCGAGAAGCAACAAAAGAAATAACGAAACACAGAATATCAATTGAAGTCAGAGTGCTAAGAGGTTTTAAAAATTTCAGTTGCTTAGTTCGAGTATTGGAAAATGAAATACTAGAATATTTTTTGAGTCAGTATCGCTTGTTACGTTATTTTGAACCTTAATTATACATATTTTCATTTTTACTTATAGTATACTAAGTGTAGTTGTAGCAGTGTTGCCACACGTACAGATTTATCTGGAAAGGTACAGATTTTCGTCAAAAAATACAGATTGGTACAGATTTTTTATACGTATGAAATTTCTTACATTTGAACAAAGCAACATTGAACTGAAAATGTAAATGAAGCTCGTGTAGTAAATAAATGAGTGTTTTTTTAATGCTAATATTTTTTTTCTGTACAACAAAGCTTTTCGATGGTACGGATTTTTGGAAAAAAGTACTGCTGAGAAAGATTTTTGACCCCTCTGGTACAGATTTAAATGTGGCAACACTGAGCTCAAGCAGAAGTACATCCAAGGTTGTCATAAATTCTGGTTACAACGCAACATTGAAACACTATATCTTGCGTTATGGGACATTGTTGAAAAATATCTTCTCATTTTTTCGTCCTTGTCGAAAAAGGCTTCAGTGTGGTTACAAACAACCCAAAACCGAAGGAACCATTTGAAAATCAACGAATGCGGAGATTTAGGGCTTTAACTAACCAAAATTGAACCGTACTTTGATATTTTGATAGTAGCGGATAGATTGGTTTGCGATTTTAATGTTTTTATAGTTTGTGAGTGGTATGTATTAACAATTATTAATTACATTTGATATTAACTAAATTTCATGTCCATTTATTTTATTGAATTTGTTGAGAAAATACTGTAAAGTTAATTCATTGAACTAACTGCAATGTTTCTAAATTATTAAATTATTTAGTAACGAAATAGATCTAAAGATAAAATCTTGAAAGAAATTTAGCTCTAGGGGGTCTTTGGTATGACTTCATTCTGGAAAAGGGGTCTCTTGCCCAAATTAGTTTGAGATCCCCTAGTCTAAAGCGCTCCATTCATAGATCTCATCTCCTAATATCAGTTTTATATTTTTCAAAGAATGGACCCTCATCATATTCGGATTCGGTAAGTCTATTTCCCCACGGTGCAATACCATACATGGTCACACCTTCAAGCACACTTACAATACACTAGTTATGTTTTATTTAACAACTAACATATTCACTAGAAATAATTTATAGGGCAGAACAACGTTTGCCGCGTCGATTAGTGTTGTAATAAAATAAACATTTAAAAATTGGAATACATTTTTCTATTGTACGATCGTAACAGAAAAAAGTTAAAAGGATCAAATGAAAGCTGGTTGATAAGGTTAATTACATTTGGTAATAACTTAGTTGGCAAAAATTTTGTTTGTCCACAACATATCTGGAATCGATTTTTTATTTCTTCACCATAATGAATATTCATTTCTTCACCATGTTCATATATTCAAAAAAGGCTTTGAGCTTCAAAATTATATACATCCCCTCTAAAAATTTGTTGGGTTTTAACAAAGTTACAGCGTTTCAAAAATCACTCCAAAATTTCGTCTCCGCACTCTGTTCGTCTATGTTTTTTTTTGTCGAGTGTAGAAACACGATTTGGGAAAGTGGGGGTAAAACGGACATGTCAAGAAGAACTTCATTTATATCTTTGGAAACTCAAGTTTCCCAAAACTTTGATGCAGTTTCTTGCAATTCAATATACTGTTTTTCTACCTAATTGACCAAATATTTTACAAAAAAAGTGTTTTTCAATGTTTTTTACTGAAATTAAAACAGACCGAAAACATTTATAAAATTTTTTTCGATGCGGGTAATATGGACATATAGTGAGGGGAAATATGGACAGGTTTGTAATATATGAAGCGTAGAGGTTTATCGATCGCGAGAGGAATAATTTTATTCAACTCATCACGAATGTTCGTTAAATGATGAAAAAATCGAATTAATCCACCTAGAAGTGATATCGTGCTTTTCAGCAGTATAAACGGACAGACCCTCAACTATTTTGCTTTTGGTTCCAGTCAGCTTCTAAACAGTCCACATTTGGCCATTTGATTTCCATTTATAAACGCAGGGCATTCCTGAGGAATAGATTAAACCGATTTTTCATAGTCCATCTCACTTCCACTGGCAACTGTCCGTTTTACCCCACCAGTACAATCATTTCAATAATTTAAATTTTCCACTCAAAAATGAATTCACTTTTCCGCACATACCTAGTATCGCTTCTTTGTTAACTCAAAAAACGAAATAAACCATCAGCCAATTGAATTTTGATTTTAAACCACTCATGCTCAATATCGAAGCAGCTAAAATCACATCCTCACGCGGAATCATGCATGATTTTCGGTTTTTGTTTCCTTTTTCCACTTCTGATCAGTATTCATTGCCATAGGGTGGCTGAAATATTATAGAATAGCATGTAGAAGGTGTTCTCATTAACAGAAATCTGAACTTCAAAATGTACAAATAACTTCAAAAATACAAATCAACCACCTGTCCACATTACCCCCACTGCCGTAATACCCGCGGTTCTCCTATAAGAAATAATTGATAGCGCCTAATGTTAGAACTCATTTCGCTGGATGTTGTGGTTATAAAAACGAGGTCTATAGGCCACATTTCCCAAAACCCGTACACTTAGTACATGTTGTAATGTGGAATCTGTAGAAAATATTCTCGGAATATCATATTACATATTACATTTCAAATATACTTTTTTCACTTCTGAAATCAGATAAACAGGTTTTGTTAGTAATTTTATTTACTGTATTTATAAATTTATGACATATAGAAAACATAATCCATCACTGTCTCAACCTCAACCGTAGATGCGCCCCTTTCTCAGTACCCAATCCCAGCAAACCCTTGAGTAGCTGGAGCGGTACCTGGGTCTGCTCGGTTCTCTCGAGGCTGAAATGCAGCAACAGCTGATACATAATCACTTTCATTTCCATCAGTGCGAACCTCGATCCGATGCAGTTTCTTGGTCCAATACCGAATGGCATATATGCGTCCATGTTGATGTTGACCCGGTTGGTGTCGCTGAATCGTTCCGGATCGAATTTGGTCGGATTTGGGTAGCACATGGGGTCCCGATGGATGCCGTGTACCGGAATCCACACGCACGCACCTTCGTCGATGGTGAACTTGAGTCCCTCGCCATCATCTAAGGTGTAATCGCAAAGGCATTGTCGATCAACGGCCGGTGCAGGCCACATCCTCAAGGTTTCCGATACGACCATATCCATGTACTTCATTTTCTGCAGAACATCATACGTTAGGGGTTCGCCCTGCAGCTGACTGTTCGTTTCCAGAATTTCTTCGTATAGTTTCTGCTGAACATCCGGATTGAGGCCCAGTTCATATGACATGAACAACATTTCCGTGGACACGGTGTCGAATCCAGCGAAGAAGAAAATCATACACTGCGCGATGAGCTCGATTTCGGTCATCTTTTTGTTCGAGGCAACCTTTGTAGCATCCGACTCATTGACCGTTGCGAAACCCTCGGTGATTTCCGTTTCCTCCTGCGGATGCTCCAAGAGACCCTTTCTTGCTTGTGTTAACAGATGAATCATATCCGGTCGAACGATTCCGTGGGCCTCCCGCGTTCGCACCGCATCCCTGATAATCTTGCAAAAGTACCGGATATGTTCCCTGCCGATAACATCGATTCCCAGCTTAGTCGTAATTTTCGGGAAAATCCTAATGGCCATCATTCGCAAAAACACAATTATGCTGTTGAAGCCCATCATCTCTTTGGCCTTTAGGTAGAACTCGTTTTCACGACTTTGTAACGATTCTACCTGCAGTCCAAAGGCACAAGTCGCAATAATATCGTTTGCTACTCGTGAGTACAGATCCTTTACTTCGTGCTCGATGAATCCCACTGCGGCCGCTTCTTTCCTCAAAATATCAATCATCCCGTGGATGTATTTCACCATCAGCTCAAACATCGCCCGCATCTTGCTTCCGGTAAACGCGGGACTAAGCGTGGCTCGCATATCGCGCCACTTCTGACCACGCAAGCCCACAAGGGTTTTGCTGAAGAGCAAATCTTCGTTGTCATCGTCGCCTTCGCCAAAGAACGCTCGCCGGTCGATGAAGTACTCGAAATCCTTCACCGCTATCTTTTTGATCAGGTAAGGGTCTCGAATCACAAATGTGCGTGTCAGAGTGTCGAATATACCAAACACCCTGGAAGCGATAAAATTTCGTTAC